>NC_135801.1:52548368-53221244 GCF_964213995.1 Mustelus asterias | reverse complement strand
TAGCCCTTTGAGCCTGCTCCGCCATTCATTCCGATCATGGCTGATCATCCAACTCAATAGCTTAATCCTGCTTTTTCCCCATACCTTTTGATCCCATTCACCCTAAGTGCTATATCCAGCAGCCTCTTGAATACATGGGTTACGCCTAAACTGGAGGAGCACGAATATCCTAGCTGGGAGTTTTGCTAGTCCGGTTCAGGTGGGTTGAAACTAATGTGGCAGGGGGGTGGGGATCAGAACAATAGGTCAATAAGCATGTTGCTGTTGGGGTTAGGGTGGGGTTGTTACACCTTTGTACTGTAGTGTTGTGGCACATCCCAGTCGGGCTCCGCCTCCTGGGAGAGGTATAAGAGTCCCTGCTCTGGCCGGGACCCCTTCAGTCTGGGATAGTGTATATAAGTTCTGGTAGCTTCGTTACAGTAAATAAAAGCCTTTCAGTTACTGAGCTTCAAACCTCGTGTTTGAATAGCGCATCAATAAGATAAAGGTGCACAGTGTTATGGGTAATGTATTAGCATGGATAGAGTATTGGGTAACTAACAGAAAGCAAAGAGTGGGTGTAAATAGGTGTTTATCTGGCTGGCGATCAGTGACTAGTGGTGTGTCTCAGGGATCAGTGTTGGGACCGCAATTGTTTACAATTTAGATAGATGATTTGGAGTTGGGGGCCAAGTGTAGTATGTCAAAATTCGCAGATGTCACTAAGATGGGTGGAAGAGCAAAGTGTTCAGAGGACGCTGAAAGTCTGCAAATGGATATAGATAATCTAAGTGAGTGGGCGATGGACTACAATGTTGGTAAATGTGAGGTCATCCATTTTGGTAGGAATAACAGCAAAATCGACTATTATTTAAATGGTAAAAAATTGCAGCAAGCTGCTGTGCAGAGGGACCTGGGTGTCCTTGTGCAGGAATCTCAAGGAGTTGGTTTGCAGGTGCAGCAGGTAATTAAGAAGACAAATGGAATTTTGTCCTTCATTGCTAGAGGGATGGAGTTTAAAAACAGCGAGATTATGTTGCAGCTGTATAAGGTGCTGGTGAGGCCACACCTGGAGTACTGTGTACAGTTTTGGTCTCCTTAATTGAGAAAGGATATACTGGCACTGGAGGGGGTGCAGAGGAGATTCACTAGGTTGGTTCCGGAGTTGAGAGATTGGCTTATGAGGAGAGACTGAGTAGACTGGAGCTATACTCATTGGAATTCAGAAGAATGAGGGGAGATCTTATAGAAACATGTAAGATTATGAAGGGAATAGATAAGATAGAAGCAGGGAAGTTGTTTCCACTGGTGGGTGAAACTAGAACTAGGGGGCATGGCCTCAAAATAAGGGGAAGCAGATTTAGGACTGAGTTGAATAGGAACTGGAGTAAAAAGGGTAAGGGATTGACTTTTTTTTCCTTACTTTTTCACGGGGTTTCTTTTTTTTCCTAGTTTAAGTGAAAAGCGGAAGTAGGCCGGGTGACCTGGGAAGGAATTTTTTATTTTTTTATCAGCGCGCGGGAGGTTTAAAAAGTAGGCCGCACTATCCAGCGGGCAGCGGAGTGAGCAGGTAGCAGAGTGAGGGCTGAAGGGCTTTGACTCAATGGGCTTAGGCGGAAACGGGCGAGGCAGGGTAGGTTTAGTTCTTAGTTTCTAAAAACTTAAAAACAAAGCAAATAAAATAAGGATGGAGGGTCAGGTGATGTGTTGTTCCTGCATGATGTGGGAGCTGGTGGACCCCATTGTGGTTCCCAGTGAGCATGTCTGCAGTAAGTGTTGGTTGCTTGAGGAACTCCAGCTCAGGGTTGATGAGCTGGATTCTGAGCTTCGGACACTGCGACATATCAGGGAGGGGGAGAGTTACCTGGACGCTGTGTTTCAGGAGGCAGTCACACCCCCTTAGACTAACTAGCTTGAATTCAGCCAGTGGTCAGGGACAAGAGGGTGTGGCTGCGAGTGAGGCAGGTAGCGGGATCCTGGAGGTAGAGTTCCAGGAGCCTCAGTCCCTGAACCTGTCCAACAGGTTCGAGATTCTTGCTCCCTGTGTGGACGGGAACAGGGACTGCAGGGAGGATGAGCAAACTGACCACAGCACCGTGGTACAGGGAGCCGTTCAAGTGGGGGTAGAAAAAAGAAATGTAGTCGTAATTGGGGATAGTATAGTTAGGGGCATTGACACTGTTCTCTGTGACCAGGATCGAGAATCCCGAAGGTTGTGTTGCCTCCCTGGTGCTCGGGTTCAGGATATCTCATCTGGGCTGCAGAGGAACTCGGAGTGGGAGGGTAAAAATCCAGTTGTCGTGGTCCATGTAGGTACCAACGACATAGGTATAACAGGAACAGAGGTTCTGTTCAGGGAATATGAAAAGCTAGGAGCTAAATTGAAAAGCAGAACCAAAAAGGTAATAATCTCTGGATTACTACCTGAGCCACGAGCGAATTGGCACAGGGTCAATACGATTAAGGAGGTAAATGCATGGCTCAAAGATTGGTGTGGGAGGAATGGGTTTGAATTCATGGGACATTGGCACCAGTATTGGGGAAGAGGGGAGCTGTTCCGATGGGATGGTATTAATCTGAATCGTGCTGGGACCAGAGTCCTGGCGAATCGTACAAATAGGGCTGTAGATAGGGCTTTAAACTAAATAGTGGGGGGAGGGTTCAGTTGTATGGAGAATTAGAAAATCAAAGTCCCACATGGCAGGTTGGTTAAGAAGGTTAAGGCTCATGGGATACAAGGAGAAGTGGCTAGATGGGTGGAGAACTGGCTTGGCCATAGGAGACAGAGGGTGGTGGTCGAAGGGTCTTTTTCCGGCTGGAGGTCTGTGACCAGTGGTGTTCCGCAGGGCTCTGTACTGGGGCCTCTGCTATTTGTGATACATATAAATGATTTGGAAGAAGGTGTAACTGGTGTAATCAGCAAGTTTGCGGATGACACGAAGATGGCTGGACTTGCGGATAGCGAAGAGAGGTGTCGGGCAATACAGCAGGATATAGATAGGCTGGAAAATTGGGCGGAGAGGTGGCAGATGGAGTTTAATCCGGATAAATGCGAAGTGATGCATTTTGGAAGAAATAATGTCGGGAGGAGTTATACAATAAATGGCAGAGTCATCAGGAGTATAGAAACACAGAGGGATCTAGGTGTGCAAGTCCACAAATCCTTGAAGGTGGCAACACAGGTGGAGAAGGTGGTGAAGAAGGCATATGGTATGCTTGCCTTTATAGGACGGGGTATAGAGTATAAAAGCTGGAGTCTGATGATGCAGCTGTATAGAACGCTGGTTAGGCCACATTTGGAGTACTGCGTCCAGTTCTGGTCGCCGGACTACCAAAAGGACGTGGAGGCGTTAGAGAGAGTGCAGAGAAGGTTTACCAGGATGTTGCCTGGTATGGAGGGTCTTAGCTATGAGGAGAGATTGGGTAAACTGGGGTTGTTCTCCCTGGAAAGACGGAGAATGAAGGGAGATCTAATAGAGGTGTACAAGATTATGAAGGGGATAGATAGGGTGAACAGTGGGAAGCTTTTTCCCAGGTCGGAGGTGACGATCACGAGGGGTCACGGGCTTAAGGTGAGAGGGGCGAAGTATAACTCAGATATCAGAGGGATGTTTTTTACACAGAGGGTGGTGGGGACCTGGAATGCGCTGCCAAGTAGGGTGGTGGAGGCAGGCACGCTGACATCGTTTAAGACTTACCTGGATAGTCACATGAGCAGCCTGGGAATGGAGGGATACAAACGATTGGTCCAGTTGGACCAAGGAGCGGCACAGGCTTGGAGGGCCGAAGGGCCTGTTTCCTGTGCTGTACTGTTCTTTGTTCTTAAAGGTAAAGGAGAGGGTAGGAGTGCAAGTTAATGATGAGGACTTTCAACTAGTTTAAGGAGCCAAGGGCTCAGGAGAGGCTAATAAAGTTTCCAGACCACGTAATAGAACAGAGAGTATAGGAGGTGGCAGGAATCTAACCTCAGGCAGAGTAAAAAAGGTGACAAGCATGAGATGGGAGGTGGTCAACACAGTGCAAGGAGATGGTCTGGGGAAGAATAACCAGTCTGTGACAGGAAGGGACAGAGCATGCAAACAAAGGAATGCACTAACAAATCGGGTCCAGGTAAGAAAGACTAACATAAAGACACTTTACCTGAATGCACATAGCATTCGAAACAAAGTGAATGAGTTGACGGCACAAATCAGTACAAATGGGTATGATCTAGTGGCCATTACAGAAACATGGTTGCAGGGTGACCAGGACTGGGAGCTAAATATCCAGGGGTATCAGACAATTTGGAAGGATAGACAGGAAGGAAAAGGAGGTGGGGTAACTCTGTTAATTAAGGATAACATCAGGGCGGTAGTGAGAGACGATATAGGCTCTAAGGAGCAAAATGTGGAATCAATGTGGGTGGAGATAAGGAATAGTAAGGGGGAAAAATCACTGGTGGGCATAGTCTATAGGCCCCCAAATAATAACTTCAAGGTGGGGCGAGCTCTAAACAAACAAATAACAGATGCATGTAAAAATTGAACAGCAATAATCATGAGGGATTTTAACCTCCATATTGATTGGTCAACTCAAGTCTGACGCGGTGGACTTGAGGAAGAGTTCTCAGAATGCTGTTGCGATAGTTTCCTCGAACAGTATGTTACAGAACCTACGAGGGAGCAAGCTATCTTGGATCTGGTCCTGTGTAATGAGACAGGTAAAATTAATGATCTCCTCTTGGAGTGAGTGATCACAATATGGTTGAATTTCTAATACAGATGGAGGGTGAGAAAGTAGGGTCCCATACCAGTGTCCTCTGCTTGAACAAGGGGGATTACAATAGGATGAGGGTGGAGTTGGCTAATGTAGACTGGGAACACAGACTAATTGGTGGGACAGTTGAGGAACAGTGGAGGATTTTTAAGGAGATTTTTCTCAGTACTCAGCAAAAATATATTACAGTGAAAAAGAAGGAATGTAAGAAAAGGGATAGCCGGCCATGGATAACTAAGGAAATAAAGGAAAGTATCAAATTAAAAACCAATGCATACAGAGTGGCCAAAATTAGTGGGAAACTAGAAGATTGGGAAGACTTTAAAAAACAACAAAGAACTACTAAGAAAGCAATAAAGAAAGGAAAGATAGATTATGAAAGTAGACTAGCACAAAATATAAAAACTGATAGTAAAAGTTTTTACAAATATATAAAACGGAAAAGAGTGGCTAAAGTAAATGTTGATCTCTTGGAAGATGAGAAGGGGGATTTAATAATGGGAAACGAGGAAATGGCCGAGGCCTTAAACAAGTTTTTTGTCGGTCTTCACAGTGGAGGACACAAATAGCATACCAATAATTGATGGTCATGGGACTGTAGGGGGTGAGGACCTTAAAACGACCACTATTACTAAAGAGGTAGTGCTGAGTAGGCTAATGGGACTAAAGGTAGACAAGTCCCCTGGTCCGGATGGAATGCATGCCAGGGTGCTAAAAGAAATGGCAGAAGTAATAGCAGATGCATTCGTTGTAATTTATCAAAATTCACTAGACTCTGGGGAGGTGCCAGCTGATTGGAAAACAGCTAATGTAACGTCACTGTTTAAAAAAGGAGGTAGACAAAAGGCAGGTAACTACAGGCCGGTTAGCTTAACATCCGTAGTTGGGAAAATGCTGGAATCTATCATTAAGGAAGAAATAGCAGGACACCTGGAAAAGAATGGTTCAATCAAGCAGATGCAGCATGGATTCATGAAGGGAAAGTCATAATTTACTGGAATGTTTTGAGGATATAACGAGTGCGGTTGACCGGTGGATGTGGTGTATTTAGAGGGGAACCCGTGGATGTGGTGTATTTAGATTTCCAGAAAATTTTGATAAAGTGCCTCACAAAAGGTTGCTGTGTAAGATAAAGGTACACGGAGTTGGGGGTAAAGTGTTAGCATGGATTGAGGATTGGCTATCTAACAGAAAGCAGAGAGTCGGAATAAATGGGTGCTTTTCCAGTTGGCAATCAGTGACTAGTGGCGTGCCACAGGGATCGGTGCTGGGGCCTCAACTATTTACCATATACATAGACGATCTGAAGGAGGGGACCGAGTGTACGGTAACAAAGTTTGCGGATGACACAAAGATGAGTGGGAAAGCAAATTGCGTGGAGGACACAGAGTCTGCAGAGAGATTTGGATAGGCTAAGTGAGTGGGCAAGGATCTGGCAGATGGAGTATAACTTTGGTAAGTGTGAGGTTATCCACTTTGGAAGGAATAATAGTAAAATGGACTATTATTTAAATGGTGAAAAATTACAACATGCTACTGTGCAGTGGGACCTGGGGGTCCTTGTGCATGAATCACAAAAACTCAGTTTGCGGGTGCAGGAGGTAATCAAGAAGGCAAATGGAATATTGGTCTTTATCGCGAGAGGCCGCACCTAGAGTACTGTGTTCAATTTTGGTCCCCTTATTTAAGAAAGGATATATTAGCCTTGGAGGGGGTACAGAGAAGGTTCACCAGGTTGATTCCGGAGAGGAGGGGGTTAGCTTATGAGGAGAGATTGAGTAGACTGGGCCTGTACTCAAAGAACAAAGAACAATACAGCACAGGAACAGGCCCTTTGACCCTCCAAGCCCACGCCGTTCCCTGGTCCCAACTAGACCATTCTTTTGTATCCCTCCATTCCCACTCCGTTCATGTGGCTATCTAGATAAGTCTTAAACGTTCCCAGTGTGTCTGCCTCCACCACCTTGCCCGGCAGCGCATTCCAGGCCCCCACCACCCTCTGTGTAAAATACATCCTTCTGATATCCGTGTTAAACCTCCCCCCCCTCACCTTGAACCTATGACCCCTCGTGAACGTCACCACCAACCTGGGAAAAAGCTTCCCACCGTTCACTCTATCTGTGCCTTTCATAATTTTATACACCTCTATTAGGTCACCCCTCATCCTCTGTCGTTCCAGTGAGAACAACCCCAGTTTACCCAATCTCTCCTCATAACTAAGCCCTTCCATACCAGGCAACATCCTGGTAAACCTCATCTGCACTCTCTCTAAAGCCTCCACGTCCTTCTGGTAGTGTGACGACCAGAACTGGGTGCAGTATTCCAAATGGGGCCGAACCAACGTTCTGTACAACCGCAACATCAGACCCCAACTTTTATACTCTATGCCCCGTCCTATAAAGGCAAGCATGCCATATGCCTTATTCACTACCTTCTCCACCTGTGATGTCACCTTCAAGGATCTGTGGACTTGCACACCCAGGTCCCTCTGCGTATCTACACCCTTTATGGTTCTGCCATTTATCGTATAGCTCCCCCCTACGTTAGTTGTACCAAAATGCATCACTTCGCATTTATCTGGATTGAACTCCATCTGCCATTTCTTTGCCCAAATTTCCAGCCTATCTATATCCTTCTGTAGCCTCTGACAATGTTCCTCACTATCTGCAAGTCCAGCCATTTTTGTGTCGTCCGCAAACTTACTGATCACCCCAGTTACACCTTCTTCCAGATCGTTTATATAAATCACAAACAGCAGAGGTCCCAATACAGAGCCCTGCGGAACACCACTAGTCACAGGCATCCAGCCGGAAAAGGACCCTTCCACTACCACCCTCTGTCTTCTGTGACCAAGCCAGTTCTCCACCCATCTAGCCACCTCCCCCTTTATCCCATGAGATCCAACCTTTTGCACCAACCTACCATGAGGGACTTTGTCAAACGCTTTACTAAAGTCCATATAGACGACATCCACGGCCCTTCCCTCGTCAACCATTCTAGTCACTTCTTCAAAAAACTCCACCAGGTTAGTGAGGCAGGACCTCCCTCTCACTAAACTGATTGGAGTTTAGAAGGTTGAGGGGAGATCTTATAGAGACATATAAGATAATGAAGGGGCTAGACAGGGTAGAAGCAGCTAGGTTATTTCCACTTACAATGGAAACAAGAACTAGGGGGCATAGCCTCAAAATACGGGGGAGTCAATTTAGAACAGAGTTGAGGAGGAACTTCTTCTCCCAGAGGGTAGTGAATCTTTGGAATTCTCTGCCCAATGAAGTAGTAGAGGCTACCCTGTTGAATGTGTTTAAGTCACAGATAGATTTTTAATCATTAAGGGAATTGAGGGTTATGGGGAGTGGGCGGGTAAGTGGAACTGAACCCACTATCAGATCAGCCATGATCTTATTGAATGGCGGAGCAGGCTTGAGGGGCTAGATGGCCTACTCCTGCTCCTATTTCTTATGTTCTTATGTAACTTCTTCACACAAAGGGTTGTGAATCTGTGGAATTCCCTGCCCAGTGAAGCAGTTGAGGCTACCTCATTGAATGTTTTTAAGGCAAGGATAGATAAATTTTTGAACAGTAAAGGAATTAAGGGTTATGGTGAGCGGCGGGTAAGTGGAGCTGAGTCCACAAAAAGATCAGCTATGATCTTATTGAATAGCGGAGCAGGCTCGAGGGGCCAGATGGCCTACTCCTGCTCCTAGTTCTTATATTCTTATGCTCTTATTATGTTCTTAATTCACTGATATTAGTCCTCCTCCAGTTAAGTATTTTTATTCTAAATTTCCCCTTGTCCTTCTCCACAATTGATCTAATCCTTATGATATTACAAACACTATTCCCTAGATGCTCCCCCACAGTGACATTCTCCACTTAACCCAAGACTGGATACAGAAATATCTCCATCAAAAGGCAGGAAACATACTGATCAAGAAAAGTTTCCTGAACATACTTCATAAATTTCCCCCTTTCCTGCTCTTTAACATAAGACCATGCGACAGGAGCAGAAGTAGGTCATTTGGCCCATTGAGTTTACTCCATCATTCAATGCGATCATGACTGTTGAGATAGTATACGTGAGTGGCACAGTGGTTAGCATTGTTGCCTCACAATGCCAGGGACCTGGGTTCAATTCCAGCCTTGGGTGACTGTCTGTGTGGAGATTGTACGTTCTCCCCATGTCTGCATTCATTTCTTCCGTGTGCTCCAATTTCCTCCCACTGTCCAAAGGTGTAGTAAGAAGTCTCTCAATACCAGGTTAAAGTCCAACAGTCACTCACTTGTGAAGGAGCAGCGCTCTGAAAGCTCGTGTTTCCAAATAAACCTGTTGGACTTTAACCTGGTATTGTGAGACTTCTTACTGTGCCCACCCCTGTCCAATGTTGGCATCTCCACATCATGGCAGCCCAAGATGTGCAGTTTAGGTGGATTGGCCACTCTAAATTGCTCCTTAGTGTCCATAGATGTGTAGGTTAGTGGATTAGCCATGGTAAATGTGTAGTGTTATGAAGATAAAGTAGAGGTGAGGACCTGGGTGAGATGCTTTTTTGGAGGGTCAATGCAGACTCGATGGGTTGAATGGCCTCTTTCTGCACTGTAGGAATTCTGTGGTTCTAAGATTTTATGATAATCCTGAATTCCACTTTCCCACCTTATCTCCATAATCCTTGATTCCCTTACTGATTAAAAATCTGTCTAGCTCAGCCTTAAATATACTTAATGACCAGCCTCTACAGCCCTCTGCGGTAAAGAAGTTCACAGATTTACTACTCTGAGTGCAGTAATTCCTTCTCATCTCTGCCTTAAGTGGGTGACCCCTTATTCTGAGATCATGTTTTATAGTCCTAGACTCTCCCACAAGGTGAAACAACCTCTCAGCATCTACCCTGTCAAGCCTGAGAATCCAATATGCCTTGATAGGGTTGCCACTCATTATTCTAAACTCTAATAAATACAGGCCCAACCAACTCAACCTCGCCTCAGAAGAAAATCTCCTTACCTTGGATCAACCTGGCGAACCTTCTCTGGACTGCCTCCAATACCAATATATCTTTCCTTCGATAAGGGACCAAAACTGTTCAGTGTACTACCTAATTCAGTATTGGGATAAAGTTTCCCATTACCATTACTCTAGAACTCTTGTATTCCTCAGTAATTTTCTTGCAAGTCTGCTCCATTTCCTTGCCATAATTTGTTGATGCACAAAGTACACCAAACAGCATAATAGCTATTTTATTAGAACCGTGGAATAGAAGTAGGATATTCAGTCCTGCAGAAGTCAATGGATTTTGGCTGACTCGCTACCTTTTCTGGTCCTGTTGCCATTGCAGCATGGACCAGAACTTCTGGCTCTTCTCTTTCCCTGCCACAGAATGTTCTGCACCTCTCCCTGATGTCCTTTGTCTTGCCCCTGGGGGGCTACATGCCACATGGACCTCATATGCCTCTCTGACCCTTGACTATTGAAGCAAAATAAGAAAATAAAAGAGAGTATATACTTTTATTAAAACAAAATTTAATAAATTAAAAAATAGTGGAGGTGACAGCCCCTAGTGGGCACTGTAACATTTAGAAATTGTCAAAGGAAATTTAACAAACTAAACAGAAATAGCATTTCCGAGGGTGATCATACACCCCAGCTCCTGCCGTGCCCTATGGTCGTAGAGGGCCTAAAGCGCATCAGTGGACATTGTGTGCTCCCTCTCCAGAGCCATCCAAATGGCAGTGTATATGCATTAGAAGGTTTCTGGTTGTTTGAAGAGGTGCCAACTTGCCATAATGTACTTCGGTTTTTAATAAAGTACCATTTGAGAGATTCTTTCACAAGTTAAACAGTGGGCACCAAGAGTTAGTCATGGATAGTTTATCAAAGGTTTAATTGGGGCAATGTAATAAGTGGATTTCCCCAGGAACCCACTAATTCCTAGGCCAGAATTTTAAGTTGTTTAAGCTCCTGATCTGAAATCATGCGAGATGATGTTGGGGATGTGTTCCACTGTCATTGTGCATTTGTACAATGTTGTTTAGCAGCATGCATGTGAGTCAGCAATGCACCCGGAACATTTATTAGCCGGTTAAGGCAACGAAAAAGGCAACTGAGTGGAATTTTACATTGCCTGTGCAATTTTTAGGTCAAGTCTGTTAGAGAATTTCTGCCCATTGCAGTCTTCAATGCATGGGGCAGTGTGTTAGGGACCAGATCAGAAATCCTAAGGTATGTTATGAAGTTAGATTAGACCCCAATTATTTTTTATTTTATTTTGGCATTTGTGTGAGGATAGTGTTTCACTCAGGTGTGATTCCGCTGACACACTAGGAAGCTTTTATCAAAACAAACTTTATTTTGACAATACAGTTTAATTAAAACAAATGAATTAGCATAACGTTTACCAATTGAAACGGATTGAAATGCCCAGTGACGTGGCTGGGCATTCTTTAGCGGTCACAGAGAGACTAGGTGCCATATCCATCTCGCATACTGCCATTGACCTCCTGAGTTCACTGCCAGTGTGAAGCCTGCAGGTGGTAGGCAGGCAATGACCTCGTGGTGAGGCGATGGTGTAGCATTATTGCCACTAGTAATCCAGAGGCCAAGGGTATTGCTCTGGGAATGGATTTCGAATTTTATCATGGCAGATGGTACAGTTTGATTTCAATAAAAATTTGAAATTTAAAAGTCTAATGATGACCATAAAACCATTGTCAATTGTCGTCAAAAATCACATGGTTCCCTATTGCCCTTCAGGGGAAGAAATCTGCCTTCCTTACCTGGTCTGCTCTACATGTCGCTCCAGATCCACAGCAAAGTGGGTGACTCTTAAATGTCCTCTGGAATAGCCATTCAGTTCAAGGGCAATTAGGGGTAGACAATTTTTGACTTGATATGATTTATTATTACCACATGTATTGAGATACAGTAAAAAGTATTGTCCTTTGCGCGCTACACAGACAAAATACATTGTTCATAGAGTACACAGGGGATAAGGAAAGGAGAGGGTGCAGAATGAAGTGTTACAGTCATAGCTAGGGTGTAGAGAAAGATCAGTTTAATATATGGTATGTCCATTCAAAAGTCCGATGGCAGCAGGGAAGAAGCTGTTCTTGAGTTGGTACGTGATCTCAGACTTTTGTATCTTTTTTGCAACGAAAGAAGGTGGAAGAGAGCATGTCCAGGGTGAGTGGGGTCCTTGATTCTGCTGGCTACTTTTCCGAGGCAGCGGGAAGTGTAGACTGAGTCAATGGATGGGAGGCTGGTTTGTGTGATGGACTGTGCTACGTTCACAACACTTTGTAGTTTCTTGCAGTCTTGGTCAGAACAGGAGCCATATCAAGCTGTGATACATCCAGAAAGGATGAATTCTATGGTGCATCTATAAAAACTGATGAGAGTCGTAGAGGACGTGCCAATTTCCTTAGCTGCCTGAGAAAGTAGAGGCTTGGTGAGCTTTCTTAACTATACCGAGGTACCAGGACAGGTTGTTGGTGATCTGGACGTCTAGAAACTTGAAGCTCATGACCATTGCCACTTTATCACCATTGATGTAGACAGGGCATGTTCTCCACTGCGTTTCCTGAAGTAATAAATGCTGGCCCAGCCAGCAGTGGGTGCCCACATCCCATGAATGAATTTTAAAAAGTCTGAGTCACCACTCTCTCAATGGAGGAGGCTATGTGCTCAGTGTTCAGGGTCCACGCAGTGTTCATGCTCTTCATGGACTCCTCTATGACAGAAACCATTCCACACAGAATCTCTGGGAGCTCCACCAGATTTTCACCTGCATCCCGCTTGACATCCAGCATCTGTCACCTCATGCACAACTCCAGAGTCTCATCATCGTCCTCAGACTCAACATTATCGTGATCTCCAGCCATTCTTCGACTGCCGGCTCCCTGGGCACTCTCTTCCTCTGCCAGCTCCTCATGCAAGTGGGCCGTGCCCTCCCCACTGTGCACTACCATCTGAGCCAAGGGGCAGCAAATCCTCTTCCGGACATAGAGGATGATCCCCAGAGGACCATCATTCATAGGTGCTTCACAGGACCCAGGATGTGTAAACGTCGCATGTGTCATTTGCGGATGAGTGAGAACAAGTGTTGCCATACCCTGTGCCTTTCACGGGATCCGTAATGTTCTGTAGGATTTGATACCATGGGGATTGGGAGGACATTCATTGCCAATGACAGTGAAAGTAACCACTGTACTCAACCTCTATAGCAGTGACTCCTTCCAGAGCTACACTGGGATCTTTGCAGGATCTCCCAAGCGTCCACCCACTAATGTATCCAGGAGATCACGGTGCCATTTTTGCGTCGGCCAACAATTATGTAAATGGCAAGACTTCAGGCAAACAGGACGCAAGAGCACTGGGCTTTGCTGAGATTCCAGGGTGGCATCGATGACATTCACATAGCTATAAAAGCTCCCTGGTAACAAGCAGTCCAGTATTGTCAGCTGCAAAGTCTACCACTCATTCAATGTGCAGCTGGTGTGTGTCCATAGCAAATGTATCATGCAGGTTTGTCCAGATACCCAGAAAGCATCCATGACTTGTACATCCTAAGTAGTTTTCAGATTCATGATATGTTTGAGAGACCACAAATGATGCAAGATTGCCTCCTCGAGGGCAAGGATTACCCACAAAAGATGTGACTGATGAAGTCTATGTGGTGTCCTCAGACACCTGTTGACAGAAGATACAACAAGGCTCATTTCGCAATCCGGACATAGGTGGAACATACCACAGGGATACTGGAAATGTGGTTCCGATGCCTGGACAGCTCTGGGGAAGCATTCCAATACACTCCCCAGGTGATGTCATACATCATTGTGGCTTGCTGTACATTACACAACCATGCACTGAAAAGGGGGAACAACTTGGTATGTGTTTTTCCTGAGATGAGGATTAACCTGGATGAGGGTTTCCCAGAATCAGACATCAGAAAGTGCTGCCTCCTCGCATGGATATCGAGTGTTCCAGTCAAAACAGCAACCTACAAGACACATTAGCACTGGCATGGTCATGGGTGGGATATTGGCTACGTGCTTTCAATCTGACAAGGCTCTTCAAGGAGGTCCATCATCACCAAGGCTTCCAAGTGTGGCCTAACTAAGGTTCTATAAAGCTGCAACATGACTTGCCAATTTTTAAACTCAATACCCCGGCCGATGAAGGCAAGCATGCCGTATGCCTTCTTGACTACCTTCTCCATCTTCATTGCTACTTTCAGTGAACTGTGTACCTGTACACCCAGATCCCTTTGCCTATCAATACTCTTAAGGGTTCTGCCATTTATATTTCCTATCTGTACTAGACCTTCCAAAATGCATTACCTCACATTTGTCCGGTTTAAACTCCGTCTGCCATCTCTCCGCCCAAGTCTCCAACTGATCTATAACCTGCTGTATCCTAGAATCATAGAATCACTATAGTACAGAAAGAGGCCATTCGGCCCATCGAGTCTGCACCGACCACAATCCCACCCAGGCCCTACCCCCATATCCCTACATATTTACCCACTAATCCCTCTAACCTACGCATCTCAGGACACTAAGGGCAATTTTTAGCATGGTCAATCAGCCTAACCTGCACATCTTTGGACTGTGGGAGGAAACCGGAGCACCCGGAAGAAACCCACGCAGACATGAGGAGAATGTGCAAACTCCACACAGACAGTGACCCAAGCCGGGAATCGAACCCAGGTCCCTGGAGCTGTGAAGCAGCAGTGCTAACCACTGTGCTACCGTGCCTCATCACTATCCGCAAATCCACCAACCTTTGTGTCGTCCGCAAACTTACCAATCAATCCAGTTACATTTTCCTCCAAATCATTTATATATATATTATACATATTATATATGGGTCGTTGACTTCCAACGGGCCGGGCGCATCGGGATTGTTTCCTGCAACAAAGCATACATGGTTCCATGCAAGGGAGGGAAAGGTGTCTGGCAGCATGCCATTTGCTTGAGATGTGTCATATCAATGAAGGTTTTGCAGATGCCCACTTCCATGTCACATGCCGACCTAGCTGTTTACAGTTCTTTCCTTGCCCTCCCCTGCCAGCTCCCGTGCGTGCTCATCAAAGGAAGTGAGAAAACACAGCTTGGGGAATCCACCTCTGGTTCTCTGCTGCTGCTAGCGGTTATGGGCTATCTTATGCTGTGGGGACAGAAGGGTGGAATGAAAGCCTGAGGCTGGAAGGGCCAGGACTGTCAGCGTTGTTGGGGTGGGGGCGATTAGGTATTGTATGTTGGGACCGTGCCTCAGCAGGCAGGGGTTATGATGGGGTGTGCCAGAGGGTTTTGAGATAACCTCTGTGGTGGTCGGGTACCAGAAGGCCATGGGATAGATCGACGTGATCATTCCAGACACGGCAGACGGGACTAATGTCAGGATGGGATCAACACTCACCCTTCCTGCCTGCAGGAAGTTGTTTGTCTTCTTCCTACATTGGTTGCCAGTCCTCCATGCCCGTGCACGGGCGCTGACAGCAGCTGCCATAGTCTTCAGACCGCATTGCCAGCTGGACCCCTGAGACATTGCCCATTTAGGCGGAAGAATATGGCCCACCTTTCCTCCAGAGCATCCAGCAGATGACCCAGCTCCCTCTTGTAAACCGTGGCGCTGCTCGTTGTGGTGCCATCTTCCTGATGGATGTAAGTTCACCATTAGTGCTTATAAGCAGCTCTCCCTTGTTAACGCCAGACAGCTGCGTGCACTTTGGGTCACACGCCCAGAGGTCCATTCCAGCGGGAATTGCCTGGCTGGTCTTTCATTGCATTAAATGACACAAAATTGAGGTCCATGGCTCACAAGAAAAACCAGTGCAAATAACTCCCATTTTGTTGCTCGTTCAACACCTAGAGTGGAATTTTATGAAATAAATTTTAAGTTCTTAAAGTGAAAAATGGGAGAATTTCAAACTTGTCTTCTGAGCGAGTTAAAAAGTGCAACCTTATGGCGCTTAGTTAATATAAAGAAGCACAATGCAATTCCTGCCAGCAGTGGGACGGGACGGAGCCTGACCTCACCAGAGAAGCCGGCTGCTGAAGTCGAAGGGCACCATTGCACATGCATCCTGATCTGCCAGTACACCGGGAGATCTCCTGCCCCCATGGACATCGCCCGCCCATTAACGATTACGTCCATCTATTTTATAGCACTGTTAACTATCAGCACTTCCTGTTATTGCAGGTTAGTTTCACCAATAAATGGTGATGACTGGGTGCAGAGGGGCTCTGAACGTTGTTCTGTTTGGGAGAGGCTCTTTGGCCAACTGAGAATGCGATCCCCATATCCAAGTGCCTGTGGTAGAACCCGTGACTGGCATGGCATTCTAAGCGCTCAAGACAAATAGTGCCAGCTCTGGGTGCCCTGCAGCCACTGTGTCACACAACCTGGCATGAACCACACTCTATCCCCCCCACCCCCCATCCGGTTCCCCCTTCATCACCTTCCTGCCTGGACCAGTAATTCACTAACACAGCCAGCCCAAGTCTATCACCCTGGTGTTATGTCAAAGGGCTCTGTGGTGCGGGAGTGTGGAAAAGGTGGGGGGGGGGCGGGGGGGGCAGGTAGGGTTTGCTGCTAGAACACCAGCACGCCTTCCTAGTCCAAGAACTTGTGGCGATGAGGGCCTCCCTCACCACCCAGCTGGATCCTTGCTGCCACCTGTCCTCTATTGACCAGCTCCTCATCTCATTGGCCTCCTCCTCTTCCTCCTCCTCCGCATCCTTCTGGGTCCCTTCCTCCCCAGGAGCATCTGGCTGGTCCCCCTCTTCCAGCTGCTCCTCCATGAAGTCTAGCTCTCCCCTGCTGCAGATTGTGGAGCACACAGCAGACCAACATGATGTGGGAGACTGTTAGGGGGATATACTCAAGGGACCCACCAGGATCATCTAGGCAGACGAACCAGATCTTTAGGAGCCCAATGCTCCATAAATGACCGGATGGCTGCATGGGTCTCACTATGTCAGGTCTCCACCTCAGTCTCTGGCTTCCATACTGGCGTCATCAGCCAAGTCCACAGCAGGTAGCCCTTGTCCCCCAGCAGCCATCCTAACAGCTTGAGCTGGTTCTCAAAGACCCAAGGGATCTCAGAGTCTACAAAATGAAGTTACCGTGCCCACTGCCTGGGTGGCATGCATACACATGCATGAAGTTCATCCTGTGGTCGCAGACCATCTGAACATTCAAGGAGTGGATCCCCTTGTGGTGCCTGGTGTTTTGGGGATCACAGGGCAACATGCGTACAATCGATTGCCCCCTGCACATTCGGCAGCCTGGCGATGATGACAAATCCTGTGGCCTGGGCTTCCTGCTGGACCTGGCCCAGGTCAAAGTTAATGTACTGGCCTGGCCTGCTTGGGCAAACACGACATCTGTCACCTCATGGACACACTTGTGGACTGAAGGTTGGGAAATCCCACAGAGGTTCCCACTGGCAGACTGGAAGGACTCGGTGGCGTAAACATTGAGGGCCGCCATGACCTTCATTATCACTGGGAGCAGGTGTCCTCCTGTCCTTCGTGGTGCCAAGTCAATGAGAACATGACACCGGTGCCACACCGTCTCCTTATAGAGCTGCACCTTGCAGTGGAAATGTGTCCAGCAGCTCTTCTAAAGACATGCGTGTCCTGAACTGCTGGGGTCTCCTTCTTGCCCTGCCCCCCAAGCATCCACCTCCTGTCCCTGTCTGGCAGCACCCTATGCTCCTGCTGCAGCCCCTGACCTGGGCAGGCCTTGCAGTGCATGCACGTCTCTATCCTTTTCCACAGCAGCAGCCACAAGAATCACCGCCACGTGTATTGGCACCATACTGAAATGCATCATTGCTCTGGAGGGGAGGGGAGGGGTGGGGGAAGAGAGAGAGATAAATTTCATCAGGTTCTCCATCTGTGACCCACGCTCCCTCCCAGCAATCCATGTCCCAATTGACAGTGGCAAGCCAACACCACGTAGAGCATACAGGTGGCTGTCAGGGGTCCCCATTTGGAAGCCTTGAAGCATAGACATGAATGCATCCAGCTGGATGTCTGGTGCAGTGGCTTCCAAGAATGGCTAGTAGTTCATACAGACGGGGGAGGGACATCCTCATTATTATCATGGGGTGGGTTCCCATTGAAGGCATCACTGACAAGTCCATGCTGTGTGAGGAGCAATGTTAACGCCTGCACAGCTCCCTTGCTTGGAGCAGCAGCTCTGAGACCTGCTGCTTATTTGTGTTAGTGGGATTGCTGGAATGGAATATTGCAGTCAGCCAGAGAGCTTATGTGGCTGACAGACGAAAGGGTGCCATGGCTATAGCACTGGGATTGATGTCCACACTCATAAGCGATCCCTCGGGAGCTCGCTTAGCAGTCGGAGGGATGCATTCAACACCAGGCCCTAGCCAGCACCAAAGCCCGAGATCTGCACCCCCAGACCAACACCAGCTCCCCCTGCCACAGCAGGTCCTAGCCAGCGCCGAACCCAAGCTCTGCACCCTCATGACCGGCACCAGTCCACCAAGAAAAACCCCCATGCAAGACCGCCCCACCCCACCATGGTTGTGTTTGAAAGCCCCCCACACCCTAGAAGCTGGTGGCCAAACAGACTTACCTCCTCATTTCTCTTCGCTACTGCTGTGCCTGCAGCAGACTTTTACTGAGCAGGTGTTTTCGTCTCTGGCATGACGACTCACTGATGTTTGCCCATTTTGGCCGCGTTCCTCGTCATGTCCAGAAAAAAAGTTTGGTACGATGGGAACCAGCAGGAAAATGGGTTCGATTTCCGTTTTTTCCTTCTCAGATGTCCTTACATCCTCACTACGCCGGTATACTGGCGGGATGAAGTCATAAGATTGCGCCCCTAGAATTTGTTCGGTAAGATCACGCCACAGGTCATTTTGTGAAAATTAAAGAGTCCTGCATTGATTCAGTATCAAATTCATTTAATTAATTGGTTTATCTTAAACTTAGTAAGACAGGGTAAAACAGCAAAGGGTACTTGGCTGAGAGTTGACATTAAAATTAAAACATTTTAATTTTGTCTGTATGTTTATTTGCCACGAAGTGAACCTTGTTTAAAATTTTCTTAAATTTAAAAATGTGCACCAAATATACAATACCAAACGAAGTCCAGGTGAAGTTGCTAGTCAATTTCACGACATCAAAAGTTACAGGTGAACTGGGGAGAAAACTGCTACTGAATTTGTGTCCTGCAGCAAATTTTGGGGCAACACATTACTTTGGTAAAATATTTATGAAAAAATATATGGATTAAACACCAAACAATTAAAAAAAAATGTCATTTTTTTAGGGATAAGCTAAATTCTTCAAGATATAATGTAAGCTTTTGAAGAAAACTAAAAGGTTGTTTTAAAGCCTGTATTCTCTGATTTGTATTTTGCTCACCTAAATTACACAGAACTTAGGTATCTGGAAGATAAAATCAGTCACTGGATTGACTTAATATTTGTGAATGACTTGGATGTTGCAGGTCAACTGGATAAAGCTGCTGACCATTATGAGATATTCCATCAACTCACTGTGGGAACGACATGGCAGGATGAGAATGGCTGCTGTCACTTTGCACAGGCCTGTGCGAATCTCTGGAGGATTTATACATTGCTCGCAGATGAACATCTTGAAAGTGAACAGTACAAAGAGGCAAACAAAAGTCTCAAAAAAGCTTATGACATAGCTAAGGAAGGTAGGTGCAAATTACATTCTTGTTTCCTGCGTTTTATGGGGTAACACCCTCAGATTAAAGTGAAATTTATTTGGATCATTCTGCCAATTTTAAAGACAGATAGTGCAAGACACCGAACAGCTGTAGTGTTTTTGTAAATACTTAATTTGCTCTTAAATGTCTTTGTCAAGATTTAAGTTTTCTGAATGAACATGTAACTTTTTTCAATAACTGTGAAAATGACTTTATGGACATTAGTGTTAAATCGATCAGAGTTATGTGGCCTTCTATGGCACCAAATAACAGGCAGGAAGATCCATATGCCATATTGTGAAAGGACTGATGAGGCATCCTTTAACCATGCCTGAAGCAGGTACTAGAATGTTTGCATTTGGGGCATGATAGCTGCTTCAGGTCAGGAAGGTTGTAAAATGCCTGATCAAAAGATGAGGTGCTATTCCTTGAGCTTATGTCAAACTTCATTGGAACTGTTTAGTTCAGGTATCTCACCACATGTAGACCCAATTCTTTGCTGTCAGGGGAGCAGAAAGCTAAAGGTGTGTGCATACACCATCTGCACCTTGCAAACCAGAAGAGTGTGGGGGATGATGAGGATGTGGGATGTTAAAAATAGTGTTAAATTTGAGGTTGCCATCATCTTTGATGGTTTCAGCTGCTTCACTGGCAACAGCCTGGCTATGGACATCCAACTAATGGTAAACACTTCTTTCCATGGGAGGAAGGACATGCAAAAGCCCCTATTCTCTGCTGGTTACAACCTGATGCTTCTGGACATATACTACCTTGTCCTGCAGGGGAGAGAGTTAATGAGGTTCATGAAATTTAGTTTGTTGATCTGGCTGTCATGGTTGCACAGTGTCAAATAGTTTGTACAAGTTGTTGGAAGTGGGTGTGAGACTTTATGGAATCACAGAATCACATAGTGCAGAAGAGGCCCATTGGGCCATCGAGACTGCACCGACAAGTGAGAAACCCCTGACCCACCTACCTAATCCTATTTACCAGCATTTGACCCACTGCCTTGAAATTACCCTCCAATTTGATTGTCAAGTTTGCTGACGACACCACCGTAATGGGTCGGATCTCAAACAGTGATGAGACAGAGTACAGGAATGAGATAGTGAATCTGGTGAACTGGTGCAGCAACAATAATCTCTCCCTCAATGTCAACAAAACGAAGGAGATTGTCATCGATTTCAGGAAGCGTAAAGGAGAACATGCCCCTGTCTACATCAATGGGGACAAAGTAGAAAGAATTGAGAGCTTCAAGTTTTTAGGTGTCCAGATCACCAACAACCTGTCCTGATTGTTGTTAACTATAGTTAAGAAAGTCCACCAACTTTCTCAGAAGACTAAGGAAATTTGGCATGTCAGCTACGACTCTCACCAACTTTTACAGATGCACCATAGAAAGCATTCTTTCTGGTTGTATCACAGCTTGGTATGGCTCCTGCTCTGTCCAGGACCGCAAGGAACTACAAAAGGTCGTGAATATAGCCCAATCCATCACTCAAACCAGCTTCCCATCCATTGACTCTGTCTACACTTCCCTCTGCCTTGGCAAAGCAGCCAGCATAATTAAGGACCCAACGCACCCCAGACATTCTCTCTTCCACCTTCTTCCGTCAGGAAAAAGATACAAAAGTCTGAGATCACGTACCAACCGACTCAAGAAAGCTTCTTCCCTGCTGCTGTCAGACTTTTGAATGGACTTACCTTGCATTAAGTTGATCTTTCTCTACACCCGAGCTATGGCTATAACACTACATTTTCCAGTCTCTCATTTCCTTCTCTATGAACAGTATGTTTTGTCTGTATAGCGCGCAAGAAACAATACTTTTCACTGTATGTTAATACGTGTGACAATAATAAATCAAATCAAATCAAATCAAATTGAATGTTATGACGTGCCCATGTTCATCCAGGTACTTTTTAAAAGATGTGAGGCAACCCACTTCCAGCACTCTCCCAGGCAGCACATTCCAGACTTGTCACCACCTTCTGTGTAAAAAACCTCCTATCCCTCACCTTGAACCCGTGTCCCCTATTGACTGACCCTCCAATTAAGGGGAACAACTGCTCCCTGTCCACCTTGCCCATGCACCTCATAATCTTGTACACCTCAATAATGTCGCCCCTCACTCTTCTCTGCTCCAGCAAAAACAGTAAGAAGTCTCACAATATCAGGTTAAAGTCCAACAGGTTTATTTAATAGCACAAGCTTTCGGAGTGTTGCTCCTTCTTCAGGTGAGTGAAGAGTTGTGTTCATAAACAGGGCATATATAGACACAGACTCAATTTACAAGGTAATGGTTTGAATGCGAGTCTTTACAAGTAATCAAGTCTTAAAGGTACAAACAATGTGAGTGGAGAGAGCATTAAGCACAGGGTAAAGAGATGTGTATTGTCTCCAGACAGGACAGCCAGTGAGATTCTGCAAGTCCAGGCAAGCTGTGGGGGTTACAGATAGTGTGATATGAGCCCAAGATCCCGGTTGAGGCCGTCCTCATGTGTGCGGAACTTGGCTATCAGTCTCTGCTCAGCGACCCTGTGCTGTCGTGTGTCGTGAAGGCTGCCTTGGAGAACGCTTACGCGAATATCAGAGGCCGAATGCCCGTGACCGCTGAAATGCTCCCAACAGGAAGAGAACAGTCTTGCCTGGTGATTGTCGAGTGGTGTTCATTCATCCATTGTCGCAGCGTCTGCATGGTCTCCCCAATGTACCATGCCTCGCGACATCCTTTCCTGCAGCGTTATCAGGTAGACAATGTTGGCCGAGTTGCAAGAATATGTACCGTGTACCTGGTGGATGGTGTTCTCACGTGAGATGATGGCATCTGTGTCGATGATCCGGCACGTCTTGCAGAGGTTGCTGTGGCAGGGTTGTGTGGTGTCGTGGTCACTGTACTCCTGAAGGTTGGGTAGTTTGCTGCGGACAATAGTCTGTTTGAGGTTGTACGGTTGTTTGAAGGCAAGAAGTGGGGGTGTGGGGATGGCCTTGGCAAGATGTGCGTCTTCATCAATGACATGTTGAAGGCTCCGGAGGAGATGCCGTAGCTTCTCCGCTCCGGGGAAGTACTGGACGATGAAGGGTACTCTGTCCACCGTGTCCCGTGTTTGTCTTCTGAGGAGGTCGGTGCGGATTTTCGCTGTGGCGCGTCAGAACTGTCGATCGATGAGTCGAGCGCCATATCCTGTTCTTATGAGGGCATCTTTCAGCGTCTGGAGGTGTCTGTTGCGATCCTCCTCATCCGAGCAGATCCTGTGTATATGGAGGGCTTGTCTGTAGGGGATGGCTTCTTTAACGTGTTTAGGGTGGAAGCTGGAGAAGTGGAGCATCGTGAGCTTATCCGTGGGCTTGCGGTATAGTGAGGTGCTGAGGTGACCGTCCTTAATGGAGATGCGTGTGTCCAAGAATGCAACCGATTCCGGAGAGTAGTCCATGGTGAGTCTGATGGTGGGATGGAACTTGTTGATGTCATCATATAGTTGTTTCAATGATTGTTCACCATGAGTCCAAAGGAAGAAAATGTCATCGATGTATCACAATGTATCTCTCTCTCATGCGCGCTCGCTTCCTCTCTCACGCGCGCTCGCTTCCTCTCTCACGCGCGCTCGCTCTCTCTCTCACGTGCGCTCTCTCTCTCACGTGCGCTCGCTCTCTCACGCGCGCTCGCTTCCTCTCTCACGCGCGCTCGCTCGCTCTCTCTCACGCATGCTTGCTCTCTGCCTCACGCACGCTCGCTCTCTCCCTCACGCACGCTCGCTCTCTCTCTCACGCGCGCTCGCTCCCTCTCTCACGCGCGCTCACACTCTCTCTCACACGTGCTCGCTCTCTCTCTCACGCGTGCCCGCTCTCTCTCACGCGCATTCCCTCTCTCACGCGTGCTCGCTCTCTCACGTGTGCTTGCTCTCTCTCACGCGTGCTCGTTCTTTCTCTCACGCGCGCTCGCTCTCTCCCACGCGCGCTCGCTCTCTCTCTCACGCGCGCTCGCTCTCTCTCTCACGCGCGCTCGCTCTCTTTCTCACGCGCGTTCGCTCTCTCTCTCACGCGCGCTCGCTCTCTCTCTCACGCGCGCTCGCTCTCTCTCTCACGCGCGCTCGCTCGCTCTCACGCGTGCTCACTCTCTCTCTCATGCTCTCCCTCTCTCTCACACGTGCTCGCTCTCTCACGCGTGCTCGCTCTCTCTCTCTCCCACATGCTCGCTCTCTCACGCGCACTCTCTCTCTCACGTGCGCTCGCTCTCTCACGCGCGCTCGCTTCCTCTCTCACGCGCGCTCGCTCTCTCTCACGCATGCTTGCTCTCTGCCTCACGCGCGCTCGCTCTCTCTCTCACGCGCGCTCGCTCTCTCTCTCACGCGCGCTCGCTCTCTTTCTCACGCGCGTTCGCTCTCTCTCTCACGCGCGCTCGCTCTCTCTCTCACGCGCGCTCGCTCTCTCTCTCACGCGCGCTCGCTCGCTCTCACGCGTGCTCACTCTCTCTCTCATGCTCTCCCTCTCTCTCACACGTGCTCGCTCTCTCACACGCGCGCTTGCTCTCTCTCACGCGCGCTCGTTCCCTCTCTCACACACGCTCGCTCTCTCTCTCTCACGCGCGCTCGCTCTCATTCTCATGCGTGCTCGCTCTCTCTCTCACGCGCGCTCGCTCTCTCTCACGCATGCTTGCTCTCTCTCACGCGCGCTTGCTCTCTCTCACGCGCGCTCGCTCACTCTCTCACGCGCGCTCGCTCTCTCCCTCACGCGCGCTCGCTCTCTTCCTCACGTGCATTCGCTCTCTCTCTCACGCGCGCTCGCTCTCTCTCACGCGCGCTCGCTCTCTCTCATGCGCGTTTGCTCTCTCTCTGACGCGCGCTCGCTCTCTCTTACGCGCGCTCACTCTCTCTCTCATGCGCTCCCTCTCTCTCTCTCACGCCTGCTCGCTCTCTCAAGTGCGCTCGCTCTCTCTCTCACGCGTGCTCGCTCTCTCTCTCATGCGTGCTCGCTCTCTCATGCGCGCTCGCTCGCTCTCTCATGCGCACTCGCTCGCTTTCGCT
Organism: Mustelus asterias; assembly: GCF_964213995.1. Taxonomy (NCBI): domain Eukaryota; kingdom Metazoa; phylum Chordata; class Chondrichthyes; order Carcharhiniformes; family Triakidae; genus Mustelus; species Mustelus asterias. Next base: position 53,196,781 of record NC_135801.1, on the reverse strand, counting down.
CTCAGACGCACGATCTCGCACACGCGCTCGCTCTCTCTCTCACGCGCATTCTCTCACGTGCTCTCTCACGCGCGCTCTCTCTCACGCTCTCTCTCTCACGTGCTCTCTCTCTCTCACGTGCTCTCTCTCTCACGTGCTCTCTCTCTCTCTCACGCGCTCTCTCTCTCACGTGCTCTCTCTCTCACGTGCTCTCTCACGTGCTCTCTCTCTCACGCACGCTCCCTCTCTCAGGGCGGTCCCTCTCTCATGCGTGCTCCCTCTCTCTCTTATGCGCGCTTGCTCTCTCTCAAGCGCTCTCTCTCTCAAGCGCTCTCTCTCTCATGCGCTCTCTCTCTCTCATGCGCTCTCTCTCTCTCATGCGCTCTCTCTCATGCGCTCTCTCTCTCTCATGCTCTCACTCTCTCGCATGCTCTCACTCTCTCAGGCGCTATCTCTCTCAAGCAGTCTCTCACGCGCTCTCTCTCTCACGCACTCTCTCTGCCTCACACGCTCTCTCTCTCTCACATGCTCTCTCTCTCTCATGTGCTCGCTCTCTCTCATGCGCTCGATCTCCCTCATGCGCTCTCTCTCATTCGCTCTCTATCTCTCACGCGCTCTCTCTCTCACGCGCTCACTCTCTCACGCGCTCGCTCTCTCACGCGCTCGCTCTCTCTCGCGCTCGCTCTCTCTCGCGCTCGCTCTCTCTCGCGCTCGCTCTCTCTCGCGCTCGCTCTCTCTCGCGCTCGCTCTCTCTCGCGCTCGCTCTCTCGCGCTCGCTCTCTCTCGCGCTCGCTCTCTCTCGCGCTCGCTCTCTCTCGCGCTCGCTCTCTCGTGCTCGCTTCTCTCGCGCTCGCTCTCTCACGCTCTCTCTCGCGCTCGCTCTCTCTCACGCGCTCACTCTCTCGCGCTCTCTCTCTCACGTGCTCTCTCTCCCTCGCGCTATCTCTCATGCGCTTGCTCTCTCATGCCCGCTCGCTCGCTCTGTCATGCACTCCCTGTCTCTCTCTCATGCGCGCTCTCTCTCTCACGCGCGCTCACACTCTCTCTCACGCGCGCTCGCTCGCTCTCACATACGCTCACTCGCTCTCATGCGCTCCCTCTTTCTCTCACGCGTGCTCTCTCTCTCACATGCGCTCGCTCGCTCTCACACGCACTCACTCTCTCTCATGCATTCCCTCTCTCTCATGCACGCTCTCTCTCTCACGCGTGCTCGCTCTCTCTCTCACGCGCGCTCGCTCTCTCACGTGCGCTCGCTCTCTCTCTCATGTGCTCTGTCTCTCTCACGCACTCTTTCTCACGTGCTCTCTCTCTCTCTCTCGCAGGCGCTCTCTCTCTCTCGCACGCGCTCGCACTCATGTGCGCTCTCTCTCTCTCACGCGCTCACTCTCTATCACGCGCTCGTTCTCTATCACACGATCGCTCTCTCTCTCGCGCGTGCTCTTTCTCTCTTGCGCACGCTCGCACTCTCTCTCGCGCGCGTGCTTGATCTCGTGTGCGCTCATTCTCTCTGTCTCTCGCGCGCTCTCTGTCTCTCATGCGCTCTTTCTCTGTCGCGCGCTCTCTATCTTACGCGCTCTCTATCTCACGTGCTCTCTATCTCATGCGCTCTCTCTCTTGTGCATCTCTCTCTCTCGCGCAGGCCCTCTCTTTCTCGCGCGTGCTCTCTCTCGCGTGCTCTCTCTCCCTCTCGTGCGCTGTCTCTCTCATGCGTTCTCTCTTGTACGCTGTCTCTCTCTCTCTCGCGCGCTCTTTCTCTCTCGTGTGCTCTCTCTCTCTCATGCTCTCATTCTCTGATGCGCACTCTCTGACGTGCACTCTCTCTCTCTGATGCGCACTCTCTCACACACACTCTCTCTCTCACGCGCTTTCTCTCTCATGTGCTTTCTCTCTCACGCGCTTTCTCTCTTCCGCACTTTCTCTCTCACGCGGTCTCTCATCACGTGCTCTCTCTTTCACGTGCTCTCTCTCTCACGCTCTCACTCTCTCTCATGTGCACTCTTTCACGTGCACTCTCTCTCTGACGTGCACTCTCTCTCACGCGCACTCTCACGCGCATTTTCTCTCTCACGCGCTTTCTCTCATGTGCTTTCTCTCTCACGCGTTTTCTCTCTCACGCGCTCTCTCCCTCATGTGCTCTCCGTCTCTCATGCGCTCTCCGTCTCTCATGCGCTCTCTCGTGCTCGCTCTCTGACACGCACTCTCATGCGCACTCTCTCATGCGCATTTTCTCTCTCTCTCGAGCACGCTCTCTCTCATGCACTCTCTCTCTCACGCGTGCTCTCTCTCTCATGCGCTCTCTCTCACGTGCTCTCTCTGTCACGCGCATTCTCTCTCTCATTTCCTCTCTCACACGCGCTCTCCCTCTCTCTTATGCTCTCTATCTCTCTCTCACGCGCTCTATCTCTCTCGCGCGTTCTCTCTTTCACGCGCTCTCTCTCACGCGTTCTCTCTCTCACGTGCTCTCTCTCTCACGTGCTCTCTCTCTCACGTGCTCTCTCTCTCACGTGCTCTCTCTCTCATGCGCTCTCTCTCACGTGCTCTCACTCACTCATGCGCTCTCTCTCTCTCTCACGTGCACTCAATCACACGCATTTTCTCTCTCGAGTGCGCTTTCTCTCTCACGCACTTTCTCTCATGTGCTCTCACGTGCTCTCTCTATCATGCGCTCTCTCTCTCTCTCATGCACTCTGTCTCTCACGCGCTCTCTCTCATGTGCTCTCTCTCTCATGCAATCGTTCTCTCTCGCGCTGTCTCTCTCTCTCTCGCGCTGTCTCTCTCTCTTGCGCGCTGTCTCTCTCTCTCGCGCGCTGTCTCTCTCTCTCGCGCGCTGTCTCTCTCTGCCTCATGCCCTCTCTCTGCCTCACGCGCTCTCTCTCTCACGCGCTCTCTCTCTCTCATGCGCTCTTTTCTCTCATGCTCTCTCTTTCTCTCGTGCGCTCGCTTTCTCTCGTGCACTCTCTCTCACGGGCTCTCGCTCTCTCATGTACTCTCTCTCTCTTTCCCACCTGCTCTCTCTCTCTCTCATGCACTCTCTCTCTCTCTCTCATGTGCTCTCTCTCTCTCTCATGCGCCCTCTCTCACGTGCTCTCTCCCTCTCTCTCTCTCACTCACGTGTTCTCTCTCTCTCATGCACTCTCTCACTCACGCGCTCTCTCTCACACGCTCTCTCTCTCTCATGTGCTCTCTCTCTCATGCGCTCTCTCTCTCACGCGCTCTCTCTCATGTGCTCCCTCTCTCCCTCACGTGCCCTTTCTTTCACACGCGCTATCTCTCTCTCTCACGCGTTCTCTCTCTCTCTCACGTGCTCTCTCTCTCACTCACGTGCTCTCTCTCACGCACTCTCTCTCACGCGCTCTCTCTCACGTGCTCTCTCTCTCACGTGCTCTCTCTCTCTCATGCGCTCTTTTCTCTCATGCGCTCTCTTTCTCTCGTGCGCTTGCTTTCTCTCATGCGCTCTCTCTCACGCGTTCTCTCTCTCACTTGCACTCTCTGTCTCTCTCATGCACGCTCTCTCTCTCATGTGCTCTCTCTCTCATGCATTCTCTCTCTCGTGCACTCTCCCTGTCTCATGCGCTCTCTCTCTCACGCGCTCTTTCTCTCATGCGCTCTCTCTCTCTCACGCTCTCTCTCATGTGCTCTCTCTCTCTCGTGCTCTCTCTCTCATGCGCCCTCTCACTCTCACGCGCTCTCTCTCTCTCTCATGTGCTCTCTCTCTCACGCGCTCTCTCATGCACTCTCTCTCACGGGCTCTCGCTCTCTCATGTACTCTCTCTCCCACGTGCTCTCGCTCCCTCATCCACTCTATCTCTCTCTCTCTCTCTCTCATGCGCACTCTCTCTCTCATGCGCCCTCTCTCACGCACTCTCTCCCTCTCTCTCTCACGCTCTCTCTCTCTCACTCACATGCTCTTTCTCTCTCATGCACTCTCTCTCTCACGCGCTCTCTCTCTTTCATGTGCTCTCTCTCTCTCATGCGCTCTCTCTCATGCACTCTCTCTCTCTCTCATGTGCTCCCTCTCTCCCTCACGTACCCTCTCTTTCACACACGCTCTCTCTCTCTCCCACATGTTCTCTCTCTCTCTCACGTGCCCTCTCTCTCACTCACGCGCTCTCTCTTGCACTCTCTCTCACGTGCTCTCTCTCATGTGCTCGCTCTCTCTCACGCTCTCTCTCATGTGCTCTCTCTCTCTCGTGCTCTCTCATGTGCCCTCTCACTCTCACGCGCTCTCTCTCTCTCTCATGCGCTCTCTCTCTCACGTGCTCTCTCTCTTATGCACTCTCTCTCACGGGCTCTCGCTCTCTCATGTACTCTCTCTCTCCCACGTGCTCTCGCTCCCTCATCCACTCTATCTCTCTCTCTCTCTCATGCGCACTCTCTCTCTCATGCGCCCTCTCTCACGCGCTCTCTCCCTCTCTCTCTCACACTCTCTCTCTCTCACTCACGCGCTCTCTCTCCCTCATGCACTCTCTCTCTCACGCGCTCTCTCTCACACGCTCTCTCTCTTTCATGTGCTCTCTCTCTCTCATGCGCTCTCTCTCTCTCATGCGCTCTCTCTCTCTCATGTGCTCCCTCTCTCCCTCACGTACCCTCTCTTTCACACACGCTCTCTCTCTCTCCCACGCGTTCTCTCTCTCTCTCACGCGCCCTCTCTCTCACTCACGCGCTCTCCCTTGCACTCTCTCTCACGCGCTCTCTCTCTCTCACGCGCTCTCTCTCTCTCACGCACTCTCTCTCTCTCACGCGCCCTCTCTCTCTCACGTGCTCTCTCCCTCTTTCTCATGCTCTCTCTCTCTTAGTCACATGCTCTCTCTCTCTCATGCACTCTCTCTCTCTCTCTCATGCGCTCGCTCTCTCTCACGCGCTCTCTCTCTCTCATGCGCTTTCTCTCTCACGCACCCTCTCTCTCTCACGCGCTCTCTCTCTCACGCGCTCTCTCTCTCTCTCATGTGCTCTCTCTCTCACTCACGCACTCTCACGCGCTCTCTCTCACGCGCTCTCTCTCACGCGTTCTCTCTCACGCACTCTCTCTCATGCACTCTCTCTGTCTCACGCATTTGCTCTCTCTCACCCATGCGTTCTCCCTTTCTCTCTCTCACGCTCTCTCTCACGTGCTCTCTCTCTCACGTGCTCTCTCTCTCTCTCATGCACTCTCTCTCTTAAGCGGTCTCGATCTCTCATGCACTCTCTGTCTCTCTCACGCGCTCTCGCTCTCTCATGCATTCTCTCTCTCTCTTTCACGCGCTCTCTCTCTCTCTCATGTGCTCTCTCTCTCCCTCACGTGCCCTCTCTGTCACACGCGCTCTCTCTTTCTCTCACGCTCTCCCTCATGTGCTCTCTCTCTCTCATGCACTCTCTCTCTCACGCGCTCTCTCTCTCATGCACTCTCTCTTTCTCTCATGTGCTCTCTCTCTCATGCGCCCTCTCTCCCGCGCTCTCTCTCTCTCATGCACTCTCTCTCACGCGCTCTCTCTCTCATGCACTCTCTCTCTCTCACGCACTCTCGCTCTCTCATGCACTCTCTCTCTCTCTCTCTCATGCGCTCTCTCTCTCTCACGTGCCCTCTCTCATGCGTTCTCTCCCTCTCTCTCTCTCATGCTCTCTCTCTCTCACTCACGTGCTCTCTCTCTCTCATGCACTCTCTCTCACGCGCTCTCTCTCACGCACTCTCTCTCTCTCATGCGCTCTCTCTCTCACGCACTCTCTCTCTCTCACACGCTCTCTCTCACTCACGCGCTCTCACGCGTTCTCTCTCATGCACTCTCTCTCTCTCACACATGCGCTCTCTCTCTCCCTCTCACGCGCCCTCTCTCTCTCTCACGTGCTCTCTCCCTCTCTCTCATGCTCTCTCTCTTACGCGCTCTCTCTCTCGTGCTCTCTCTCTCTCACGCACTCTCTCTCACGCGCTCTCTCTCTCTCTCATGCCCTCTCTCTCACGCGCTCTCTCTCACGCGCTCTCTCTCTCTCTCATGCCCTCTCTCTCACGCGCTCTCTCTCACGCACTCTCTCTCATGCGTGTGCTCTCTCTCTCCCATGCGCTCTCCCTCTCACTCTCTCTCACGCGCTCTCTCTCTCACTCACGCGCTCTCTCTCATGCACTCTCTCTCTCTAACGCGTGCGCTCCCTCTCTCTCACACGTGCGCTCTCTCTCTCATGAGCTCTCTCCCGCTCTCTCATGCTCTCTCTCTCTTACTCACGCACTCTCTCTCTCTCATGCTCTCTCTCTCTCACGCGCTCTCTCTCTCTCATGCGCTCTCTCTCTCTCACGCACCCTCTCTCACTCACGTGCTCTCTCACGCACTCTCTCTCACGCGCTCTCTCTCTCACGCACTCTCTCTCTCACGCACTCTCTCTCTCTCGTGCACTCTCTCGCTCTCACGTGCTCCCTCTCTCATGCACTCTCTCTCTCTCTCTCTCACGCACTCTCGCTCTCACTCACGCGCTCTCGCTCTCATGCACTCTCTCTCTCTCATGCGCTCTCTCTCTCACGCGGACTCTCTCACGCACTCTCTCCCTCTCTCTCTCACTCACGCGCTCTCTCTCTCTCATGCACTCTCTCTCTCACGCGTGCTCTCTCGCATGCGCTCTCTGTCTCTCACACGCTCTCTCTCTCGCGCTCTCTCTCATGCACGCTCTCTCTCTCACGCTCTCTCACGTTCTCTCTCTCATGCGCTCTCTCTCATGTCCTCTCTGTCTCTCACGCACTCTCTCTCTCTCACGCTTGCACTCTCTCTCCTTCTCGCGCGCGTGCTAGCTCTCTCTCCCTCACATGCGCTCTCTCTCTCTCACGTGCTCCCTCTCGCGATCTCTCTCTCTCGCGATCTCTCTCTCTCGCGTTCTCTCTCTCATGCGCTCTCTCTCTCACGTGCTCTCTCTCACGTGCTCCCTCTCTCTCATGCGCTCTCTCTCTCTCTCAAGTGCTTTCTCTCTCTCGCGCACGCTCTCTCTCTCTCTTGCGCGCTCTCTCTCTCTCTCTCTTGCGCGTGCTCTCTCTCTCTCGCTCTCTCTCTCGCATGCTCTCCCTCTCGCGTACTCTCTCTCTCTCTCGCATGCTCTCTCTCTCGCATGCTCTCTCTCTCTCGCGCCTGCTCTCTCTTGCACGCTCTCCCATGCGCTCTCTCTGTCTCATGTGCTCTCTCTGTCTTATGTGCTCTCCCTCTCATGCGCTCTCTCTCTCTCTCATGCGCTCTCTCTCTCTCATGCGCTCTCTTTCTCTCGTGCGCTCTCTTTCTCTCGTGCGCACTCTTTCTCTCATGCGCTCTCTGTCTCTCTCACGCGCGCTCTCTCTCTTTCTCATGTGCTCTCTTTCTCTCATGCACTCTCCTTCTCTCATGCACTCTCTTTGTCTCATGCGTTCTCTCTCTCTCTCTCACGCGTTCTCTCTCTTGCGCTCTCTGTCTCTCTCACGCGCGCTGTCTCTCATGCCCTCTCTCTCTCATGCGCTCTCTCTGTCTCACGCGCTCTCTCTCTCACGCGCTCTCTCTCTCAGGCACTCTCTCTCTCTCACGCGTATGCTCTCTCACGCGTATGCTCTCTCCCATGCATTCTCCCTCTCTCATGCGCTCTCTCTCTCTCTCACGCACTCTCTCTCACGCGCTTTCTCTCACGCGCTCTCTCTCTCTCATGAACTCTCTCTCTCTCACGCATGCACTCTCTCTCTTCCATGCGCTCTCTCTCTCTCTCACGTGCCCTCTCTCTCTCATGCGCTCTCTCCCGCTCTCTCTCTCTCTCTCTTACTCACCCGCTCTCGCTCTCTCATGCACTCTCTTTCTCTCATGCGCTCTCTGTCTCTCTCAAGCGCACTCTCTCTCTCTCTTTCTCATGTGCTCTCTTTCTCTCATGCGCTCTCTTTCTCTCATGCGCTCTCTTTCTCTCGTGCGCTCTCTTTCTCTCATGCGCTCTCTTTCTCTCATGCACTCTCTTTCTCTCATGCGCTCTCTTTCTCTCGTGCGCTCTCTTTGTCTCATGCATTCTCTCTCTCTCTCACGCATTGTCTCTCTCTCATGAGCTCTCTGTCTCTCTCACGCGCGCTCTCTCTCTTTCATTCACTCTCTCTCTCATGCGCTCTCTCTGTCTCACACGCTCTCTCTCAGGCGCTCTCTCTCTCCCGCGCTTTCTCTCACGCGCTCTCTCTCATGCACTCTCCCTCTCTCATACACTCTCTCTCTCTCACGCCCTCTCACGTTCTCTCTCTCACGCGCTCTCTGTCTCTCACGCGCTCTCTCTTTCTCACGCGCGTGCTCTCTCTCGCACGCGTGCTAGCTCTCTCTCCCTCACATGCGCTCTCTCTCTCACGCGCTCTCTCTCATGCGCTCTCTCTCTCACGTGCGCGCTCTCTCTCACATGCTCTCTCTCTCTCATGCGCTCTCTCTCTCGCGCTTTCTCTCGCGCGCGCTCTCTCTCACGTACTCTCGCGCATGCTCTCTCTCTCTCGCTCTCTCTCTCGCGTGCTCTCTGTCTCGCATGCTCTCTCTCTCTCTCTCACATGCCCTCTCTCTCGCATGCTCTCTCTCTCTCGCGCCTGCTCTCTCTCTTGCACGCTCTCCCATGCGCTCTCTCTGTCTCATGTGCTCTCTCTGTCTCATGCGCTCCCTCTCTCATGCACTCTCTCTCTCTCTCATGCGCTCTCTTTCTCTCATGCGCTCTTTCTCTCGTGCGCACTCTTTCTCTCACGCGCTCTCTCCCTCTCTCTCTCTCACTCACGCGCTCTCTCTCATGCACTCTCTCTCTCATGCGTGCTCTCTCTCATGCGCTCTCTCTCTCATGCACTCTCTGTCTCTCTCACGCGCGCGCTCTCTCTCTCTCGCTCTCTCTCATGCACTCTCTCTCTCACGCGCTCTCTCCCTCACACGCTCCCTCTCATGCGCTCTCTCTCTCACGTGCTCTCTCTCTCATGCGCCCTCTCACTCTCATGCGCTCTCTCTCTCTCTCATGCGCTCTCTCACGCGCTCGCTCTCTCATGCACTCTCTCTCTCTCACACGCTCTCGCTCTCTCATGCACTCTCTCTCTTTCTCACGCGTTCTCGTTCTCTCATCCACTCTCTCTCATGCGCTCTCTCTCTCACTCACGCGCTCTCTCTCTCTCATGCTCTCTCTCACACGCTCTCTCTCTCTCATGCTCTCTCTCTCACTCACGCGCTCTCCCTCTCTCTCATGCACTCTCTCTCTCACGCGCTCTCTCTCTCACGCTCTCTCTCTCATGTGCTCTCTCTCTCTCTCATGCGCTCTCTCTCTCTCATGCGCTCCCTCTCTCTCACGCGCTCCCACTCTCTCTCACGCGCTCACTCTCTCACTCACGCGCTCTCTCTCATGCACTCTCACTCACGCGCTCTCTCTCTCTCACGCACTCTCTCTCTCTCGCATGCTCTCTCTCTCGCGCCTGCTCTCTCTCTTGCACGCTCTCCCTTGCGCTCTCTCTGTCTCATGCGCTCTCTCTGTCTTATGTGCTCTCTCTCTCATGCGCTCTCTCTCTCTCATGCGCTCTCTCTCTCTCATGCGCTCTCTTTCTCTCGTGCGCTCTCTTTATCTCATGCATTCTCTCTCTCTCACGCATTGTCTCTCTCTCATGCGCTCTCTGTCTCTCTCACGCGCGCTCTCTCTCTCTCATGCGCTCTCTCTCTCATGCGCTCTCTCTGTCTCACGCGCTCTCTCTCAGGTGCTCTCTCTCACGCGCTCTCTCTCTCTCATGCGTGTGCTCTCTCTCTCCCATGCATTCTCCCTCTTTCACTCTCTCACACGCTCTCTCTCTCTCTCTCATGCATTCTCTCTCTCTCACATGCTCTCTCTCTCTCATGCGCCCTCTCTCTCTCACGCGTGCGCTCTCTCTCTCTCATGTGCTCTCTCTCTCTCACGCTTTCTCTCGCGTTCTCTCTCGCGTTCTCACTCTCTCGCGTTCTCTCCCTCACACGCGCTCTCTCTCACGCGCTCTCTCTCACGCGCTCTCTCTCACGTGCTCTGTCTCTTTCACGTGCTCTCTCTCTCTCTCACGCGCGTGCTCTCTCTCTCTCTCGCGCGCTTTCTCTCACTCTCTCTCACGCGCTCTCTCTCTCGCTCTCTCTGTCGCGTGCTCTCTCTCTAGTGAGCTCTCTCTCTCTCGCGTGCTCTCTCTCTCGCGTGCTCTCTCTCTCACGCGTGCTCTCTCTCTCTCATGCGCTCTCTCTTTCTCTCATGCGCTCTCGTTCTCTCGGGCGCTTGCTTTCTCTCATGCGCTCTCTCTCTCATGCGTTCTCTCTCTCTCATTCGCTTTCTCTCTCTCACGCGCACTCTCTCTCTCTCACGTGCTCTCTCTCTCTCACGCACTCTCTCTCTCATGCGATCTCTCCCTCACGTGAACTCTCTCATGCGCTCTCTCTCTCACGCATTGTCTCATGCACTCTCTCTCTCACGTGCTCTCTCACACGCGCCCTCTCACTCTCACGTGCTCTCTCTCTCATGCACTCTCTCTCACTCACGCGTTCTCTCTCTCTTACGCGCTCTCTCTCTCTCACGCACTCTCTCTCTTGCACTCTCTCTCTCATGCACACTCTCTCGCACACTCACTCACTCACGCGCTCTCTCTCTTGCACTCTCTCTCTCATGCACTCTCTCTCTCCCTCATGCGCTCGCTCTCTCTCTCGCGCTCTCTCTCTCACATGCTCTCTCTCTCTCATGCGCTCTCTCTCACACGCACCCTCTCTCACGCGCTCTCTCTCTCATGCACTCTCTCTCTCTCATGTACTCTCGCTCTCTCATGCACACTCTCTCTCTCTCATGCGCTCTCTCTCTCTCTCACGCGGACTCTCTCACGCGCTCTCTCCCTCTCTCATGCTCTCTCTCACCCACGCGCTCTCCCTCTCTCGTATGCTCTCTCTCTCTCGTGCCTGCTCTCTCTCTTGCACGCTCTCCCATGCGCTCTCTCTGTCTCGTGCGCTCTCTCTGTCTCATGCGCTCTCTCTCTCATGCACTCTCTCTCCCATGCGCTCTCTCTGTCTCGTGCGCTCTCTCTGTCTCATGCGCTCTCTCTCTCATGCACTCTCTCTCTCATGCGCTCTCTTTCTCCAATGCCCTCTTTCTCTCGTGCGCACTCTTTCTCTCATGCGCTCTCTGTCTCTCTCACGCACGCTCTGTCTCTCTTTTTCTCATGTGCTCTCTTTCTCTCATGCGCTCTCTTTCTATCGTGCGCTCTCTTTGTCTCATGCGTTCTCTCTCTCTCTCACGCGTTCTCTCTCTTACGCGTTCTCTCTCTTGCGCTCTCTGTCTCTCTCACGCGTGCTCTCTCTCATGCACTCTCTCTCTCATGCACTCTCTCTCTCATGCCCTCTCTCTCTCATGCGCTCTCTCTGTCTCACGCGTTCTCTCTCACGCGCTCTCTCTCTCATGCACTCTCTCTCTCTCACGCGTGTGCTCTCTCTCTCCCATGCATTCTCCCTCTCTCTCTCTCTCTCTCTCACGCGCTTTCTCTCACGCGCTCTCTCTCTCTCACGAACTCTCTCTCTCACTCACGCGCTCTCTCTCTCTCATGCTCTCTCTCACACGCTCTCTCTCTCTCATGCTCTCTCTCTCACTCACGCGCTCTCCCTCTCTCTCATGCACTCTCTCTCTCACGCGCTCTCTCTCTCACGCTCTCTCTCTCATGTGCTCTCTCTCTCTCTCATGCGCTCTCTCTCTCTCATGCGCTCCCTCTCTCTCACGCGCTCCCACTCTCTCTCACGCGCTCACTCTCTCACTCACGCGCTCTCTCTCATGCACTCTCACTCACGCGCTCTCTCTCTCTCACGCACTCTCTCTCTCGCATGCTCTCTCTCTCGCGCCTGCTCTCTCTCTTGCACGCTCTCCCTTGCGCTCTCTCTGTCTCATGCGCTCTCTCTGTCTTATGTGCTCTCTCTCTCATGCGCTCTCTCTCTCTCATGCGCTCTCTCTCTCTCATGCGCTCTCTTTCTCTCGTGCGCTCTCTTTATCTCATGCATTCTCTCTCTCTCACGCATTGTCTCTCTCTCATGCGCTCTCTGTCTCTCTCACGCGCGCTCTCTCTCTCTCATGCGCTCTCTCTCTCATGCGCTCTCTCTGTCTCACGTGCTCTCTCTCAGGTGCTCTCTCTCACGCGCTCTCTCTCTCTCATGCGTGTGCTCTCTCTCTCCCATGCATTCTCCCTCTTTCACTCTCTCACACGCTCTCTCTCTCTCTCATGCATTCTCTCTCTCTCACATGCTCTCTCTCTCATGCGCCCTCTCTCTCTCACGCGTGCGCTCTCTCTCTCTCATGTGCTCTCTCTCTCTCACGCTTTCTCTCGCGTTCTCTCTCGCGTTCTCACTCTCTCGCGTTCTCTCCCTCACACGCGCTCTCTCTCACGTGCTCTCTCTCACGCGCTCTCTCTCACGTGCTCTGTCTCTTTCACGTGCTCTCTCTCTCTCTCACGCGCGTGCTCTCTCTCTCGCGCGCTTTCTCTCACTCTCTCTCACGCGCTCTCTCTCTCGCTCTCTCTGTCGCGTGCTCTCTCTCTAGTGAGCTCTCTCTCTCTCGCGTGCTCTCTCTCTCGCGTGCTCTCTCTCTCACGCGTGCTCTCTCTCTCTCATGCGCTCTCTCTTTCTCTCATGCGCTCTCGTTCTCTCGGGCGCTTGCTTTCTCTCATGCGCTCTCTCTCTCATGCGTTCTCTCTCTCTCATTCGCTTTCTCTCTCTCACGCGCACTCTCTCTCTCTCACGTGCTCTCTCTCTCTCACGCACTCTCTCTCTCATGCGATCTCTCCCTCACGTGAACTCTCTCATGCGCTCTCTCTCTCACGCATTGTCTCATGCGCTCTCTCTCTCACGTGCTCTCTCACACGCGCCCTCTCACTCTCACGTGCTCTCTCTCTCATGCACTCTCTCTCACTCACGCGTTCTCTCTCTCTTACGCGCTCTCTCTCTCTCACGCACTCTCTCTCTTGCACTCTCTCTCTCATGCACACTCTCTCGCACACTCACTCACTCACGCGCTCTCTCTCTTGCACTCTCTCTCTCATGCACTCTCTCTCTCCCTCATGCGCTCGCTCTCTCTCTCGCGCTCTCTCTCACATGCTCTCTCTCTCTCATGCGCTCTCTCTCACACGCACCCTCTCTCACGCGCTCTCTCTCTCATGCACTCTCTCTCTCTCATGTACTCTCGCTCTCTCATGCACACTCTCTCTCTCTCATGCGCTCTCTCTCTCTCTCACGCGGACTCTCTCACGCGCTCTCTCCCTCTCTCATGCTCTCTCTCACCCACGCGCTCTCCCTCTCTCGTATGCTCTCTCTCTCTCGTGCCTGCTCTCTCTCTTGCACGCTCTCCCATGCGCTCTCTCTGTCTCGTGCGCTCTCTCTGTCTCATGCGCTCTCTCTCTCATGCACTCTCTCTCCCATGCGCTCTCTCTGTCTCGTGCGCTCTCTCTGTCTCATGCGCTCTCTCTCTCATGCACTCTCTCTCTCATGCGCTCTCTTTCTCTAATGCCCTCTTTCTCTCGTGCGCACTCTTTCTCTCATGCGCTCTCTGTCTCTCTCACGCACGCTCTGTCTCTCTTTTTCTCATGCGCTCTCTTTCTCTCATGCGCTCTCTTTCTATCGTGCGCTCTCTTTGTCTCATGCGTTCTCTCTCTCTCTCACGCGTTCTCTCTCTTACGCGTTCTCTCTCTTGCGCTCTCTGTCTCTCTCACGCGTGCTCTCTCTCATGCACTCTCTCTCTCATGCACTCTCTCTCTCATGCCCTCTCTCTCTCATGCGCTCTCTCTGTCTCACGCGTTCTCTCTCACGCGCTCTCTCTCTCATGCACTCTCTCTCTCTCACGCGTGTGCTCTCTCTCTCCCATGCATTCTCCCTCTCTCTCTCTCTCTCTCTCACGCGCTTTCTCTCACGCGCTCTCTCTCTCTCACGAACTCTCTCTCTCACGCATGCACTCTCTCTCTCCCATGCGCTCTCTCTCTCTCTCACGTGCCCTCTCTCTCTCATGCGCTCTCTCCCGCTCTCTCATACTCTCTCTCTTACTCACACGCTCTCTCTCTCTTATGCACTCTCTCTCTCTCTCTCTCACGCGCTCTCTCTCATGCGCTCTCTCTCTCACGTGCTCTCTCGCGCGCTCTCTATCACTCTCATGCGTTCTCTCTCTCACGCGCTCTCTCTCTCATGCACTCTCTCTCTCTCACACGCTCTCGTTCTCTCATACACTCTCTCTCTCTCATGCGCCCTCTCTCACGTGCTCTCTCCCTCTCTCTCGTGCTCTCTCTCTCTTACTCACGCGCTCACTCTCTCTCTCATGCACTCTCTCTCTCTCACATGCTCTCTCTCTCATGCGCCCTCTCTCTCGCACGCACTCTCATGCGTGCGCTCTCTCTCCCATGCGCTCTCTCTCATGTGCTCTCTCTCTCTCACGCTTTCTCTCGCGTTCTCTCTCTCGCGTTCTCACTCTCTCGCGTTCTCTCCCTCACACGCTCTCTCTCTCACGTGCTCTGTCTCTTTCACGTGCTCTCTCTCTCTCTCACGCGCGTGCTCTCTCTCTCTCTCGCGCTTTCTCTCACTCTCTCTCTAGTGAACTCTCTCTCTCTCGCGTGCTCTCTCTCTCGCGTGCTCTCTCTCTCGCATGCTCTCTCTCGCATGCTCTCTCTCACGCGTGCTCTCTCTCTCTCATGCGCTCTCTCTCTCTCATGCGCTCTCTCTCTCTCTTTCTCTCATGCGCTCTCTTTCTCTCGGGCGCTTGCTTTCTCTCATGCGTTCTCTCTCTCTCATTCGCTTTCTCTCTCTCACGCGCACTCTCTCTCTCTCTCATGTGCTCTCTCTCTTATGCCCTCTCTCTCTCACGCGCTCTCTCTCTTTCTCACGTGCTCTCTCTCTCTCACGCACTCTCTCTCTCATGCGATCTCTCCCTCACGTGCACTCTCTCATGCGCTCTCTCTCTCTCACGCATTGTCTCATGCGCTCTCTCTCTCATGCGCCCTCTCACTCTCACGTGCTCTCTCTCTCATGCACTCTCTCTCTCTCACGCGTTCTCTCTCTCTTACGCTCTCTCTCTCACGCACTCTCTCTCTCTCACGCGCTCTCTCTCATGCACACTCTCTCACTCACTCACGCGCTCTCTCTCTTGCACTCTCTCTCTCTCTCATGCACTCTCTCTCTCCCACATGCGCTCGCTCTCTCTCTCGCGCTCTCTCTCTCACGTGCTCTCTCTCTCTCATGCGCTCTCTCTCACACGCACCCTCTCACGCGCTCTCTCTCTCACGCGCTCTCTCTCACTCACGCGCTCTCTCTCTCACGCGCTCTCTCTCTCACGCGCTCTCTCTCTCAAGCGCTCTCTCTCTCAAGCACTCTCTCTCATGTACTCTCGCTCTCTCATGCACACTCTCTCTCTCTCTCTCATGCGCTCTCTCTCTCACGCGGACTCTCTCACGTGCTCTCTCCCTCTCTCTCTCACCCACGCGCTCTCCCTCTCTCCTATGTTCTCTCTCTCTCGTGCCTGCTCTCTCTCTTGCATGCTCTCCCATGCGCTCTCTCTGTCTCGTGCGCTCTCTCTCTCTCATGCGCTCTTTTTCTCTCATGCGCTCTTTCTCTCGTGCGCACTCTTTCTCTCATGCGCTCTCTGTCTCTCTCACGCACGCTCTGTCTCTCTCTTTCTCATGTGCTCTCTTTCTCTCATGCGCTCTCTTTCTCTCGTGCGCTCTCTTTGTCTCATGCGTTTTCTCTCTCTCTCTCACACGTTCTCTCTCTTGCGCTCTCTGTCTCTCTCACGTGCGCTCTCTCTCATGCACTCTCTCTCTCATGCCCTCTCTCTGTCTCATGCGCTCTCTCTCACGCGCTCTCTCTCTCACGCACTCTCTCTCTCTCACGCGTGTGCTCTCTCTCTCCCATGCATTCTCCCTCTCTCTCTCTCTCTCACGCGCTCACTCTCTCTCTCACGCGCTCTCTCTCATGCGCTTTCTCTCACGCGCTCTCTCTCTCTCACGAACTCTCTCTCTCTCACGCATGCAGTCTATCTCTCCCATACGCTCTCTCTCTCATGTGCCCTCTCTCTCTCATGCGCTCTCTCCCGCTCTCTCATACTCTCTCTCTCTTACTCACACGCTCTCTCTCTCTCATGCACTCTCTCTCTCTCTCTCACGCGCTCTCTCTCATGCGCTCTCTCTCTCACGTGCTCTCTCACGCGCTCTCTATCTCTCTCATGCGCTCTCTCTTTCACGGGCTCTCTCTCTCATGCACTCTCTCTCTCTCACGCGCTCTCGTTCTCTCATACACTCTCTCTCTCTCTCTCATGCGCTCTCTCTCTCACGCGTGCTCTCTCTCATGCGCTTTCTCTCTCCTGCACTCTCTGTCTCTCTCACGTGCGCGCTCTCTCTCTCTTGCTCTCTCTCTCTTGCTCTCTCTCACATGCGCTCTCTCTCTCACGTGCTCTCTCCCTCACGCGCTCTCTCCCTCACGCGCTCTCTCTCATGCGCTCTCTCTCTCACGTGCTCTCTCTCTCATGCGCCCTCTCACTCTCATGTGCTCTCTCTCTCTCTCTCATGTGCTCTCTCACGCGCTCGCTCTCTCATGCACTCTCTCTCTCACGCGTTCTCGTTCTCTCATGCACTCTCTCTCATGCCCTCTCTCTCTCACTCATGTGCTCTCTCTCTCTCATGCTCTCATCTCACTCACGCTCTCTCTCTCTCTCATGCACTCTCTCTCTCACGCGCTCTCTCTCTCACGCTCTCTCTCTCTCATGTGCTCTCTCTCTCTTATGCTCTCTCTCATGCGCTCTCTCTCTCTCTCACGCGCTCACTCTCTCTCACACGCTCACTCTCTCACTCACGCGCTCTCTCTCATGGACTCTCACGCGCTCTCTCTCTCTCATGCACTTTCTCTCTCTCACGCGTGCGCTCTCTCTCTCCCATGAGCTCTCTCTCTCTCTCTCACGCGCCCTCTCTCACGTGCTCTCTCCCTCTCTCTCGTGCTCTCTCTCTCATGCACTCTCTCTCTCTCACATGCTCTCTCTCTCTCAAGCGCCCTCTCTCTTTCACGCACTCTCTCTCACGCGTGCGCTCTCTCTCCCATGCGCTCTCTCTCTCTCTCATGTGCTCTCTCTCTCTCACGCTTTCTCTCGCGTTCTCTCTCACGCGCTCTCTCTCACGCGCTCTCTCTCACGTGCTCTCTCTCTTTCACGTGCTCTCTCTCTCACGCACATGCTCTCTCTCTCTTTCGCGCGCTTTCTCTCACTCTCTCTCGCGCGCTCTCTCTCTCGCTCTCTCTGTCGCGTGCTCTCTCTCTCTCTAGTGAGCTCTCTCTCGCGTGCTCTCTCTCTCTCGCATGCTCTCTCTCTCTCTCGCATACTCTCTCCCACGCGTGCTCTCTCTCTCTCATGCGCTCTCTCTCTCTCTTTCTCTCATGCGCTCTCTTTCTCTCAGGCGCTTGCTTTCTCTCATGCGTTCTCTCTCTCTCATTCGCTTTCTCTCTCTCACGCGCACTCTCTCTCTCTCTCTCATGCGCTCTCTCTCTCATGCCCTCTCTCACGCGCTCTCTCTCTTTCTCATGTGCTCTCTCTCTCTCACGCACTCTCTCTCTCATGCGATCTCTCCCTCACGTGCTCTCTCTCATGCACTCTCTCTCTCTCTCATGTGCTCTCTCTCTCTCGCGCTCTCTCTCTCACGCGCTCTCTCTCACTCACGCGCTCTCTCTCTCACGCGCTCTCTCTCTCATGCACTCTCTCTCTCTCACGTACTCTCGCTCTCTCATGCACACTCTCTCTCTCATGCGCTCTCTCTCTCTCTCTCTCACGCGGACTCTCTCACGCGCTCTCTCCCTCTCTCTCTCTCACGCTCTCTCTCACCCACGCGCTCTCCCTCTCTCATATGCTCTCTCTCATGCCTGCTCTCTCTCTTGCACGCTCTCCCATGCGCTCCCTCTGTCTCGTGCGCTCTCTCTGTCTCATACACTCTCTCATGCGCTCTCTCTCTCTCTCACGCGCTCTCTTTCTCTCACGCGCTCTCTTTCTCTCATGCGCTCTCTTTCTCTCGTGCGCACTCTTTCTCTCATGCGCTCTCTGTCTCTCTCACGCACGCTCTGTCTCTCTCTTTCTCATGTGCTCTCTTTCTCTCATGCGCTCTCTTTCTCTCGTGCGCTCTCTTTGTCTCATGCGTTCTCCCTCTCTCACGCCTTCTCTCTCTTGTGCTCTCTGTCTCTCTCACGCGCGCTCTCTCTCATGCACTCTCTCTCTCATGCCCTCTCTCTCTCATGCGCTCTCTCTGTCTCACGCGCTCTCTCTCACGCGCTCTCTCTCTCACGCACTCTCTCTCTCTCACACGTGTGCTCTCTCTCTCCCATGCATTCTCCCTCTCTCTCTCTTGCGCTCTCTCTCTCTCACACGCTTTCTCTCACGCGCTCTCTCTCTCTCACGAACTCTCTCTCTCTCACGCATGCACTCTCTCTCTCCCATGCGCTCTCTCTCTCACGTGCCCTCTCTCTCTCATGCGCTCTCTCCCGTTCTCTCATACTCTCTCTCTCTTACTCACACGCTCTCTCTCTCTCATGCACTCTCCCTCTCTCTCTCTCATGCACTCTCTCTCTCTCACGTGCTCTCTCTCTCTCACGCGCTCTCTCTCTCTTACGCGCTCTCTCTCTCTTACGCGCTCTCTCTCTCTTACGCGCTCTCTCTCTCTCCCGCACTTTCTCTCTCTCACGCGCTCTCTCTCACGCGCTCTCTCTCTCTCATCTACTCTCTCTCACTCACGCGCTCTCTCTCTTGCACTCTCTCTCTCTCATGCACTCTCTCTCTCTCTCATGCGCTCGCTCTCCCTCACGCGCTCTCTCTCTCACGCGCTCTCTCTCTCATGCGCTCCCTCTCTCTCATGCACCCTCTCTCACGTGCTCTCTCTCTCACGCGCTCTCTCTCACTCACGCGCTCTCTCTCTCACGCGCTCTCTCTCACGCGCTCTCTCTCATGCGCTCTCTCTCTCTCACGCGCCCTCTCACATTCTCTCTCCCTCACGTTCTCTCTCTCACGCACTCTGTCTCACGTGCTCTCTGTCTCTCACGCGCTCTCTCTCTCTCTCACGCACGCGCTCTCTCTCTCTCGCATGCGTGCTAGCTCTCTCTCCCTCACATGCGCTCTCCCTCTTTCACACGCTCTCTCTAGCATTCTCTCTCTCTCGCGTTCTCTCTCTCTCGCGTTCTCTCTCTCTCGCGTTCTCTCTCTCACGCGCTCTCTCTCACGTGCTCTCTCTCTCACACACTCTCTCTCTCTCTCGCGCGCTCTCTCTCTCTCGCGCGCGCTCTCGCTCTCTCTCTCTCTCTCACGCGTGCTATCGCTCTCACATGCTCTCTCCCTCTCTCGCGTGCTCTCTCTCTCTCTCGCGTGCTCTCTCTCTCTCTCGCGTGCTCTCTCTCTCTCTCATGTGCTCTTTCTCTCGCATGCTCTCTCTCTTGCATGCGCTCTCTCGCTCGCGCTTGCTCTCTCTCTTGCGTGCTCTCCCATGCGCTCTCTCTGTCTCATGCGCTCTCTCTCTCATGCGCTCTCTTTCTCTCAAGCGCTCTCTTTCTCTCAAGCGCTCTCTTTCTCTCGTGCGCTCTCTTTCTCTCATGCGCTCTCTGTCTCTCTCACGCGCGCTCTCTCTCTCATGACCTCTCTCTCTCATGCGCTCTCTCTGTCTCATGCGCTCTCTCTCTCTCTCTCACGCGCTCTCTCTCGTACGCGCTCTCTCTCTCACACGCCCTCTCACTCTCATGCGCTCTCTCTCTCTCTCTCTCACGCGCTCTCTCTCTCTCTCACGCGCTCTCTCTCTCTCTCCAATTCGATTTTCAAGTTTGCTGACGATACCACCGTAGTGGGTCGGATCTCAAACAATGTCAAGGCAGAGTACAGGAATGAGATAGAGAATCTGGTGAACTGGTGCAGCAACAATAATCTCTCCCTCAATGTCAACAAAATGAAGAAGATTGTCATCGACTTCAGGAAGCGTAAAGGAGAATATGCCCCTGTCTACATCAACGGGATGAAGTAGAAAGGGTCGAGAGCTTCAAGTTTCTAGGTGTCCAGATCAGCAACAACCTGTCCTCGTCCCCTCCATACTGCCAAGATAGTTAAGAAAGCCCATCAACACCTCTACTTTCTCATGAGACTAAGGAAATTTGGCATGTCAGCTACGACTCTCACCAACTTTTACAGATGCACCATAGAAAGCATTCTTTCTGGTTGTATCACAGCTTGGTATGGCTCCTGCTCTGCCCAAGACTGCAAGGAACTACAAAAGGTTGTGAATGTAGCCCAATCCATCACGCAAACCAGCCTCCCTTCCATTGACTCTGTCTACACTTCCCGCTGCCTTGGCAAAGCAGCCAGCATAATTAAGGACCCCACGCACCCCAGACATTCTCTCTTCCACCTTCTTCTTTTGGGAAAAATATACAAAAGTCTGAGGTCACGTACCAACCGACTCAAGAACAGCTTCTTCCCTGCTGCTGTCAGACTTTTGCTTGGACCTACCTTGCATTAAGTTGATCTTTCTCTACACCCTAGCTATGACTGTAACACTACATTCTGCACTCTCTCATTTCCTTCTCTATGAATGGTATGCTTTGTCTGTAGAGCGTGCAAGAAACAATACTTTTCGTTGTATGTTAAAACAGATGGCAATAATAAATCAAATCAAATACAAAATTGAAATTTTCATGCATACTCCTATATTCATCATTGGCAAATTCTCTTCCATTGTCCATTAAGAATTTAGCTGGGGTTCCCAGCCCTGTTCCTATCCACCTTTCCATTATTTTATCGATAATTATTTTTTCCCTTTACTAAAAATTACCATTGCTACATGTAGAAGATTGTTTCCCCTTATTTCATACTTTGTGGTCCAGCTACAGTTTCATTAAAGTCTCTCACAAATGGAAGACTGTTGGGGCCAGTCATTTGAATAGACAAGGGGACAGTGCTGATACGAGTTTTAATGAACACAACTTAAAAAGATTAACATGACAAAAGTGCAAAGAAAAAGCGAACTTGGAGATTGGCTTCCACTGCCAGCTCCTGTGCTGAATTTGAACACTGAACGGATTTCGAAAACACACTGAAAAAACATACTAAAATCCAAATTATATTTCAACCGTTATATTTTTCACAGTTTTAGAAAAACAGTCCTTGCAGCTGCTGTTATTAAAAACTTGTTTGCCTGCATAGTGTACCCTTCAGGAATGCAGTCAATTTTTAGCTGACCTTTAGCCTTCTAATTCTGCATGTAATCAAGTTAGCAGTCAATTTTTCAGCTTAGCAGAGTTAGTTGCATAGGCAGAAAATCTTAAAATGACGTCCTTGCATAAACTGAAGCAAACAGGGCTAAGCATACATAGGATCTCTCAAAGGCTTACTACCGATCGCGATAGCATTTTCCTGTATTTTTGGGGGTTTTTTTGTAAAACGTTTTACAAATATCACATTTTTCATGAATATGCTCGACAAGTCTAGTGCATCCTCATCAAGTACCTCTGCATCCTTTAACAGAATCTTCAAGAGGGGCCGTACAAATAGTTCATTATTTTCAATATATAAAAATGCATTTTAGCACAGCACAAACTCTTGAGTTAAGTAAATAAGCTGAATAGGTGTCAAGAAAAAGTCTCCCACCATCCTCTTCAGATTACTTGGGAGCCTTGTTTTCTTCTCCTTCTATTTCTTCAACGAGTTCATGTAATTTGACAATGATTTGCTTCGTCTCCTTTAATTCCCTCTCCCAAGCTGTCATTAAACAGCTCTTTAACATTCTATCCAGAGATGATGTGCCTTAAAATAATCCTTAAAGTAAATTTACAGATCTACCAAAAACAATCGCTTTATCATGCTTCATGTCCAATTTAAGTACACCTTCAATGAAAAAGGCCCAAATTAACAGTGAAAGTATTTCATTTGCTACCACATCAATACTGATAAAGTGATCTACCCTTGCTACTTTACATGCAATTACTATTCCTTTTAGTGATTTCGAAGTGTTAACTGAAATTAAACCTGAAACAAGTAGAACTGTCATACTCTCTGATTTTACTTTAGTTTTCTTTGCTTAAAGAATTCATGTAACATTTTAACCAGTCTACTGCACATACGTTGGGTGTAGACCCTATATCAAGAATGAATTGAGCGCAATTGAACTAATCTGTGACTGAAGTATCTGGTGATCAATATGATTCCTTCTGATAGGTCAGTATCATCCTCCCCATCTTCCATATTGTGTGTGGTCTAAAAGTCCTGCTTTTCATTTTTGGGTAATTCAATATGTAATTGTACTTAGAGCTGAACCACCCCTTGGTTATCCCTGGAGTTCATCCTCCTTCCATAATTGCCCAACTCTCGCTGCCTATTACAGATTTCAAAAGGGTGTCTGTCTTCACACTTTTTGTTTGTAATTCTTGGTTCCTCAAATGCTTGGGCCTTATATTAAAATGGTTTCAAAATGCTGCTAGCAGTGTATCCTCCATCTTTGGTTCACTGCTGAAGAGCCCATTTGCACCATTAAAGTGGCTGTGTACGAATGGTTTCCCAAAAATCTTTGTAAGGCTTTGATCCAAAGTGTGCCTCTCTCTTTGAATGTAACTCCAGTTGAAATCAAGAGCCTATCCATATCTGATATCCTCGCAGAGTACAATAACTTAAAGGGAAGTACTGACTTAGGAATTTCCAAGTGGAATCACTGCAATCTCATACATAGTTGATTAAACTCCATGATGTATTTGCTTAAGGAAGAATCATCAATGGGGGGAGGGGGAATTTTGACCCCATACTCTCTGTGCGTGGGTTTTCTGGAGTAGTGTCAAAATGCCGTGACAGTTGAAAAGTGCGATTCATGCTTACGTAATCTAGTGGAGCCATTTTCAAAGCCCTTTACCAGCAGAGTGGTGCAGATCATGCCAAGAAAGGTTGAGAAGTTGATTTTAATACATTTGTACCTCATTACCAGGCACTCTCAATGAACTTTCACCCCTCGTGGAATATTCACAGGATGCAGAGTGATGTCATGCCGGCATCATTTACAACAGCTCTATAATAGTGTGAACCTGATGCTCTTACCTCCAAGGGGGATTTTGGAGGTGAGCACTCTGGAGGACTTCATCCTGTGGAGATGCCAGCATTGGACTGGGGTAAACACAGTAAGAAGTTTAACAACCCCCCACCAGGTTAAAGTCCAACAGGTTTATTTGGTAGCAAAAGCCACACAAAAGCCACACTCCGAAAGCTTGTGTGGCTTTTGCTACCAAATAAACCCGTTGGACTTTAACCTGGTGTTGTTAAACTTCTTACCGGACTTCATCCTACCAGATGCTCAGGGCTCTGGGGGAACTGGAGAGGGTTTGGGGGATACAGATAAATGTAACTCAGCTGGGAGTGGAGAGTTTAGTCATGCGATCTCAGGGGGAGAGGTCCCTTGCAGCCCTCTCCTTCCACTATCTTGGGGTATCCCCTGCCTCAAAAGGGTCTGGTGTCTGGTTTGCAGCCACTGCCTCCCAGGTCTTTCCTGCTTGGCTGCTTTTTAATTCCATGCAGAGTGAATGCCTACCTCTGTGTGAGCTGGGGTTGGGTCACATGAGAGGAATGCAGAAGGTCAGTACTGGTTTCCATTCTGAACTCCCATGTTGTGGTTTGGTGTGAGGGCAGTCTCCTCGGGCACACTGGGGGGTCTTAGCTCTTGCCGCATGAAGCTGGAAGACCCTCCAAATGGGGGAGGGTGGATGCAGTGTGTTTTGAACCCCACACTCAAGCAACAGTGTGAGCCCAAAAGAATTTAGCTGCATGGAAGTTAAAAGCCACTTCTCAGGGAAGTTTGACTGTCAGGAATAAGTCTTGGTGTGCATGGCTGTGGCTGATGGAAGGCAGTTTAATTCAACAGCCCCTGTGACCTGGGGGATTGAGGGTGCCCTCTAGGAATGTGCTGGAAATGCTAATTGCAGCCCAGTGGCACAGTGGTTAGCACTGCTGCCTCATAGCACCAGGAACCCGGGTTCGATTCCCAGCTTGGGTCACTGTCTGTGCGGAGTCTGCATGTTCTCCTTGTGTCTGCGTGGGTTTCCTCCAGGTGCTCCAGTTTCCTCCCACAGTTTGAATATACATTAATGATCTAGAAGATGGAACTGAGGACATGGTTGCTAAGTTTGTGAATGATACAAAGATATGCAGAGGGACAGTAGTGTTGAGGAAGTGGGGAGGTTGCAGAATGACTTGGACAGACTAGGAGAGTGGGCAAAGAAGTGGCAGATGGAATACAATG
Organism: Mustelus asterias; assembly: GCF_964213995.1. Classification (NCBI taxonomy): domain Eukaryota; kingdom Metazoa; phylum Chordata; class Chondrichthyes; order Carcharhiniformes; family Triakidae; genus Mustelus; species Mustelus asterias. The sequence continues at coordinate 53,172,609 of NC_135801.1, read as the reverse complement.
TGGGAAAGTGTGAGGTTATGCACTTTGATAGGAGGAATAGAGACGTAGACTATTTTCTAAATGGGGAAAGACTTTGGAAATCTGAAGCACAAAGGGACTTGGGATTCCTGGTTCAGGACTCTTTTAAGGTTAACATTCAGGTTCAGTTGGCAGTTAGGAAGGCAAATTTAATGTTAGCGTTCATTTCTTGAGGGCTAGAATACAAGAGCAGGGAATGTACTACTGAGGTTGTATAAGGCTCTGCTCACACCCCATTTGGAATATTGTGAGCATTTTTTGGCCCCATACCTAAGGAAGGATGTGCTGGCTTGGAGGGGGTTCAGAGGAGGTTCACAAGAATGATCCCAGGAATGAAAGGTTTGTCATATGAGGAGCGGTTGAGGAGTCTGGGTCTATACTAGATGGAGTTTAGAAGGACGAGGGGGGATCTAATTGAAACGCACAAAATACTGAGAGGCCGAGATAGAGTGGACGTGGAGAGGGTGTTTCCACTAGTGGGAGAGACTAGAACTTGAGGGTACAACCTCAGAGTGAAGGGATGCTCCTTAAACTGAGATGAGGAGGAATTTCTTCAGCCAGAGAATGATGAATCTGTGGAACCCAGGTCATTGAGTTTCTTTAAGGCAGAGATAGATAGATTCTTGATCAATAAGGTGATCAAGGGTTATGGGGAGAAGGCAGAAGAATGGGGATGAGAATTATCAGCCATGATTGAATGGCGGAGCAGAGTGTGAGAGAGAGAGTGCGCCTGAGAGAGCGTGCGCATGTGAGAGAGATTGAGAGTGTGTGTGTGAGAGAATGCATGAGAGAGAGAGCGAGAGTGCGCATGAGAGAGAGAGAGAGAGCACGCGTGAGTGAGAGCGCGCGTGAGAGAGAGAGAGCGTGCGTGAGAGAGAGAGCACGTGAGAGAGCGCGTGAGAGAGAGAGGGGGTGTGAGACAGAGAGAGAGAGAGAGCGCATGACAGAGAGAGAGCGCGCATGAGAGAGAGTGAGAGAGCACATTGGAGAGAGAGAGAGCGCGTGTGAGAGAGAGAGCGCGCGCGAGAGAGAGAGAGAGCGCGCACGCGCGCGAGAGAGCGTGCGTGAGAGAGAGTGAGAGCGTGCGCAAGAGAGAGAGCACGCGAAAGAGAGCATGAGAGAGAGAGCGCGTGAAAGAGAGAAGGAGAGAGTGCATGAGAGAGAGAGAGTGCATGAGAGAGAGAGAGAGCGCGTGAGAGAGAGAGAGAGAGTGCATGAGAGAGAGAGCGCGTGAGAGAGAGGGCGCTTGAGAGAGAGGGAGCGCGTGAGGGAGAGAGTGCATGAGAGAGAGAGAGAGAGCGCGTGAGAGAGAGAGAGTATGAGAGAGAGAGCGCGTGAGAGAGAGAGTGCGTGAGAGTGAGAGGGCGCGTGAGATAGAGCACGCATGAGAGTGAGAGCACATGAGAGAGAGCATGAGAGAGAGAAGCGCATGAGGGAGAGAGAGCACGTGAGAGAGAGCGCGCGAGAGAGAGAACGCACGAGAGAGAGAACACGAGAGAGAGAGAACACGAGAGAGAACGCATGAGGGAGAGAGAGCGCATGAGGGAGAGAGAGAGAGAGCGCACGTGTGAGAGAGATAGCGCACGTGTGAGAGAGAGAGGGCGTGAGAGAGAGAGGGCGTGAGAGAGAGAGCGCGTGAGAGAGTGCGTGAGAGAGTGCGTGAGAGCGCGTGAGAGAGCGCGTGAGTGAGAGGGAGAGCACGTGAGAGAGAGAGAGAGAGCGCATGAGAGAGAGAGAGAGAGCGCATGAGAGAGAGGGCGCGTGAGAGAGAGTGAGTGCATGAGAGAGAGAGAGCGTGTGAGTGAGAGGGAGAGAGTGCGTGAGAGAGAGAGGGCGCGTGAGAGAGAGAGAGAGCGCGTGAGAGAGAGAGAGAAAGCGCATGAGAGAGAGAGAGCACGTGAGAGAGAGAGCGCGTGAGAGAGAGAGAGAGTGCGTGAGAGAGAGAGAGAGCGTGTGAGAGAGAGAGAGCGCGTGAGAGAGAGAGCACGTGAGAATGAGAGAGCGCGTGAGAGTGAGAGAGCGCGTGAGAGGGCGCGTGAGAGAGAGAGCGCGTGAGAGAGAGAGCGCGTGAGAGAGAGAGCGCATGAGTGAGAGAGGGCATGAGAGAGAGAGTGCATGAGAGAGAGAGCGCATGAGAGAGACAGAGCGCATGAGAGAGAGAGAACGTGTGAGAGAGAGAGGGAACGCGTGAGAGAGAGAGAGAACGCATGAGACAAAGAGAGCGCACGAGAGAAAGAGAGCGCATGAGAGAAAGAGAACACATGAGAAAGAGAGAAGGAGAGCGCACGTGAGAGAGACAGAGAGCGCATGAGAGAGAGAGAATGCGTGAGAGAGAGAGAGCGCATGAGAGAAAGAGAGCGCACGAGAGAAAGAGTGCGCATGAGAGAAAGAGCGCGTGAGGCACAACAGAAATTCATCCCAAGGAGGAGGAAACATGCTAAAGGGAGGATGAGGCATCCATGGCTGATGAGGGAAGTGAAGGACAGCATAAAAGCAAAAGAAAAAGCATGCAAAGTGGCGAGGATTAGTGGGAAGCCAGAGGTTTGGGAAGCCTTTAAAAGCGAGCAGAGGAAAACTGAAAAAGCAATAAAGAGGAGAAGATGAAATATGAGTGTAAGCTAGCTAGTAATATAAAAGAAGATAGGAAGAGTATTTTTCAATGTATAATAGGTAAGTGAGAGGCAACAATAAACATTCAATCACTGGAAAATGAGGCTGGAAAAGTAATAATAGGAAACAATGAAATGGCAGAGGAGCTGAATAGTTATTTTGCATCAGTCTTCATGGTGGAAGGTACCAGTGGGATGGCAGAGCTCTAGGAGTATCAGGGGGCACAGGTGAGTGTTGTGGCCATCACTGAAGAGAAGGTTCTGGGGAAACTGAAAGGTCTAAAGGTGGATAAATCGCCTGGACGTGATGGACTACACCCCAGGATTCTAAAAGAGATAGCTGAGGAAATTGTGGAGGCATTAGTGATGATCTTTCAGGAATCACTGAAGGCAGGGAGGGTCCCAGAGTACTGGAAAGTGGCTAATGCAACATCGCTGTTTAAGAAGGAGGGAGGCAGCAGATGGGAAATTATATGCCGGTTAGCCTGACTTTGGTCTTTGGCAAGATTTTTGAGTCCATTATTAAAGATGAGATCGTGGAGTACTTGGAAGTGCATGATAAAATAGGACTGAGTCAGCACGGCTTTGTCAAGGGGAGGTCATGTCTGACAAATCTGTTAGTGTTCTTTGAGGAAGTAACAAGGAAGTTAGATAAAAGAGAACCAGTGGACGTGATTTATTTAGATTTCCAAAAGGCCTTTGACAAGGTGCTGCATAGGAGACTGTTAAGTAAGTTAAGAGCCCATGGTGCTAAGGGTGAGATCCTGGCATGGATAAAGGATTGGTTGACTGGCAGAAGGCAGAGAGTGGGAATAAAGGGATCTTTTTCAGGATAGCAGCCGGTGACTAGTGGTGTGCCTCAAGGGTCGGTGCTGGGACCTTTTACAATATATACTAACGATTTGGAAGAAGGAACTGAAGGCACTGTTGCTAAGTTTGCAGATGATACAAAGATATTTAGAGGGACAAGTAGTGTTGAGTAAGCAGGGGGGCTGCAGAAGGACTTGCACAGGCTAGAAGAGTGGGCAAAGAAGTGGCAGATAGAATACAATGTGGAAAAGTGTGAGGTTATGCACTTTGGAAGGAGGAAGGGAGGTATAGACTATTTTCTAAATGGAGAAATGCTTAGGAAATCAGAAGCACAAAGGGACTTGGGAGTCCTTGTTCAAGATTCTCTTAAGGTTAACGTACAGGTTCAGTCGGCAGTTAGGAAGGCAAATGCAATGTTCACATTCATATCGAGCGGGCTAGAATACAAAAGCAGAGATGTACTTCTGAGGCCATTTATCATCTATCTGGTCAGACACCATTTGGAGTATTGTGAACAGTTTTGGGCCTTGTATCTAAGGAAGAATGTGCTTGCCTTGGAACGGGTCTAGAGGAGGTTCACAAGAATGATCCCTGGAATGAGGAACAGTTGAAGACTCTGGGTCTGTACTCATTGGAGTTTAGAAGGATGAGGGGGGATCTTATTGAAACTTACAGGATACTGTGAGGCCTGGAGAGAATGGACGTGGAGAGGATGTTTCTACTAGTAGGAAAAACTAGGATCAGAGGGCACAACCTCAGGCTAAAGGGACGATCCTTTAAAACAGAGATGAGGAGAAATTTCTTCAGCCAGAGAGTGGTGAATCTGTGGATCTCTTTGCCACAGAAGGCAAAGGAAGCCAGGTCATTGACTATCTTTAAGACAGAGATAGATACGTTCTTGATTAATAAGGGGATCAGGGGTTATGGGGAAAAGGCAGGAGAATTGGGATGAGAAAAATATCAACCATGATGGGCCGAGTGGCCTAATTCTGCTTCTATGTCTTATGGTCTTACATGCAGAAACCATTCTCCTGATGGCTCAGAGCTACAGCCTCAAGAGTTTATGGCAGGAATCCAAACATACGTTCAATAATATGGGGCCATCCCCTGGCTTTGGGAGGGGCTACCATTGGTTCAATTGTGCAGCATATTTGAATGCCATGCATGCAGGGAGGAAATCAATTATCAAGGCAGAGGTTTCAGGAAAAATCAGGAGGGGTATCAAATCAGGCCATCAAAATGCATTTTAAGCCTGGGGACATAATGCATGAGAAGTGCAGAAAGAATGGGGAGGCTCAGAAAAAGTTACTGGCTCTGATGGCAACATGGGAACAAAACTGTGAGATTACATCCAGCACAGCTTGGTAACGTGATTACACATTGATGGAACCAGAATAGAAGATGCACCAAGCACTTCACACACATTTATGCCAGAACTGTACAAACAACAGTTTAATGTGTCAGATAATACCTGGGAGAGCACCAAGTAAAAGTGAAGGCAAAGATAGATCTACTTATCACAATGATCAACTACCAAAGTTGGAACTAGGGTGGCATATGCTAAAGAAGCTGGTGAGTGGAAGTAAGCCACATTGTAGGAAGGGCAAGAAAGACCACAGGAAATACCAAAATTGGTTGGATGTTCAAGACAAGGGGCAGAATATCAGATCTCTGGATTGGCAGAAGGAAATTAAACAGTAAAAAAGCCAAGAAACTTGGGCTGGAATTTTCCGACCGTTCACCCCAGCAGGATTCTCTGGTCCCGCTTCAATGAATGGAGAATTGGGGGAGCGTCAAATTTTCCATCCTCGCTTGAATCGCCAGTGAGGCATGAACAACCATAAAATTCCGGCCATAGTGTAAGTTCAGACAATGGTCCGAATGGTGATTACAGCCTAAGGAAAAGATCAAAACATGGTGAAAGGATGTCTAGTTGCATGAGGAACCCCAGGTCGAGTAGTAATAGGCCCCATAAGGGCCGGAATTCTCTGACTTTGCCCCGCCTGGGATTGTCCAGTCCTACTGCTGTGAATGGAGGTTTGGCTGGCAGCATAGTAGGGCATGCGGGACCAGTGAATTCTAGCCAAGGGTAGAGATCTAGTAGAGGATATAGTTTAACAAGAGCAAGACCAAACAACAGGCAGTGCGTGACACAAGAAGTAGGAAAACCTACAATATGGAAGCTCTGGTGGCTACTAACAAGTTAGATGTAAATTGGTAAAGGAGATAAAACTAAAAGAACTTGACAGTTGCAAATACATGGAGGTGTCAGACCAGGAACAGCCAATGTTGTCCCATAGATGGATTATGCATGGCCAAAGTACTTCCCAATGGTACATATAAAACTGAAGCCAGACTTGTAGCTCAGGGATTTGAGGATTGAATTGGTGACCAGGAAGTTAATGTGGATTCCTCAACAGCAGGAAAAGTAAGTTTGTGGATTTTCCTAACAAATTGGTGATATACTCATGGGAATGTAAATCTAATGATATCAAAGCTGCATTTTGCAAGGGGAGAAATTTCAAAGAGAAGTATTCTTAAAGCCTCCAAAAGAAGCTGGAGATATAGAGGGGAAATTATAGAGGTTAAATAAGTGTGTTTACAGGCTAAATGAGGCATCCAGAGTATGGTATTTTTCAGTTACGTCCATTCTACTAAAAGCTGGTTATCTTCAGCTAAAAGCAGATCCAGTAATGTTTTGGTACGATGAAGGAAAACTATCAGGCATTTTCTTGATGCACATAGAATATTTCCTGTGTAGGGGAATCTGCAATATTTGAGAAATTCATGATAGTTAAAATTAGATAGGAATTCAAAAATGAAAGTTGGGCTGCTGGAATTTTTCAGTATATTGAGGAAATGGTACATTGAGTATCTGGACTTTAGATAAACCAAGTTAGGAATAACTTTTAAGTCAACAGTCTTACTTAGAGAATGTTAATAGGATTCCAATTGGGCCAAATCCTCACAAAGGAGGACTCTGCAACCAAAGAGGAAGCAGATCAATTAAGATGCTTAATTGGGTAATTAAACTTGTTATGCACACAAACCAGACTGGATGCATGCAATGATGTATTATAATTGACCACCATGCTGAAATATGCTGATGTTGGACCTCAGTGGGATCTGTGGGGACATTCTGTATCCAGTGGGTGGTGAGGGTCTGGAATGCATTGCCTGGGACGGCAGTGGGAACCGTTAACCTTACGACTATTCCTACACACTTCGCTGCACTGGGAGAGCCATGGCACCAAAGGATATGGCACAGGTGCTGGGTGATGGTATTCACGTGACTGGAGTTGTAGTCATCATCAGTATAGAGTCAGAGGGCTGAAGTGCCTTTCCCACACTGCACGTTGCCCCATGCCTCTACAGGTGCGGATAGCAGGATGAGGCTCCCTGCGGGAGATGGTTCGCAGACAGTAGTTGCAGCTGTGAAGTGCAATAATCTATAATTGCTATTATTTACAGTGCATTTTATCAGTAACTACAGTGACCACCTTCACCCGTGTCCTCTTGGTGACTCTACAACTTCTTCATCTTAAGGGATCTGCCTCTACATCTAAATGACTCCCCAGAGTTGGAGGCAATCAGCTGTGTTCTGCGCCCCATGACCTTTGATGCCCTCCTTCCCCCTCCCCACCAATCGCACGCAGAGTGGCAGTGGACACCCCCTTCCGCCCCTCCCCCCCAACCAGACAGCCATCTGCTCCGCCTCCCTCCCTCCCCACCAGAGATCCATCTGACCTGCCTCACTCCTCCCTCCTACCAGAAAATGATCTGACCCACCTCCTTCCTCCCCCCCACCAGAGATCCATCTGACCTGTCTCCCTCCTCCCCCACCAGAGAACAATCTGACCCACTTTCCTTCTACTCTCCCCACCAAGAATGATCTGACCCACCTCCCCCTCTCCCCCCCGCCACCACCAGGGAACGATCTGCCACCACCCCCCGCCCCCTCCCACCCCCAACCCCACCACACCATCGATCTGAGTTAGAGAACTTCTGAAAGCTCTGAACTTGTATCCCTTCAGAAGCTTGAGCGCCCGAAACAGACCTTTGTGCACTGAATCTGTACGGACGAATGCATTGGTAAAGGAGGAAATGCCGGTAAGTTTGGGTGTCCAGCCCATTAAGTCAATTTAAATGCATGCAAATGCATTTAAATTGACGTCGCGCCCGTTTTGGGTACGGTGCCAATCGCGGCCATTTTAGGCACTTGGTAAAAGGGGAATGGGTGCGGAGGTGGTCATGAATTGCGCTACTCGCCTCACGCCCAACTTTACCCAGTTTTCGTGCCCGAAAACAGGCGCAGCTTGTTGGTAAAATTGGGCCCCCTGTGTGCCAGGAGAGGGGACTTCATAGTTCATTCGTGTCCCTCCATGCGGATGCTATAGTTAAGAAAGCACACCAACTTTCTCAGAAGACCAAGGAAATTTGGCATGTATGCTACAACTTTTACCAACTTCTACAGATGCACCAAAGAAAGCATTCTTTCAGGTTGTATCACTGCTTCATATGGCTCCTGCTCTGTCCAAGACCACAAGAAACTACAAAGGGTTATGAATGAAGCTCAGTTCAGCACTCAAATCAACTTCCCATCCATTGACACTGTCTACACTTCCCACTGCCTCGGAAAAGCAGCCAGCATAATGAAGGACCACACGCACCCCAGACATACTCACTTTCACCTTCTTCCGTCAGGAAAAAGATACAAAAGTCTGAGGACACGTACCAACCGACTCAACGACAATTTCTTCCCTGCTGCTGTCAGACTTTTTAATGGACCTACCTTGCATTAAGTTGATCTTTCTCCACACCCCAGCTATGACTGTCACGTTACGTTCTGCGCTCTGTCCTTTCCTTCCCAATGTACGGTATGTTTTGTCAGTTTAATGCGCAAGAAAGAATACTTTTCACTGTAAACTAATATATGTGACAATAATAAATCAAATCAGAGAGCAGCAGAAGGAGTAAGCACATGGCCCTGCAAAGTTAGTTGGATTCCTAACGGTGCAGGAAATCATCAGCTGCAGGCAGGCCTCACACGTTAATGAGGATGTGTATCACAAGAGCAAGAGGTACCATTTCATTAATGTGCAGTTGGCTATGCATGAAACATCATGTTGAAGAATGCCACCTAGACTAGCAGCAGACACAATGCTTTCATCCTGATTCCTGACTGAAAGAATCAGTCAATTTCTTTTTAAATTCTTTTGCGGGGTGTAGGCACCACTTGCTAGGCCAGGACTTGTTGCTCATCCCAAATTGTCCGAGAGAAGCGGTGGTGAGCGTCCTCTTTAAAACACTGTAGTCCATGTGATATAGGTACACCCACAGTACTAACAAAGAACAAAGAACAATACAGCACAGGAACAGGCCCTTCGGCCCTCCAAGCCCGCGCCGCTCCCTGGTCCAAACTAGACCATTCTTTTGTATCCCTCCATTCCCACTCCGTTCATGTGGCTATCTAGATAAGTCTTAAAAGTTCCCAGTGTGTCCGCCTCCACCACCTTGCCTGGCAGCGCATTCCAGGCCCCCACCACCCTCTGTGTAAAATATGTCCTTCTGATATCTGTGTTAAACCTCCCCCCCTTCACCTTGAACCTATGACCCCTCGTGAACGTCACCACCGACCTGGGGAAAAGCTTCCCACCGTTCACCCTATCTATGCCTTTCATAATTTTATACACCTCTATTAAGTCTCCCCTCATCCTCTATCTTTCCAGGGAGAACAACCCCAGTTTACCCAATCTCTCCTCATAACTAAGCCCCTCCATACCAGGCAACATCCTGGTAAACCTCCTCTGTACTCTCTCCAAAGCCTCCACGTCCTTCTGGTAGTGTGGCGACCAGAACTGGACGCAGTATTCCAAATGCGGCCGAACCAACGTTCTATACATCTGCAACATCAGACCCCAACTTTTCTACTCTATGCCCCGTCCTATAAAGGCAAGCATGCCATGACTTTGTCAAACGCTTTACTAAAGTCCATATAGACGACATCCATGGCCCTTCCCTCGTCAACCATTCTGGTCACTTCTTCAAAAAACTCCACCAGGTTAGTGAGGCATGACCTCCCTCTCACAAAACCATGCTGACTATCGTTAATGAGTTTATTCCTTTCTAAATGCACATACATCCTATCTCTAAGAATCTTCTCCAACAACTTCCCCACCACGGATGTCAAGCTCACCGGCCTATAATTACCCGGGTTATCCTTCCTACCCTTCTTAAATAACGGGACCACATTGGCTATCCTCCAATCCTCTGGGACCTCACCTACGTCCAGTGACAAGACAAAGATTTGCGTCAGAGGCCCAGCGATTTCATCTCTCGTCTCCCTGAGCAGCCTTGGATAGATTCCATCAGGCCCTGGGGATTTGTCAGTCTTTATATTCTCTAACAAACCTAACACTTCCTCCCTTGTAATGGAGATTTTCTCCAACGGTTCAACACTCCCCTCCGAGACACTCCCAGTCAACACATCCCTCTCCTTTGTGAATACCGACGCAAAGTATTCATTTAGGATCTCCCCTACTTCTTTGGGCTCCAAGCATAGTTCCCCACTTTTGTCCCTGAGAGGTCCGATTTTTTTCCCTGACAACCCTTTTGTTCCTAACGTATGAATAAAATGCCTTGGGATTCTCCTTAATCCTGTCTGCCAAGGACATTTTGTGACCCCTTTTTGCCCTTCTAATTCCCCGTTTGAGTTCTTTCCTACTTTCTTTGTACTCCTCCAGAGCTCCCTCCGTTTTTAGCTGCCTGGACCTAACATACGCCTCTCTTTTCTTTTTGACCAGTCCCTCAATTTCCCTGGTTATCCACGGTTCTCGAATCCTACCCTTCCTATCCTTTTTTACAGGCACATGCCTGTCCTGTAGCCCTAACAACTGTTCCTTAAAAGACTCCCACATGCCAGATGTGGATTTACCCTCAAACAGCCTCTCCCAATCAAGAGCTGCCAATTTCTGCCTAATCCCACTAAAGTTAGCCTTTCCCCAATCCAACACCTTACCCTTGGGACACCACTCATCCTTTTCCATCACTATCCTAAAGCTAACAGAATTGTGGTCACTATTTGCCACATGTTCCCCTACCGAAACTTTGAAGACCTGACCGGGCTCATTCCCCAGTACTAGGTCCAGTATAGCCCCCTCTCTAGTCAGGCTATCTACATATTGTTCCAAAGAACCCTCCTGTACGCATTTTACAAATTCCTCCCCATTCAGAGTCCCAGCTCTCAGCGATTTCCAGTCTATACCAGGGAAATTGAAGTCTCCCACTACAGCAACCCTATTTTTCCTGCACCTATCCTGTATCTCCTGACATATCCGTTCTTCCACTTCCCTTGGGCTGTTGGGGGGCCTGTAGTATACCCCCAACATAGTGACTGCGCCCTTCCTGTTTCTAAGCTCCACCCATAGTGACTCGTTACACGACCCCTCTGAATTGTCCTCCCTCTGCACCGCTGTAATATGCTCTCCAACTAATACTGCTACTCCCCCACCTCTTTTGGCCCCTCCTCTGTCTCGCCTAAAACACTTGTACCCCGGAATATTTAGCTGCCAGTCCTGTCCCTCTTTCAACCAAGTCTCTGTCACCGCAACCACATTCAAATTCCTCGTGAGCATTAAGGCCCTAAGTTCTGTCTTACCTTCTACGCTCCTTGCATTGAATTATAAGCACTCCAGACCTCTAGGCCCAGTGAGGTCATCCTCCCCCAGAGTGCTCTTCTTCTTTGCCAGCCTTGTCCCAGCCCCAAGCTCATCCCCAGCCTCTACACTTGTCGACCTAATATTTTGATCCCCACCTCCCTGCCATACTAGTTTAAACCCCCCCGAACTGCACTAGCAAAACTCCCAGCCAGGATATTCGTGCCCTTCCAACTTAGTTGTGACCCGTCCTTCTTGTACAGGTGCCATCCTCTCCTGAAAACTTCCCATTGATCTAGGAAAATGAAGTCCTCCCTCCTGGGTCAGTCCTTTAGCCAAGCATTCAATTGTACTAATTCCCTATTCTTAGCCTCACTGGCACGAGGCATTGGGAGCAGCCCAGAGATGGCCACCCTGGAGGCCCTACTTTTTAGTCTATTTCCCAACTCCCTGAATTGCTCTCGTAGGCTCCCCCTGCTCTTCCTATCTACGTCATTTGCACCAATGTGTACAATGACATCCGTTTCTTTATCTTCCCCTTTTAAGATGCCTCCTATCTGCTTGGAGACATCCATTACCCCAGCACCAGGTAGGCAGACTACAATCCTGGAGTCCCGTTCGCACCCACAGAATCGCCTGTCCGTGCCTCTAACCGACGCATCCACCACCACTATTGCTCTCCTAACCCCTCTCTTTCCTTTCCGGGCCACAGAGCCTGACTCTGTGCCAGTGACCTGGCTTACCCCTGGAGAGTCATCCTCCTCCACACTATCCAAAACAATATACTTGTTTTGGAGTGGGACAACCACAGGTGACCCCTCCACTAATTGCTCACTCCCCTCCCCTCTCACACCTGTCGCCGAGCCCTTCCTATTATGAGAGACAGCCACTGGAGTACTCTCTGGTATGTTACCCTTCTGACCTTTACTCCTCCTAACTGTGACCCACGTGTCTTCCTCCCGATGCCCCGGTGTAACATAATAACTCATGTCAATTATTCTCTCATTCTCCCTGACTAGACCAAGGTCAGCAATCTGCAGCTCCAGTTCCGTGACGTGGTCCCTCAGGAGCTGCAGTTCCACGCACCTGGCGCAAATGTGGTCCTCCGGGAGGCTAGGTGTTTCTAGGAACTCCCACATCCCACACTGGAAGCACCGAACTGTTAGAAAGGGAGTTCCAAGATCTTGACCCAACAACAGTGAAGGAACAATGATGTACCCCATATTGAGCCACCACAATGAACGAGAGGCAGGTTGCTTGGTGCGAAGTATTACCCACTCTACAACTTTATTTTCCCTCCTCCACCAGACCATTAGACACTGCACCAACAATGAGAGCTATGCTGCCGCATAGAATGTCATGAAACAGACTTTCAGCATTTTGAATCAATTATTTCACTGCCTGGATCTCTCAGGAGCACAGCAATATTTGCTGAAGCCTGTTGCCAAATTGCGTCCTCCAATACCTTGTTCTCATGAGGGCACTATTATGCAATGCACTGAATAAGACATCCTTGACTGCAGGCAGCCATTATTGAACTATATATATTTACAACTCTGCAGCAGAGAGTGCAGCTCTACCATATACTGCATTCTCTTCCCACTTAAAATATATATACCATAATATAAATTTATATTTATATACCATAATCTAAATAGTATATGTGCATAATTTCTCACAATACAACATGCCTAAACCAATATCAACAATACCTGAAATTTAACAGATTAAATTGCTTATTTGTTTTTATTGTAATCACAATTAAAACAAATATGACCAATATTACAAGAGTGATTTACATGTAAATTGCTTGCTCAATGGTTGTCCTGCTAAGCCACAGGCATCAGATGTACCGCCGCTATGCCCATGACTGGCACTCCCATTGAGGGCCAATTGCCATATCTTCAAGGGATTTTCCTTTTTCCCTAGGATCCACAAACTTCAGTGGTGGAGAAAAATTGGAGGCAGTCTGGACTGATGAAGGATGAAGATTCATCGCAGCTGCCAGGAAAGTGAGCAGACAGATGTAGAAAGTTATTTTTGTGGTCATACAGCAGTGGATGTTGAGTTGGTGAATCGCACTTGTTGGTCACTAGATACCTTGATGACCACATAGGTGCAATCAATGATGCCCAGCAGCTGAGGAAATCCAGTGCTAGAGGTGAAATCCTATGCCATCTTTGAGGCCATCTCTGTCATTAAACGAATGTGCATCCAAATCTGGCAAAGAGGGCATCAAAGACCAGAGGTTTGCAGCTGGCTCTTGAAAGGAACTAGAAGCAAATGACTTCTGATGGTCACTGGCAGGGCATAGTGACCAGCGCTGCAAGGTATAAAGTCTTTGCTAACGAGGGAACAGTTATTTGTGACCATTTGCCTGGAAAGACACTGTCTCTTGCAGGGCTATTGGTCATCTCCAGATATCTCTGTCTTGATCTTATGTTGAGCGTTTGGCATTCATTGTTATCCTATGACCTCATGATGCCCATGGTGCAGCCCTTCTTGTGAAGGGTGTTGCTGCTCATCTCCACTGAAGCTAAAATTTGATAGTCATGCCCCCATTGCCAGATGGAGCCTACCAGATGGCTGCAAATTGTCCTTGGCAACCTTGCTCCCTGCTCTGCTGTTCCTGTGATGCCAAGGGTGTGTGGCATTCAAAACCCTGGTGCTGAGTGCCAACTCTCCCTGTCACTACCAGTGGCCCATTCCCCAAGTGCGCAAAACTCTGCTAGAGTCATAGGCCCCCCTCATGCCCTGTCCCTTGGCAATGCCAACCTGAAAGTGCCCCTGGTACCTGGCAGTAGTGCATCTATCCTGTGGCATCATTGACCTCCGAGCCCCATCCCCCCCATTTGTGGAAACCAGTAGTGATTCCTACCAGCTTCCCGGTGTGCTGTCGGGACGGTGAATACTGGGAACTAGGCGATTCCAGCTAAGACCTGGAAATACATATTTAGATTAAGGTTTAAATATGCTAATCTGGTTCACACTCTCGCTGAGCGTGAACCAGATTATGTCTCAATGTGGGAGGATGGCAGGGACAATCTCAAAAGGAACAATCCCCATCTACCATCACTCCTCCATCTGGCTAAATTTGTTCTCTCACTCAACAATTTCTTTTTAACTCGTCTCACTTCTTCTAAATAAAAGGTATGGCTACGGGTACCTACATGGGTCCCAGTTATGCCTGTCTCATTATAGGGTACGCGGAGCATTCCCTGTTCTAGTCTTACTCTGGCCCCCTCGCACAACTCTTTCATAAGTACATTAGCAATTATTTTGGTGCCGCTTCATGCTCTCGTCTGGATCTGGAAAAATTTATCAATTTCACTTCCAATTTCCACCCGTCTATCATCCTCACATGGTCCAAGTCTGACAATTCTCTCCCTTTCCTTGACCTCTCTGTCTCCATTTCTGGTGATAGACTGTCCATTACATCCCCACCGACAACCACAGCTACCTTGACTACATCCCTTCACAGCCCATGTCCTGTAAGTACTCCATCCCATTCTCTTAGTTCCTTCGCCTCTGCGCATCTGTTCTGATGATGCCACTTTCCAAAATGGTGCTGCTGATATGTCTTCCTTCTTGCTCAATTGTGGTTTTCCATCCACTGTGGTTGACGGGGCTGTCAACCGTGTCCAACCCATCTCTCGCGCCAATGCTGTCACCCCCTTCCTTCCCTCCCAGAACCTTGATAGGGTGTCCGTTGTCCTCACTTTTCACCCCACCAGCCTCCGCATTCAAAAGATCATTCTCTGCCATTTTCACCAACTCCACCATTCAACACATCTTCCCCTCATTCCCCCGTCAACATTCCGCAGGGACCGTTCTCTCCAGAACACCCTGGTCTATTTCTCCACCGCACCCAACACCTCACCCATCACCAATTTCACCTTCCCATGCAATCGTAGAAGGTGCAACATCTGTTCCTTCACCTCCTCTCTGCTCACCACCCCAGGGCCCAAACGCTCTTTTCAGGTGAAACAGCGTTCATGTGCACCTCCATTAATCTGGTCTATTGCATTCACTGCTCCCAATGTAATCTACTCTAAATTGGAGAGACCAAGCGCAGACTAGCTTTGCAGAACACCTCCAGTCTGTCCACAAGCAGGACCCAAACCTCCCTGTTGCTTGCCATTTCAACACACAATCCTGCTCTCATATCCATATGTCCGTCCTTGACCTTTTGCAATGTCTAAATGAAGCCCAATGTAAACTGGAGAAACAGCACTTCATCTTCCAGTTGGGCACGTTGCAGCCTTAGAACATAGAACATAGAACAGTACAGCACAGAACAGGCCCTTCGGCCCACGATGTTGTGCCGAGCTTTATCTGAAACCAAGTTCAAGCTATCCCACTCCCTATCATCCTTCTGGACTGAACATTGAGTTCAACAACTTCAGAGCATGAACTCTCTCCTCCACTTTCACCCCATTTCCATTTATTTTGTTTCATTTCTTCTTATCATTCATCCATTTTTATTTTATATTCTTATTTTTAAAATTCTAAAATCTCACTTCACATCTTGTTTTCCAACCTCTATTCTCTCTACCGATACTGTCAGATCTGCTGAGATTTTCCAGCATTTTCTACTTTGTGTAGCCTGAAATGTGATGAACTTCATTATCCCAGATCTCCATTGTAGCAGACTATAAGCAATTGCAAGGAAGTACCTGGTAGCATCAAGGTACGATGTTTTTGAAACCCCATCACTGCTGGAAGGTTCCACTGCCCCAAGTGGGATTGTTGGCAATCAGTATAGTTCTGCTGAGGAACTGAATACATCTCTCTCTGCACTGCTTTCTTTGATGTAATTCATTCATTTTACAGTGCCCTGCAAGTTGGCAAAGCTTGTACTAATGTGGACTCTGCAACATTACATAAAGATGTTAGATGTCCCAAGCCAAAAGGGACTTCCATAGTTCTTAAAAATTACATTTGTGCTTGCTCATTCCAAGATATAAGTTGTCCATATTTTAATGTATATTCAAAGCCTTTTCCACATTGATGCTACAAAGAAGTTCTGGTATAGTAGCATACCAGAAACATGTTAAACTACCTGAATATTCTCATTTGTTTTTAATGATTGCATAATAGCCTTGTATTTTCTCAGTGCCTTGGAACCCTTTTGTCTTTGTCTATATACATCTGGCAGACAAAGGATGAGGTAAATGGGCAATGAACCTACTCTGAGACTTTGACATACATTTTTATTGCTGTGACAACATGCATTTATGCTTCATTATGCTGTACTGCCCTGCCACCTGTTGACTTCGTTAATATATATTTGGCTGCATAAAAGGATTTCTCTTGCTACGACAATAAAATAGGCGTTTCAGTGCTTTACGTTTTCAGGCATTTGTTGCTGAAAGAAAACAAAAATGAATGAAATGTAACTTATTCTTCACAGTGGATTTGTAATAAATTGTTAAACATTTGCTGTTTGAATGCATTTGGTTCCAAAGCAAATTGTGGATATAGACTTTTTAGAATTGTATTATTAACTGAGCGTGTACATATAAAAAGACATTTGTTTCCACCAGGGGGCGATAAGAAGATGGAACTAGCTGCTCTGTATCGTGTGGCTTTAGGTTACCTTAGTTCTGGAGATCCAGACATAGCTATCGGCGTAAGTATTATGTTCATGTTTAATTGTCTGTTTTCTATGTTGTTTTGATTCAACACATTAACTGCTTTGAATAGTGAACTGGTTTTGATACCATGAAAACATTCATGTATAATCCCAACTTGTATCCTCCCCAACTTGATATATGGTGGTTACAATCTTGCTGTTTCCTGACTTTTTAATAAAGGTACAAAACAAGCAAATCATTAAAGGAATGCGAATGTGTTACTAACATAGGGTATAGGAAATAAACAGCAGAGAAAAGAGACAGAGGAAACAAGAAATCTACAGAGTGAAGGCAAAAATTAAAGCATAAGAGATAAGCATTAGAGACAGAGCAAGTCATATCCACAAAACAAAAGAAAGATAAACATGATGGAAAACAAATAGAAAGACAGGGAGAGAGATAGAAAATATTATGAAGGAAGAAAAGCAGAGGAGGTTTCAGGAAGACACAAAAACAATGTTATTATTTTTGTCTGTGAACAATATATTAACGGATCAATTACCACATCAAAATATGTTTTCATGATTTTTTTAAATTTCACATTCAATAAAGAAGTGTCAGTAGAAAATACTAGCACCAATCTAATTTCTTAAATCACATATAGTTTCTAATTTACAGAAAAATAATCACTATTTAGTTTATTTGGGAAATAACACAACAATGGGAAAAAATGTGTTTTATTTGTAAAGAAATAATTTAAAGCTCAAAGATCAGTAGCATTGTTTACATATTATGGAGCAAGAAAACTTCCTGCACCCTAAATAATGCCAATGTGCAATTACTTTTGATCATCTCTTTTTTTTAACCAGATAAAACTAGGAACTGACCTGTCAGTATTAGTATGCTCCATTTTGTTATTTTATTACAATCTTGCTGTAATTGCACTGTCCAGAGTTGCTCATGTACATTTAAAAAATCATCAAAGTATAGATAAAGGTTAACTGATATCTGCCAATATGGGAAAAATAAATACAAGCTAATGTTTGTTTTACTTTTTTAAGAGCCATTGCATACAATTTACATTTATGCTTTATTATATTAATCATCCCTCCATCTGAGTGGAGCTCAGATGTATACAGGCCTCAGATCATAGTTTCCCCCTCCCTCAGGACGCCTGCTTATCATTATACTGAGCTTGCTAGCTTTCTGCTTTGCCTTGTGGTAATATGCTGTTCATTGCCAGGACAAGCCTCAGAGACATGCTAAAGAGGTCCTGCCACACAGCTCAAGACTCCTGGGGTCTGTGCTCTGGGGTCTCAGTGGTTGTTTCCCAGCTTTTCCATCAGAGTTTTCATCTCCTTTATCCTGTTGTAGTGTGCCACCTCAGGCTGTCTTTCTACGGAAGACTATAACTGGGATCTAACAGCAACAGCTGCTGTAAAAGACAACAATTTCCTCCCACTGTTACCTCGTTAGTGTTTGCTCATTCAAGTACAAATAAACTTATGGCTACCAATAAACATCTGGGAAGGAACATTTATTTAAAATACATACCTATGAACAGAACCCTTAGAGTACTTTAGTTCATAGTTTGCTTAAAAAATATGATATGCTTTTTGTAGTTTTTAAAATTACTGTAATATTCTATTATGAATCATTATTTTGATGTGTAGCCAAAACCATTAAATTAGATAGCAATATGCTATTGAATCCTTTATTTAACTCAATTCGAACCAACCCACCTGACATATAGAAAGGTCTGTCATTAACCCCATCATTTGCAACTGTCAAACAAAATATGACAGGAAACATCTCACCATTTTAGTTACAGAAAAATATTTATGGTTTTACATTTAGTCTTGTTCTATCCTGAACTTCAGTGAAAAGTACGTAATTTCAATATTTGAATAACTTTTATTTTTATTCTGATATTTCATAGCGTTGGCTGTATTGAATTGCGCTTACATGATGAAACAATTATAAACTTTTGTTATGTTTAGAACAAATTCTGTGTTACATAAGCTAATATTTAGTTGTTTTTTCTGTAGTCATTTAACTTATAACAACACCCAAAGGAATGAACTTTAATGGTAAATATGACTTTTTGCCACACTAATTGACAAGGACATTACTAACCTGGTGGAGTTATTCACTACCTAGAATGGTTGACGAGGGAAGGGCCGTGGATGTCGTCTATATGGACTTTAGTAAAGCGTTTGACAAAGTCCCTCATGGTAGGTTGGTGCAAAAGGTTGGATCTCATGGGATAAAGGGAGAGGTGGCTAGATGGGTGGAGAACTGGCTTGGTCACAGAAGACAGAGGGTGGTAGTGGAAGGGTCTTTTTCCGGCTGGATGCCTGTGACTAGTGGTGTTCCGCAGGGCTCTGTATTGGGACCTCTGCTGTTTGTGATTTATATAAACGATCTGGAAGAAGGTGTAACTGGGGTGATCAGTAAGTTTGCGGACAACACGAAAATGGCTGGACTTGCTGATAGTGAGGAACATTGTCAGAGGCTACAGAAGGATATAGATAGGCTGGAAATCTGGGCAAAGAAATGGCAGATGGAGTTCAATCCAGATAAATGCGAAGTGATGCATTTTGGTACAACTAACGTAGCGGGGAGCTATACGATAAATGGCAGAACCATAAAGGGTGTAGATACGCAGAGGGACCTGGGTGTGCAAGTCCACAGATCCTTGAAGGTGACGTCACAGGTGGAGAAGGTAGTGAATAAGGCATATGGCATGCTTGCCTTTATAGGACGGGGCATACAGTATAAAAGTTGGGGTCTGATGTTGCAGTTGTATAGAGCGTTGGTTCGGCCGCATTTGGAATACTGCGCCCAGTTCTGGTCGCCACACTACCAGAAGGACGTGGAGGCTTTAGAGAGAGTGCAGAGGAGGTTTACCAGGATGTTGCCTGGTATGGAAGGGCTTAGTTATGAGGAGAGATTGGGTAAACTGGTGTTGTTCTCACTGGAAAGATAGAGGATGAGGGGTGACCTAATAGAGGTGTATAAAATTATGAAAGGCATAGATAGGGTGAACGGTGGGAAGCTTTTTCCCAGGTTGGTGGTGACGTTCACAAGGGGTCATAGGTTCAAGGTGAGGGGGGGGAGGTTTAACACAGATATCAGAAGGACGTATTTTACACAGAGGGTGGTGGGGGCCTGAAATGCGCTGCCGGGCAAGGTAGTGGAGTCGGACACACTGGGAACGTTTAAGACTTATCTAGATAGCCACATGAACGGAGTGGGAATGGAGGGATACAAAAGAATGGTCTAGTTTGGACCAGGGAGCGGCGCGGGCTTGGAGGGCCAAGGGGCCTGTTCCTGTGCTGTATTGTTCCTTGTTCTTTGTTCTTTGACATTATTTCACCAGAAACAAGCTGAGAAAACCAAATATTCAAAACCCTACAATGTCAATTATATCAAGGGGAACAAAATACACCATTAAAATTAAATGGGGGCAAGAAAGGAAAAGGCGTTGAAAAACCTTTAGAACTATTGAGGCGACATATGTTGTTAAGATAGATAACATAACCATAAGGCTGAATCCTAGTATGGCATGTATTTATGTAATTGTTGTTTCTTTCTAATGCTGTATAGAATAAATCCATAGTTTAGCTAGTTGCAAAGATAGCATATTATGCTATTTGATATTTGACTGTAGATTTTCAGAAATGGAAAAGATACTTTAAGAAATTTCTTTACTATGTTAATGATAATTATTTTGTGTGATATCTTCTCAATTATGAAAATATTTTAATTATTTCACTCAACACAATAATTATTAATGGACTCACTTCAAACTAAATTATTATGCAACACTTAGTTATATCCTAATAAAGTTTTATTTAAAACAATTTGCCAATTATTTTATGTTTAAAAGCATTTCAAGCATAGGTTTTCAGAAGATGTCCTCGGTATTTAATTCTGGTATATAATGTGCTCAAAAAAGTATGATTTTTCAATTCTTTTTCATGAAAAATTCTATCTGCATTAAAAAAGATTTTTGATATGTGAGAATAAAGGTATTTGCTAATGTTCAGCTCACCAATGGAGCCTTAGATGTAGGTACTTCATGGTGCTGAAGCATGCACATGCATATACTATGATTTTGGAGTCTTGGGAGGATACTGGAACTTGACAACCAGGTATATTGCCATCGACATAGGTATAAGATAAAAGTAAGGCAGACATCTGGACCAGAGCACTACTTTCAAAAGTCAGCTCTGAACATTTTCTGCACTTGCACTCACCAGTCTCTTGCTTTTGCAGCTCTCTCATTTTCTCCTGTGCCTGCAATACTCCTTGTATCATTCATGTTCCCTAGGACTCACATTTCCTCCATGTTATCGTGGCCCTCCATGCCAAAAAAAGTACGCCCAAGAATCTCCGAAATAAGTGCTGCACATCCATTTCCATTACTGTGTCTCTATTTGTTTCATGTATGTCACTGCACTGCATTCGGCAGCACACTGGCTTGTTTTGTCAATAACCATTTATTTGTTGCTGAATAATAGCAGCCATTACATCTGACCTCCCTGTTTCATCAATTATGGATAGATTATTGGATATGAACATCTGCAAAAACTTGCAGTTAGAACCACCTTCTGCTTGGAATTAGATAGACTCTGGTATTTTTTTTGTCAGACCAAACTCCAGTGGAAGATTTCAAGGAAAAGAAACCTCATCAGTAGGCACCTACAATTGTTTAGAGTAACTGCTGTGCAGCACTGAGTGCTTAAGAGTTTGTTTATTTAATCTTATCATGTGCTGTATAGTGTAGCACATCCATAAAATTCAACTCGAGCCCATAAGGTACTGAATTGTAATACTATTGGACCATTGCAGCTTGTCTGGCAAAAAGACTAATTGTTCACAAAATGAACTACATATTAACTTGCGGGTTGAAGTTTGAGAAAGACAGTCACCTCACCCAACTCGACCTCAACTCACCTTTTGGTTCAGACAAAAATACCTTCTGAAAACAAACAAAAGCGTTGTCACTTAGTTTTCAAACTTAGCAACTCTCACTCTTATGATACATGTGCATGTTAATGAATAAATATAGCACAGAAGAAATAGTGGGTGTGGGTTTTCTGCCCCTCTGCAATGGTCAATTAGCCCAAAATGAGTGCGAAGCCTATTAGCTAGCATTTGAATGGATTTCAATATCATTAGTGAGTTCGGCATGGCCATTTCCACCTCCCATACCTTTCCCACCTCCCTAGCAGAGCATCACATTGGTGCAAATCATGGTCTAAAAAAAGTCTGGGACATGCGCAGCAGTAACAAAGGGGAGGGAGGAGGTGAGTACCACTAAGCACCACCTCCGGAGAGTAGGGGAAGGGGGGTTCTCAGCCACTGACATGTTGTGAGGTGGGGGAATTGCATGGGTGCTGAGGTTTGGGGGCAGCTCGTACAGGTCTGGGGGTCCTCAGGTCAGGGGTTGCTGCTGGCTTGGGGCTCATGTTGCGTGCTTTCCCTGTGGCCGCTGACTGACCCCTGAGGGGTTTCACATGAGGTCGACTACCAACACCACAAATATCGCTCTGGTTGCCCTGCCAGCTGTCTGCTGGACAGGCTCCATGGTTTCTCGCGGACAATCCACTCCAGGCCCCACTAACAATAACAAGCAGCAGCTCTGTCAGCTGTTGCCTCAATCAAGGGAGCTCTGCATATATTAAGACAGCTCCTCACACTGCATTAGCTCTACAATGCTGCCTTCAATGGGAATGCATCCTGTTATAGTCACGAGGGTGCCTGTCCCCCATCTGTCTGAACTGCAAGCTATTCCTGGAAGTCACTGCATCAGACGTCCAACTGAGTGCATCCATGTCTATGCTTCCAAGGGTTCCCAGTAGGGACCCCCGGACAGGCACCTGTATGCTCTCCGTGAGCACCGTGGCGAGGATATGACGAATGTAGGAAACCCATTCAGGTAGTGCATGGCACCAGGGATGTTGTTGTGTTGCCAGTGTCCTGACTGATGGGGACACTGGTTGCTGGGGGGGAGTGAGATGCCCAGGATGGATAACCTTACTGAAATAACTCCTCAGAGGCCAGAGTCCCTTCACCAGATTCCTTTTATTTACACTCAATTCCAGTCCTAAGAGTGCTTCAGGTACAAAGTCAGAAACTGGAGTGCCCAGGAATGGCCTGCAGGGCATAGTTGTCTTCTGAATGAACTATGATTTCAAGGCCTGCCCTGGTCTGTTTTTTTTCTGGACGGCCTCACCCAAGCGTAATTTGTAGGAAGCCGGCCCAGTCCTAGAGTCAACTGTTCTTCGTAGCCATGTGGGACCCTTGACGTAATTCTTTAGCAGTATTTTTTCACTGGCCTCCAATTGTCTCTCCCAGCTGCTGTTGTTGTGTTCTCTGCATTGGGCTTATGCTGCCTTTCCATCTTCGTCCCCAGGTTTGGGAAGATCAAACTCAATCTAGCATGGAATCATCTGCCCATGAGCAATTCTGTGGATACTATTTGCGTAGTGGCATGGGAGGTTGTCCTATAGTTAAATAACCAATGGGAGAGCTTGGTGTCCATTGAGACTGCCAGCTGATTTTTAAACCAACTTTTAAAGTCTGGACCATGCTCTTTGCAAGGCCATTCCAAGATGGATGATATGATGCTGTTCTGATATGTTGAATTCCATTCGATTTCATGAACCTGGTGAACTCCTGGCTGGCAAAAGTTGTCCCATTTTCAGAGACCAACATCTCTGGAATCCAATGAGTCGAAAAGAAGGTGCAAAGTTTCTCTACTGTTATTGCAGTGGTCGCCGAATGCACCCTATGGATGTCCATCCACACGAAGTAGGCGTCTACTATGACTAGAAACATCGAGCCTATTAATGGGTCTGCATAATCCATGTACAACCTTGTCCATGGTCTACCAGCCATTCCCATGGTTGTAGGGAAGCTGCTGGCGGCAACTTTTGTCCTTGCTGGCATCGACCCACAAGCACCGCTATGTCTGTGGTCCATTCTGGCCACCAAACATAGCTTCTTGCCAAGAGCTTCATTTTGGACACTCTAGGGGGTCCGTGATGCAGTTCAGCCAGTATGGAACGGTGGCCCTGACTCGGAACAACCACTTGTGCTCCCCACAGGAGTATGCCATCTTCTACAGTGAACTGCTCTTCCCCCAGGTGGAATTGGGGTAGTACTGGTCTTTCCATTTCTCCTGTCAGCAGTAATTGTTTAACTTTTGCGAGGGCCAGTTCCTTTTGCATCCATGATGTATATTATGTGCAGCCACTAGAAGGGAATCCAGAAAATTCATGGTCATTACCGTCTCTTCTACTTGTAGTACCATCGGTGGAGTGTCTGCTAAAAACATCCAATTCAAGGCATCTGCGTTTGCCACGTGGCCTCCCGGCCAGTGTTCCAACTGATAGTTGTAGATGGCCAATAACAACACCCACATCTGATATGTGCTGATACTATCGTTGGCATGACTTTGCCCTCTCTTAGTAGCCCCAGTAGCGGCTTGTGATCAATGACAATCACAAACTTCCGCCCATAAAGGTATTGATGGATTTTTTTCCAAATATTACTGCCAACCCTTCTTTTTCAACGTGGGTGTATTTTCTTTTCGCTATGGCCAAGGTCCTGGAGGCATATGCTATTGGGCAGTCCCCTCCATTTGGCTATCTATGTGCTAATATCACCTCAATGCCGTACGGAAATGCATCGCAGGTTAGCACTAACTCTTTTCTAGGATCGTAACATGCTAAGACATTTGATAATGACAGCTGTTGCTTTATTCTCTCAGGCTTGACGGGCAAACCATTCCCAAGCTTAACCCTTTTTTTGCAGTTGATGTAGCGGAACCAAGATGGAGGCCCAGTTTGGTATAAATTTTCCATAGTACGACACCAGCCCTATAAACGACTGTAACTTCAGGATGGACATGGGAGCCTGGGTGTCTTTAATTGCCTGCACCCAGTCCTCTAAAGGATGTAGACTCGGCTTGTCCACTTTGTAGCCCAGATACGTCACTTGAGGTACCAGGAAGATGTATTTCTCCCTTCTTAGGCGCATGCCTGTCCTTGAAAAACGACTAAGCATTTCCTCCAGGTTCTGTAGGTGTTCCGTCTTTGTTTTACCCGTAATGAGAATGTCATCCTGGTAAATGGCCACCTGGGGTAAACCTTGTAACATACTCTCCATTGTTCTTTGGAAGATGAAGCAGGCTGACGATACCCCAAAAGGTAACCTTGTGTATTGACAGAGATCCTTTAGAGTATTGATCATGGAAGATTTCTGCGAATCCTCATCCAGCTGCAACAGCAAATAAGCCTGACTCGTATCGAATTTCGAGAACAAGAGTTCCCCTCCCAACTTTGCATATAAATTCTCAATCCGTGGAATTGGGTATTTGTCCAATTGTGAATAACAGTTTATTTTTGTTTAAAGTCCCTGTGATGGACTGAACCGTCTGACTTGAAAATAGGCACGACCAGTGCTGCCCATTCCGTGAACTGGACAGGTTTTATGATACCTTCTCATTCCAGTCTTCTAATTTCTTTTTCCACTTTTACCTTTAAAGCAAATGATACTACACGGGCCTTGCAAAATCATGGGACTGCGTCCTGATCGACATGCAAGGCCACCTTGGCTCCTTTTATGGTTCCTAGCCCTTCTTGAAAAACTTCCAGGTATTTGAGCAGGATTTCACTCAAGCAGCCATTTTTTATGGAAACATGGAAAATGTTTAGACAATCCAGGTGGATTTCTCTCATCCAGGTGGATTTCTCTCAACCAGTTCCGTCCCATTAGGTTTGGGCCCGAGCCCTCCACTACCATTAATGGTAACCTAACCAGTTGCCTTTCGTAAAAGACAGAAACAAAGGTATACCCACAATTTTCAGAGGTTCCCATGTATAAGTTCTCAGTCTTGCCGAAGTCTTGATTAAAGTTGAAGGTTGGAATCCTATGTGAAATTTACTGAACATTGATTCTCCAACCATCAATATGGCCATGCCTGTTTCAACCTCCATTAATACTAGATTTCCATTTAATCTTACGATTACCGATTTGGACATTGCTATGCAGTTTAATTGTTCCACATAGGATGTAAGTGGACCTTCCTGGGTAGACTTTTCTTAAGTCAAGGTCTTTGAAGGCTTACTTGGCTGCACAAACTTCGCATACCAGCAACAATTACAATGCCTTGATGGGCGGAATTCTGAAGTACTGTTGACTGTCTGGTCAAAGCTTGCCTTTACTTTGGGGTTGTGCTGTGGGCAGACCTGGGTTTGCTTGTATCTGGATACTTCCTGAGGGAGGCTATGTAATCACCTGCATTCAAGTGGCGGTCCCTGAACTCAGTCGAACTAGCATGGGTACCAGTCGGGATACCTTGCAACTCATATGCCCCATTTGCAGCATTTTCTAAGGCCAGATGTAGCACCTGTTTGAAGGCCAGTTGGGCTTCAGCCAACAGGCATTTTTGGATAGTTATATTATTTATCCCAGATACCAAATCTCTAAGCATCTCATTAAGCGTCAACCCAAATTCACATGCTTCCACCAGTCATCTCAGCCTTGTTAAGAAACCCGTAACAGACTCCCTGTCTCCCGGATTTCCGAGTAAAACTGGCACCTTCTCTGGATCAGTTTAGGGTCATAATATTCATTCTCTATGTCCGCCAATTGCTGGAAGGTTTTGGTATCTGGTACCTCCGGGAAGGTTAAGCTGCGAATAACGGCCAATGCTGATGGTCCACAAGTGGTCAGAAGAATAACCCGTTGCTTTTCATTTGCCACAATGTAATTAGCCCTAAAAATGCAATACATGCATTCCGCATACTGAGTCCTCCACAGCAGGTTCAAAAGAGTCCAGTTTCCCAAATATAGGCATGATGCCTAAAAATAGCTTAGCTAAAGCAAAGGTGGCTGTTAACGAGCAAGTTCCTTGGGGTCCTTCTTTTTGAAATGTCGCCACTGAAATAACTTCTCAGTAGCCCTGACACTCCTCAATATATGTTCAGGTGAGATTCTGTGATTGGGCAAATAATCATTACCTTAATCAGGGATTTCTTTTGTTTATTACAAATACGTTATTACAAAAAGTTACAAATATTCAAAGAACGAATATAAAAGATACAGTACCAATGGCTAATGCCATCCATTTATCAATAATCTACAATTACTACCTTCTATTTAGGAAGGGAACACCTCAATTTACCAATCATAATTTACAAATCTACATGAGTACAACACAGCAAACTGTACACAACAAAAATAAACATTGAAGCATATCTGGTGCCCTCCAGGGCACTGCCTCCTGGGTTTTTCCCCTGCTGGGGGGGTGCAACCGTCCAGAGGTACTTGTGTCTGGGGGTTACACCTTACGGATGTTCGGGCGGGGGGGGGAAGAGAGGAGGCCACCCTGGACCTACTCTGTCCGGACTCTCCCTTCCGGATTTTCGGCTGGGGCGGGAGGGGAGACTCTCTGGGGTACTCAGTCCAGGCTGCACTTCCAGATTTTCTCCCAGAGAATGGGGACCCTCCAGTGTTTCTATATCCGGGTTCACCACCCAGAACTCTTTCTAACTGAATGTTACACCTCCTGGGGGTTACTTTATCCAGGGGGGGATACCGCCCCGGGCCACAAATAATGCAAGGGAAAAGGAGGGGGGGTGGAATAACCAACCAACTAATACAATATGAAAAACCACATGATCCGGTAACAGACAGTCCATTAACAACCAAAAAATGTTTGGACATTCTAGAGGCTTCGCGTTCCAGAGTTTCGCCTGTCAATGTTACATCTTCTGAAGTTTACAAAGTTAAACTACATTCTTTCAAGGTCCACCCCTCTAGGCCAGATCTTCTGAAGTTGCACCTGCTGGGGCTGCACCTTCTGGGGTTACACCTTCCGGGGCTGAACCTTCCTGAACTACAGTTTCTGAAGCACTCCTTCCTGGCTTGGGTCTTCCAGGGTTGCACCTTCCTTGGCCACGCCTTTCAGGGCACATGAGTCTCAGCTGGAACATCACTTTAACAAGTCCCAGCTCGGACAAAAGTTCTTACACAAGTCCCCCAAAAAAAGGCAAATGGAAAACAGTCTTTGTCCTTCAAACAGGAATCAAAGGAAGGTTCAGGAGAGGGAATTGACTGAGGCCTAGGAATGGCTGGGACTCTGCTTCATGGAGCACTGCAGGCAGAGAAAGCAATGGTGACAGGGCTGGAAACATAGGGCTGGAAACATAGGCCTCAGACTTCAGGTTCCAGGCTTCAGGCTCCAGGCCACAACACCCAGCACCAGCACCCTGCTCAGTTGTTGGAGAGAGAGAGAGAGACAGTAGTCCTTTTTCCTTAAGTGATGATGATGACTCTAATGGAACTGCATACAGAGTGCTAGCAAACTTAATCAGGGAGATCAAGAGGCCAACCTCGTTGATTTTTTGATTTGATTTGATTTATTATTGTCACATGTATATATGTATACAGTTAAAAGTATTGTTTCTTGCGTGCTATACAGACAAAACATACCGTTCATAGAGAAGGAAACGAGAGAGTGCAGAATGTAGTGTTACAGTCATAGCTAGGGTGTAGAGAAAGATCAACTTAATGCAAGGTAAATCCATTCAAAAGTCTGAAAGCAGCAGGGAAGAAGCTGTTCTTGAGTCGGTTGGTATGTGACCTCAGACTTTTGTATCTTTTTCCCAAAGGAAGAAGGTGGAAGAGAGAATGTCTGGGGTGCGTGGGGTCCTTAATTATGTTGGCTGCTTTGCGGGAAGTGTTGATGGATGAGAGGCTGGTTTGAGTGATGGATTGGGCTACATTCACGACCTTTTGTAGTTTATTGCAGTCTTGGGCAGAGCAGGAGACATACCAAGCTGTGATACAACCAGAAAGAATGCTTTCTATGGTGCATCTGTAAAAGTTGATGAGAGCCGTAGCTGACATGCCAAATTTCCTTAGTCTTCTGAGAAAGTAGAGGCGTTGGTGGGCTTTCTTAACTATAGTGTCGGCATGGGGGGACCAGGACAGGTTGTTGGTGATCTGGACATCTAAAAGCCTGAAGCTCTCGACCCTTTCTACTTCATTCCCATTGATGTAGACAGAGGCATGTTCTCCTTTACGCTACCTGAAGTCGATGACAATCTCCTTCGTTTTGTTGACATTGAGGGAGAGATTATTGTTGCCACACCAGTTCACCAGATTCTCTATTTCATGTCATTGTTTGAGTTCTGTCTCGTCATTGTTTGAGATCCGACCCACTACGGTGGTGTCGTCAGCAAACTTGAAAATCGAATTGGAGGGGAATTTGGCCTAACAGTGATAGGTGTGTAAGGAGTATAGTAGGAGCCTCGTGGGACACCAGTGTTGAGGATGATCGTGGAGGAGGTGTTGTTGCCTATCCTTACTGATTGTGGTCTGTGAGTTAGGAAGTTCAGGATCCAGTCGCAGGGGGTGGTGCCGAGGCCCAGGCCACAGAGTTTGGAGATGAGTTTCGTGGAAATAATAGTGTTGAAGGCTGAGCTGTAGTCAATAAATAGGAGTCTGACATAGGTGTCCTTGTTATCTAGGTGGTCCAGGGTTGAGTGCAGGGCCAGGGAAATGGCGTCTGCTGTGGACCTGTTGCGGCGGTAAGCAAACTGTAGTAGATCCAGGTAGTCCGGGAGGCTGGAATTGATTCGTGCCATGACTAACCTTTCAAAGCACTTCATAATGATGGCTGTCAGAGCCACCGGCCGATAGTCATTAAGGCACGCTGCTTGGTTTTTCTTAGGTACCAGGATGATGGTCGTCTTCTTGAAGCAGATAGGGATCTCAGATTCTTGTAAAGAGAGGTTGAAGATATCTGTGCATACCTCTGCCAGCTGATCCGCGCAGGATCTGAGTGCACTTCCGGGTACCCCATTCGGGCAGCCCTCCAGTGGAGACATCTGCAGCATCTCTCAGTCCTCCAATCAGTTGGCAAGCCAATGAGATATTCAGAGTCAAGGAGCGAAATTTAATGAAAGAATTTCAAAGTGCTGAACGAGCGTGAAAAATGGGAGAGGATCGCACTGACTTTTTTGGCGAGCTCCCAGTTGCAATCATATGGCACTCAGTTTAAAAAAAAGATCCAGGATGCGATTCTTGCCAGTAGGGAACGAGGCAGACCCTAATCTCACTGGTGAAGCTGGTTGAGCTCTTGGGGGGCAAGTGCCTTGAATTCCCAGTGTACCAAGAGAACTCCTGTCACCACCCACTTCCACTCCATCGGTGACCTACCGCCAATCGCTCCCTGTGCCGGTCTTGTCACTGCCCAGCTCTGCCCCTTGTCACTGCCCCGGCAGTGCTAGAGTGCCCAGCAGGCAGTGCCAGGGTGCTATGTGGGAACTGCCAGTCTTGTACTGCCCAAGGGGCACTGCCTGGCTCTGACCCCGAGCCTCCAGTTCCACCGTTGGTGGGGATCATATGTGATTCTCGCCAGTGAGGACCTCGGCCGGTGAGGGGGTAAGTCCAAATGAGCTCAGACGATTATGTCCGGGATTCACTAATGATATGCAGAGGGTGCAAAGCCGATTTCATGCAAATCAAAGCTGGTAAGATTGCGAGAGGCGAGAAACCAGATGTGATCCTGATTTTTCGCTTCTTGCCCCATCTCACCGGCTCACTTCGCCAATCGACTGGTGGGACAAATCAGTAAGATTGTGGCCAAGGACTCCAGCAAATTGTTCAGCAGTAGTGGGCAGGGGACAGAGGTCTTGGTACCATATTTAAAGACACCTGGACAGGAATGCATTCCCTGCAACCCAGCAGCATCAGTCTGGCTGTATGAGTGGACATTTTGAAGGTTCAACTACTACTGCAAACTGTCATTTTGGCCCCTCACTGGAATTCTCCAACTGTTGATATAACCACTTATATTCTTGACTATTGATTCTTGATTATCAGTGCGGAGGACCAGTGGCCCCATGGTTTATCGATGCCTCCCTGCAGGTTCTCCAGGAATGGCAGTAGGTCCTGTTTCCCAGTGATGGCAACAGGAAACCCTCCTGCCAGACCAACGTGGTCTGGATGGAGATTGAAGTACAGATGGGCAGCTGTGGAGTCCACAAGCAAGAGTGGGCCCAAAGCTGCAAAAAGGTCAACGATCTCCATGCTCCACATGGGCAAATGGTACAGTGTAGTCACTGAAATATGGCAACCATTATGTCATTATACAATGATACAATGTAAATGTGTGAGTCGAGAGGGATGCCAGACAGGGGTTTTGTTTCTAAGCCTCAGCGCCAGATAGAAAATGTGGACTGAATGTGTGGGTGCCACAACTGTGATAGTTGCAGGACAGTGTATGTGTGGAAGGGAGGTAGCATTAGCTGCCATAGGCCTGCAAGCTGTCCATGAAGATGATATTCATCCCTTCTGTGTGCCTATGAACAAAAGAGTGCATAACCTCAGGGAATGCTCAAAGGCTGGTAGCAGTGTCCGTGACTGCCACATATTTAGCCCTGGGAGGAGTTGGTGGTCAACCTGGCCAAAGGACAGGACAATTATTCAACTGCTGATTGCGAGACCAGAGTATCAACTATCAAGACAATGGAGTGAGGATGTTTCCAAACTGGTGGGGAGAACTGGGCATGCAGGAGACACACGTAACACTGCACTGGGAAATAGGATTCTGCATTACCTTAAGCTAATTCTTTGTGTTTTCCATTTCAAGTTCTCACAGTCAGGATGGGATTTTCCAGTCCCACCTGTCCCAGAACCGGAAATTCCCGCCTGAGGTCAATGGACCTTTTGTTTGTCTGTTGAATCCTCTGTCCCATCTGAGACAACTCCTGTGACGGTCAGAACCAGAAGATTTAGACCAAAACCCCATCTCTGAGGATGATAACACAGAATACTCAGAGGATACAACATGAGATCATTCCCCCACCACCTTCCACCAGTGCAGAGGCAGTCACCTCAGTGACAATACATTCAAAATTAGGTTTGTGATGACAATCTGGTGAACACACCATTGATGCATCGCAGCTAAGGTTCCTGACAGCCAGAGGATTGCTGAAGACCAGATTCATGCTGAGCTCTATTCTGATGATGTTCCTCTGTGAATAGCCACAAGAAACCTGCTAGCGGTGCAGAGAGGAGGAAAGAAATATCTACCAGAGATGGCAGAGGCTATGAGCAGCCTTGGGGGAATAGTGGAGGAGTCCATCCCAGCCAAGAGTTCTGTCATGGCTCCAGCATATGAGTGCATGGCTTCCTCCATAGAGAGGTTGGCAACTCAGCTGATGCTGTGTCTAGATCTGTGCTAATCAGTGACAGGCCCTTATTCTCCTCACTCAAATCACAGCTAGCAACAAGGCTAGCTTGCATTTGTGAACAAATAGATTTGAGACATCACTGCAATTTCCCCTTGAGCTATCACCCATCATCTCCAGACCAGGAATCAGTGTTAAGCTCTTGGCCTGCCTTCAGTCTAGACATGGCATCACCAGGCCATCCCTGTGATATATGTGTATATATTGTATGTTGGGGTTTGGGGTGCGGACTGCCCCTTTAAAAGTGTGGGTCAGGTGACATGGGAAATTAGCTCCTCTCTGTATGAGAGCCTGTTGGGCAGTCTTAGACCTGACTGTGAATGGGTGCACACCTTAAATAAAGCTTCCCGTGGACAAGTTATCAAGCTTACCTCATAATACTTTATGTACCCTTTATGTCAATAGGGGCATGCATAATAATCCCTTGCAAGTTAAGCGCGTCCTGGAGGTCCATAGGTAGCTGAGGCTCCCTCTCAGACATAACTGCACATTCACAAAGAGGATCTTGATCAAGGTGAATACAGCCATGTGCTGAAACATTCTGTCAGGCCATTCCCAGCTTGCCTCCATTAACCTAGACACTCATTATCAATACTCTAACCTTGTACTAAAGTCATGACTTTAAGCATTGCACCATGTAAGTCCTGACCCTTAAACTGTGAATATTGAGGCTTGTACACTTTGGTAGCAATAATAGGAAGACAGAATATTACTTGAATGGGCATAAATTGAGAGAGGTGGATATTCAGTGAAACCTTGGTATCCTTGTGTATCAGTCGCTGAAAGTAAGCGTGCAGGTACAGAAGGGAGTAAAGAAGGCAAATGGTATGTTGGCCTTCATGGCGAGTGGATTTGTGCATAGGGATTGGGATGTTTTGCTGCAATTGTATCAGGCGGTGTTCATATCTGAGGAAGGATGTTCTTGCTATAAAAGGAGTGCAGTGAACGTTTACCAGGCTGATTCCTGGGATGGCCAGTCTGTCATATGAGGAGAGACTAAGTCAGTTAAGATTATATTTACTGGAGTTTAGAAGAGTGAGAGGGGATCTCATAGAAACTTATAAAATTCTAACAGGGTTAGACAGGGTAGATTCAGATAGAATGTTCCCAATGGTGGGGGAGTCCAGAAGTAGGGGCCATAGTTTGAGGATAAGGGGTAAACCTTTTAGAACTGATGTAAGGAGCAATTTCTTCACCCAGAGGGTGTGTGGAATTCACTACCATAGAATGTAGTTTAGGCCATATCATTGTCTGATTTCAAGAAGAAATTAGATATAACTCTAGAGGCTGAAGAGATCAAGGAGTATGGGAGGAAGGGGGGAATCAGGATATTCAATTCGATGATCAGCCATAATCAAAATGAATGGCGAAGCAGGCTCGAAGGGCTAAATGGCCTACTCCTGCTTCTAGTTCCTATATTTGTAGTGTGCATGTCTTGAGACTCCCCCCACCATATTGTTTTTTTCAACTGCATCATTACTCAGTAAAGGTGACAATCATTCTTCTAACGGTTTGTGAGTGGGACTGATATTTTCCAGCCTATCCATCACCCACCGATTCCTCCCACCCTCCTCCACAGTCTCTGCCTCCTAATTCCAATCTTCCAATCCCTCCTGTTACTATCCAACCTCCCCCTGTTATCCTTAATCCCATTATTTTTCACAAGGGTATTTTTGTTCTCCCCCACCACCCCCCCCTTCAATTTTGGCGTCACCATGGCCTTTGTCAATCTGACCCCTCCCCTACTCAAGGCCACCTTCACCCTTACTTTAAGAGACCCTTCCCAATGAGACCATTCAATGCCTCCCTGCTTCCATAATAGAATGATGTGGCGACCTCCTCAGAAGACAAACACGGGACACGGTGGACAGAGTACCCTTCGTCGTCCAGTACTTCCCCGGAGCGGAGAAGCTACGGCATCTCCTCCGGAGCCTTCAACATGTCATTGATGAAGACGAACATCTCGCCAAGGCCATCCCCACACCCCCACTTCTTGCCTTCAAACAACCACGCAACCTCAAACAGACCATTGTCCGCAGCAAACTACCCAGCCTTCAGGAGAACAGTGACCACGACACCACACAACCCTGCCACAGCAACCTCTGCAAGACGTGCCAGATCATCAACACGGATGCCATCATCTCAAGTGAGAACACCATCTACCAGGTACATGGTACCTACTCTTGCAACTCGGCCAACGTTGTCTACCTGATACGCTGCAAGAAAGGATGTCCCGAGGCATGGTACATTGGGGAAACCATGCAGACGCTGCGACAACGGATGAATGAACACCGCTCGACAATCACCAGGCAAGACTGTTCTCTTCCTGTGGGGGAGCACTTCAGCAGTCACGGGCATTCAGCCTTGGATCTTCAGGTAAGCGTTCTCCAAGGCGGCCTTCACGACACACGACAGCGCAGAGTCACTGAGCAGAAACTGATAGCCAAGTTTCGCACACATGAGGACGGTCTAAATCGGGATGTTGGATTTATGTCACATTATCAGTAACCCCCACAGCTTGACTCCTGGACTTGCACAATTTCACAAGCTGTACTGTCTGGAGACAATACACATCTCTTTAACCTGTGTTGAATGCTCCCTCCACCCACATTGTCTGTGCATTTAAGACCTGGCTGGCTGTAGAGATTTGCATTCTAATCAGTATTCTGTAATTTGATTTCTGTGTCTGTGCCCTGTTTGAGAACAGAGACCACTCCATCTGACGAAGGAGCATTGCTCCGAAAGCTTATGGTATTTGCTACCAAATAAACCTGTTGGACTTTAACCTGGTGTTGTGAGACTTCTTACTGTCCATATTAGAATTGCAGGCTTATTGAATCTAGATACCTAGAGTGCAACTGTGCCTTCTGTTTCCCAATACCATGCCTTCAACCCCAAGGACCAAATCCCTTTTTTGCCTGACACAATATTCTGTTCATGACTATCACTGTCCAGAGAGGCCTTCTCCCACCCATGACTGGGACCAAGATATCCATGCCATCCAGAGCCCAATAAGGTGCCCCACCAGTGCAGCCTCAATCGCTGGACAGCCTTTTAAACATGCCCCTGGAGAGTCTTTCACCCTTCCCAGTCTGATAAAGTTTCCTCCTGTACAGTCTTTTACCCTTCCACTCTGGCCCTTGTCATGCCTCCATTTTGCATCTCCGTTCTGGTCCTTTCCCCTATGCCCCCCCTCCCCCCACCTCCACACCCACACACACTGGTCATACCTCCAGTGCCAAGCCTTGTTGCAGCATGTGCTCAAAAGTGCACCACAATTTATATACAGTTGTAAAACAGAAAGTTCTAATTAGCCATTGGCAGAGACTTAATTTGGAGAGGGTGCATGATTTTACCAAGTTAACCTTTTAATAAGGACTCAAGAGATGCTAATTAATCCAAATATGGTTCCAAACATTGGAAACTGATTCTTCTTTGACTCACCTTGAAAGTCAGGAGAACAAAATTCCAAGCTGACATTCCGCTGGTGGGAAACTGATTTTTTAATTCATGCCAAATTAATGTCCCAGCAAGCCACAATTCCTGCTGTTGGCAGGAGCAGAAGATTCTACTCAATGCTTTCAACCCTTTTTATGATGTGGAGATGCCGGCGTTGGACTGGGATAAACACAGTAAGAAGTCTCACAACACCAGGTTAAAGTCCAACAGGTTTATTTGGTAGCAAAAACCACTAGCTTTCAGAGCGCTGCTCCTTCGTCAGGTAAGTGGGAGTTCTGTTCACAAACAGGGCATATAAAGACACAAACTCAATTTACAAAATAATGGTTGGAATGCGAGTCTTTACAGGTAATCAAGTCTTAAAGGTACAGACAATGTGAGTGGAGAGAGCGTTAAGCACAGGTTAAAGAGATGTGAATTGTCTCCCGACAGGACAGTTAGTGAGATTTTGCAAGCCCGGGCAAGTCGTGGAGGTTACAGATAGTGTGACATGAACCCAAGATCCCAGTTGAGGCCGTCCTCATGTGTGCGGAACTTGGCTATCAGTCTCTGCTCAGCGACTCTGCGTTGTCGTGTGTCGTGAAGGCCGCTTGGAGGACGCTTACCCGAAGATCAAGCGTTGCCCCTAGCTAACTCCCTCCTCGACCTGTTCTCTGGCCACCTCATCCTGTGGTTCCAGCTCTATCCCTGGACACTTCCACTCTGACAATGGAGCTGCAAGCCATCACCCTCAGTCACCTTTGACCTTCCCTTCATTAGCCTAGCCCCACCTTCTGTGACCCTCCAGCCACCCATCATCACCCTTGATCAAGAGCTTCTCCTGTCACCATCATGCTGCTCCCCCCTTGGCATCCTGGACCCACCTCATCACTGTATACTTGCCAACTAACTTCCTTGACCCTCCCTCTTTTGCCCTTGACCTGTCTTCACTTGCCCTCAATTCTCCAAACCTCACAGTTGGCCAACCCTCAATCACCTTTGATCCCCTTTCTACCATGTTGAGCTGCCTTCGGTAAAAATTGATCTTCCCTCTGATGTCCAGCTCCCTCCCTCTGCATCCCCAGGCCCTACCTAGGACTGCCACAATATGAACTCTCTCCTACGGACAGCCATGCCCTGACTTCTCTATGCAACCACCTCCTGACCCTTCCCGGACAGCAATGCCTCAATCTCCCTCAGCAACCATCACCCGAGCAGATGGTGGTATTTCCATGCCACTGCTGCCTTTGTCCTTCTTGGTGGCAGAGCTTGTGCATTTGGAAGGTGCTCTGATGAGCTTTGGTGAGTTGCTGCAGTGCATCTTATAGATGATACACACTGCTGCTATTGTGCCAGTAATGGTTTGGAGTGAATGTTCAAGGTGGTGAATGGGGTGCCAATGAATTTTAAAATAATCCTTGCTCTGAAATAGGGGATGCAAATGGAGACACTTCAAAAGTGAACTTGTAAAATAGAATTTACATTGTAAAATTGGAGAACTCCAGGACTGTCCACTTTCTGCAGTTACTTGAGTTTGAGCACCAGCAGATTTTTACGTTTTTATTTTCGCCTTACCATTTCAAGAATCCATCATGTGTGTCCAGTTAGGCTTGTCTTATTAGATGACATGATTGCAAAACAATTTGCTTTGTTTGCCACAATTGAAGAAATCATTTACCAATTCAATTGTAGTTAGTGCTGCCTCCTGGATTGCAGATTTCCCCCTTTAATGAATGCAGGATCAAAATTGCATTTTAAGATACTAATTTACTAAGCATATATGGGTTTGGACCAATGACTTTCACTATGTAACAGGATAGCTTATTCCAAATTTAACAACATAAATGAAAGTATTTTCTGCTGTATCTTGAAAGATTAATTACATTTGCAAGGATAATTTTCATTCACAAATTAGATCATCTTTGAGGCTACACATTGGTAAATGCCATTGAGGTGGAATGCCATAAGAATTGTGGCCATATATATGACTGTTGACCATTAATGTGTGTCTCAGTATGTTTGATTAATTGGATTTGAAGTTCTTTCATGTGGTACATAAATTGTACTATTTAAAATGAAGATTTGTTAAAAATGAATTAACATTAGAATAGAAATTGAAAATTTATACCACTGCATTCACCATTTATGCAGCGTAGCATATTTGGAGAAATGTTATAAATAATTCCTTTTTTGGAGAATATCTTCTAACACTGGTATATAAAAATGAACCCCAGACGGATGCAGAATTCCCTCTACATATGTAGTATGAGTAGGTATCTACGTTGCAGTACTGGCCCCAGCTGGCCCAGAGCCCAAAGCGGGAGTTATTGAAATCATTTATTAATGCAAATCTCTGTCCCTTAAACTGAAATAGCATTCATTTTGGGCCACATGAGGCCTCTTTAACCATTGCTGGTGATGCATAGTTCACTCTTGTTCACGACGATTCCTATGATGTGTAAAACCACAATGTAAACTTTGTGCTGAAATTAGTATTATATTATAAACTCATTATAAAAGCTACATCTTAAAAGTGAGATTGTAAAATGTTTAGCAGTTAAAATTGTAAAATACTAATAACAAGATATAAAAACATTTATCCTGAGATCAATTGATAAATGAAGGACTGTTGGAATACAATTATTGTTAAGCTAACGAAAATAATCCAACAATTGTTCAACCCTCAGTTTTGTTCTCAACACCCAAGGGCAGTAGAGGGTATTTAAAAGAAGTGCAATGACCTGAAGAAACAAGCCAAAGATAAGCTAGGCTGGTTGTCAGGAGTGCCAGAGCTACAGGTTGAGAAACATCAGTGTAACAGCGGCCCTTCTCCAGGGAGGAACAGATTGTTTGATCAATAAACTCTGAAGTCATTGGTGTGGATAAATATAGCCAGATGGATTTGTATCTATAGTCCAGTGGAAGATTAAGCAAACAACCATGACAGTCATTTTCAGAATGAATCTTTTTACTTTTGTTATGCCTATCTAACTTATTCATTGGCATTACATGATGTTTTACACCAGTGTATTAATATTTAAAACTGTTTCTGCAAAGTCGGAAGGCCAAGTTACAGCAACACAATTCTTTCTTTCTTCACTGACAATGAGAAATTTCCCTGAATTCGTGGAAGATTCCATTTGATTGGAAAATTGTGAATACAACTCTTTTATTCAAAGAGGGAAGGAGACAGAAAGCAGGAAACCACAGGCCAGTTAGCTTAACATCTGACTTTCGGAATATGTTAGAAGCTATTATTAAGGACGTTATAGCAATGCACTTGGAAAATTTTAAGATAATTAGGCAGAGGCAATATAGCAATATGGTTTTGTGAAAAGGAAATCATAAGGGCGATTTTCCAGCCTTGCCGTGCCTGGTGCAGATCGCGATAATCTGGGAAAGTTGCATGCGGGCCTAAAAGTGGGTTTTGCGCCCAACATCAAACAGTTTGCACTCGTCCCAGTCCCTTGATACTAATGCAAACTGAATCTCACCCACAAAAGGAACAAGGCCAATTAGCATATTTCAAGTAGCTTTAAATATGTTCAGCCTGTTCGAGGCTGGATTTTCTCAGCTCCTGGGATTTTCTGCCCCTTGGGCACAGTGCAAACCCGGCGAGAATCACTACTGGTTTCCACTAACGGAAACCAGAACCAGGCATGATGGCCAGGCTGGGAGGATGGGAGGCCATTGAAGCCCCTGAGTGGTTGGGGACATGGCTGGGCATTGCCCATCTGGCAGTTTTCATCTGGCACACTGGCATTGGCAGTTTGGCACTGCCAGATGTCACTTGTCAGTATGATGTGGAGATGCCGGCGTTGGACTGGGGAGAACACAGTAAGAGTTTTGACAACACCAGGTTAAAGTCCAACAGGTTTATTTGGTAGCAAATACCATTAGCTTTCAGAGCGCTGCTCCTTTGTCAGATGGAATGGAAATGTTTCCACTCACATTTCCACTCCATCTGACGAAGGAGCAGCGCTCCGAAAGCTAATGGTATTTGCTACCAGATAAACCTGTTGGACTTTAACCTGGACTTGTCAGTGTGCCAGGGGCAGGGCCAAAGGGTTGGGGCCTGAGTGGAGGTGGGGCCTGAGTGGGGCAAGGAAAGAGGGCTATGGGGTGGGGGGGGGGGGGGGGGGGGGGGGGGGATTGTGAAGGAGTGGAGCATGAAGGGGGGCATGTTGGGGGGCATGAAGGGGGATCCATTGGGAGGGCCCCATTGCCCTGATGCCGGCAATCCATGTCAGATAGAAGTTGGAGAAACATGCTGCTGATGAGGGGGGGATCCCGATACCCTTGGAGGGAAGGGGTCTTCCAGTGCATTGTGACATTGAAGTGCCCTTTCAAAACAGTGCCCGATCACTTTGCAGCTGGCATGTTTTGGCCCCACCACTCCCAGAACTGGCACGCAATTCACCACTCTCCCAAAAAATGTGTTCGGGTGTGATCTTACGAAAAAAATTCTAAGTGCCAAACGAGCAAGAAAATGGGAATCGCGCTTTTTTTTGGACGAGCTGCGAGCCGCCATCTTATGGCATTTAGTTCAGTAAAAATGCCAGAATGTGATTCTCGCCAGCAAGTTGGAGGGGGGGGGGGGTACAAAGAGTTTGCCGGGCAAGCCCCCCTCCCAAGGATATCAGGACTTGTCACCTACTGCCCTCCCTCCACCCCTGCTGATCACCTTCTGTGCCAGTCTACCACATTCCCACCCACAGCACAGACATTGTCAACCCCCCCCCACACCCCCCTCCCCTTGCCAATCACCCCCATCTGCAGAAATCCCCCCCGACCCTCCTTGCTGATTGCCACCCTGGCAGAATTCCCTTCCCTCCCTCCCACCCCGATCGCCACCCCGGCAGAGTACCATTTCCCTCCACCCCGATTGCCACCTTGGCAGAGTTCCCTTTCCTCCCTCCCATCCTGATCGCCATCCCAGCAGAGCGCAGGCCTCCCAGCCCTCAGAAGCCCCCCTTTCTCCCCTCCCTGTAATAGCTCCACCATGACAGGCTCCTCCACACAGGCCTCCCCTCCCGCCCCCTTGGCACTGCCTCTGGCACAGTTATGGTGCCTGGTGGGCTGTGCCAGAGTGCCAGGTGGGCAGTGCCAGACTGGCACTGCCCCATTGACATAGCCTGTCCCTGCCCCCGACCATTCAGGGGCTTCAATAGCCTCTGAGCCCCCTGGACAGGCCATCACATCTGGTCTCTGCTGGTGGAGACCAGCTGTGATTCTCGCCAGGGAGAACCTCAACCAGCGAGGTGGTTAAGGTAAGTGAGCCCTTTCTTGGTGGAAAGCCAATTTTGCTGGCAACACAGAGCTGGTATGACTGGGGTGGACGAGAAACTGGGCACTTTGCTCATTTGTCGCCTCTCGCCCAATCTTATCACCTCACCTCACCAAAGGTCAGTGGCACGAGATCATAATTTCATGATCTAAGCGTGGGACTATTGCAGTCCTATACACAGAAGACAGACTGGAGCAGGTCACTTCAATTTTCTCGCCATTATCACACTGATCTTATGAAAACATTCTAAGTGCCGATCAATCGAGAAAACGGGAGAGAATTGCACTGGTTATTTTGGCGAGCCGCAAGTCACAACTTACGGCACTCAGTGCAAAAATAAACCCCTGATACAATTCTCGCCGGTAAGGGGGCACGCAGAGCCTAAGCTTGCTGGTGAAGCCAGCTATGGAGTGCTTGTAAAACATGTAATTAATACTTAAATGGGTGCGAACCCGATTTTGTCAGCAAAACAGGACTGGTAAGATTGTGTGAGGCGAGAAGACATGTGTGAATCTGATTTTTCACCCCTCATGCAATTTTTCTACCTCCTCACCGAACAACGGGCGGGGCGAGGCCGTAAGCTCACGCCCGTCGTTTTTGGGAAAATTCCACCCCATGTTTAGAAGTAACATGTGCTGTAGATAAAGGGAATTGGTGGATACATTGTACTTAGATTTCCAGAAGGGCTTTGATAAATTGCCATGTCAAGGATTATTGTTGAAAATTAAAGCTCATGGTATACGGGATAACATAGAAACTAGAAGCAGGACTAGGCCATTTGGCCCTGTGAACCTGCATGCCACTCATTATGCTCATGGCTGATCATCAAATTCAATATCCTGATTCCCCCCTTCCCTCCATATCCCTTGATCCCTTTAGCCTCAAGAGCTATATCTAATTTCTTCTTAAAATCAGTTTTGGCCTCAACTGCTTCCTGTGGTAGTGAATTCCACACATTCACCATTCTCTGGATGAACAAATTTTTCCTCACCTCAGTTCTGAAAGTTTTACCCCTTAATCTCAAACTATGACCCCTAGTTCTGGACTCCCCCAACATCGGGAGCATTCTTTCTGAATCTACCCTGTCTAACTGTTAGAATTTTGATAGTTTCTATGAGATCACCTCTCACTCTTCTAAACTCCAGTGAATATAATCCTAACTGACTTAGTCTCTCTTCATAAGACAGACCTGCCAGCCCAGGAATCAGCCTGGTAAACCTTTAATGGCATGGAAAGAAGATTGGCTGGTGAACAGAAGGCAGAACATTGGCATAAATGGATCACTTTATTGTTGGCAAGATGTAATGAGTGCTGTGCCACAAGCATCAGTGTTGGAGCGGCAACATTTTACAATTTATATAAATAACTTTGATGAAAAGATGGAAGAAATAGGGGTTAATTCTCTCTAACAAAAACTAAATGCCAACAGGCAGGAAAATGGAAGATTTTCCCACCCAATTTGGGGTGTACTTAGTTTCACGAATCTCCGGCACTCTGTGCTCCACAGACTGTCCCAGGGGGATTCACGCCAGTACATGGGTGGGTGATGCCTCATCCCAATGGAGAGGCCAGAATCAGAGCGCTGAGTGGTCCACTGTGCATGCGCTGATCTGTCAGTGGGGAGATTGGCGCACATGCACTGGCACCTCCCCTCCCTCTAGCCTCCCGATTGCTGGCCTTCTGATTTCTTCCCAGGCATGCTCCTCTCGATCACTGGCTTCCCAAGCCCTCCCCCCCACCCCAATTCCTAGCCTACCTGGCCCCTGCCCGGGCAAGCCCCAATTGCCAACCCCAATGGCCATCCCTGACCCTCCCATGTGCAGCCACGATCTTACCACCCCATATGCAGCCCCAATCACCTCCTCCTTCTCCCTCCCACTGATCCCATTGCAGAATGCGCAGTGGGCCCTCCGCCCCACCACCACTGATCATCCCCGGCCCTTTGGCACTGCTGGGTGGGTGCCTGGTGGGAGAGGAGGCTGGCAGTGCCAGGTTGGCACTGGCCAAGAGGCACCCTCCACCGCCGACCTCAATGGGATGGGGCCTCAATGATATCTGTACCCACCAGCAAGGTGTTCACATCTAATCCCCCTTGATGGGTTCAGCTTTAATGCCCGCTGGCGGGAACCTTTCCCAACCGGGGGGGGGGGGGGGGGGGTGGTGGGGAGGTGGGGAACACACTAGCGAGCCCGGGGACTACCGTCCCAAGCTTGCTAATGATATTGAAATTGAGATTTCAATATTGTAATCAGCCTCGCACTGATTTCTGGTGTGAGGCTGATTACGTTGAATAATAGGGCCGAGGAGGCTTGCAATCGGCCAGTCGCGAATCCCGCTATAGGCAGATGCTGATGTCTTGAACAGCACAGCGGGCCGGAAGAATCGCCCCCATATTTGCTACATTTGATGATGACACTAAGAAAGGTAGGAAAAGACATAAGGAGGCTGCAAAGGGATATAGATAGATTAAGTAAATGGGCAAAGATCTGACAAATGAAGTATAATGTGGGAAAATGTGAAATTGTCCATTTTCTTAGAAAAATCTTAGAAACCCTACAGTACAGAAAGAGGCCATTCGGCCCATTGAGTCTGCACTGACCACAATCCCACCCAGGCCCTACCCCCATATCCCTACATAGTTACCCACTAATCCCTCTAACCTACGCATCCCAGGACACTAAGGGCAATTTTAGCATGGCCAATCAACCTAACCCGCACATCTTTGGACTGTGGGAAGAAACCGGAGCACCCGGAGGAAACCCACGCAGACACGAGGAGAATGTGCAAACTCCACACAGACAGTGACCCAAGCCGGGAATCGAACCCAGGTCCCTGGAGCTGTGAAGCAACAGTGCTAACCACTGTGCTACCGTGCCGCCCAAATGTTGGCAAGAAAAATGAGAAAGGAGCATATTATCTAAATGGTAAGAGATTACTGAACTCTGGGACATAGAGGTGTGTGAGTGCATGAATCACAAAAGGTTAGAATGCAGGTACAGCAAGTAATTGTGAAAGCTAATGTTATCATTTATTCTGAGGGGAAGTGACTCCAAAGATGTGTGGGTTAGGTTGATTGGCCTTGTCAAATTGCCCCTTAGTGTCAGGGGGACTAACAGTGTAAATACATGGGGTTATGGGGATAGGGCCTGGGTGAGATTGTTGTTGGTGCAGACTCGATGGGCCGAATGGCCTCATTCTGCACTGTAGGGATTGTATGATACTATGAAAAGTAGGGAAGTTATGCTTCAATTATACAGGACATTGGTAAGACCACATCTGGACTACTGGGCCCTATTTTACCATTATCGTTCTAAGTGCCGGGCAGACTTGAAACTGGGAGTGTTTCAGATCCGACTTATAAGCCTGTTCTGAGGTGCCCGATATGCACTCCGCCCGCAGAAATATCA
Organism: Mustelus asterias; assembly: GCF_964213995.1. NCBI lineage: Eukaryota > Metazoa > Chordata > Chondrichthyes > Carcharhiniformes > Triakidae > Mustelus > Mustelus asterias. Next base: position 53,128,531 of record NC_135801.1, on the reverse strand, counting down.
GCAATTCCGAATCGTGTTGCAGAGGCCTGTGGGCGCAGCCCGAAACCCTGCAGCTCCGGAGCCTCAAACTGCGCATGTACAAAAAAAATGATAGCCTGCTGCTCTTCTGCCAATCCATCCCGGGCCGGATAATGCCTCCCCCTGGCCCCCACAGACATTGCCCCAACCCCTCCCCACCGCCCACCCACCAATCTCCGGCACAGTGGCAGCAAACCCCCCTCCCCCCCCCCCCCCCCCCCCAACCCAACAGATCTTAGGCAGAGTGGCAGCAGCCGCCCCCTTTCTCCACCACTGATCTCAGGCAGAGGGATTCCTCCCACCCCTCACCCACCGATCTCAAGCACAGTGGCAGCAGACCCCCCTCCTCTCCCCCTCCAACAGATCTTGGGCAGAGTGGCAGCAGCCCCCCACTTTCTCCACCACTGATCTCAGGAAGAGGGATTCCCCCCCACCCCCGCCGCCACCGCCCCCCCCCCCGTCCCCACCAGCATCCCCAGCTCCCCCCAGCTCCCACCCACCCCGCCCCCCGCTTCCTTGCCCACCCCGCCCGCCCCACCGCCCCCCCTCCGCCCTCCCCTGCGCCCCCCTCCCATCCCCCCACCCCCCTCTGCCCCCCCGCCCCCCTCTGCCCTCCCCTGCGCCCCCCGCCCCCTCGCACCCCTGCCCCCTCCCCCCCCCCCTCCTCCCAGAACAATGGGAAGTAATGCTGCAAGAAAGTCAATGACCTCATCTGGGCAGCAAGGGTGAGTGCTTCATCCCATCTAGCATCTCCCCACAAGTCGCCCCCACATCCTCCCATCCCCAGCACCCTGCATGCTTCCAGCGTCTGACCCCCAAGCATCTCCTTCCTACCAACCCCCTCCACCTCAAGTGTAGCACTGTGCTTGCCCTTTAAGGGCCAGTGCCTGATACTCCACAGGAGGCACGCCATCATTTCTTTTGTGGCTCCTTCAGACCCCACAGGAGAAGACCGACCATAACACCCGAAAGAGGGCGAAGGCAGGAGGTGGTCAGCCAGACCTTCGGGTCCTCACCCCCTTTGAAGAGTGGACGCTGGAGCTGTGCAGGGAAGGGGAGATATGGGCTATCAGTGACAGCATGATCAGGCTGGAGTCAAGAAGTGAGCATCTGTCAATCTCCACAGAATTTGAGGCAACTTCTAGGGGGCATGGGTTTTGGGTGCGAGGGGCAAGGTTTAAAGGAGATGTACAAGGCATGTTTATTTACACAGAGAGGCTGATGGATGCCTGGAACTCGCTGCCGGGGGCGGTCGCAGAGGCGGATATGAGATTGACCTTTATGGGGCGTCTTTACAGTTATGTGAATGGGATGGGAATAGAGGCATATGGTACCCGGAAGGGTAGGGGGTTACAATTCAAATGGGCAGCCTGGTCGCTGCAGGTTTGGAGGGCTGAAGGGCCTGTTCCTGTGATGTAATCTTTGTGCTTTGTTCTATGTAAAATGGAGAAATGTGAATCAAGTTTTTTGCATCCCGGATTCCTCTCCCATCCTTGCACTTAACCTTGTGTCCTGTGTTGCAAGAACAGATCTGGACACCTGGGGCCTTCTGGCATCATGGCCCCCACTGCGGCTCCCATCCATCCTGCTCCAGACAGCTTGGACAGGTCCTTGGAGGATATGGCGAAGGGACCTCCGAGGGTGGCACCATTTTGGCATCAGCTTCCACCTCGCAGTTCACCATCCCAGATAGTGACACATTGGTGGGTCCAGTTAGTTGTGAGGCTTCTGGGTCACTCTCTGGTGAGCACGACACATCTGCTGATGTACATCAGGTGGAGGAGGGAACATCCGAGATCTGTGACACGCGGGGGCCTGCCGGAGGCGAGGACTCAGCTGGCCTCAGGCTACATGCTGGGCCTCTGAGATCACTTCTCCCTCAGCTGCTGGAGATGCAGCAACAGAGCCAGAGAATGCAGGAGGGGCTGACGGCAACACTGGATCAACTGCAAGGCTGTTGGGAGGAGTCCCAAAGCTTTCAGATGGTCCAGCTATTGCCTGTCTTTCCTGGGTCCCAGGCCAACACTGCAAGTGTGGCGCCCGTGGTGGGAAGCCTGGGGCGGGGAATCCTAACCATGAGTGGCAGACTCCAGGCGATGGCCAAGTCACAGCGGGCTGCAGCTGAGGAACTCAACAGGATTCTCAAGGTTCTGCAGCCCATGGCTGAGAGGTTCGGGAGCTTGCAGCAGACCCAGCAGGACAGCACTGAGACACTGCGGGCTACGGCAGCAGACCTTGAGAATGTGACCCAGTCACAGAAGGTCATGGCTGAGGATCTGCAGAGCATGGCCCAGTCTTAGAGGGCACTTGCTGCAGACATTGACAAGTGGCCCCCAACTCAGGTGGCCATCGCTGAGGGCTCAACAATCATGTGTAGGACACAAGTGGTCCTCCAGGACTGTTAGGGCCAGGTGATGCCGGAGCTTCTGGAGCTCACTGCAGAGGCACCGCCGTCCCATGGAGTGACCCCCAAGGGCCCACATGAACCCCAAGGGAGGAGGAAGAGCCCGGGCCCATGCCGGGGCCTTCCAGCCCGGAGACTGGCTGTGGCTAAACCTTCTGGCTGCCCCTATCCTGACACCAGGGCAGCAGAATGAAGAAGGTGTCATGGAAATGTGTCAGACACCTGGAAGCCGGCCAGGGCCCTCAAGGTCCAGGACCTTCAGAGGACGCATGCCAAGCGCATCACAGGCAACGGGGCGAGGTAGGCAGCTGGCCCCCTCCACCTCCAATGTACATTCTGGGGAATCACTGAGACGTGGTGGTAGACCACATAAGGTTAGGAAGTTGTAGTTGCACTGAGATAGCATGGATGAAGGGCTGCACTAGTTAGATAGATCTTTAAGCACCTCAACATTTTCTGTTCACATGTTTTTATGTTAGAACTTATTATTTAAACATCTTTATTGTCATCATTAAACGTTCTTTCACCACCCACCTGTGACTAATTTGTCTCAGATTTGGCACCTCTTCCATTGTCTCCCTTGTGAGGGATTTCAAGGTTTTACTCTTCCTTTCAAAGATCATGTCTTGGAATTCACTCCAAATGTCTCTCCAACTCGAACTGTCTCAATGACTGCTCACTTCCCAGAATTTCAATTTTATCTCCCACGACTATTAGCTCCTGGATTCCTAAGTCTGTACTCAAACCTCCACTTAGGGCTGAAATTTCAACTCTTTACCAGACATCCACCTTCACTGAGCTGCTGCTGCCCCTGGATTTCTCTGAACTCCAGTCCAGTCTCCGAGTTGTACTCAGCTATATATGGCTCCCAGGGCCTCTCCTGACCCTAACTCTTTAAAAAGGGAGCCAGTGATCTTCTGCCACTTTCTTGGTTCTCCCAGACTTCTCTGAACCCTAACTGCCTGAAGTCTGCTAACAGCAGTACTTCTTCCTGAAGCCTTTCCTTCTGCTGAACGCACCCGGTCATGTGGGCATTGTTGGGTGTTGCTCCTGGAGGTGAGTGATGCTTAGACTTCATTAAACAGTCTTGCCAAAATTACCAAGAAATTATTATTAATATTACTGAACTATGTACATATTTACAGAAAAGGATACAGATATGGAGGGGACTCCATGGTACGTCTTTACATGTTGCTACCTAGTACACTCTACACTGCTGAACTAAACTTTAGGCCAGATGCCTTCTTAAATCACCAGTCGGTGTGCTCAGTGTCAGGTTAACCCTTAATGTACTACATATACTAATGTACTTTTGCTACACTTTCTTGAGCTGCATTGAGCAATCAGTGGCTCTCAAGGCTTATAAGCAGCACAGAACCAGCAAATGGCTGTCAAGGTTTCTTCTGAGTCCCAACTGGATAGACCTACAAAATGACTTCCAGGGAGCTTTGACGCTCTTGAGCACAATATTAACAATCTTCCACTTCCTTCCCAGCTCCTCTGGACTCATCCTGAGCCCTGACAGCCTGGAGGCTGCAAAACCAGCTCCTCAGAGCTAACAGCAGAACTTTTGCTGCATGGAGCTTCTACTACTGATCTGACTCTCTCACTGACTAAAACTGACTGACCCATGAACTACTCTTCACCGACCCTTGAACTAATGCGAGTGACCTAACAAAATCATCCAAGGGGGTCCCACCTTTATTAATAGGCAGGATCAAATGTAACAGGCATTGGAACATCCTGTGCCCTGAATGTTACAAACTCCACAGAGGCCAGCTAGCTGAGCTCACAGGGACAAAATAAATGATTTCTTGACAAGCGTCAGCCTGAAGAATTAATAATGGGGATTAAAGGAATGGTGGAAGCATTGAACAGATATTTTGTATTTGTTTTCACTAATACCTGTAAATCAGGTATTTGAAAGGAAGGAACTTAAAATAATTACAGTCACCAGGAAAAGGCGACTGTGATGTCTAGCCCCTTTAAGGGATGATCGGCTAAAATGATCACATGACCCAGGCTGGCCAATTGGAAACCAACTTGAGGCTTCACTTCTATTTGTCTGGGCTTGTCCTTTATCTCCAAATGTGCCTGGTGCAAGCTCCTTTACGGATATCAACAAAGCTGGCATCTCTCTTCTGCCCCCCCACCCCCTGTTAGTGCCGGCATTTCTCTCACTGTCCACCGCTTCCCCCCCCAGCAGTAATTACTGGCATCTCGCTCTTCCCCCCCCATCCCACCCTTAACAGTAATCACCAGCATCTCCCTCTCTCCACAATACTAATCACTGGCATCTCCTTCTATCATTCCCCCAACATTAATCACCAGCATCACCCCCCCTCTCTCTCTCCCCACAACAATCAGTGCCAGCATTTCCTCCCTCCTTCATTGAACACGCTCTGCCTCCCCACTGCACATACATGCCGCTTCCCATGAGGCTCCTAATAGGGTCTGCCCCTGGCAGTGCCAACCCATGCCAGGAGGCAGTGCCAAAAGGGCATTGCCAGAGCACAGCCTGGCCCTGTCTCTCTCGCCTGTGGGCTATATTCACCTTGTGTCCCCAAGGGAATTCCCATGACTAGTTCACATCTGGGTGAACCAGTTGTAAACCTTGCCAACATTATGTTACATCAACAAGGTTTGAAAATACGGCAAGGGAAATCACGAGGTGATGTGGGTGGGGGGGTTAATAATATTCAAAGTGATTAAAATCTATTATAGCGGGGATTTCCCTATAGGCTGTCCTGTGCATGGCAGTTAAAATAGTGCAGAGAACACTGGAACCAGATGCTCAGGCTGAGAAGTACAAGCAGCTGCAACGAGTTGGCCAGAAACTGAGTGGTGTTGTAGAGACATCTCGCCGGCGAGATTCACGATTTCTGGGTTTCGTCCAATCTTGAGCTCCTGCTGCCGATCCCGCGGATGGAGAGAACGGGCTCAAGATTGCCCCCCCGCCCATGTCTCTAAAGAACTAATCCGGGTCTCTAGATTACTCGTACACCACCATTCCTATGAAAAAAGATTTGTACAATTTGTATTACTCTGTAAAACTCTAACCTCTCAGTAGATATTTCAATACCCCTTGCGGACCTAAACCGTGGTCCTCATTTTTGCAAAGTACAGGCTTCCTTTGTAAATGAAAATCTTATTTTTAAGTATTTCAAGTCCTTTGAGCACTTTTAAAACATAAAAGTCGGGGAAACAGGACATTTTGAGGAGCTATGTTCAACATTGTGAGCTGTCAAACACAACAGCATGGTACTTCTGAAGTGATCATTCTCCATCCCATGTAGCAGGCACTTGAAGCAAGAGAATGCATATTTCAAACTAAACTGCCAGCCTAGGTACTTGAGCAGGGTCAGAGTAATACTGGCCGGTAGGTAGAGGTCTTGCTCAGGTCCTTTCTACACCATTTATTTCATTATCAAAAAATATTTATTTTTAAACAAAATTCCTTCATTTCCAGCAATGCCTAAAATGTACCAGCAGAACTAAATATTCCTCATTGAACCCTATAATCCTCTCCTTATTAAACTAGACATCATGCCGCTGATTTCCTGAAAGACGTGGTGCCCATTAGCAACCAATGTTACTTAGGAAATCACCTGTACCCATGATTATTTGTGCATTGACTTTATTGGAAATTTTAAGCCATAATTTCCAGCTAGTGGGCAAGGCTTTCATCAGCAATGATCTTAGAAAATTACTTGCAATGCACACATTGGTAGAGAGATCAATAATCCAGGGCATAGATTTAAAATAATTTCTAGAAGGACTATAGGGGAGTTGAGGAGCAACTCTTTCACTTGGAGGATGATGGGGGTCTGGAACTCAGTGCCAGAAAGAGTGCTGAAGGTATTAAAAAAAACACTTGAATATGCCCTCGAGGTGCTGTAACTATAGGTCTATGGACCAAGAGCTGGAAGCTGGGGTTATATTGTCTTGGTCTTCTTTGACCAGCATGAATATGACAGGCCAAATTACCTGCTTATATACCTTTAATCTTTCATGTTCACTGCATGAGATTCAAATCTGAAAATAACACAAATGCTCACCATATCATGTAATCATGTAATAAACATTCAATTTGACTGATACAGTCAGCATCAATCAACTGCCCCAGTATTGTGTTCAATGTTATAAAACAGTAGGGCAATATAATATACCTTGGACTTGCTGTGAGAAATACCATGGAAAATTCACAGCTGTTGAATATACACTTGTTATTTCTATAGTGAGTTAGATAGTTGATTTGTTTTGATTTGATTTGATTTATTGTCACATGTATTAGTATACAGTGAAAAGTTTTGTTTCTTGCGCGCTATACAGACAAAGCGCATACTGTTCATAGAGAGGGAAGCAAGAGAATGTAGTGTTACAGTCATAGCTAGAGTGCAGAGAAAGATCAGCTTAATGAGAATGAAGTTTTAGAAGCATAGAGCGAGAGTAAAAGTAGAATTAGAAGATATGCTGGGCACAGCTTTGCAAGAAGTCGCCTCGCTCGTTGGAAGGGTTAACCAACACATGTATAATTTACTGATAATAATTGCACTTCAAATGCTTTCTTAAAGCACTAGGATCATAGGAGAAATGTTTTGTGACATTAAGTGCTGCATCTAAAGGTGTCCAGTTATTAATTCACTATGTCACCACCTGCGCTTCAAACCCCAGTGAGCTGACTCCACAATATCATGACATGATGGTGCCCAGATTGGTTCCAGTCTTCGTTATTGTCCAACTTGTCACAAATTGTTAGGCAGTGATCTGTTTGATTTTCCTGGTGACTGATTGACTAAGTTATATCCAAGCCATGTTAAGTAATCATGAGTATTACCCTGCTCACAGACTCAAAAGTATGAGCATGTCAAAAACCAAATAAATTTATAATACATAGGTATACAAACTGAAGGTAATAATCTTGCTAGCTTTACAACTTTTATTATATTCATTTAAATAACATGAACTTCACTGAAAGGATTTTCACTGGGTCAGAGTGCCTCAGGAGCACATTAATAAATGGCAGATGGGTCTCCTGACCCCGTTCCCAGGCTGTCTGATGTTTCCAGAGTATCTGGAAAAGGGGTGGCATGGTGGCACAGTGGTTAACACTGCTGCCTCACAGTGCCAGGGACCTGGGTTCAATTCCTGCCTTGGGTGACTGTGGAGTTTGTACATTCTCCCCCTGTCTGCGTGGGTTTCCTCCGGGTGCTCTGGTTTCCTCTCACAGTCCGAAAGATGCCGGTTAGGTTGATTGGCCATGCTAAATTCTCCCTCAGTGTACCCGAACAGGCACCGGAGTGTGGTGACTAGGAGATTTTCATAGCAACTTCATTATAGTGTTAATGTAAGCTGACTTGTGACTAATAAATACACTTTACTTTATATATGGGCTCTCAGGCAATAATGTATAATGGGCCCGATTTTACCATTTTCATTCTAAGTGCTGAATCTGGGCATAATGCAGATCTGACTTAGAAATCTGCTTTCAGGCGCCCCCATACTGCTCTCAGCCATCTCCAGTCCCATTCGCACTGTGGGTGGGGCTTAGCGCGGCCGAAATGATTGGAGCTCTGAACTGCGCATGCGCAGTTGGAAAAAAAATTGTTAAAGCGCGTCTGTTACATCACTCCCGGGCCGGAGAAAGCGGAGAAAACGGCGCGGGAGAGAAAAGCGGGAGCGAGGGTGCACACACACACATCACTGTCCCCCTTATCCACCCCCCCACTACCCACACACATCACTGTCCCCCTTATCCACCTCCCCCCCACTACCCAAACACACCACTGTCCCCCTTATCCACCCTCCCCGCTACCCACACACATCACTGTCCCCCTTATCCACCCCCCACTACCCACACACATCACTGTCCCCCTTATCCACCCCACCACTACACACACACATCACTGTCCCCCTTATCCACCCTCCCCGCTACCCACACACATCACTGTCCCCCTTATCCACGCCCCCACTACCCACACACATCACTGTCCCCCTTATCCACCCCACCACTACACACACATCGCTGTCCCTCTTATCCACCCCCCCACTACCCACACACATCGCTGTCCCCCTTATCCACCCTGTCACTACCCACACACATCACTGTCCCCCTTATCCACCCCCCCATTACCCAGACCGATCGCCACCCCCTCCCCCCCCACCGATCGCCTGCAGAGTGGCAGTGGACCCCCCAGCACCCCCCACGCCCCCAACAGAGATCCATCTGCCCCCCCGCCCCACCAGAGATCCATCTGCCCCCCCCACCAGAGATCCATCTGCCCCCCCCACCAGAGATCCATCTGCACCCCCCCCCCCCGCCAGAGATCCATCTGCCCCCCTCCCCCGTGCCTGAGATAAATCTTACCCGTCTCCCTCCCCTGCGTCCCCCGACAACGATCTGGCCTCACTCACCACACCCCCCACCCCACCAGACAATGATCTGGTCTCACTCATCCCCCCCCCCCGCAGAGAATGATCTGGCCTCACTCACCACCCCCCCCACCCCACAGAGGAATATCTGACCCGCCCCCTCCTCCCTCCCCACCAGACAATGATCAGCCACCCCCCCCCCACCCACCAGAGATACATCTGACTTGCCTTCTCCTCCCTCCCCTCCCACCAGACTACAATCTGGCCTCACTCCCCTCCCCCCCCAACCAGAGAATGATCTGACCCACCCTCCTCCTCCCCCCCCCACCACTGATGTGAGTCAGAGAGCCGTTGGAAGCTCTGAACGCACCCTTCAGCAGTTGGAGCGCTCAATTCAGACTTTTATTTAGCAGGTCCATTACAGCGCGGTTCCGGATCGGCAAACGCGGTGGTAAAGGGGGAAATGCTGATAAAGTTGGGCGGGCAGGCGCGAAGCGGATCGCCGCCATTCCTGGGTTTCGGTAAAGTGGCAATCTGCGCGGACATGGGTGCGGATCACGTTAATGGCCTCTCACCCGACTTTACCACGTTTTCGTGAAAACGGGCACGACGCAATGGTAAAATTGGGCCCAATGTGTATCTGGATGATTGATACTTTTATATGACTAGAGTAAGAGAAGTTTTTAAAAAGAAAAATAGAAAGTTAAAAGTGAAGGCCTTTTTAAAATTTATTTTCATACATACTATTGTTACTATAAGGCTCAGTGTTTCTGTGTAGTGTAAATACTGGGTGAATTGGCATGGAAGACCATAGTTTGGCATGGAGAGTATGAGGAGCCGTAGGAGGGTGAGTTGTGGGTCCAACTCCAGTTTATTCTCTCGGAACAAAAATCACATGTTTGCAGGCTTTTCTAAGGTGGGCATGCTGAACCGGGAAATTTCCTAACTCTAGCTATCTGCTGCCCAAATTTTCTATCTTGTTATTGTGCTAATTATTTAAAATAACAGGTAATAGACAGATGTTTTCTATCTTAGCATTTATGTGAAATTTTTAAACTCCCTAAGCTTTTGCTTTATAATATCATTTGAATTGTATGAGATTATTAACCTCATAACACCTTTCCCATGATTAGAATTCCATATTTATATAATTTACAGAAACATACATTTACCTGATCAACAAAGTAATCATAATTTTGATATAAATTTCAGGATACAAACTAATGTCCCAGAATTTCCTGGAGTAGGACATCTGGTCATTTGTTATATTAGTTCGACTGCTTAATCCATGCTTCAGCTCAAAATATTTTGCACTGCAGATTGCATGAAGTACAAGTTGATAACATTGAGAGAGCAATGGGACCACAATGAACAATAGACAGCAGAGCATCTCCGAGCTAAAGATTGAGAAAAAAGAAATAGGGTGAATTAGAGTCAAACCAGGTAGAGAAAGAGAAATAATGGAAGGAGTTTTAACCTGCTGGAGTGGTGGTTTCTATTCGGATAGTAGTAAGTTGCTGCTGGAACCTACTAACTTCTGGATTTGACTCAAATGTTTGATTTTATTTATTAATGTCACATGTGTTGGTATACAGTGGAAAGTTTTGTTTCTCGCGCACTATGCAGACAAAGCATACTGTTCATAGTGTACATAGGGGGAAGGAAAAAGTGTCAAATATAGTGTTACAGTCATAAGCTAGAGTGTAGAGAAAGATCAATTTAATATAAATAAGGTAGGTTCATTCAAAAGTCTGATGGCAGCAGGGAAGAAGCTGTTCTTGAGTCGGTTGTTATGTAATCATTGTTGTGATCATGGTCCGAGATTATTGTCGTCGCGCCATTTCACCAGATTCTCTGTCTCTTTCCTGTACGTCGTTGTTTGAGATCTGGCCCACAAGGTGGTATCATCAGCAAACTTGAAAGTGGAGTTGGAGGGGAATTTGGCCACATAGTCATAAGTGTCTAAGGAGTATACAGCTTGTGGGGCACTGGTGTTGAGGATAATCGTGGAGGAGGTGTCGTTGCCTTTCCTTACTGATTGCGGTCTTTGGGTTAGGAAGTCTAGGATCCAGTCGCAGAAGGAGGAGCCGAGCCCTAGGCCACAGAGTTTGGAGATGAGTTTCGTAGGGATAATGGTGTGGAGCTGTAATCAATAAATAGGAGTCTCACATAAGTGTCTTTGTTATCCAATTTCACACTAGGCTGGGCATGGCCTCGGGCAGGAAACCCACCCATTCACCTGTTAAGATCCTTAAGTTTGACCATTTTATGGCCACTTAAGGGTCCTATCACACCCAACCTCAGCTTTTGAGTTGGTGAGAATAGATGCAGGTAGGTTAGGAAAGTGACTTTTACCTTTTTCCGCATCTTGGGCGGGACGTGTGGGGTCAGGGGGGGCGGGGGGGGGGGGGAGCACTCCTAATTCTGAAGACTCCTTTAGAGTTGGGGTGCCCTCCCCCTTTCTCCCGCAAGGATGTTGGAGGTTGGAGTCTAGGGTCTCCCTTTCCCCCCCCCATCCCCCTGGCCTACCCACTAATGCCGCGATCGCTCCCTCTCAAACCCCGAGTGGCCCATACAGTCCCATCCGAGGGATTTCCAGGACTTAGATTTTCGAAGGACCCCGACTTAGTTCCAGGCAGAGTGCTGCAGTACTGCTTCCGGAGCCACTGCAGTCCTGTGGCTGGCTGGGTTGACAAGCTGTCGGCCAACTTGACTACCAACAGCTCTCACAGGTGGGACTTCCTTCCAAAGGTAGGTGGATGTCTGGCACACTACCAATCAATGCTCAAGTGAGCTTTAAATGGCAGTGGGAGTTTGAGAGTTGGCAGCTGTGTGGTACATGCTGACTCTCAGGATGGCGTGTCAATTGCTCACCATTCTTAAAATTCTACCTGTAGGGTTTCCCAGGTTGTCTGAAACTTGTGAGGTTGAGCAAGGAATATGAAAACAGTGATGATTGATGGAATTGAGAACTTGACAGGCAACAAAATTTATAAGGAGTCAGATACAACAGCTGTTTCCTTACCTTCCTCACAGGTCTTGTTCTCAGGATGCACTTTCACTGCTTTGGAGGTGATTTTTCAATACTTTTGAGATGATTTCTGATTTTAAGTTTTAAGTTTATTTATTCATGTCACAAGTAGGCTTATATTAACACTGCAATGAAGGTTTTGTTTCTGATTTGAAGGTTTTTGTTTATTATCACCACTTCCTAGCTTTCAGCCTTTTCGGTATATTGGAGCTGCTTTTAGAGGTTTACCTTCAATCTCTAATAAAGAGCAAGAGTAGCAGGAGTAGCAATACCAAGAGCAGCATCAGCAGGGGCAGCAACACCTTTCTCCTCAACCACCTGTCACACTATCAGACAGGTGGGATGAGTATGGAGCTACAGCTCACAAGAAGCGATGCCTGAACACAGACATAGGATTAGCTTTTTGCACATGACTGAGCACCAATACTTAAGAGAATTTTGTGCCAGATGATTGCTAACATTTGTGGCCTCCTGGAAGCAGATCACCTTCCAAGTAGACCAAGTGGATATGCATTGCCAGTAGCCCTCAAGATAACCTCAACCCTGAATGCCTTTATTTCCAATGCATTTCAGGGATCTGTAGGTGATATCTGAGGTTATCTCACCATCTACAGACCACAAGTTCATTTCCTAGGTAATAGATGCCAGGTTTGCCAGCACTGGCACTTCTGTCCACTTTACTACTGATGAGGCCAATCAGAATGAAAGGGCCCTCACAAGTTACTGCTCCTGGATTCCAACAGATCCAGGGAGTCATAGATTCCCTACATTTAGCCATCAAGGTTATGGAAGGTTATGATGCAGAAATAGGCCATTTAGCCCATCACGTCTGTGTTAGCTATAAAAGAGAAAGAAGATATAAGCCACTCATTTTAATCGAATTTCTTTCCTGTCTACCCTGTCCAGACCCCTCATAATTTTGTATACCTCAATTAGGCCACCCCTTAGCTTTCTCTGTTCTAAGGAAAACAACCCGAGCCGATCCAATCTCTCTTCATAGATGCAATTTTCAAGCCCTGGCAACACTTCTGTAAATCCCCTCTGCACTTTTTCCAGAGCAGTTAGGCTGCTCCTGGCCCAGAACCACAGTTGCATTAACCGTATCCCATGAGGCTCCCACTGGGGCACATCCCTTGTCACAGGTTGGCCCTGCCAGGTTGGTATGGTGCCAGCCTGGTATTGCCAAACTGTGCCAAGAGCAATGCCAGGGGGCACTGCCAGAGCGCTGCCTGATCATGTCCCTCATCCCCTGGGGGCTATATTTACCTTTGCACCCCTGGGGAGATCCCCATGAGAAGTTCACATTTGTCAAGATATGGCATGGGGTCAAGATATGGCAGTGGGGTTAATATTGAAATGCATGCAAAGCAGTTTTGTGTCCATTTTTGGCATGAACGTGATGACGTTGTTGGCAATGCTGAAACACATAATGGTAGGCTACTAACAGGAGGGGCCACCTTTGCACCCTTGCAGAGGCAATTGGTGATACTGGCTTATCTCCTCTGATTAGACCTAACAAAGGCTTGTGGTCTGAAGCAATTGTAAAATGTTGGCCATTAAATATACTGATGGATCTTTTTGGCTGCATAGATGACAACCAAGCTTTCCTTGTCTATTTGGGAGTATTTCCTCTCCGTGATGGACAATGTTCTTGAAGCGAAGGCAATGTGCCTTTCTGCACCATCACACATCCAGTTGGACTTCATCAACGGCACATTTAACCACTTGGAGTGTGTATCTACTGGTATAGGAAACTTGTGACCTATATATGGTGTGGAGATGCCGGCGTTGGACTGGGGTAAGCACAGTAAGAAGTCTCACAACACCAGGTTAAAGTCCAACAGGTTTATTTGGTAGCAAATACCATAAGCTTTCGGAGCAAATATGACGAAGGGGCAGCGCTCTGAAAGCTTATGGTATTTGCTACCAAATAAACCTGTTGGACTTTAACCTGGTGTTGTGAGACTTCTTACTGTACCTATATATGGCCCAGCAAAATCTACATGTTGTCTCGCCCAGGGTCATCCTGGCCACTCCCATGGATACAAATTCACCGGTGGTGGTAAAGCCTGTTGAGCTTCACAACAAGGGCATTGACTAACCATCCTTTCTACTTCCTTGTTGATGCCTGGCCACCCACATAACTCCTGGCTAAGGCCTTCATTGTATTTTGCCCTGGATGAGAGACATGCAATTTTTGTAACAGAAATCATCTTCCTGGGCTGGGACTGTATCTCTCGTTCCCATACAGTAACACCGTGTCTTCACAGTTATTTCTGACCTACTTTTTAACAACTTTCATTTTTCATACTGACGCCCTTGCATGAACATCTTTTTTACCTTTGTCAATATAAGGTCTCTTTCTGTCCGCAACTTTGTGTGCTTTGCCAAGACTGGCAAGGTGTCTACCATTGCAGAACCAGTATAATCTCTATAAGACCATAAGACATAGGAGCAGAATTAGGCCACTCGGCCCATCAAGTCTGCTCCACCATTCAATCATGGCTGATTTTTTTTTCTCATCCCCATTCTCCTGCCTTTTCCCCATAACCCCTGATCGCCTTATTAATCAAGAACCTACCTATCTCCATCTTAAAGACACTCAATGACCTGGCCTCCACAGCCTTCTGCGGCAAAGAGTTCCACAGATTCACCACTCTCTGGCTGAAGACATTCCTTCTCATCTCTGTTTTAAAGGATCGTCCTTTCAGTCTGAGGTTGTGCCTCTGGTTCTAGTTTTTCCTACTAGTGGAAACATCCTCTCCACGTCCACTCTATCTGACCATTGACTTTAGAAGCAATGATTAGACTGACGAATGAAAATACAAACCGGAACATTTCAATGATGCTCCACAGATAAAAAACAACGAACACTGCCGCCTTATTCTGCATTTCCTCTATCCAGGCCTTGCAGTATCCTGTAAGTTTCACTAAGATCCCCCTCATCCTTCTAAACTCAAACGAGTACAAGCCCAGAGTCCTCAACTGTTCCTCATACGACAAACTCTGCATCCCAGGGATCATTCTTGTGACCCTCCTCTGGACCCTTTCCAAGGCCACACATCCTGAGGAACCAATGGTGATGCTGCTGTTGTGGCAAAGGCAACTGGCTAAATGCAACTGCATGTGATGCTGCATTCCAGGGTGATGCTGACCTCTCATCCAGGTCAAAGTACAATGAAAGCCTTAGCCCGGAGTTATGTGTGGTAGCCAGGCATTAACAAGGAAATAGAAAGGGCTTTATAATACCTAAATCTTCCAGCCTCCTGAGCTCGATTTCTACCGTTGATGAAGGGTGGAATTGAAATAATGTAGGTGTTGCTTCCTGAACCAGATAGATTTTAGCTTCAGCTCCCCTTATGCACCCTAATTTGTCTCTGAAGACTTCGGAATATTTATACATAGCTGCTTAAAACCTCCATCCCTCAGATTTAATATTTCCTTCCTATTTAGCCGTATTTGCTTTGACCAATCACGGCCTATTGAACAAGGTCTGTGACCCTTGATTACCAATACCAGCAGCTTTGCAGTCTGGTTCTGATATGCCACTCTTGCTGTTGCTGTGCCTAAAGTCTGCAGTGTGTCTCCAGTATCTGTGAATAAAATGGCACCTGATTCATTTAATGTTAATGGTTGGAGTCCTTTTTGAAGATAACAAAATGCTTATTTTGTTATGACTGTTGCTGCCACCCCTGTATCAATCTCCATCCTGAGTGCTTTACCATTTACAAGCAAAGTTATCTCTACTGGGGGCACTTTGCTTAACTAAATCTGGTTTAGGTTTAACGACTCGGATCCCTTGCTGGGTTCCTCATCCTAATTGTTTGAGAGTTAAGCTAATAATTGCTGCCTTTTTGTTTGCACTGACTGTACAGGTTACTTTATTCTGCACCACATTTTAAATGACCTTTCTTGTTACACTTGAAGCACACATATTTCTTGCTTCTTGGAAGTGTTCTCCCCCGCATTGAAAACATACTTCAGCCCTGCACTTCTTCTATCAGACACTGTTGCGTCTGCACCTAGGCCATTGCACCACAGCCATTTCCCGCCATAAATGATTTATCTCATTTGGCATACCTTACAAACCTTACAACTCTGTTATGCTCCAAGCATTCAGTCACCTGGGCTAGCTCCACAGCTTTTTCTAAGGTAATTTTGGTGTCCGCCAATGACTTTATTCGTATTATTACCCTGTTTAAACCACAGACAAATATGCCCCTTAACATTTCTGCTCATGCTGGGCCAAATTTGCAGTGTTCTGCTAGCCCTGCCACAAAGCTTGAGACTGTCTGCCCTGGTTCATGGATTGCCATATGAAATTAATATCTCAGCATAATGATTGATGGATGTGGGGGTTTTTTGACCATCTCCACAATCTGGCCCAAAAGACTTCAGGAGCGATCTTACTGGCTCGTCCCACTGGCGATTGGCGTGACGAGCCAGTAAGATCGAGCGAGAGGCGGAAAATCGAGGGTTCGTGCCCGGTTTTACAACTCTCGCAATGTTACCGGCACTGATTTGCCGGCAAAATTGGCTTCGTGCCTGAATTCGATATGCATTAGTTCATTTAAATATAATTAGTGAGTCCGGGATGCTGTAGCCCATACCTGCTCGCCAATTGAGGCCCTCACCAGTGAGGGTCATGTATGGTCCTCCCCAATGTGGACCAGACGTGATTGCCTCGCCATTGAGACCAGAGGCCCTTATAGCCTCCCAGGTGGTTGGGGGCAGGGTCAGGCCATGCCCCTTGGGCAGTGCCAGCCTGGCACTGCAAACCTGTCATCCTGGTACTGCCCACCGGGCACCTGGCACTGCACACCAGAGGGGTGGGGTCTGAAAGGGGCAGGGTCATGATGGGGTGGAGCTCTGTGGGAGGGGAGAGAAGGAGGAAACTCTGTGATTGGGAGGATGAGGTTTGGCAAGAACGGCAATCGGCGGGGGGTGGGGATCAGCCAAACCCTGCAGCAGGTGGCAGATGTGACCAGTCAGTTCCTTGGACATGCTTAATCTTTGGTGACCCGGGTTCTTGGACATCTGCAGGTATATTAGACTCCATCTGTGTACCCTGGATCTAGTGATGCGCCTAAGTGATGGCTCGCTGGGGTTCATCCTCTGCACATGGAGAGCATCCATGCCAATGTCACTAAAGGTAACAGTGGCATTTAATTTTTATACAAGTGGCTCCTTCCAGGGCTCTACATTTGACCTCTGTGGGATTTTGCAAGCATCCACACATAAGTGTATCCAGGAGGTCATGGATGCAATCTTTGTAAGGGCACACAACTTTGTCCATTTCGACCGGGATCAGACAAGCCAGGGATTTGTGCATGTCTCTGATTTTCCACAGGTGCAGCATGTCATTGTCTGTACTCATATGGCACTCAGAGCTCCATGGCATCGAGCTGTCACTGTGAACTGCAAGGGATTCCACTCGCTGAATGTTCAGCTGATATGTGACCACACCTAACACATTCTGCAGGTGTGTGTTTGATTCCCAGCGAGTGTACATGATTCCTACATTCTCAGCCCTCAGATCCCTGACATCTTTCAGAATCCTCAGAGGCTTCAGCGTTGGCTCCTCTGGGACTAGGGCTCCCAACTGAGGACGTAGCTGATGACACATGTATGGAGGCCAGAGTGCAGCTGAGACAAGGTACAATGAGGCTCATGCTGCAACTTGTATGTTGATAGAGCAGACCATCGGGATGCTGAAGATGAGGTTCTGATGCCTGGACCAGTCTGATGGAACCCTGCAATACAATCCACAGAGGGTGTCACGCATCGTGGTCACCTGCTGTGCCCTGCAAAACCTGGCCCTGCAATGGGGGGAGGAACTGCGAGAGGAAGAGACAGGGTAGCGGAATGACTCCTCCGATGAGGACACCGTCAAAGGAGATGAGGCTGAAGAAGTCCCCTAGGGTGAAGGTGTTGACAATGAGGTTATGTCGATATACAGATGAGACAGACTCGTTGCCCCTAGATTCATAGAGGGTGATGAGGACATCCAGTGAGGACACCCTGTTCTTTCACATTGCATTTGTGAGCATTGCATTCGGGTCTGACTGATGGCAGCATAAATACCTTCCGTGATAAGGCTCCTGTCAAGGTGATGCAGCGGATACCCATAGTCCCTATATTCCTGGAGGATGATGACAGCTTTCAGGCAGTGAGAACAGTCCTGACTCCTGTCTGGCTGATGGCACGTCACTTGCTCTCAATGGCCAGGGTCATATCATGGTGATGCAGCAGGGAAAATTTAACGTCTCCTGATCTAACAGCATCCTTCCTGGACTGAATACTTGAGGGACAGTTTCACTGGTGGTAGAAGCTGATGAATGGAGGGCCAGCCACACCTCAAAGGTGCAGAAAACACAGGGCGAATGACTAGAATCTGTGATGCCAGCCTTGTACATTGTGGCAGCCATCCTAATACCCGTAGAGATATAAGCATGAATAATGTGTTCAGTCACTGTGAAGGAACTCCATCAGTGTGCTGGGAAGGCTTCACAAAGCACAGGGAGGAAGTTCTGTTCTGAGAACCCTGCCTTTATCTTGTGCAGGAATCAGGTTCACTTCAGAATGACAGGAACACAGCTCATCATAACAAGGAGCTATCGAAAGGGTGAAATTAGTGGGAGTTTATTTACAGAAGTGAACGTTATGTACAGGAAATTAACCTGTGCCCACACTGTGCAACTACAACTTCTTAACCTTCCTTATCCCACCGTTACTTCTTGGTGCATCCCCAACATCCACAGTGGAGGTGGAGGCAATCTGCACTCTGCCACACCCTGTTTTCTGTGATGACCTTGGTGGGTGACCTCTCGACTGTGGATACCTGGGCTTTCCCGCCCTGCTTTTAGTGTCCTGCTGTGTTGCAGTGCCACCCTGTGGAGCTGGAGCTCATGTGGTCACAGGATAAGGAACTTGGATGAGTGAGAGACTCCTGGAGTCACCTGGGTGGATAGCCCCAGGGTTTGAACCAGCTGAACCTCCTTCATGTGGGTGTTCAAGGACCCCCTGGCTGCCTCTTTGGAAGAGAAGGGCAGCTGAAGTGAGCTTGAGAAGCCCCACTGTCCTCCTACATTGGCGCTAAGGATCACAATAAGTGTCTCTTCCATGGAGTCCATGATCTGTGGCCATGCAGGACCGAAGTCTTTCACAAAGGTCTGTACTGCCATCATACAGTATTGGTCTCAGTGCATTGGTCTGTTGGCACCATCACCTCAGTTTGAAGGCAGACAGACCCCTCCAAGGAGCCTTGCAAACTGAGGAGTGCAGCGGATATCCTTAATGATTTTCTTTGATTTGATTTATTATTGTCACATTTATTATTGTCACATTTATTAGTATTCAGTGAAAAATATTGTTTCTTGTGTGCTATACAACCAAAGCAAACCGTTCATAGAGAAGGAAAGGAGAGAGTGCAGAATGTAGTGTTACAGTCATAGCTAGGGTGTAGAGAAAGGTCAACTTAATGTGTGGTCAATCCATTCAAAAATATGGTGGCAGCTGGGAAGAAGCTGTTCTTGAGTCGGTTGTACATGTCCTCAGACTTTTGTATCTTTTTCCCATTGGAGGAAGGTGGAAGAGGGTATGTCCGGGGTGCATGGTGTCCTTGAGAACGTGGCCCAGTCACAGGTGGTCATGGCTGAGGGGCTGCAGAGCATGGCCCAGTCTCAGAAGGCACTTGCTGCTGCCATTGACAGGTGGCCCTTGACTCAGATGCCCATCTCAGACGGCTCGACCACCATGTCTAGAACGCAGCTGGTCCTCCAGGATTGGCAGGAACAGGTGACACTAGAGCTTCTGGAGCTCACTGCCGTAGCACCGCCATCCCATGGACTGACCCAGGGGCCCACAGGAACCCTGAGGGAGGAGGAAGGGCTCCAGCCCATGTCGGGGCCTTCCTGCCAGGAGACTGTGGCTCTAGCTGCACCTTCAGATTCCCCCCTTCTTGACAACGGGGCATCTCAGGGGCAGTGGGATGAAGAAGGTGTCATGATACATCCCAGACACCTGGAACCGGCCAGGGCCCTCAAGGTCCAGGCTCTCCAGAGGATGCCTGCCATGGGATGTGGTAGGCAGCTGGCCCCCTCCATCTCCGATGTACATCCTGGAGAGACACTGAGACATAGTGGTAGGCCACTTCAGGTTAAGAAGTTGTAGCAGCACTAAGATGACACAGGTGAATGGCAGCACTAGGTAGATAGAATATTTATGCACTTTAACGTTTCCTGTTCACATGTTTTTATGTTAGCATATATCAATAAGACAATTCTGTTGTCACCAATCAATGTTTTTTCACCACTCACCTGTGCCTAATTTGTCTCAGATTTGCCTCTAATACTCTGATGGTCACTGGAGGGATCCTTCATGTTAATACCAGTGGGGGAGGCCCCTCAATGCTGTGTCACTGAGATAATGAAGGTGCTCAAACAAATCACTGGCTGCAGTGGGTGGCATGCATTGGCAGCAACTTACAGCATTTGGCATGGCAACCCCAGCACCCACGAGAGATTCCCTCCCCCACCCCACCCGCCCCAGGGCCCTGAATGGGGGTTTACTGATCCCTTACCCACTACACAGATGTGGGCCCAGGTGCCAGCGTGCATGCGGAGCTCAGGAAGGAGTCAGACTAGTTTGCACCAGGGCATCATCATAATGGTGCTTAGCGAGTCGTCATCACCCTCCTGCCTGCCAAAGAAACTCGTTAACACAGCGTACCCAGGCACTCAACTCTGGTGTTAAAATATTGCAGAAGATTGTAGGACTTGGGGGGTCAGGGGATGGAATGGAATGGAACCCACGTGCCATGCAGCAACACAGGCTCCTAGTGAGCAAAGCGCCTGGTGATCAGCGCCTCCCTCACCACCCTTGCATGCTTGATCCTTGCTGCCAGCCCTCCAGCACCTGGGTGGTGTTGCTCGGCGTTGTCCTTCTCCTCTTCCTCCTCTCTCTCCTCATGTTCCTCCTCATCCTGCTGCTGGGTGGCCTCCTCCCCAGTGATGCTCAGCTGGTCAGCCTCCAATTCCTCCTCCACCAGATCTCCTTGCTGCTGTGCCAGGTTGAGAAGTGCACAGCACACCACCACAAAGTGGGAAGAAATCAGAGGGCTATATTGTAGGGCCCCTCCATAGCAGCCCAGGCACCTGAACTGCATTTTGAGGAGACTTATGCACCGCTCCACTATTGAATGGCTGGCAACGTGGGGCTCATTATACCGGGTCTCTGCATCAGTCTCAGGCCTCCGCACAGCCAAGTCCGAAGCGGGTACCCCATGTCTCCCACAAGCCATCCCTGCAGCCTGGGCTCCTCCACAAAGACCTCCAGGATATCTGAGCTCCTCAAGATGAAGCTGTCATGCACGCTGTCAGGGTGTCTGGCGCAGACGTGCATGATATTCATCTTATGGTCACACACCAACTGCACATTCAGGGAATGGAAGTCCTTTCTATCATGAATCAGCGTGGATTCTGGACCGTGGCCTTGAGGGCAATGTGTCATAGCCCCCTACGCATTTGACATCCCCGCGAAGGCCGCAAATTCTGCAATCCAGGCTTCCTGCTGGTCCTGGTCCAGGTCAAATTTAAGATACTGGTCAGCCCATGCATGCAGGGCACCCATGACCTCCTTCACACAGTTGTGGACGGTTGGTTGTGAAATGCCACATAGATCTTCACTGGGGGTCTGGAAGGACCCAGTGGCATAAAAGTGTAAAGTGGCCATCAATTTCACAGCCAGAGTGGGTTGCCCCCCCCTGTCCCAAGGTGCCAGGTCCTGCAACAAATGCCACAAGTGTTGCACTGTCTCCTGTCAGAGCCGGAGCCGTCGGCGGCACACGGTATCTGACATTTGTTCGCAATGCACTTGCATGCGGAACTGCCGGGGCCTCTGCTTCCTCCTTCTCCTGTGCCTGTCCCTCTGGGCAAATGGTGGCCATGTCCTGCCTCTGGTGGCCGTCTCCCACTGCTACTCTGAATGGTAAGGCCTTGGCCCTTATCTGCGCACAATTCATCCTCCTGCTCCTCCTCCTCCTCAGCTCCAGCAGCAACCAAAAGAACAACAAGATCAATCAGTTGCATCGCAAAAGCCATCTCTTCAATTTGAATGGGCGGGGGGGGGATTTGGAGAAGGGGAGAGACAGATGGAGAGGTTAAGGAACTCTGCTTTCCCCTAGCCCAGCACCACACACCGCCCATACTATCCATCCCCCTCCAGCAACACAGCCCCCTCCCCATCCTCCCCCCAGTAACAAACACCCAGAACCCATGCAGTAGTGACCACAGACAGTGCTGCTTGAGAAGTCCTGCGGCTGCAGCACTGCCACTTCAAATGATTTCCAGCATATCCCTGACCTGCAACAGTGCTGTGTGCACTAGGACCCAGCAGCATCCCTAGGATCTGAGGTCAGTGCTGAGACCTGGGTCAGGGCTGAAGATCGGACATTGGACATCGTGATCAGCAACAGCACCCTCCCATCCCTCCCACACACTCGCAGACCCCTCCTGACCCGAAAGGCAACATGGCTGCCAAGAAACGACTCCCTGTGAGCATCAAGAAGTCGTCCAACAGCAGGCATTAATTCCGCACTCACCCTCACTGATGGAGTGCCAGAAGTCAACTTTACAGAGGAGGTGTTTTCCAGACGATCCAGCTGGGGAAAATTAGGTGGTAAAGGCAGACGGGCTTGTAAAATGGGGCATGCAGCTCACTAATTGCATTCAGGTGAATGCAAAAATATTTAAATTGATGTCTCGCACGTTTTGGGCGGGGTCTCGATCATACCGATTTTTTTTCCCTACATAAAGTGGGAACTGGTGAGAAAACGGGTGCAAATCACACTAATCACTTCATGCCCCACTTTATAACTTTTTTGCGCCCGAAAACGCCTCTCCATAGCACCTGCCAGCAGCTCACCGGCTCCTTTGGATGAGGTAAAGAGCCCTTTCCACGGCAGGATCAGCTTGGACACCCCAAAATCACCGCCCACTGCTGAGGAGGACGAAGATGACACCAACGTGGCCATGGATGTGGACTCTGAGATCCACATAATATATTCAAATTAGGGCCTTGCATAACTTGCGGGGCTTGTTGCCCATGTTGGATTACCCCCAGCACTTCACTCACTACTTACTAATCTTGTATAGCATTGTGTTGTACTAACTGGAGTAGGGTGGGGTGGTGCTGTCCTCACGAGTGCTATTTAAAGACAAAAGCACTTCACAAGTTAGTTGGTTCTGTATTTCTGCTCTTACAGAGCTGTCACTGTGGCTGTCGGACAAATTGGGCAGCAAGGAACACACTTCAGACTAGAAGAAACTGACAGAACAGGAAGAGGACTGGCAGTTTGTGACTACCTGAGCCTCTATCTTCTCAATTTCTGATGACTGGATTATTGAGGAGCAGTTCAACTAAATCAATCCTCCTGATCCCATTCACTTATAGCCCATCAATCCCTATTACAATAAGTAGCTTGCCTTCTCTCAGTCCAAGTTTTGACTGGTTTTGTCCTCACTTCATTACAATTACAAATACCAAAACTACATCCAGATTTTTAAAAGAAAATTTATGAACAGAATGTAAGTATTGACAATTTTCATATCCATTAATACCTATCTTTTGTGTTCCTTTGTTTACTTTAACATTCCTATCAAGTGCTGCCTCAGTGGTTAACCTTGGCTGCTGAACATCCATTGAGGACATTTCAGATGATCTTGGAGGATGATCTTGAGCAACTCTGAACATATAGCACCCAGTAGCACAGTGCATCACCTTGGTCTGCGCTGACTGGCTGAGTGGTACCGACAAGTCCACTGGCAAGGTGTCTAGTGTTGACATTGTCCCAGGAAAGAACAGCAGCTGCTTCCCTCATGGTACTAATATTAGGGAAATATCTCAGCACTCCTGGGACTCTACTGCAGACAGCAATGCAGAAGTGATGTGATGCCCTGAAGCCCGTTTCAACAGGACCCCAGAGCCAAGATGGTAGCTATGATATTTTTCAAAGATAGGTTTACAGACCATGAAGGTAAAAACAAACAAGAGCTTTATTGGAAAGGCATTTACTCTACGGGCTGTTGGTATAGACTGCCCACTTTCCCGTGCAAACGACCAATGATGTAAATAATATGTCACATGATTGGACCCTTAGGCCCTTATTTTACTGGCATGCCCTCCCCAAAATGGGGCAGGCGAGGCTCGCAGAACAGCATTCTCCGTTGGCCTCGGCCACGATCTTATGAGTCTCGGGTGGGTGTGCCGGTAAAATTCCAGCCTTAAAGTGACCTTGGAACACAGTGTTATCCAGAAACTCCCAAACGCTGCAGCCTTGACAAATCATCTGTCATGCTATCTTTATTGTGTTTTATATTCACTTTTTTATGTTGCTTTTTTATATATTTTGTATATTACCACCAATTTGTGTATTATTTTAAACCTTACAGATAGAATTGAACTTACCCATTTACTAGATGCTCATCAAATAGCTAGAATCTGCCTGTAGAATCATAGAATCCCTACAGGGCAGAAGGAAGCCATATGGCCCATCGTGTTTGCACTGCCTGTCCAACAGAAGATACCATCCAGGCTCTTTCCCGTAACCCCATGTATTTACCCTGCTAATTCCCCGAACTACACGTCTTGGGACACTAAGGCGCAATTTAGTATGGCCAATGCTAAATTAACCTAACCTTCACATCTTTGGACTGTGCGAGGAAACCAGAGCACCCAGAGGAAAGCCATGCAGACACGGGGAGAACATGCAAATTCCACACAGTCATGTAAGGCTGGAATTGGACCCAGGTCCCTGGTGTTGTGAGGCAGTAGTGCACCGTGCCACCATTCTCGCCTGTAACAAAGTAAGAACCGATTCCTCTCACATGAAGACAAAGAAACAGTGCTGAGTTTCATAGCTTAAGGGATCAACCCATCAGGCTGGTTTGTCACAAGACCGGGTGCTCCTTTCTTCCACATGCTCCGTTCCATATAACCTTCTCCACCCACATGCCGAAGCTGCCAAAACCCAGTGCTCTTTGAGTTGTCATTTTGGGCATGCAGTGATCACTCAGACACTCTTCTGACTAACACCTCCCACACACATAGGTAGCACCCACTTTCAGCATTGGGATGCTCACCTACCTTTTGGGAAAAGATCAATCAACCTTTTGTGGCACTGCAAACAAGTCCTACAGATGATCCCACAGCTACTGACCCCCTTTGCCACCTCCATCCAGCCTTGTTTGGTCAAATGGGAATGTCTCCTCTTCCCATCCCATGTGAGGAGACCTTCCTGTTGCTTAGCCAAAGTTTGGAGGAGAGCGCACAGGGCACACATAACATGGCACTGCCCATTCCAGTGGCTCTGCCATTTCTTTAGGTTATCAGTTGTATTTTCCCAATCTGCACTGGTTGTTGAAGAAGTGGGCATAGTCAATAGTCATGGTGAATACTTGAGGAGCGACACGCTGGCACAGTGGTTAGCACTGCTGCCTCACAGCACCAGGGACCCGGGTTCGATTCCTGGCTTGGGTCATTGTTTGGGGGAGTTTGCACGTTCTCCCTGTGTCTACATGGGTTTCCTCCGGGTGCTCCAGTTTCCTCCCACAGTCCAAAAGACGTTAGGTGGTTAGGTGCATTGGCCATGCTAAATTCTCCCTCCATGCACCCGAACAGGCGCCGGAGTGTGGCAACTAGGAGATTTTCACAGTAACTTCATTGCAGTGTTAACGTAAGCCTACTTGTGACTAATAGCTAAACTTTTACTTTTTAGGAGGACTTGAGCTGTCAATAATTATGGTGGCTCATCTCTGAAGCAGATTGTCACTTAATATATCGCAATGCCCTGCCCCATTTACACAACCCCTCCATTGGTCTGTTGCACACTGCTGTCAGCCCTCTAACCTACCCAATCACTGGTGCTCCCTTTTCAGCATGTACATCACTCACTGCCTTACATCCCACCCTGGGCCTCTGATTTTCCAGCAATCCCAATTTTCCAATTGACCACTGAACGCATAATCGCTATAGAACCATGGAATGGAGCAGGAACATATGCTTCCACTGAGGTCACCACCCTACTGAGCATAAAATTCCCCAATTCTTTCTCTATTGGTTGAGAGGGGTCAGCTTTCTCAGCATTTGAAATTACAGAAAGCAACACGGGCTAGCTTAAAGTCCCTCTCACAAATGAAGACTTTAAGGAAGTTTGTGCCCACTGTGACTGGTCAGGCCTATCTATGACTTGCAGATTCTCCCACAGTAGGTGCAAATGAAGTTGCAGTTGCTGCTGGAGGTAATTCGATTTTTCCTTCTCCTCCTCTTCTCTTCCATGCTGGTTTTTTGTTCAGTCTAAAAATTGTCTCTAACACTCCCAATGTAGGTCTCCAGACACCACGAACTTGGGCCTGTGCTTCCCACTGATGATGGGCAATGTGGCACACAGATAGGGGCTTCTTCAGATAGTCCTCAAAGTGTTTATGTGGGGCCCCGCTGTTCTGTTTGCTCTTCGTACAACATGATCTTGAGCAATATGCTTTTGTCCATCCATGCAACATGACCCACCCAACAGAGTTGACTTCACAGAATGATGGCCTTGATGTTAATGACGTTAGCTGTTACCAGGACCCATGACTCAGTGTCTTACAGGAGTGCAGTGAGGACTATGGTTTTATACACTTTGAGCTTGGTCTGTGCCCTGATATTGTGGTTGTTCCATATTCATTTGTAAATTGTGCCAAATGCACTGTTACATTTTGAAAGCCACATCCTTGTCTATGGGGGCATCAAAAGAGATGAGGCTCCCCAAATATGCAAATTGCTTGACGACATTCAACTTGGTTCCCTTGATGACAATATTTGATGGTCCATAATCTTATTGTGGTGCAGCTTGAGGTATGAAGAAGGTAATTAGAGATGGGCAATAAATTCTGCCCTAGCCAGCGATGCTCGTATCTTATGAACAAATACATTTTAAAAAGGAGCAGAGAGAGAAATGCAACATGTCAAGCAGAGTGGCGTGAGCAAGAAGCCAGAAGAGGCAAAGAGAATTAGTATAAAGAAACCATATGAGGGAACACCTTCAACATCAGTAGTGGCTATGACCACTATGTGGTCCTTCCTGTTTTAGTCCAGATTCTCTCTTTGAGCAGGAAGATGGTGTGCATGGCAGTTCTTCCTCCACCATAGAAACCATAGAAACCCTACAGTGCAGAAGGAGGCCATTCGGCCCATCGAGTCTGCACCGACCACAATCCCACCCAGGCCCTACCCCCACATATTTACCCGCTAATCCCTCTAACCTACGCAACTTAGGATTCTAAGGGGCAATTTTTAACCTGGCCAATCAACCTAACCCGCACATCTTTGGACTGTGGGAGGAAACCGGAGCACCCAGAGGAAACCCACGCAGACACGAGGAGAATGTGCAAACTCCACACAGACAGTGACCCGTGGCAGCCTGATGCCACATATTGTGTGCGCTCTTCTCCAGTGAGAAAGAGGGGCTTGTGTTTGTGATAATCATGTAAGTTGTTTGGACAATGTGGCTGTCATGGTGAAATAGCTGACGATAGTTGCAATTTGGAGTTTGCACATTCTCCCCGTGTCTGCGTGGGTTTCCTCCAAGTGCTCTGGTTTCCTCCCACAGTCCAAAGATGTGCTGGTTAGGTGGATTGACCATGATAAATTGCCCCCTTCTGTCAGGGGACTAGCTAGGTAAATGTATGGGGTTGTGGGGATGGGGCCTGGGTGGGATTGTGATCGGTGCAGACTTGATTGGCCGAATAGCCTCCTTCTGCCCTGTATGATTCTATGATATTTGTGTTGTGGGTAAGTGAAAGTAAGTGGTGAGTGAGTATGTGAATACAAGGAAAAGGAGGTTAAACAAAGTGTGATGCTGTGATTGCAAGGCAGATAGTGTTGTGAGTATAATAAATACAGAGACTGTGGGTGATGCAGTTTTGATTTTAAAAAAAGTATTGTGCCAGTCATATTTTAACAATTCTGTCAAATCATTGATACTTTTCACGTTCATAGGGTAAGACTTCTTGCATTGGCGTATTCTTCAATCTCATCCCAATATCTCTTGAGTAGATGGCTGAAGGGATCAGGGGAAAGGAACACTCTCTCCATTACCTGCACCAAAGCTTCCAGAACAGTATGAGAAGCCTTTGGTACCTATTCACTCCCTGCATCTGTGTGGTGAACCATAGATGGTTACCACTATGGGTACTTGTACATATGTTACTCTTGTTACTGTTGGGGTTAGGGTTGGGGTGTTCCACCTGTTAGCATTGTTCTGTGGTACACTCCGTTTGGCTCCGCCTTCTTACAGGAGTATAAAGGTCACTGCTACTTCCTAGTGGCCCTTAGTCTGGGATAGTATTGTTAAGCAGTGTGCTCTATTCTTGTTGTGAATAAAAGCCTTTATTTCCGGGTACGTCCTAGCCTCCCATGTGAATCAATCGCGCATCAATTTTATTCACAACAAAATACCGAAAATTTTGTTCGAAGAAAAATGGAGCAGATGCTGCAACCCGATCGGCTAACCTTGGATCCGCGTGCCACTGGAGCATCGAATACTTTCAACCATTGGTTGAAGTGTTTCGAGGATTACATCGACGCCTCGACAGCAGTCCAGACCGAAGCCGACAGATTGCGGGTTCTCCATGCCAGGGTGAGTGACACTGTGTATGCAACAATCCGTGATTCCCAAAATTACAAAGAGGCCATCGAATTACTCAAGAAGCTGTACCATAAACAGCCGAACAAAATTCATGCTCATCACCTATTAGCCACTCGACGGCAGCAGCCTGGCGAAACTACGGGACAGTACCTGCGCGAACTTCAACAGCTAGCCAGAGCCTGCAACTTCAAGGAGGTGTCGGCTACTCAATACACCAACGATCTTATCCGAGATGCGTTCGTGGCGGGAATCGGCTCATCCTATATTCGCCTGCAGCTGCTAGAGCAGGGTAACTTGGACCTGGCTAAGACGGTAGAATTGGCCGATGCAATGGAAACAGCCTCCAGAAGTCTTGAAACATACCCCACCGACCACGTGGGAACATCGTGGCAAGTACAGCCACCGCCTCAACTGTACTCGGCGGCTCCTCGGAACTGCGCGATAATGCTCTCAACTTCAGACCTGACGGCTGCGGCAGCTCCAGGAGGCCCACGGTGCTATTTCTGCGGATTGGCGAAGCACCCTCATCAGAGATGTCCGGCCAGGACGGTGTTTTGCTCCGCCTGTGGGAAGAAAGGGCACCATGCAAAAGTGTGCCGAGCAAAGACACCTTCCAAGCCCAGCAGTGCTGCGTGTGACTCCCCAGGATCCATCTCCTCGTCTCCGGCCTCATCGATGTCTTCAGCTATGTGCGATTCACGGGCGCCGCCATTTCCTATGATGATGATGCAAGCCACATGCGATCTGCGGGTGCCGCCGTTTTCAACATCATCGACCACGTGCGATTCGTGGGCGCAGCCATTTTGGTCGACACCGGCCGCAGAAGACCAGCAGGGGTCCTCGTCGTCGGCTATCTCAGCCCACCTGCAGTTACACTCGGGATCCAACAGTGGCGTCAATCATCCTGGACCAGGCCAAGCCTCACAGACTCGACAAGTCCATGATGGACATAGAGGTAAATGGGTGCCTGGCGCATTGCCTGTTTGACAGCGGGAGCACGGAGAGCTTTATCCATCCGGATACAGTGAAACGGTGCGCTCTCCGTGTGCAAACTGTCAGGCAGACAATCTCCATGGCGTCGAGGTCCCGATCTGTTCTCGTTCTTGGGAGCTGTGTGGTAACCTTAACGGTGCGGGGCACAGTTTACGAGATCTTCAGGCTCCTCGTGTTACCACACCTTTGCGCTCCGGTACTCCTGGGGCTAGACTTTATGGTCCACCTGAGGAGTGTGACCCTGCAGTACGATGGGCCACTCCCTCCACTTTCAGTGGGAGAACAGCAGCCTCCAAATTGTCCAGCGCGCTCCACATGCAGTCTCTCGACACTCAACATTACCCCACCTTCCCTATTCGAAAATCTCGTGCCAGGCTGCAAGCCCATCGCGACTAAGAGCAGGCGTTACAGTGCTGAGGATCGGATCTTTATTCGATCTGAGGTTCAGCGGCTCCTCAGGGAAGGGGTCATTCAACCTAGCACTAGCCCATGGAGAGCACAAGTCGTGGTGGTCAAGACTGGAGACAAGCCCCGGATGGTCATAAACTATAGTCAGACCATTAATAGGTACACGCAGCTGGACGCGTATCCTCTCCCGCGCATATCTGACATGGTCAACCAGATTGCGCAGTACCGGGTGTTCTCCACCATCGACTTGAAGTCAGCCTACCACCAGCTCCCCATTCGCCCAGAGGACCGAAAATACACGGCCTTTGAGGCGGATGGCCGTCTCTACCACTTTTTAAGAGTCCCTTTCAGCGTCACTAATGGGGTCTCGGTCTTCCAGCGTGAGATGGACCAAATGGTGGACCAAAACGGGCTACGGGCCACCTTCCCGTACCTGGACAACGTCACTATCTGCGGCCATGACCAGCAGGACCACGACGCCAACCTCCAGAAGTTTTTACGCACTGCGACTCTCCTGAACCTGACCTATAACAAGGAGAAGTGCGTATTCAGCAAGCACCGCCTAGCAATCCTCGGATACGTGGTGGAAAACGGGGTCATCGGCCCCGATACAGACCGTATCCGTCCCCTCCTTGAACTTCCCCTACCCACGAGCATCAAAGCACTGAGAAGATGCTTAGGCTTCTTCTCGTACTATGCACAGTGGGTTCCCAATTACGCGGACAAAGCCCGTCCGCTCATAAAATCTACCTCTTTTGCCCTGACAGCAGAGGCTCGCCTAGCCTTTGAAGGGATAAAAGCCGACATCGCGAAAGCCACGATGCACACTTTCGATGAGTCCATCCCCTTTCAGGTGGAGAGTGATGCATCTGATTTTGCCCTGGCCGCCACACTTAACCAGGTGGGCAGGCCCATCGCCTTTTTCTCTCGCACCCTCCAAGGCCCTGAAATTCGGCACTCCTCTGTGGAGAAAGAGGCTCAGGCCATTGTGGAGGCCATACGGCATTGGCGCCATTATTTGGCTGGCAAACGGTTTACCCTGCTCACGGACCAGCGGTCCGTGGCCTTCATGTTTAACAACACGTTAAGGGGAAAAATTAAGAATGATAAAATCTTGAAGTGGAGAATCGAACTCTCCACCTACAACTATGATATCATGTACCGTCCGGGGAAGCTCAATGAGCCCTCAGATGCCCTGTCGCGTGGAACCTGTGCCAGTGTGCAGGAGGACCGGTTACAGGCCCTCCACAATGATCTCTGCCATCCGGGGATCACTCGGCTCTTCCATTTTGTAAAGGCTCGGAATCTGCCCTACTCCATAGAGGATGTCAGGTCGATAACTCGAAGCTGCCAGGTATGTGCAGAGTGCAAGCCGCACTTCTACCGGCCTGACAGGGCACACCTAATTAAGGCCACTTGCCCTTTTGAACGACTGAGTGTCGACTTCAAGGGCCCACTTCCTTCGACAGATCGGAATGTGTATTTCCTCAACGTGGTTGACGAATACTCCCGATTCCCCTTTGCCATCCCCTGTTCTGACATGTCCTCTGCCACGGTCATCAAAGCCCTGCGGAGTCTTTTTACCCTGTTCGGCTACCCCAGTTATATCCACAGTGATAGGGGTTCATCGTTTATGAGCGATGACTTGAGGCAATACCTGCTCTCTAAAGGAATTGCCTCAAGTAGGACTACGAATTATAACCCCAGGGGTAACGGACAGGTCGAGAGAGAAAACGCTACAGTCTGGAAGGCTGTTTTACTGGTGTTAAGGTCTAGGGGTCTTCCAGTCTCCCGTTGGCAAGAGGTACTTTCTGATGCGCTCCATTCAATCCGGTCCCTCCTGTGTACGGCAACCAACGCTACCCCACATGAGCGGATGTTTACCTTCCCTAGGAAGTCTTCCTCTGGGACCTCACTGCCGTCTTGGTTGACGTACTCAGGACCTGTCCTCCTGCAGCGGTATGTTAGGGCCTTTGGTTGAACAGGTCCACCTCCTCCACGCCAACCCTCAATATGCCTATGTGGCATATCCTGACGGGCGAGAGGACACGGTCTCTATCAGAGATCTGGCGCCTGCAGGGGACCTGGAAACCCCCGTCACTCCCGCACCCCTGGTTAGGATTCCTTTGCCCATTCTCTCCCCTCCTGACTCGGCGCGGGCAGCATCGGGACCTCAACTTAATCCTCTTACTCCCGTTTACAGCTTGCCTGAGTCCAGGAGATTGTCGCCACCTCGAGGTCCACAGGTGTGCGAGGAACTGGAGGAGTCACTGGACATCACCTCGGAGAGAGGGTCGTCACCACGGTCACCAGAACCGACACTGGAGCCAGTACTGCGGAGGTCGCAGAGACGGTGCGGACCCCCGATACGGCTGAACTTGTGAACATATGGACAGTTCGTATTGTCTCCTTACCCCACCGGCCTTTGTTTTTAAAGGAGGGGTGAATGTGGTGAACCATAGATGGTTACCACTATGGGTACTTGTACATATGTTACTCTTGTTACTGTTGGGGTTAGGGTTGGGGTGTTCCACCTGTTAGCGTTGTTCTGTGGTACACTCCGTTTGGCTCCGCCTTCTTACAGGAGTATAAAGGTCACTGCTACTTCCTAGTAGCTCTTAGTCTGGGATAATATTGTTAAGCAGTGTGCTCTATTCTTGTTGTGAATAAAAGCCTTTATTCCCGGGTACGTCCTAGCCTCCCGTGTGAATCAATCGCGCATCAATCTGTTGTTTCTTTCTCCACCTATTCTACAATGTTTGCAGCCAGAATACACCACTCCTTTAAGAGGTGCTGTTTGCCTTTAAATAGTGTCATAAACTCTCAGTATCACATCTCCACCCTTCTCCCAAATAGGCGTGAAGCCAATGGATAACATGTATGGCACTGGTTTCAAGTATAAATTATTATAATTCGTGAAAAGCACAGATGTTCTTTGGTCAGGTGTCATGTTGCTCATCCCCTGGTTTATACATCTATGTGTAGGATTCATTAATATTCAGTAATACAATTAATGCTAACACTTTTGTCATTTTATTACTGTAATGTTATTGTTTCTTTCAATGTCATGGTATCTGAACTGCAAAGTAACTAAACTATCTCAAGGAGAAAATCATTTAACTGAACTTGTTGGCTGTAAAAAGAAATTTTATTAAACAGAGTCCTGTAAAGTTTTCTTGCTATATCTTAAATTACATCATCTTTAACTAGCAATAATCTTTATGACTCAATGACGGAAGCACTGAAAGCTTTGAATAAAAAATGATTAGTTGAATCATTGTGGATCTGAAATATATGTTAGTTAATTGAATTGGCCATTTGTTATAATTTTATTAATCAGGATTGGAGGATTGCGGATGTGGTTCCTATATTCAAGAAAGGGAATTGGGATAGCCCAGGAAATTACCAACCGGTGAGTCTCACCTCAGTGGTTGGTAAGTTGATGGAGAAGATCCTGTGGGACAGGATTTATGAACATTTAGAGAAGTTTAGTGTGCTCAAAAGTAGTCAGCACAGCTTTGTCAAAGGCAAATCGTGCCTTATGAGCCTGGTGGAGTTCTTTGAAAATATGACTAAACACATTGACGAAGGAAAAGCAGTAGATGTGGTTTACATGGACTTCAGCAAGGCGTTCGATAAGGTCCCCAATGCAAGACTTCTCGAGAAAGTGAGAGGGCATGGGATCCAAGGGGCTGCTGCCTTGTGGATTCAGAACTGGCTTGCCTGCAGAAGGCAGAGAGTGGTTGTAGACGGGTCTTTTTCTGAATGGAGGTCGGTCACCAGTGGAGTGCCCCAGGGATCTATTCTGGGACCCTTGCTGTTTGTCATTTTCATAAATGACCTGGATGAGGAAGTGGAGGGATGGGTTGGTAAGTTTGCCGACGACACGAAGGTTGGTGGTGTTGTGGATAGGTTGGAGGGATGTCAGAAGCTGCAGCGTGACATAGATAGGATGCAAGACTGGGCGGAGAAGTGGCAGATGGACTTCAACCCGGATAAATGTGGAGTGGTCCATTTTGGCAGGTCAAATGGGATGAAGGAGTATAATATCAAGGGTAAGACTCTTAGCAGTGTAGAGGATCAGAAGGACCTTGGGGTCCGGGTCCATAGGAATCTTAAATCAGCCTCGCAAGTAGAGGAGGTGGTTAAGAAGGCGTATGGTGTGCTGGCCTTCATCAATCGAGGGATTGAGTTTAGGAGTCGGGAGATAATGATGCAGCTTTATAACACCCTCGTCAGACCCCACTTGGAGTACTGTGCTCAGTTCTGGTCGCCTCATTAGAGGAGGGATGTGGAAAGGGTGCAGAGAAGGTTTACAAGGATGTTGCCTGGATTGGTTGGCATGCCTTATGAGGATAGGTTGAGGGAGCTCGGTCTTTTCTCCTTGGAGAGATGAAGGATGAGAGGTGACCTGATAGAGGTGTACAAGATGTTGAGAGGTATAGATCGGGTGGATTCTCGGAGGCTTTTTCCCAGAGCTGAAATGGCTGCTATGAGAGGATAAAAGGTCACAATTTAGTTTTTCACAGTTGAATGAATTCGCAGTGACAAAATACAGCTTACCTTTTATGGTGCTGGGGAGTAGATACAGAGGAGATGTCAGGGGTAAGTTTTTCACTCAGAGGGTGGTGGGTGAGTGGAATCGGCTGCCGTCAATGGTGGTGGAGGCAAACTCGATAGGGTCTTTTAAGAAACTTCTGGATGAGTACATGGGACTTAATAGGATTGAGGGTTATAGGTAAGCCTATATATAAGCCTAGGTAGGTAGGGACATGACCGGCGCAACATATGGTCTGAAGGGCCTGTTTGTGCTGTATTTTTTCTACGTTCTATTTCTATGTAATATCAGAGATTTACTTTAAAAGTATGTTATTCTTGTTCAATATAATTTTTTGATCAGATAATATTTATAGACCCAAAAAAAAGTGAAAAATAGAATATGCTCAAAACTAATTAGTTATTTTTGCTGTTTCTTTTTTCGCTGTCTTATGCACAATTTCTATCTCTTTCTCTCTTGTTTAGTACTTGCAAATGTATTTGGAACTGTCCAATTCCATGGATGATGATATTGGCTTAGGCAAAACCTATGAAGCACTGGCTAAGGCCTTGATAAGGTAAGCTGTATTTTGTCACTGCGAATTCATTCAACTGTGAAAAACTAAATTGTTTGAGGTCTGTTGCCAAGCATTACAGCATACTTAAATCTGAAGCATTGCCCTTCTTGAATGACCCTTGCAGGAAAGTTATCCAGTTATTTTCTCGGCACATTTCAAAGACAGCATGAGGTTGGCAAATGTTAGATATTTTATTGTAGCAAACATCTAGTTGATAAGCTAGTCCTGCCATTACATTTTATGTTTCAGGTTATATAACCAAATGTTTCAAAATCTTCGAATATTTTAGATTTTCATTTCAGTTTTAGAACTACTTATATTATTCCTTTAAAATTATTTTCCAGGGGCATAACATTCTGTCTGTTCATTTTTATTTTGGTCAGTCTGAGATGATTAAGTGTTTTCCCACTGGGAAAAAGTGTTTTTTTAGTTACAAATGTTTCTACAATATAATAACTCAAACATTATACATACTGCATTTATATTAAATGTAATTCAACAGTCCAGTAAGCATCACAATTTATTAAATTAAACTGGTTCTTTCTGAGATGAAATTTTGGAAATGACCATAGAGAAAAAAAATTAATTGAAAGTGTTTACATTAATTCATGAAATGAAGAAAGTCGTTTAAATTTCCACCTGTCACCAGTCCCATTTTCTTCTTGCTAAAAGCTCCTGTCCTTAAACTTGGTGGCACAATTGGTAACCCCCCTGAGTGACTGTTTTCATCTCTGCTATATTTGATTTCTCCACACTGAACAAATGATTAAGTTTTCATGCATTGGTTCAGCCAAAATCTGTGTTCAGTCAACCACATCCTTTATTGATTACTTCTACTGCAAACAGTAAGCTGTGTGTGATGTACATAATTGGACAGTTGTCAGGGGATGAGGGTGTTAAGAGTCCTGGTTCCCCAGCTGGAAATTGGAATCACCTTGATATACAAATAGTGTGTGCTAGCTTCTCTCAACCTTGAGACTAAGGAAGCCTGTTTTCTGAGAAAATAAATTAACTCTTTAAAGCCTCCAATAGAAGTTTCCTAAAGTACATGATATTTTTCTCAAATGAAATTTTAAAGTCAGTGCAGAAGCTCTCCATGCCACCATGCTGAGCCACGTTTATTATTATAGCATTAAGGTTTTTGTAAATTGCAGAAGAAACTGGATGAAGAATTGGCCCTGTGGAGTATGGACAATATGTGATATACATGTATATTTTTGTATCTTATATGGATGTAATGTGAAAAGAAATTAGGATCCCTAGCTCATTCTGTGAGTGCGGATGATAAGTAACTTCTTCACTCATGAAATATAAAACAGCCAAAAACATGCTTAAAGGAATTGTTTTGCCTTAAAACTATTGTGTCTCCCAAAGCGCAATAAAAAATATTTCTTAGGCAAATATTTGCACACTTCAACAGTTATATTGCAATATTCATTTGTGTTCTAATAACAAAGACATCATAGTGCTGCTTGCATTATCTTGGCGATTACTGTGAACAATGTTAATGTGTGAAAGCTTATGCACTCCTAGTAAGTTTAAACTTAAATGGTTGAAGAATCAATTAAAATAACAGAGAGAGAAAAACTGATTTATGCTAAGCAATCATACAATTACAATATTCATTGTACTTTCCATGTTATTGTTATCAGGTGTAACAAAGGCTGGGATCCTCCAATCTCATTCGTCCCGCCACCACTGCCAGCGAGAATGGATAATTTGGCGCTCAGCCAGAACTCCATTTGTTGCAGCGGGATGGAGAATTCCAGCCGCAGGCGAGGTCAGAGAATTCCACCCAAAATATACCTTAAATATTATTTGAAAGCTGGAATATTCTGCTTTGGTGGAAACTGCATCTTCATTGGGGAAAAATATCAGTTTGGCACAAGCATATACTCATAGCTTTGGCCAATATATGGGTGGACTCACTGGCAAGCTAAGGGGGAAGAAATTAGCAATGATATGTGCAGAAACCTCAGCTGTATGAAAAGGAATAAAATAAACAAATTTTATATGCCCCCTCTGCCGCAACAGCAATGCTAGACAACAAGAACATTAGAATAGCTCCTCAAGTCTGTATCACCATTTAATTATATCATGACTGATCTGCACCTCAGTTCCATTTAAATGTTCTAGTTCCAAAGTTCTTGGTACGAATATCCAACAAAAATCTTACTTTGTCTTAAAATTCCAATTATCCTAGCATCCATAGCCTTTGCTTTCTTCCAACTTTTGTGAGGAAAAGTGTGTTCTGACTTTACCACTATATGGCTCAGCTCTACTTTTAAGATTATGTCCCTTTTCTTTCATTCTCCTACTTGGAAAAATTTCTCTGAATCTGAACTATCAAAAAATTCTATTATTTAAACATCTTGATCAGACTACTGAATATACTGAAGATTATATAAACCACGTTTCTGCTACCTGTACCCATAATTTAACCCAGTCAGCCTCAGTATCAGTCTGGTGAATCTGCACTATAACCCCACTGTGGCCAATGTGTCCTTTCTCGGGTGCAATGCCAAAAACAAAATACAATGTTCCAGATAGGGTCAGGCCAATTGAAGAGTAACTTGTTCAACTTTGTAATTGGGCTCCCTTGAAATAAAGGCCAACATTCCTTTAAGTTCTCTCTTATACCTGTCCACTAGCTTTTAATAATTGTGCACTTGGGTTTTCAAATCTCTTTGCTTTTCCACATTACGGTTTTCTCAGCATTCTGGAAATAATCCAATTTATCTTTGTTAGTCCAAAAGTGGATGACTTCACACTTTCCCACATTGTAAGAAGTCTCACAACACCAGGTTAAAGTCCAACAGATTTATTTAGAACCACGAGCTTTCGGAGCGCTGCTCCTTCATTAGGTGAGTGGAGTCCACCAACCCTCCATCTACCACCACTCCCCCCCGCCCCCCCCAGTTCCGCCTGACCTGACCTGACTTGTCACCACCACCTAACTCCCGAATCCACCAGCAAATCCCCTAACGACTACCCACCCCTCTGACTTCCACCACTCCTGACTAGCCCTCACTCTTGACCTGACTGGTCCTCACCATCCTACTAGCTCCCGACCTTCTTACTCACCCGATCTGACTAGATTATGACACCTGATTTTCCCATGACCCCCAACTCCCCTCACCCCTCTGATTCATCCTGACCTGACTCATCCCACCTCCATCCTACCCACTTACACTCTCTCCATAGCGTTTCAAAGAAGTCTCAGGACAATTAAATTCATTATTTACCAGAATATGGCACTGAAGCCATAGAAAGGGGACATGGCTTCTGCCCAGATTCCCTTCGCTGATGTCTCCAAGGTTTCCTGTGCTTAGTCAGTTTGGAAGGGTCCTCCATCAGAAGATTTCCCACTAAAATCAGAGCGAAGTGTATTCTTTTAGGTTGTGATTGCACTAGAAAGGGTACAGAGGAGATTCACCAAGATGTTTTGGGCTGGAACATTTCAGTTATGAAAAGAGACTGGTTAGGCTGGTATTGGTTTTTTAGAACAGAGAAGGCTGGGGGGGTGGCCCCTCATTGAGGTGTATAAAATGATGAGGTACATAGATATGGTAGATAGGAAGAAACTTTCCCCTTAGTAGAGGGGTTAATAGCCAAGGGGCTAGATTTAAGGTAAGGAGCAGGGGATTTGAGGAAAATATTTTCACCCTGAGGGTGGTGGAAATCTGGAACTCACTGCCTAAAAGGATGTTAGAGGTGGGAACTCTCTCATTATTTAAGAAGCATGTAAATAAGCACTTGAAACACCAGAGCATACAAGGCTTTGGACCACGTGCTGGAAAATGGAATGAGAACAGATAGGTGTTTTATGGCCAGCGCATACACGATGGATCGAAGGGCTTCTTTCTGTCCTGTAAAGGTAGGAAATAGGGTTTGCGACCAGGAATTTAAGTTTTGGGTCATAATGAAATGAAAAGTTGAAGCCCTAGAACAAATCCCTGGGGAGCACCACATGTCACAGCCCACCAGGCACTGTATCCTTTTTCTGTCTACCTCCCAACCAACTTTTAATTTAAGTCAAAAAGGGAAAGTCCTGTATAAAAGCAGTACTTGGAAATTAAAGTGTGTAAAAAGACATAAAGTTTGGAGTAGCAGGCTGGGAACCACCAAGTGAATTCAATGAGGAGGTGAATAAGGATCTGTGTCCTTTCCAAAGGAGACTGAAGAGAAGGCTGTCCATGACAGCAGAGATATGGACCCTAGAAGTTATGACTGCTTACTGTACTACATGAAAAGGGTATTGTGACATCACCTACATGCCTACCTATGTCTACCTACATGAACTATGCCACGCATAACACCTGTGATTTCATTTGTGGCAACCTTAGACAATATTTTTCCTTGTTGCAAATATCAATGGAATATGTGGCAGCTTCACTAAAATCTGTCATAGATCCCAACCTAGGAAGCAATCAAAGAACATTCAGTGAATATTCTGCATGGAAACACAGACCACAGTTCCTGGTGGCAGCTGGGAATATAATGAACAATAAATACCCCTTCAGCTCTTGGTGATTAGCATGTTAAGCTACTGTCTATCAAGGCTTTAAGAATCTTATGGCTACCAATTTCAGAATCAACCTGGTGATCAATGGGAATAGATCCATGGCAACAGTTGGAACAGCATTATTGTGGAGGAGACCTTGTGGCGCGTAGTAGTGCCTCTTTCGCTGGATCAGAAGCTTCGGGTTTGAGTCCAATGCTAGGGCTTGGCCACAGAAGGAGAGTTCAACGAGGTTCAATGGGCTGATAATCAGCTCGGAAGTCCTTCTGCCACTTCCCCCACTATTCCCCAAAGGGTAAAAAACAGCATGGAGGTGAAGATATGCAAACTGGTTTGCCATACATGTGGATGTCCACAGCAATGTTTTGACTCTTAAATGTCCTCAGAAATGGCCTAGCAAGCCATTCGGTTCAAGACTAATTAGGGATGAGCAACAATGCTGCTGTCATATGGCAGATCTCTGATCTTTACTCTTAGAGCACTACAGGAGGAGGTGGTGCCATAGTGGTATTGTCACTGGACTCTTATCTAGACACCCAGGCTGGGAATTTGGATTCAAATCCCACCATGGCAGCTGGTGAAATTTGAATTCTGTAAAAATCTGGAATTAAAGATCTATTAATGACCATGAAACAATTGCCTTAAAAGCCCATCTGGTTCACTAATGTCCTTTAGGGAAGGAAATCTGTCATCCTTACCTGGTTTGCCCTACATGCTTTGACTCTTAAATGTCCTTGGAAATGGCCTAGAAAGCCATTCAACTCGAGGCTAATTAGGGATGATCAACAAATGCTGGTCCAGCCAGTGATGCCCACATCCCATGAATGAATTTTTAATAAAACGTGTTGTTATCATGTAGGAAATGACAATGAGCTGTTGTGCTACAAAGTCCAGTAAACCATGGTTTGGATGGTGCTCCCACCAGGAGCAGGCTGAGATCCTAGTGTGGGAAAAAAAATAATTAAAACTGGGAAATATGAGTACTCACCTGAACTGGCATTCCATATTAAAGAATACAAGACCAGTTCAACCAGTAACTTTATTTGCCAGTTTTTACTGTTTTTTTTCCGTCTGGGGTTGCACCTAAGAGAAGCAGTAAAGTAGGAGCAAAAAAGTAGAGCAATATAGCGAAGAACAATATACAGAAATATTAGTTTAGTTTGTGTTCATTTTAAAAGAGAATGTGTTGTTTAGCATGCTCTTACCCATGGAAGTTAAGGTCATAATAAGGAAGGCTGCACTTACTTCACCATGACTTATTCAGACATTACTGTCATGACCATGTAGAGCCAAAGAGGTCTGATGTAATGTCCTAGAAATGGTACTGAATTCTTACTTCAAGACAGGGAGAAGGGGTGACATCTGTAGACTTTGGTACACAGAACAAAATACTTCAGCGATCAGTCATGCTCGGATGCTTCTTCCAGCAATCACTGAGAAGTATCGAGGTGACAACCATCGTAATGCTTACAGCAATGTAATTCTGCCTCCAAAGCAGATGGTCACGTTCCCAGGAATATCCATGTTCAGGCCTTTTGATACGGTTACTATGTGCAGGGCACAGTTGGCTATAACAAAATAGGACACAAGCCTTTTAAGATTCCATGATCACTAGTAGAGACATATTCCTCGATATATTGTTGCTCTGTTCACTACTAATGAGCTCATTGTTCATGGGAGGAGGGGGTAGGCCTTGTCGTCCACAAGCCATTAATCAACATGATTTTCTTTCTTGGAGGAATTCACTTATTCAGTGAATCGCAATTTTCTAATAAACATCTTCCCTTCAATTACTCCACGGACATGAATTGCCTAAATATTTTTGGGGGAAATGTGTGATAGGGAAATACAAGCACTTTAAATGCTAACTCACTCTCTTTCCCTCTAACCTCTTCTGCTGCTCTTCCATTCAATGGTAAGTCCATAGGCAATACAATACATGTTTCTAAGAAGCTTTTGCTGTACATCTGGGGATTGAAAATCTCACACTTCCACAGACAGTGAAAAGAAAATGTACTTTAAAATTATTCACAACTTCAATGGTCATTATTCAAACTTCAAGCTCTTCATGCTTAAAACCTTATTTCTTACTCCATATTCAGTTCATCCTGGCAACAGAGGCACAATATGACAAAGAAATTAGGCATGATTCCATGGAAGTGCCTGTTGCACACCTTTTAATGAATTCAATGGCAGGACCACAGACATTGGGTAGCCAGCTTATTACTGGTGAGCTGCAGTTTACAATCAAGCCCCAGAGGCAGCTCACCAGTATCAGCCCTGTAGAGAGCCTGATGGAGGGGGTAGAGAAGGCTAGCAATTGGGAAGCGTGGGTCAGCAGTGGTCTGTTAATTTCATGTAGAGCATAGCTGCTTCACCCGGCTACTCAATAAAGTAGGTAAAAAAGTATAACTTAACTTTAGAATGCCAGAATCTAACGGTCCCTTTAAGGATTGCTGATTTGACTGATAATTGCCTGAAGAAAATGAGTGACAAATGCAAAGGGACATTCTGCTGTCAATTGCAATTAAATTTGTTAAGGGGGACTGAAACAAGTGTTAGACCACCAAATTGCACATGCAGTGGGTCTAATGCCTTTTTTAGCACTTGCCTTAGACTTCATTGGAGGAAACCTAACCAAAATGGCACTTCTTGACATGAAATGAACACACATCCTATCCATCATATTGGAATTTTATAGACAAAATATGGGTGCAGCATAATCCAATTTCTAGGGCTATATTTCTCATTAGAAAAATCAAGAGACAAAAGGGAGGGAGGAATTACTATCACTAAAGAAGAAGTGTTTAGAAATCTAATGAGACTAAAGGCTGACAAGTCTTCTGGACAAGACTATCCTGCCTTCTTGGATCTTAAAAGAAGTGGCTGCGGAGATAGTAAAGATTGTTTTTAATCTTCTTTAGATTTTGGTTCAAATGAATTGGAAAACTGCAAATATAATGCCCTTAATTCAAGAAAGGAGGGGGGCAGAAAGCAGGAAACTATAAACCAGTTATCCTACCATCTGTCATTGGGAAAATGCTGGAATCCATTACTAAGAATATTTAGAAAACCATAATGTAGTCAAACAAATTCAATATGGTATTATGAGAGGAAAATCACGTTTGACAAATTTATTAGAGTTCTTTTAGATGTAGCAAACAGGGTGAAAAGGGGAGCTAATATATGTAATGTATTTAGATTGCCAAAAGGTATTCGATGACGTCACATAAAAAGTTACTACACGAGCTAAAAGTTCATAGTTTTGGGGGTGATAGTGTGGATAGAGAATTGGCTAACAACCAAGAAACAGAAAGTGGGATTCCCTTTTTGGCAGGTTTGAAGGCAGACACGCAAATAAAAGTGACCTTCCCTTTACCTATCTGCCTGCCTGGTGATTGTGGTGGGAAATGGGGGGCATGAGTTGATACAAAGTTGTCTTATGAGCTATAAAGGGCTATAGGGATGAATGTAGGTGGGGGGGGGGGGGGTCATGAGTTGCTGTGAGTTTGCAAACTTGGTATTGGGGCTATAAAGAACCATGTAGATGAGTGGGGTGATCATGGGTTGAATTTCAATAAGTTGGCCGAGGGGGGGAGCAGGAGAAAGGCAGAGCATGAGTTGGTATGGTTGGGGCATGGGGAGTGTGTCGGGATTGAGGGCATGTGATGACTATTCTTTATTTTTATTTTTAAAGTTTATTTATTAACGTCGCAAGTAGGCTTACATCAACACTGCAATGAAGTTTTGTGAAAATTCCCTACACTCTGGTGCCTGTTCAGATACACTGAAGGAGAATTTAGCGTGGCCAATGCACTAACCAGCACATCTTTTGGATTGTGGGAGCACCCGCAGGAAACCCACGCAGACACGGAAGAACGTGCAGACTCTGCACAAACAGTCATCTGAACCGGAATCGAACCCAAGTCCCAGGTGCTGTAAGACGGCAGTGCTAACCACTGTGCCACTGTATTGCCCCACTGGGACAAAGGGCAGGATTTTCTGGCCACTCTTGCCCTAAGACAGGAAAATTCCACCCAAAGTCTCAGAGCACCAGGCCAGCCTTTAAAACAGCACCCACTTCGCATCCAACAATTCTTACGGCTGACTCCAAACACTTTCTTCGGTCAGCAGGTCGGATTCCTGTTAGCACCCATGCCCCCTACACCCCTGGAAAATCTGAAGATTCAAGGCATTTTCTCCAAAGTCAGGTTTGTGGAGTCAGGAATTTTCCTGACTCTGTGGCTGCGATTCTCCCATTGCGACCCACAACTTTTCTGTCAGGTCGCGTTGGGAGACGCGTGTCTCTGGCCTTGAACAGGGATTTGCG
Source organism: Mustelus asterias (assembly GCF_964213995.1). Taxonomy (NCBI): domain Eukaryota; kingdom Metazoa; phylum Chordata; class Chondrichthyes; order Carcharhiniformes; family Triakidae; genus Mustelus; species Mustelus asterias. The sequence continues at coordinate 53,084,652 of NC_135801.1, read as the reverse complement.
CGTGCACTGGAAACGCATGCGCATCTCCTAGAACTGGCGAACAGTCGCCGACCAGACCACGCTGGAAACCGGCGGGAAGGCAGGTAAGTCATTTAAATCTTTTCTGCATGTATTTTAAATATGTATATTTGTTCATTATCGGGATCTTTCAGGTCCTGATTAAATCTCCTACCCTGCCAGGAGTACTTCATTCCGGCAGGGTTCAGACTAGCTCCCCATATTTGGAGAACTAGCGGGAGACCCTGCCAGAATGAAGGAGGGGCAATGGGGACCCCCATGGGGTCGGGCGGCAGAGGGGGCATGGACTATGTTTAAATAAATAAATAATAGAATATAAAACATCCCCCCACCCTACAGACTCCCATTCTTTGCCCACCTCCAAGCCAACTCACCTGCAACAGTTCCTTGACAGTTTGACACTTCCTGGACAGATTTTTCAACTTTGACACATCCTGGACAGCTTTGGCACAGGCAAACAAATGCAGTTGAGGAACTGAGTGCACATCTGAGAGTTTGGTGAGTGGAGTGTTTGAAGTGTTGTGCTTGTAAAATCTAGTATGATCTGTAATTGGCAGTAACTGGAAAGTACTGTGTAATTAGATGAAGTCCACTAGTTTACTTCTTTCTTCATGACACACAAATACACTCTGCTAAGAGAGCTGAGAATATAATTAGCTAACTGATTGAATCTAGTTTCTCTAGCTCCAGTTCACTTTACTTAAGAGTTTGGTGAGTGAAGGAGTTCAGTGAGGAGGTGAACGAGGTGTTCCTTTCTTTTGCATTTTCTACATTTTTCACCCTGTAGCAATTGGTTCTCATTCTACTCCAGTGAAAGGAGCGAGCTGTTTAGTAATTATCTGGTAAGTGATTAACGACTGCTCCAGATCTGAGGTTTGAAATAGTATACAAGCTGGTGGTAAAGTTAACAATATATATAATAAAGCAACATAAAAAGTAAATAATATAATTAAGTAATTGAGGCATTTTAAGGATGACAGGACAGGGAGAGCTCCGGGATGCCAGTGTGATCCAGGACAAACATGTCTGCAGTAAATGTTTGCGGCTTGAGGAGTTTCTGCTCAGTCATTGAGCTGGAGGCTGAGTTGTAAACACTGACACATGAGGAAGGAGGAGAGTTACCTTGTTCAGCTTTGGTTTATATTGGATCTCTTTGAGTCCAGTATTTCACTTGCTGCATGGACATTGGTAATGTATTGAGAAAATTCAAGGCTAGGATCATTTCTTGTGGCACTGCTGGGGACACCATACTTTCCAGCAACAGAAGAAGACTCAAGGCATCTACGTTTGATATATGTGTCTCTGATCAGTGTTGGAAAGTATATTCATAGGCAGCCAACAATAAAGTCCAATACTGTATCCTTGCAGACACTATTAGAGGGATTGCATTATCTTCTCTAAACAGTCCTCGTAAAAGGTTAACATCAGTGATTATGGTAAAATGCTGCCCATAAACATATTGGTAGAATTTTTTTATCCCGAAGTTGATGACCAAACCTTCTTTCTCAATCTGTGAGTATGTCTTCTCTGCATCAGTTAATGTTCTTGAAACATAGCCAATGGTCCTTTGGACCGGTCATTCATTTTATGTGACAAAACAGCTCCAATTCCATAGGAGATGCATCACAAGTGAGTATGATTTCTTTAGAAGGAATTAAGTGGACTAAAAGTAGATTGATTATTGAGTTTGCTTCATTTGTTTGAAGGTTTCTTTTTGCTGCATCTTCCAGTACCATCTTCCAGTACCATCTTCAGTGTTTTTTTAATAATACATTTAGAGGTGCCAACATCATAGACACATTTGGAATGAATCTCCTATAATAATTTACTATTCCAAGGAAGGACTTCAGCTCATATGTATTCTTCAGGATTGGTGCTTCTTTAATGGCCCTATCTTCCATCGGATGCAATCCTCCATTCTTAAGCCCAAATAAATCACCTAATTTTCCTGAAAAGTGCTCTTCTCTTTAGTCTTACTCCCACTGTCTGGAAACTTCTTAAAACTCTCCAAGTTAGTTAGGTACTCCTCTTCTGTGGCTCCCATGATTAGCACATCATTTAAATAAATGACTACTTAAGGCAAATCTTGCAATAGGCTCTCCATTGTGCTTTGAAAAATTGCACAAGCAGAAGAGACTCCAAATGGCAACCTGAACGTTCAAAGACTATTTCCTCGGGTGGATGGAGCTATTACAAGGGGGCATAACTATAGGGTTCACAGTGGAAGATATAGGAAGGATATCAGAGGTAGGTTCTTTACGCAGAGAGTGGTTGGGGTGTGGAATGGACTGCCTGCAGTGATAGTGGAGTCAGACACTTTAGGAACATTTAAGCGGTTATTGGATAGGCACATGGAGCACACCAGGATGATAGGGAGTGGGATAGCTTGATCTTGGTTTCAGATAAAGCTCGGCACAACATCGTGGGCCGAAGGGCCTGTTTGTGCTGTACTGTTCTATGTTCTATGGTATCCTAATACACGCTGTTATGTGTGCTAATAGTGATGAATTTCCTTGAAGTGTCATCCAGTTCCAGCTGCTGGTATGCATGAATCATGTCTAATTTGGTTTATGTTAGACCCCCTAGCCAACTTTGCGTAGAAGTCCTCTATTTTAGGTATAGGGTACCTAACTAATTTCACATTTCCAGTTCACTGTTACTTCATAGTCACCGCATATTTGTACAATCTTATCAGGTTTGATTACTGGCATAATGGGAGCTGCCCACTCCTCAAATTGCACGAGATTTATGATGACCGAATCTTCTAATCGTCTAAGTTCAGTCTCCACCTTCTCATGCAATGAACAAGGTGCAGCTTCCAGATCCACATGAATTTTGGCTTTCAGGCCTCCGACTTTGCCCAACTCATCCTGAAATACCACCTGGTACCTTCTGAGGATTTCATGTAGGCCCTTTCATTATTTTTAAAAATTTCTAGCCAATTCAGTTCAATTTCCTGACGTCAATCTCGACCCATCAAGGTTTTGGCCCTTGGCCCGCAACTACAATTAAGGTGGTTGGACAATAACCTACAGGGTTGTTGTTGTTCCCAAGATCTATATAGCCTCATCAGTGTACATAGCCAGCTTGACTGCAAAGTTTTTTAATCTCAGTGGTTGGACCCCTCCTTGTAGGTATCGTTAAGTTTGCTCTTCTACTATCGTGGCTGAGGTTCCTGCGTCTACCTCCATTTAGAGTAGACAACCATTGATATCTGTGTTATTAATATAGGGGCTCGCTTGCCCAATTTAATATTATTCACATATATTTGGACCTCCTTCAGAATTATTCTCCATGCACTGGAGCTGGAATCTTGATCCTGCTAGCACTGAGCTAGCTTTGCTTGATCTTACATTTGTTTCTTACATAGAATCATAGAATCCCTACAGTACAGAAAGAGGCCATTCGGCCCATCGAGTCTGCACCGACCACAATCCCACCCAGGCCCTACCTCCATATCCCTACATATTTTACCCACTAATCCTTCTAACCTACGCATCTCAGGACACTAAGGGGCAATTTAGAATGGCCAATCAACCTAACCCGCACATCTTTGGACTGTGGGAGGAAACCGGAGCACCCGGAGGAAACCCACGCAGACACGAGGAGAATGTGCAAACTCCACACAGACAATGACCCAAGCCGGGAATCGAACCCAGGTCCCTGGAGCTGTGAAGCAGCAGTGCTAACCACTGTGCTACCGTGCCGCCCTTGCGTGATCCTTTTTGCCACAGGCATAACACACAGCTTCCTTCAACCAACACATCTCCTGGGGTGGTTTCCCCCAAACCAGTAGCACTCTTCACAAATCTCTTATACTTCTGCACTCTGTCAGGCTCTGCAACGCTTTGCTTGTCAAACATTGCACCCTCATCTTTGGCACTTCTGCTACTGGCAGCTTCCCTCCAAACTTGATGGACCTCACCTTGAAGCTCCATTGCATCCTTTCCTCCACTTTCCATGGCAGGCAACTTCTAGCACCTTCTTTGGGGTTATATCTGCAACTGTCAACAGGTTTTTCTGTCTGGCAGTTTTATTTACCCCACACACTAGATGGTTTCTCAACATATCATTAAGGACAGATTCAAATTCATAGTGTTCAGCTGTTTGTCTCAATCACACCACAAAAGCTGCTTTGGCTTCCCCAAGGGTTTTTGCTGTTGAGTTGAACTTCTCTCTTTGCATAATTACTGAGGGCTTCAGATGATAATGTCCTTTTACTATTTCTACTTGCTCTTCGAAGGTTTTAAAGTCTGGCGAAGTGAAGCTCCTTATTAAATTGTAGGTTTGGGTATCGCAAGCTGTCAACTGTTATACCCTCTTACCCTCCTCTTCTCCTTCACCCCTTACCCTCCCCCCCCCACCAACCCCCGCCCACCCCATTACGTTTGCTTTGAAAAAATATTGCAAGTGTAGAAACATAGAAAGATAGGAGCAGGAGGAGGCCATTTGGCACTTCGAGCCTGCTCCACCATTCATTACGATCATGGCTGATCATCCAACTCAATAACCTAATCCTGCTTTTTCCCCATAACCTTTGATCCCATTTGCCCCAAGTGCTATATCCAGCTGCCTCTTGAATACATTCAACTACTTCCTGTGGTAATGAATTCCACAGACTCACCACTCTTTGGGTGAAGAAATGTCTCCTCATCTCTGTCCTAAATAGTCTACCCTGAATCCTCAGACTGTGACCCCTGGTTCTGGACTCCCCCGTAAGAAGTTTAACAACACCAGGTTAAAGTCCAACAGGTTTATTTGGTAGCAAAAGCCACACAAGCTTTCGGAGCTGCAAGCCCCTTCTTCAGGTGAGTGGGAATTCTGTTCACAAACAGAGCATATAAAGACACAGACTCAATTTACATGAATAATGGTTGGAATGCGAATACTTACAACTAATCAAGTCTTTAAGAAACAAAACAACCCGTGAGTGGAGAGAGCATCAAGACAGGCTCAAAAGATGTGTATTGTCTCCAGACAAGACAGCCAGTGAAACTCTGTGGGGGTTACAAATAGTGTGACATGAACCCAATATCCCGGTTGAGGCCGTCCTCGTGTGTGCGGAACTTGGCTATCAGTTTCTGCTCAGCGACTCTGCGCCATCGTGTGTCGCGAAGGCCGCCTTGGAGAACGCTTACCTGAATATCAGAGGCCGAATGCCCGTGACCACTGAAGTGCTCCCCAACAGGAAGAGAACAGTCTTGCCTGGTGATTGTCGAGCGGTGTTCATTCATCCGTTGTCGCAGCGTCTGCATAGTTTCCCCGATGTACCATGCCTCGGGACATCCTTTCTTGCAGCGTATCAGGTAGACAACGTTGGCCGAGTTGCAAGAGTATGTACCGTGTACCTGGTGGATGGTGTTCTCACGTGAGATGATGGCATCTGTGTCGATGATCCGGCACGTCTTGCAGAGGTTGCTGTGGCAGGGTTGTGTGGTGTCATGGTCACTGTTCTCCTGAAGGCTGGGTAGTTTGCTGCGGACAATGGTCTGTTTGAGGTTGTGCGGTTGTTTGAAGGCAAGAAGTGGGGGTGTGGGGATGGCCTTGGCGAGATGTTCGTCTTCATCAATGACATGTTGAAGGCTCCGGAGGAGATGCCGTAGCTTCTCCGCTCCGGGGAAGTACTGGACAACGAAGGGTACTCTGTCCACTGTGTCCCGTGTTTGTCTTCTGAGGAGGCCAACATCGAACACAATGGGACAGCCAATGAACCGGAACAGCCGACAGAGAGATCCGCAGTGCATCCGAAGAGGAAAGAGTCGAATTGGACTCCTCCGGAAGGCCGCTGCCCTCGACTTGACATGTATGCCCAAGCCGTCAGGAGGTGCGTCAATACCAAATTCATCAGCCGCACTCACAAGACAGCCCCGAACATCACCCAAGCACAACGTAACGCCATCCACGCTCTCAAGACCAACCGCAACATTGTCATCAAACCAGCAGACAAAGGAGGGGCCATCGTCATACTGAACAGAACGGATTACTGCAAAGAAGTGTACCGACAACTAAACAACGAGGAACACTACAGACAGTTACCTGCAGATCCGACCAAAGAACACAACCGTCAACTCAACACTCTGATCAAGACCTTTGATCCGGACCTTCAGAACACCCTCCGTGCTCTCATCCCACGTACTCCCCGCGTTGGAGATCTCTACTGCCTCCCGAAGATACACAAGGCAAACACACCTGGCCGTCCCATCGTATCGGGCAATGGGACCCTGTGCGAGAACCTCTCCGGCTATGTTGAGGGCATCCTGAAACCCATTGTACAAAGAACCCCCAGCTTTTGTCGCGACACGACGGACTTCCTACAGAAACTCGGCACACATGGAGCAGTTGAACCAGGAGCGCTCCTCGTCACAATGGATGTCTCGGCACTCTACACCAGCATCCCCCATGACGATGGCATTGCTGCAACGGCCTCAGTGCTCAGCGCCAACAACTGCCAGTTTCCAGATGCAATTTTACATCTCATCCGCTTCATCCTGGACCACAATATCTTCACCTTCAACAACCAGTTCTTCATCCAGACACACGGAACAGCCATGGGGACCAAATTCGCACCTCAATATGCCAACATCTTCATGCACAGGTTCGAACAAGACTTCTTCACTGCACGGGACCTTCAACCGATGCTATACACTAGATACATCGATGACATTTTCTTCCTTTGGACTCATAGTGAACAATCACTGAAACAACTCTATGATGACATCAACAAGTTCCATCCCACCATCAGACTCACCATAGACTACTCTCCGGAATCGGTTGCATTCTTGGACACACGCATCTCCATTAAGGACGGTCACCTCAGCACCTCACTGTACCGCAAGCCCACGGATAACCTCACGATGCTCCACTTCTCCAGCTTCCACCCTAAACACGTTAAAGAAGCCATTCCCTACGGACAAGCCCTCCGTATACACAGGATCTGCTCGGATGAGGAGGATCGCAACAGACACCTCCAGACGCTGAAAGATGCCCTCATAAGAACAGCATATGGCGCTCGACTCATTGAACAACAGTTCCAACGCGCCACAGCGAAAAACCGCACCGACCTCCTCAGAAGACAAACACGGGACACAGTGGACAGAGTACCCTTCGTTGTCCAGTACTCCCCCGGAGCGGAGAAGCTACGGCATCTCCTCCGGAGCCTTCGACATGTCATTGATGAAGACGAACATCTCGCCAAGGCCATCCCCACACCCCCACTTCTTGCCTTCAAACAACCGCACAACCTCAAACAGACCATTGTCCGCAGCAAACTACCCAGCCTTCAGGAGAACAGTGACCATGACACCACACAACCCTGCCACAGCAACCTCTGCAAGACGTGCCGGATCATCGACACAGATGCCATCATCTCACGTGAGAACACCATCCACCAGGTACACGGTACATACTCTTGCAACTCGGCCAACGTTGTCTACCTGATACGCTGCAAGAAAGGATGTCCCGAGGCATGGTACATCGGGGAAACTATGCAGACGCTGCGACAACGGATGAATGAACACCGCTCGACAATCACCAGGCAAGACTGTTCTCTTCCTGTTGGGGAGCACTTCAGCGGTCACGGGCATTCGGCCTCTGATATTCGGGTAAGCGTTCTCCAAGGCGGCCTTCGCGACACACGATGGCGCAGAGTCACTGAGCAGAAACTGATAGCCAAGTTCCGCACACACGAGGACGGCCTCAACCGGGATATTGGGTTCATGTCACACTATTTGTAACCTCCACAGAGTTTCACTGGCTGTCTTGTCTGGAGACAATACACATCTTTTGAGCCTGTCTTGATGCTCTCTCCACTCACGGGTTGTTTTGTTTCTTAAAGACTTGATTAGTTGTAAGTATTCGCATTCCAACCATTATTCATGTAAATTGAGTCTGTGTCTTTATATGCTCTGTTTGTGAACAGAATTCCCACTCACCTGAAGAAGGGGCTTGCAGCTCCGAAAGCTTGTGTGGCTTTTGCTACCAAATAAACCTGTTGGACTTTAACCTGGTGTTGTTAAACTTCTTACTGTGTTTACCCCAGTCCAACGCCGGCATCTCCACATCTGGACTCCCCCACCATTGGGAATATCCTCCCTGCATCTACCCTGTCTAGTCCTATTAGAATTTTATAAGTCTCTATGAGATTCCCTCTCATTCGTCTGAACTGTAGCGAAAACAATCCTAACCTGGTCAATCTCTCCTCATGCATCAGTCCTGCCATCCCCAGAATCAGCCTGGTAAACCTTCGCTGCACTCCCTCGAGAGCAAGAACATCCTTCCTCAGAAAAGGAGACCAAAACTGCACACAATACGCAAGGTGTGGCCTCACCAAGGCCCTGTATAATTGCAAAAACACACCCCTGCTCCTGTACTCGAAACCTCTCGCAATGGAGGTCAGCATGCAATTTGCCTTCTTTACCGCCTGCTGCACCTGCATGCAGTGACTGGTGCACAAGGTCACCCAGGTCCCACTGCACACTCCCCTCTCCCAATTTACAACCATTCACGTAGTAATCTGCCTTCTTGTTTTTGCTTCCAAAGTGAATAACCTCACATTTATCCGAATTATACTGCATCTGCCATTGATTTGTCCACTCACCCATCCTGCCCGGATCATTCTGAAGGATCTCTGCATCCTTGTCACAGTTCACCCTCCCACCCAACTTGGTATCATCTGCAAACTTTGAGATGTTACATTTTGTTCCCTCATCCAAATCATTTACATATATATTGTGAATAGCTAGGGTCCCAACACCAATCCCTGTGGCACCCCACTGGTTACTGCCTGCCAATTTGAAAAGCAACCATTAATTCCTACTCTGTTTCCTTTCTGCCAATCAGTTTTCTATCCATCTCAATCCCATGCACTTTAATCTTGCACTTTGTCAAACGCTTTCTGAAAGTCCAAATATACCACATCGACTGGCTCCCCCTTGTCGACTCTACCAGTTACATCTTCAAAGAATTCCAACAGATTTGTCAATCATGATTTCCCCTTCATAAATCATGCTGACTCTGTCTGATCCTGCCACTGCTTTCTAAATAGTCTGCTATAAAGTCCTTGATAATGGATTTGAGAATTTCCCCCACTATTGATGTTAAGCTTACTAAGGATTGATATATTGAAACAAGTCTTCTGAATTAGGGGCAAAATGCTATAATTTTCCGAATAGTTGTAACTTACTGACTCTTGAATGGACCTGGCTGGAATGACTTGCACGCAAAGTCTGCTCTATTTTGCTTTGTGGCTGATTTGATTTGATTTATTATTGTCACATGTATTAACATACGGTGAAAAGTATTGTTTCTTGCGCGCTATACAGACAAAACATACTGTTCATAAAGAAGGAAATGAGAGAGTGCAGAATGTAATGTTACAGTCATAGCTAGGGTGTAGAGAAAGATCAACTTAATGCAAGGTAAGTCCATTCAAAAGTCTGACAGCAGTAGGGAAGAAGCTGTTCTTGAGTCGGTTGGTACATGACCTCAGACTTTTGTATCTTTTTCCCGAAGGAAGAAGGTGGAAGAGAGAATGTCCGGGGTGCTTGGGGTCCTTAATTATGCTGGCTGCTTTGCCGAGGCAGTGGGAATGTAGACAGAGTCAATGGATGGGAGGCTGGTTTGCGTGATGGATTTGGCTACATTCACGACCTTTTGTAATGCCTTGCGGTCTTGGACAGAGCAGGTGCCATACCAAGCTGTGATACAACCAAAAAGAATGTTTTCTATGGTGCATTTGTAAAAGTTGGTGAGAGTCGTAGCTAACATGCCAAATTTCTTTAGTCTTCTGAGAAAGTAGAGGCGTTGGTGGGCTTTCTTAACTATAGTGTCAGCATGGGAGGACCAGGACAGGTTGTTGGTGATCTGGACACCTAAAAACATGAAGCTCTCGACCCTTTCTACTTCGTCCCCATTGATATAGACAGGGACATGTTCTCCTTGATGCTTCCTGAAGTCGATGACAATCTCCTTCATTTTGTTGACGTTGAGGGAGAGATTATTGTCACTGCACCAGTTCACCAGAATCTCTATCTCATTCCTGTACTCTGTCTCGTCATTGTTTGAGATCCGATCCACTATGGTGGTGTCGTCAGCAAACATGAAAATCGAATTGGAGGGGAATTTGGCCAGTCATAGGTGTATGAGGAGTATAGTAGGGGGCTGAGAACACAGCCTTGTGGGGCACCGGTGTTGAGGATGATCGTGGAGGAGGTGTTGTTGCCTACCTCACTGATTGTGGTCTGTGAGTTAGGAAGTTCAGGATCCAGTCGCAGAGGGAGGTGCCAAGGCCCAGGCCACGGAGTTTGGAGATGAGTTTCATGGGAATAATAGTGTTGAAGGCTGAGCTGTAGTCAATAAATAGGAGTCTGACATAGTGTCCTTGTTATCTAGGTGTTCCAGTGTTGAGTGCAGGGCCAGGGAAATGGCGTCTGCTGTGGACCTGTTGGGGTGGTAGGCAAACTGTAGTGGATCCAGGTAGTCCAGGAGGCTGGAATTGATTCGTGTCATGACTAACCTTTCGAAGCACTTCATAGCGATAGATGTCAGAGCTACCGGCCGATAGCCATTAAGACATGCTGCTTGGTTTTTCTTAGGTACCGGGATGATGGTCGTCTTCTTGAAGCAGATGGGGACCTCAGATTGTCGTAAACAGAGGGTGAAGATGTCTATGAATACCTTCGCCAGCTGATCCACGCAGGATCTGAGTGCACGTCTGGGTACCCCATCCGGGCCAGTTGCTTTCCATGGGTTGACCTTCATGAAAGTTGCTCTGACATCTGCAATGGTGACCGCAGATACAGGTTCATTCAGGGCTTCCAGAGTGGAGGGCATGCTCTCACTGACCTCTTGCTCAAAACGGGCGTAGAATGCATTGATCTCATCAGGGAGGGGTGTGTTGGAGCCGGCGATTTTACATTCCTTCATCTTGTAGCCTGTTATGTCTTGCAGAACTTGCCATAGTCGGCGGGGGCCGGTGTGGCTAGCCTGGGACTCGAGCTTGGTCCGGTACTGTCTTTTGGCATCTTTGATAGATCTCTTTAGATCGTATCTGGCTTTATTGTATAGGTCAGTGTCACCTGACTTGAACGCCTCAGACCTGGACTTCAGCAAGCAGTGGATATCCCTGTTCATCCATGGTTTCTGGTTGGGGAACACAGGGATTTGCTTCTTTGGTACACAGTCTTCTACACACTTACTAATGAAGTCAGTTACTGTCGTGGCGTACTCATTCAGGCTGGTCACAGAGTTTTTAAATACTGACCAGTCCACTGACTCCAAGCAGCCCTGTAGGAGACCATCCGATTCCTCAGACCAACATTGCACGATTCTATGGTGGATTCTCCCGCCTCAGTTTTTGTTTGTAAGCTGGGAGCAGGAGCACAACCTTGTGGTCTGATTTGCCAAAGTATGGGCGGGCGACAGAGCGGTAGACATGTTTGATATTTATGTAGCAGTGGTCTAGGATGTTTGAGGCCTTTGGTAGAGCAGGAGACGTGTTGGTGGTAACTTGGTAGTACGCTCTTGAGCTTGGCCTGATTGAAGTCCCCGGCCACGATGAACAAGGCCTCGGGATGTTTCATCTCAAGGCTATTCGTAGTGGTGTATATTTTCATAGAAATCATAGAAACCCTACAGTGCAGAAAGAGGCCATTTGGCCCATCGAGTCTGCACCGACCACAATCCCACCCAGGCCCTACATTTACACATTTACCCGCTAATCCCTCTAACCTACGCATCTCAGGACACTAAGGGGCAATTTTAGCGTGGCCAATCAACCTAACACGCACATCTTTGGACTGTGGGAGGAAACAGGAGCACCAGGAGGAAACCCACACAGACACGAGGAGAATGTGGAAACTCCACACAGACAGTGACCCAAGCCGGGAATCGAACCCAGGTCCCTGGAGCTGTGAAGCAGCAGTGCTGACCACTGTGCTATCATGCCGCCCACCTGCTACCGTGCTGCTATACACGAGATACATCGATGACTTTTTCTTCCTTTGGACTCATGGTGAACAATCACTGAAACAACTATATGATGACATCAACAAGTTCCATTCCACCATCAGACTCACCATGGGCTACTCTCCGGAATCGGTTGCATTCTTGGACACACGCATCTCCATTAAGGACAGTCATCTCAGCACTTCACTATACCGCAAGCCCACGGATAACCTCACGATGCTCCACTTTTCCAGCTTCCACCCTAAACATGTTAAAGAAGCCATCCCCTACGGACAAGCCCTCCGTATACACAGGATCTGCTCAGATGAGGAGGATCACAACAGACACCTCCAGACGCTGAAAGATGCCCTCATAAGAACAGGATATGGCGCTCGACTCATCGATCGACAGTTCTGACGTGCCACAGCGAAAAACCGCACCGACCTCCTCAGAAGACAAACACAGGACTTCGTCGTCCAGTACTTCCCCGGAGCGGAGAAGCTACGGCATCTCCTCCGGAGCCTTCAACATGTCATTGATGAAGACGAACATCTCGCCAAGGCCATCCCCACACCCCCACTTCTTGCCTTCAAACAACTGCACAACCTCAAACAGACCATTGTCCGCAGCAAACTACCCAGCCTTCAAGAGAATAGTGACCACAACACCACACAACCCTGCCACAGCAACCTCTGCAAGAAATGCCGGATCATCAACACGGATGCCATCATCTCACGTGAGAACACCATCCACCAGGTACACGGTACATACTCTTGCAACTCAGACAACGTTGTCTACCTGATACACTGCAGGAAAGGATGGCCCGAGGCATGGTACATTGGGGAGACCATGCAGACGCTACGACCACGGATGAATGAACACCACTCGACAATTACCAGGCAGGAGTGTTCTCTTCCTGTTGGGGAACGCTTCAGCAGTCACGGGCATTCGGCCTCTGATCTTCGGGTAAGCGTTCTCCAAGGCGGCCTTCACGACACACGACAGCGCAGAGTCGCTGAGCAGAGGCTGATAGCCAAGTTCCGCACACCTGAGGACGGCCTCAACCGGGATCTTGGGTTCATGTCATACTATCTGTAACCCCCACGACTTGCTTGGACTTGCAAAATCTCACTAACTGTCCTGTCTGGGGACAATACACATCTCTTTAACCTGAGCTTAACGCTTTCTCCAATCACATTGTCTGTACCTGTAAAGATTCGCATTCCAATCATTATTTTGTCAATTGAGTTTGTGTCTTTATATGCCCTGTTTGTGAATAGAACTCCCACTTACCTGACGAAGGGGCAGCGCTCCGAAAGCTAGTGGCTTTTGCTACCAAATAAACCTGTTGGACTTTAACCTGGTGTTAACCTGGTAACTTTCTTACTGAGCAGAAAGTTGCTAGTGTTGCTACGTTAGGCACCATGAGGTGTTGATTAGGAAGAGACCCCACCTCTCCTAGCCTTGCCTGAGGCCGCTGTATGGTCCATTTGATGGATTGAGAAACCCTGTGGTTGTAGGGCACTGTCCGGTGAAGCAGGAGTGAGCCACGTCTTCGTGAAACAGAATACACAGCAGTCCCTCAGTTCTCTTTGGAAAGTGAGTCTGGCTTTAAGTTAATCTAACTTGTTTTCCAGAGACTGAACATTTGCAAGGAGTAAACTGGGGAAGGGGCCTTGGGACCGTATTGTTTCACTCTCGCCTGCACGTTTTCCACGCTTCCTGGAGTGTCTGTCTTTGAAGGCACTCCTGTTGATCCTTGTTGCCAATGTGATATCTCAAAGAATTGGTGACCAACAAGTGTAGTAACTAAATTAACTATATATTCTAATGAATAAACTATGTACGGAGTGCAAGGGATGTGCCATCAACTGCTTCAACTCCAGTCTCAGACTGCCTAGGAAACCCGAACTCAGCCCTAGGATTTGTGCGCTTTGCCCGATTGGCCAGATGGATCACATAAGTCCCCAAAACCTCAGCCCTGAATGCGGCTTGCTACTACAGTAGTGGTAGCAGGGGACAGTATAGTGAAGGGAACAACACTTCTATGCAGCAAAGAGAAAGAGTCCAGCTTTCGGTTTTGCATGCCCGGTGTCAGAGTTCAGGACATTTGCTCACAGCTGGAGAGGAACTTGCAGTGGGAGGGTAAGGATTCAGATGTTGTGGTCCATGTAGGTATCAATGACATAGGTGGAACTTGAAGAGAGGTACATCATAGAGAGTATGAGGAAGTAGGCACTCAATTAAAAAACAGAACCTCAAAGGTTATAATCTCTGGTATTACCTGAGCCACATGCAAATTGGCATAATGTACATAAAATTAAAGAGACCAATACGTGGCTCAAAGATAGGTGTGGGAGAAGTCGGTTCTGGTTTGTGAAGCACTGGCAACAGTCCTAGGGAAAATTCAGGGCTGTAACATTGACAAGACTTTAATCTGCATATAGATTGGGAGTGTCAAATTAGTCACACTATAATAGAGGAGGAATTTCTGGAATGCATATGGGATGGTTTTTAGAAGCAATACTTTGAGGAACCAACAAGGGAACAGGCCATCTTGGACTGGGTGTTGTGCAATGAGAAAGGATTAGTTGGCATTGGCAAAGGGTTGGGAGCAGTTTAAATTTCAGCAAAGGAGGACCAAGCGATTGATTAAGAAGGGAAAAGTAGAGTATGATAGTAAGCTAGTGGGGAACATAAAAACTAACTGTAAAAGTTTCTATAGATATGTAAAGAGAAAACGATTGACAAAAGCGAATGTAGGCCCCTACAGTCTACAGAAATGGGAAAATTCATAATGAGGAATAAAGAAATGGCTGAGGAATTAAATTTGTATTTTACTTCTGTCTTCACAAAGGAAGACACGAATAATGTGCCAGAAATGTTGAGAGAAACATGTTTTAGTGAGGAGCTGAAGGAAATCAGCATTAGTAGAGAAATGGTTTTGGAGAAATTGATGGGATTGAAGGTGGATAAATCTCCAGGTCCTGATAATCTTCATCCCAGAGTACTTAAGGAAGTGGCCCTGGAAATAGTAGATCCATTGGTGGTTATTTTCCAAAATCCTTTCGACTCTGGAATAGCTCCTACAGATTGGAGGGTAGCTAATATAAGCCCGCTATTCAAAAAGGGAGGTAGAGAGAAAACAGGGACTAGTGAGCCTAACGTCGGTACTGGGGAAGTTGCTAAAGTCTATTATCAAGGATTTCATAACTCGGCATTTAGAAAGCAGCGGTATAATCAGACAACATGGATTTACAAAAGGGAAATCTTGCTTGACGAATCTAATGGAATTTTTTGAGGATGTAACTAGTAGAGTTGACTGAGGAGAACCAGTGGATGTGGTTCATTTAGACTTTCAGAAGGCTTTTGATAAGGTCTCACATAACAGGCTATTTTGTAAAGTTAAAGCACATGGGATTGCAGGTAATGTCTTGAGATGGATAGAAAGCTGGTTAGCAGGTGGGAAGCAACGAGTTGGCATAAATGGGTCTTTTTCTGATTGGCATTCAGTGACTAATGGAGATCTGTAGGGATCTGTGCTAGGACTCCATCTGTTCATATTATATATTAATGATTTGGAAGAGGGAACTGAATGTATTATCTCCAAATTTGCAGATGATACAAAGCTGGGTGGGAGGGTGAGCTGTGAGGAGGATGTAGAGATGCTTTAGTATGATTTGGACAGGTTGAGTGTGTGGGCATATGCATGGCAGATGCAGTATAATGTGGATAAATGTGAGCTTTGGTACTTTGGTAGCAATAACAGGAAGACAGATTGTTACTTGAATGGGTGTAAATTGAGAGAGGTGGACACTCAACAAGACCTTGGAGTCCTCGCGCATCAGTCGCTTAAAGTAAGTGCGCAAGTACAGCAGGCAGTAAATACAGCAAATGGTATGTTGGCCTTCATAGTGAGAAGATTTGAGTATGGGGATACGGATGTTTTGCTGCAATTATATAGGGCATTGGTGAGGCCACATCTGGAGTATTGTGTGCAGTTTAGTTGTCCTTATCTGAGGAAGGATGTCCTTGCTATAGAGGGAGTACGGCGAAGATTTACCAGGCTGATTCCTGGGATGGCAGGTTTGTCATATGAGGAGAGACTAAATTGGTTAGGGTCATATTCACTGGAGTTTAGAAGAGGGTGAGGGGATCTCACAGAACTTACAAAATTCTAACAGGATTAGACAGGGTAGATTCAGAAAGAATGGTCCCAATGTTGTGGGAGTCCAGAACTAGGGGTCATAGATTGAGAATAAGGGGTAAACCTTTTAGAACTGAGGTGAGGAAAATTTTTTCAACCAGAGGATGGTGAATGTGTGGAATTCACTACCACAGAATGTACTTGAGGCCAAAAAGTTGTCTGATTTCAAGAAGAAATTAGATATAGTCCTTGAGGCCAAAGGGATCAAGGGATATGGGAGGAAAGGGGGATCAGGATATTGAATTCGATGATCAGCATGATCAAGATGAATGGCGAAGCAGCTCGTAGGGCCAAATGGCATACTCCTACTTCTAGATTCTATGTTTCTCAGATCTACAACTGAACTGTACTAGGACCAGTGTTCTTGCAAACTGCAAACTAGGGAAAAAAATAGTGGGGGCAAGGGATCAAATGTGTGCACAAAAACAGAAAATGCAGGAAAACCTCAGCAGATCTGGCAGCATCTGTAGGGGGTGAACAGGACTAATGGTGGGGGAGGGGGAGGGAGATTCTCATAGAATTCCTACAGTGCAGAAGGAGGCCATTCAGCCCATCGAGTCTGCACCGACCACAATGCCACCCAGACCCCACTCTCATAACCCCACATATTTACCCTGCTAAGCCCCCTGACACTAGGGTCAATTTAGCATGGCCAATCAACCTAACCCACACATCTTTGGACTGTTGGAGGAAACCGGAGCACCCAGAGGAAACCACGCAGACACAAGGAGAATGTGCAAACTCCACACAGACAGTGACCTGCGGCCGGAATTGAACCCAGGTCCCTGGTGCTGTGAGGCAGCAGTGCTTGCCACTGTGCCTCCAGGCCTGCTAGCCACGATCACAAATCACGATGGCCCGGAGAATCGACCGTCGGCATAAAAATGGGTTTGCGCCAGGAGCCAAACTCACTGCAACCCTTCCAGGCTGCACTGCCGGTCCTGATCGGATTTCCATCCGCAAAGTATAATTAGTATGCTCACAGCCCAATTCAAATAGATCTCACTATTCACCTGCCTCCCCAGTGGGATCTGCAGTGGGTGGGCTTTCATGCAGGTGCTCACAAGAGATCCTTGGGAACCAGCAACCTCAGGCACACTTAGTCGACTCTTAATACAAACCTTGCATCCAATGCAAGGTCTTTAATTACTTTTGCACAAGGAAAACTTCCCTCTCTCCATGAAAATGGCTGGAGTGGTTCTGACGTTACAGAGAAACAACTCATCAGTTATAGTCAATTACAGCAAATCAGGAACAAGCATTTTGTTCACATCCTTCATATTTGCCAATTAAATCCTGGCTTTTCGCCCTTTCTCATTTGATGAAAAATTGACTTCTGGTAATCCTTCATTTGCATAGCATATCCCCATATCTCGCCTTTGGTATTTGTTATGGAAAAATCCAGTCTTGCTCAGAAGGTCAGAAAGCAGAATGTGAAGGTCAGAAAGCAGAATGTGATGTAGCCTAGTCTGAAGCAGACAGGCTCCCTTGAAGGTCTGCAACTAATTACATTCTCACAAGCTGTTACTGAGAAGGCATGATTTTTTAAAAATCTAAGCATTTTGATTTCCACACAAGAAAGGACCTGATGTGTTGAACCTCGAGGTTCAAGAAAGCACCACCAACCCTTCAGCAATGAGAGGCATCCTCCCCCGCCACACCACGCAGGCATGAGATTCACCCAAACCCCCACTCAGTCCCCCTCCACCCTCAGACACCCCTTCAGACCTCCCACACAGACCTCCTTCCCTCCCAGACCCCCAACTCAGCCTGCCTTCAGACCTTGCGCCTTGGCAGTGCCAACAGTGCACTGCCCCATGGTACCCTGCTACTGACACCCTGCCCTGGCACCTGAGTGCTCAGGGAAGTAGGTCCAGTGGCCATTTGCCCCTCTGCTGTTGCCAGCAACACCCAAAGGATGTGTTCTTCAAGCATCCTCAGGATTGGGTAGGCTCAGGCTAGGGGCAAGGGGTTGACCTCACCACTCTCTGCCGGGATGCGGGTGTTGTGGCTGGACAGCCCTTCTAGCCCTGGCCGACTTGAAGATCACTCCTGGCATGGTGATTTCAGGCAGCCCTATGATCAATATCTGCCTGTCAACTGTGTTAATTCTGAAGTGGCCAGGTAACTTTTTGTGTGGGGGGGCGGGGGTGGGGTGGGGGGTGCCTGTTTCATAGCACAGAGACCGGATCTTCCATTTAAAAACGTCGGCCAGTCTTGGAACAATGAGGCTAGCTGGCAGGTTGTCAGCTATGAATATATTAGCTACTAGCAGGTGGGAAAATCAATTTTCCTAAACTCCAAGGGGACGATCTTAACTTTTCATCCCGCTGGTTGATGAGCGAGGCGTGCCAGTAAGATCACGAAATAGGCAAAAAATCGGGCACCAGCTATCCGGTGAGATTTTTGGGCGTGAAGCTGATCTCAATATTTAAATTCTATTTTAAAGGAAATTTAAATGTTATTAGTGAGCTTAGGACCAAATTGTCTGGGCTCACTTGCCTTAGCAACCTCGCTAGTGAAGGTCCACACTGGCAAGGATCACGTGTTGATGGGACCTGTTGTGATGGCCTTGCCCATAGGGTCAGAGGCCATTAAGGCTCACCGGGAGGTTGGGGGTGGTGGGGTGCCCATGGGCAGTGCCAGCCTTGCACACTGGCACTGCCCACCAAGCATCCTAATATTGCCAGCCTGGCAGACTAGCAGTATCCACCTGGCACAGGGCAGTACCAAGGGGCAGGGCCTGAGAGGTAAGGTCTTACTGGGAGGGGGCGGGGAACTCTGCACGCTCTGAACTAATCGACTGGGGGGAGTATGGCGATCAACTGGGCCAGGATAGCGGGGCCATCGGCTGGCCCATGCGGAAGTGTGAGGGATGTTTGGGAGGGTGGCAATCGACCAGACCATAGGGGGAAGAGTTGGGGGGTGGGTTGGGAGGAGGAGGCAATCGGCTAAGTCCCCACCAATTTCATTTTTGTCTAATTCTTTACTTTTCTTTTCATTCTAACTCCCTAACAATAGATTCTTGATATGCAAGGAGGTGAAAGGCTATTGGGGGTAAGCAAAAATGTGAAGTTGAGTTTAAAATTAGATCAACCATCATCTTACTGAATAGCATAGCAGGCCCCAGGGGCCAAGTAGCCAACTCCTACTCCTAATTTGTACGTTTGTATGACACTTCCTGAACTTTGACAGCTGCACAGCTCTTTAATAGTTCTTTGATAACTTGACAGCTCTTTTACAGTTCCTTGATAGCTGGATAGTTCCTTGGCAGCTGGACAGTTCCTTGATAGCCAGCTGACTCCTCAACAGATCCTAGTCAGGTAGACATTTCCTTGGTAGCTGGAGAGCTCTTTAACAGTTCTTTGACAATTGTACAGCTCTTTAACAGTTCTTTGACAGTTTTACAATTCCAATGAATTTGTCTGTAAAAAGTCCACACTCATGCATACTTTTAAAAATCCCAAAGGATGCATTATCTCTCCTTGGAGAAACATAGCCTTTTTAGGCATTTATATCATTTTCCAGCTTCTCAATGTGGAATCCCAACAGAAATTCCAAGTGCAGGAGTAAATGTAGATGGTTTTAAACAGCACTGTAGTGGTGAAAGATGAAGATTGTACCTCAATAAAACTAAAGGAATATAGACCATTAAAGGGGAGTGTCCGAACAAGGGGTTAAAAGTGCTGAAAACTCTTGAAGAGTGTCAGGAGGCTGCTCACCACGTGACCAAGAAGAAACAATGAAAATGAAAGGGAAATGTATCGCAAAGATAAGCTATGAATGTTCAGGGAAGGGGAGACCCTGTGTTTAATAGCTGCTGAAAGAAATGGGGCTGCATGGGACAGTTATGTAAAGTTGCACTCTGTGCCATTCCAGGCCACCATCCGCATAGCTCAAAAATGTCACGGGTTGGATTCTTCGGCCTTGTTCGCAGCTGGGAATCTCCCATCCCGCTGCAGTGAATGGAAATTTGGCTGAATGCCAAATTCTCCGGCCTCACTGACAGTGGCAGCACTGGCCCACATGTCTGCAAAGAAACAAAGCCAACTTTAAGGCTACAGTTGAACACAACTGACTCTACTAGCCATATGCTCCATTGTGGCAGATATTAAAGCAAGCATTGTTCTCTCTGCTGACCAGAGTGCACTAGCGCGAATCTCAATAAATATCCGGGGCAGGGCCATTTCCCGCTGAAGAGGCTGGCAGCATAGCGCTGAGCAGGCCACTGCACATGCACTAATCTGTCAGTGCTGAGAGCGCATGCGCAGTAGCCCCACACTGCCAGTCTCCCGATTGCTGGCTAGCTGGATTGCTGCAGCCACAACGTCGCATTGCTGCCTCTCCGAGCCCCCACACCCCGATCGTTGGCCTCCCATGTCCAGGCCAGTCTCGACCACCACCCCCACTGACATCCCCGACTCCCCCCCGGGCACCACCCCCCGCCCCCCCCCCCCCCCCCCCTCCCCCACACACTCCCTACTTCCACCCGGCAGGCCGAACCCTGCTTAAGTAAAACACTCCTGGCGGGGAGGTGGGGGGGGGACTTCAGTCCCGGGCTCGCTAACGCTATGCTAATGCCCATTAGCCCAATATATACAGCTTCGTGCCAATATCTGGTGAGGAGCTGATGGTACCGGAAATCCAGCAGCCGGAGACTTAGAGGCCATGGTGCCCAGCGGGAAGCATGCTATACGGCCTCCACTTGAGTCCCCCGGCCCCCTGCGCTGCTAGAACAGTGCAGCAGGCTAGGAGAATCGCCCCCATCATTTTCCCAAGCTAAGGATCTGCAGAAATAGTCGGTGGCATTTTAGCAGGTGCCATCAATAACTCAAAAACGGCCCTTGATTTTCCTAGCATACATTCTTTCACACAATACCTCTGAAAGTACTAAAATTGTAATTTGGGTGTTTCAGAGGAGTAACCCAACTACACAGTTAGTCGTGTATTTAGATATCTTAATAATGTCACAGGATCTGCTTTCCACCTTTTTTTCTCTGCTCTGAGTGTTTAAATAGGCCATAGCTGCCAAGAACAATTTGAGGATCCTCCACCAACCTTAGAACACTGGACCTAAGAGCCTTGCGACAAAACAAACATTCAAAAATATTTGTCTGATTTTCATTTAATTGTACTACTTAACTCAGAAATGGCAGAGGCACTCAACAATATTTTGTCTGTTTTTACAGTAGAAGATAATATGTTTTTCCTAAAAACTCAAGTTACTACAGAGGAACTTGGTGAAGTTACTATTGGGAGAAGGTATTAAGTAAACTGATGGGATTAAAGGGGTTAAGTCCCCAGGGCTTAATGGCCTGCACCGTCAGGTATTAAAGGATGTTGCAGCAGAGATAATGGATGCATTAGTTATGGTATTCCAAAATCCCCTGGATTCTGGAAAGGTACCAGTTGACTGGAAACACGCTAATGTGACGCTCTTATTCAAAAAAGGAGAGAGGCAAAATGTGGGAAACTATAAACTAGTTAGTTTGACCTCTGTGGTGGGGAAGTTGCTGGAGTCAATCGTTAAGAAGGAGATAACTGGACACTTGGAAAAACAAAGCTCAGTTCACGAGTGTCAACACGGTTTTATGAAGGGCAAGTCGTTCTTGACAAACTTGCTGGAATTCTTTGAGGATGTGGCCAGCCCAGTGGATATAGGGGATCCTGTGGATGTGGCATATCTCGACTTCAAGAAGGCATTTGACAAGGTGCCATGTAAAAGACTGATCCACAAGGTTAGATCCCACAGGGTTGGGGGTAGAGTATTGGCTTGGATAGAGGATTGGTTGTCTGACAGAAAGCAGAGAGTCAGGATAAATGGGTCCTTCTCTGGATGGCGAACTGTAACTAGTGGGGCGCCACAGGATTTAGTTCTCGGACTTCAACTATTTATCATCTATATAAATATTCTGCAAGTAGGGACAGAGTGTAAAATAGAGCATTTCACTGATGATACTTAAATAGGTGGGAAAGCTGGCTGTGATGAGGAGATAGAAAGTTTACAGATTGATATTCATAGGCGAGGAGAAAGGGCCAGAATCTGACAGATGGAGTTTAATGTGAATAAATGTAAGGTTATCCATTTTGGCCGGAAAAATAAAAGGGCAAATTATTTTTAAATGGGAAGCAGATTCAAAGTGCATCAGTGCAGAGGGATCTGGGTGTCTTTGTGGATGAGTCGCAGAAAGTGGGTATGCAGATGCGGCATATAATAAGAAAGGCAAATGGAATGTTAACATTTATTACAAAAAGACTGAATTTAAAAGTAAAGAAGTGTTGTTACAATTGTATAAGGCGTTGGTGAGAACACGCCTGAAGTATTGTGTCCTGTTTTGGTCTCCTTACTTGAGGAAGGATGTGATGACACTGGAGGCAGTTCAGAGGAGGTTCATCAGGTTTATTCTAGGGATGAAAGGGCTGTCGTATGAGGAGTGGTTGAATAGCTTGGACTTGTGCTCGCTGGAGTTCATAAGAATGAGGGGGGATCCGATTGAGGTATATAAAATGCTAAGGGGATTGACAAGGCGGATGTTGAACAGATGTTCCTCCTGTGGGACAGTCTAGAACAAGAGGTCATAGATATAGAGTGAGAGGAGGTAGGTTCAAAACTGAGATGAGGAGAAACTACTTCTCTCAGGGGGTTGTGAATCTGTGGAACTCTGCCCCAGAGAGCAGTGGAGACAGAATCAATCAACAAATTCAAGAAAGAGATAGATATGTTTCTGAAAGAAAGCAGGATAAACGGCTATGGGGATCAGGCAGGAAAGTGGAGTTGAAACCAGGATAAGATCAGCCATGATCAAGTTAAATGGTGGAGTAGGCTTGATGGGCTGGATTGCCTACTCCCTTTCCTAATAACTATGTTCCTTAACCCACTACTATAAGCCTTGGAAAGTAGTAAGTCTGGTGACCACAAAGAGGCAGGGAGACATCAAGGAATTCAGGCCTAATAGTTTAGTTCTCTGCGTTTCTTTATTTGCCTGATTGCTTCAATTAGGTTAATTGTTAATTAATGGATCCACATACACTGCTGGGCAGAAAATGAGAAGAATCCACAATCTTCAGGGGCAAGGTCCACTTATGGAAACTGTTGTCAGGTTATTATCTAAGACAGCAAAGTAAAAGAACATATGCATGTACAGGCATACAGCTTATGCAAACAGAGAGCGAAAGAGATAAAACAACAATGAAGAATAAAATCTAATTATTTCACATTTTTCTGTTTGAAAGCTACTGTGTGGATGGTAGAAGGGAAATTAAACTGATATGAATTTTCATAATTCTTCATATGATTTATAAATGATTAATTATTTTTCATTTGTGTATTACACATATAGATTGTCAATTATTCTGTAGTTATACAACAAATGAAATATCATGATGTCACTAGTAAAGTCTGAAAGACTAATGCAAAGCAAAAATAATAACAAGTAACTTCCCAAAAGATTATTCAAACGAAGAGAGAAACAGCTTAGAGTTTTATCACACAAATTGGAAAGCAGAGTACTATGGATTCTGGAAATCTGAAATATAACAGAAAAGGCTGATAATACTTAGCAGGTCGGTAAACATCTCTGGCAATTAGGCACTTTGCAGCCTTCCTGTCTCAACATTGAGTTCACCAAGTCCATAACATGGGGGGGTGGGGGGGGAGGCAGAAGGGGGTGGATACCCCAACCACATTGCGCTGATGCCGGAGAATAGTGTGTGAGCCTAAAAACCCATTTCTCACCCCATGCAAAACAGTTTGCAATTCTCCCAGCCTCTTTCTAATGGCGCGAACCATTTCGTGCCCATTCTCACCCAGAAAGTGTGCGAGGGTGATTAATATGAGATTGACTGCATTTCAATTTCATTAATAAAATTGGCCCATGACCCATCCCCTCCTGGAATGCACCCACTTCTCAGATTTGACGTCACGCTAGAGCGAATCACTACTGGTCCTATAAAATGTGGTTCCAGTGCACCAGTTCGAGGGAAAGTGAATAGGCGAGTACCGCTGTGCACAAACCTCCAGGGTGCAAGAGGATGGTTCATCCGCTACCATGGCATGGGGTTGGGCATGAGGGCCCTCCCATGGGTTGCGATGTTAGTGGGGCCTGGGATGGGATGTCTCCATGGGTGCCTCCGTACCATCGGTCTGACCTGGACGTGATGTCTGGGAACCACTTTGCACCAAACATCCAGGTTCCCAGCCAACTTTCGGGTGTCACAGATGCAGCTATGTGATCTATTTCAGCCTGCTGCCTGTCAGGAAGGGGGGATTCGGAAGGGCTGGGGATCAACGGGGTCTCCTGGATGGAAGGCCCCGACATTTGCACCAGCGCTTTCTCCTCCGTCAGGATGCTAGTGGGCTTCTGGAATACTCCATGGGACGGCAGGACAGCTGACTGAGCTCCAGAAGCCTCTGTGTCACCTGGTGCTGCCAGTTCTGGAGACCCAACTGTGTCTTCACTATTTGGAGCCCTCAGCGGTGACCCTCTGAGTCTGCACCAAGCTCTGGAGCCCCTCAGCAAATGCACTCTACAACTGAGACATGCTCTCAAGGTTCGCAGCCATGGTCCTCAATGACCCGGCCATGTCTTGAACGCTACTATCTATGGCTACCATTTCCCGCCCCAGGCTTTCCACCGGGGTCGCCATCCTTGCAGTGTTAACCTGAGTACCATACAATGCCGGCAGCATTTCCATCCCTAAAGGCTGTTTGACTCCTCAAAGCAGCCTTGCAGCTGCAGGAGTGTCTCCGATACACCCTCATGAAGTCCCTGGCTCTGCTTCTGCATCCCAGCAGCTCCGTGAGAACTTTTTACAGTGGCTTGGCATCTGGCTGGGGCCAGCTGTGTCCTTGGATCCAGCAGGTCTCCCTCCGCCTACCTGATTCCTCGGATATTCCTGCCTACACCTGATGTGTATCAGCAGCTATGGTGCTCACCAAAAAGTGACCCTGAAGCCTGTCTGCTAATTTTCCCCACCAAGGTGTGTCTCTGCGCTGGTGAATAGTGCAGGAGATGCCTCTGATGCCTGGTCGGTGGTTTCCTTGGGCTTTTCTCCGAAGTGCTGGCGAGGGAGGGGCCTGTGGGGACACTGACTCCTGAGGGCCCAGCCTCATCCATCTTGCTCCTGCAAGAGAACGCACATGGGTAAGTAGAATCATAGAATCCCTACAGTGCAGAAAGAGGCCATTAGGCATATTGAGCCTGCACTGGCAATAATTCCACCCAGGCCCTATCTCCATACCCCACGTATTTAACCTTCCAAACCGCCTGACACTAAGGGGCAATTTGGCATGGCCAATCAACCTAACCAACATGTCTTTTGGACTGTGGGAGGAAACCGGAGCACCCAGAGGAAACCCACGCAGACACGGAGAGAACATGCAAACTTCACACAGACAGTCACCCGAGGCTGGAATTGAATCCGGGTCCCTAGCACTGTGAGGCAGTATGCCACTCATGTTAGGGAGGAACAAGTATCTGGGCAAATTGACACTTACTGAGAAAGGTTTGATGAAGGTGTTGTGCATCCTTACGTCTGTGGCACACAGCGATATCAGTCGCTCACAGCCTTGTCAGGATCCGCTGTGAGATCCATCATGCACTTCTTGAAGGGGGTCAGGAGCCACAACTTGGGGGGGGCGGTGTTCCACCACCGGTCTTCTCCCACTCGCTGCTGTTATCTGTTATGCACCATCTTCTCCTGCGGAGACATATGGGGATAATTGAGAGTTTGATAGCTGGCAGGCATGGGTGGGGGAGAGGGGGGTGCAGGGAATGGGTGATGTAGATCAGCACTGTGTTTTGCCAGGCAGGGGTTGTGACTGTCGGTGCCAGAGGGATTTTAGGAGGATGCTGGGGAGGTTGGGTGTTGGATGGCTGTTGAGTGTCCAGGAGTGGGTCAAGATGGACATTCCAGGTGTCAGAGATGGGACTGATGAGAGGATGAGAGGACACTCACCCTTCAGGCCCAAATAAGGTTGTTCATTTCCTTCCTGCATTGGCAGCCGGCCCTGTGTGTCAGGCCGCAGGCACTACTGTCATGGCCACTGCATCCCAGACCCCATTGGAGGCCCTGCTCCTGGGTTGTCTTCCTTCCCAGGAGTATTGAATGGCCTGCCTCTCCCCCACGGCATACGGCAGGCTACCGGGCTCTCCCTCCATAAACCTTGGAGCGAGTCTACACACTGCCATCTTCCTGGCGTGACTGGCTGTGAGTGCAGTGGGAGCATTTACATGCAGCTACTCCTTGTTAATGGCGCACAGCTGCAGCCACTTCGAGCGAGTCACAGGCCTGGAGACTCCATAACGGCATTATTCATGTGATGGCTCTTTCAATGCACTAAGTGTCGGTAAATTACGGTGCGGACTGCGCCGAAGAGACTGGCGCGGATCACTCAATTGTTATCGCCATTATGACACTTAGAAATCTTTTGGGCGAATTCCATCCATAATCTCTTATGGATGGAATTCCCAATTTTTGTTCCTTTTCTTTGTTTTTGCTTTCAGTCAGCAGCACACCTGCTCTAGGCACATCCATTCTCCTCGAGTTCAGCTGCCGCTCCTTCAGTGAGCTCAGGTTCCATCCCTCTCCGAATCTGCATTTTCAAATTCACCCACCTCCGATTTTCTCACTCGTTCAGCACTTAGAATTTTTTTGGTAAGATTGCCACCTTAATCTTACTTCAAGCCATGCTCCAGCTGCAGTGAGGTCAGAGAATTTGGCAAACAGCCAATTCTCTGTTCATTGCAGCAGGATAGGAAGATCCTGCCGGCGTGAACGGCCGTAACATTCCGCCCTTAGAATTTTTTTTGTAAGATTGCCAAACGAGAGAGAAAATGGGAGAGTTCAGACCTGTTTTTGGGCGAGTTTGAAAATATAATCTTATGTTTTGCTGTCACTTTCTTGGACAGTGTGATTCTCACCAGT
This sequence comes from Mustelus asterias, assembly GCF_964213995.1. Lineage (NCBI taxonomy): Eukaryota > Metazoa > Chordata > Chondrichthyes > Carcharhiniformes > Triakidae > Mustelus > Mustelus asterias. The sequence continues at coordinate 53,057,558 of NC_135801.1, read as the reverse complement.
TGCGGGGGGACAGAGCCTAAGCTCACCAGTGAAGCTAGCTGCAGACTGCTTGGGATACCTTTGCACAGGTGCCTCGATCTCCAAGTGAACAGGAGGACCATCCCCCCCATGGACATCATCTGTCCATACCACCCCCATCATCAGTGGCAATGTAACCACCCCCGCTCCCCCCCCTCCCCCCCAAAATATAGTGAAGTTTATAAATTGTTAATATTTATGCTTGTGTGAATTTTCCTTATTTTAAATTTTTTAAATTTGATTTTCAGAATTTTTCAATTTATCCTACTGAATTGTGCATCAAATTCACATTGAATCAATACCATTATAACATTTTGTTCCCCCTTAGTACAGGACATTCTGCTGAAGCTCTTGAATACCTGAAACAGTTTTTGGCCTTGGCAGAGAAGAGTGATGACAAACAGAGTCTGGTGGATGCCTGCCGATTTATTGGAATTATGTATAATAACCTGGTAGGTACCAGTCTCCATACTTGGGGATAGAAATTGGGCCTCATCCCATTTTACAGTTGAAAAAAGCACAAATACCATCTTTATGATCAGTGTCCTATGCCCCAAGGATGTCAGAGGAACATATGACCTGAAATTGGATCATATCATTTTTCAGGGGTCTCTGATAGCTATCTAAAACAATCATTAGATCTGTGAGTAATTGTGTAATTGAATGATTTAAAGCTTTGAGGAAATCATGGCCATTTCACTCATGATATCTTGTCTATTAAAATGAATAGGTGGAATTATGTGATTAGTAAGTAGTAAGCCTGAGGATTGCGAGCATTTTAGAATTCATCGAAGGAGGATCAAGAAACTGACAAAGAAATGTAAACATAATAAAGTAAATTAATGAGAAACATAGGGCATGACATTATGAAAGATATTCTAGGGGCCTGATCTTACGTCCTTTGAACTGCAAGCCATTCCTGGAAGACACAGGATCAGACATCCAAATGGGTATACCCATGTCTATTCTTCAAAGGTTCCCAATGGGAGCCACGCATAGGCTCCCATATGCTCTTCATGACCCCATGGCAAGGGTGCAGTGACGGTCACCAACCTGTTGAGATACTGGGAGACAGGTTGCTGGGAGGGAGTGTGGGTCCTGGGATGGATAACCTCAAATTTCCTGGAATTTCTCTCTTTCCCCCTGCCAGAGCAAAGATAGATTTCAGCATGGAACCAATAAACCTGGCAGTCATTCTTGTGGCAGCCGCAGAGGAGGAAGAGGAAGGAGACGTCTGCACACTGCCAGGCCAGCCCAGGCCAGAGGTGGCAGCTGGAGGATAGGAGGCCACTAGTCAGAGATAGAAGCTGAGCACTGATCGGCAATGGAGCGAGGGCAGTTAGGGCACAGAGGAGACAAAGCCCCCTGCAGTTCAGGACATGCACATCCTTCAAAGAGTTTCCAGTGGCGTGTGAGCTGCAGACTCTGGCATAGCAAGGGGACAGTGTGGCACATGTGTCAGATCCTCGTGGACTTGACACCTTGTAGTACAGGGGAACACCTGCTCCCACTGGTGGTGAAGGTCTCAGAGGCCCTCAACATTTACACAACTGGATCCTTCCAGGTCACCAGCTGGCACCTCTGTGGGACTTCTCAGTCCTTGGTCCATAAGTGTGTCTGTCGAGTATTAACCAGACAATGCATGGTGAGTACTCAATCTTTCAAGCTTTATTACTTGCGTGCAAGGAGAACAAACACAGTGAATCTCACTATGATGTTCTAACAGAGTTCCACAAAACAATGTAATTTATAGCACTTTTTAGCCAATGAGGGAGAACGCTTTTCCCATAAAATGTGGGCCATTGTCGCTGGAGAGGACATCCAGAATGCCAAATCTAGGTATGTATTCTCCCAGCAATGGTTTAGCCACAGTCACAGCATCATTTGTCCAAGTTGGGTAGGCCTCCACCCTTCGCGAGAACAAACACACTACAACAAGCACATAGCTTGACATCGACCGGCACCAGTTTGTCTATTGCACAAACAGGTCAACGGAAGATGCTATTTCTACTACTCTTCACTCCACTTTGATCCTTTTGGAATACCTATGTTAGAATGCTGTTCGTTGACTACAGCTCAGCATTTAATACCATCATCCCCACCAAGCTTGTCCAAAGCTCCATACCCTAGGAGTCAATACCTCCCTCTCTAACTGGACCCTGGACTTCCTAACCAACAGGCCCCAGCCTGTTAGGTTAGGTAACCTCACCTCCCCCACCCTAACCCTGAATACCGGAGCTCTACAAGGATGCTGAGCCCTGTTCTCTTCTCCCTCTTCACCTATGATTGTGTGCCTGTCCGTGACACCAATACCATCATCAAGTTCGTGGACGACACTACGGTAGTAGGTCTGATCACTAATAATGAGTCAGCCTACAGGGAAGAGGTCCAACATTGGTGATGTGGAGTGCTGGAAACAACCTGGCCCTCAACATTAAGAAGACCAAAGAACTCATTGTGGACTTCAGGAAGTCCAGAGGCAGCACACACACCTCCATTTACATCAATGGGGTAGAGGTGGAAAGGGTCTGCAGTTTCACATTCCTGGGCATCCACATCACAGAGGGCTTCTTATGGTACTCCAACCCCTCCTCCCAAGTGAAGAAGACTCAGCAGCGCCTATACTTCCTGAGGAGGCTAAAAAGAGCCAACCTGTCCCCCCCAGGTTCTCTCAAACTTCTACCGGTGCATAATAGAGAGCATCTTGTCAAACTGCATTACGGTGTGGTACGGCAGTTGCTCTATTTCTGACCAGAAAGCTTTGCAGCGGGTAGCCAAAACTGCCCAATAGCAATCATCGGCACCCAGCTACCAGGACATTTATCACAAAAGTTGTCTGCAGCAATCTCTCAGCATTACTAGAGATCCCAGCCATAGACTGTTTGACCCCTGCCATCTGGGAGGCACTACAGATGCATTCGAGTCCATACCAGGCTCAGGAACAGTTTCTTCACCAGAGCTGTTACCCAGCTGAACTCCGTCCTTTAATATATTCCCAGGCGATGGGTATTGTGCAATATGTATGTATACACTTAATGACTATTGGCACTATTTTATAATGACTACTTGCATTTGCTTTTTTCTTTGTATCTTGGGAGTCTGCAAGTTCACTTTTTGTTGTATTTGTATTTATGCACTGTACAATGACAATAAAGTTGAATTGAATTGAATAGCTATAACCCATAAATTTAGGCATCTGTATCAAGTCCATTTGTAAATGTGCAAAAGGGCTCCATGGTGAGGGGTCCTGTTCCTGGGTTCACTGGAGGAGTTTTTCCAGGGTTATGGTGTTGACAAAGCAGGCATTGAGCGGCAACTATTCCCGCCATGGTGGAAAATCCTGGTGCAAACCATGATTGCTGCACCATCCTGATCATCTCCCCTTTGCCCACAAGGGTAAATTCATGTAACATGCAGGCAAGCCAGGGCAAGAGTGAAGCAGAGGCTGCAGCATGCCCATCTGGGGAACACCAAAGACCATCAGATAGCTGGGGGCATTGGGCCCGCAGACATGCATCTTGTTCTGAGTGGGGAGCTTCAGATTGTAAACAAATGACATCTGACAAATCAGATAACTGGATAGGGGTGGCAGCCTGATAACAAAGGGGAACCACTTGCCTTTATGGATCGGCCACAGCTGCCCATGCAGCACGATCTGCCTGATCATTACCTTGAGAAATAAAGTCATTACCATTGGAGTGAGCAGCACACTGATAACTGCAATACAAGATGGGAGCTGAATAGCTGAAAGAAGATTAGCAATCAATTGTCCGTGTCTGACCGGGGCCCAGATGAGGTAAGGAAGTCATGGAGTTTCCACAACTGCCTGAAGTCACAGGCGGCACCAAAAACGTAACAAGGGTCAGTGTCGATATTAACTGATTGGCCGGAGACAACGATGAGCAGAACAAGACGGTAAAGGTCTGGCGAATTCAACAACAGAGTGGAGGTCGCAAACAGCGTGTCCGGTCTGTAGATCTCCATTCGGTGCTTGGGTAGAGGAGCCGTCGACAAAGAAGACAAAATCAGAATTGATTGGGTGAGGACGGCCTGGAAGAACCCATTTCGCTCATGGACATAAAGGTTAAAGCGCTTATTGTAGTCTGGCAGCCCTAACGCAGGTTCAGAGGCTAGAGCAAACTTCAAAGAGGCGAAGGCGGCCTCTGAATCAGAATCCCAGAGGACATTGTCAGGGGCTGAGGGAAGGGCAAGGTTCTGGAGGGGACGGCTGATTCCGACATAGACATAGACATTGACATTGACATAGAACAGTAGAGCACAGAACAGACCCTTCGGCCCACGATGTTGTGCCGAGCTTTATCTGAAACCACGATCAAGCTATCCCACTCCCTATCATCCTGGTGTGCTCCATGTGCCTATCCAATAACCACTTAAATGTTCCTCAAGTGTCTGACTCCACTATCACTGAAGGCAGTCCATTCCACACCCCAACCACTCTCTGCGTAAAGAACCTACCTCGGACATCCTTCCTATATCTCCCACCATGAACCCTATAGTTATGCCCCCTTGTAATAGCTCCATCCACCCGAGGAAATAGTCTTTGAACGTTCACTCTATCTATCCCCTTCATCATTTTATAAACCTCTATTAAGTCTCCCCTCAACCTCCTCTGCTCCAGAGAGAACAGCCCTAGCTCCCTCAACCTTTCCTCATAAGACCTACCCTCCAAATCAGGCAGCATCCTGGTAAATCTCCTTTGCACTCTTTCCAGCGCTTCCACATCCTTCTTATAGTGAGGTGACCAGAACTGCACACAATATTCCAAATGTGGTCTCACCAAGGTCCTGTACAGTTGTAGCATAACCCCACAGCCTCCAGTCTGAAAATTTTCCATCCACCACCACCCTCTGTCTTCGATCAGATAGAGTTTTAACAACACCAGGTTAAAGTCCAACAGGCTTATTTGGTAGCAAACATCATTAGCTTTCGGAGCGCTGCTCCTTCATCAGATGGAGTGGAACGCCGGCATCTCCACATCATTTCGATCAGATAGCCAGTTACCTATCCAATCGGCCAACTTTCCCCCTATCCCACACCTCCTTACTTTCATCATAAGCCGACCATGGGGGACCTTATCAAACGCCTTACTAAAATCCATGTATATGACATCAACTGCCCTACCTTCATCAACACACTTAGTTAACTCCTCAAAAAATTCTATCAAATTTGTGAGGCACAACTTGCCCTTCACGAATCCGTGCTGACTATCCCAGATTAATCCACATCTTTCTAAATGGTCGTAAATCCCATCCCTAAGGACCTTTTCCATCAACTTACCAACCACCGAAGTAAGACTAACCGGCCTATAATTACCAGGGTCATTTCTATTCCCTTTCTTAAACAGAGGAACAACATTCGCCACTCTCCAGTCCTCTGGCACCATCCCCGTGGAAAGTGAGGACCCAAACATCAAAGCCAAAGGCTCTGCAATCTCATCCCTTGCCTCCCAAAGAATCCTAGGATATATTTAATCAGGCCCAGGGGACTTATCGACCTTCAGTTTATTCAAAACTGCTCGTACATCCTCCCTCCAAACATCTACTGCCTCCTGCCTATTAGCTTGTAACACCTTCTCTTCCTCAAAAACATGGCCCCTCTCCTTGGTGAACACTGAAGAAAAGTATTCATTCATCACCTCTCCTATCTCTATTGACTCCATACACAAGTTCCCACTACTGTCCTTGACCAGCCCTAACCTCACCCTGGTCATTCTTTTATTCCTCACATAAGAGTAAAAAGCCTTGGGGTTTTCCTTGATCCGACCCGCCAACGACTTCTCATGCCCCCTCCTAGCTCTCCTAAGCCCCTTTTTCAGCTCATTCCTTGCTAACTCGTAACCCTCAATCGAGCCATCTGAACCTTGTTTCCTCATCCCTACATAAGCTTCCCTCTTCCTTTTTACAAGACATTCCACCTCTTTTGTGAACCATGGTTCCCTCACTCAGCCATTTCCTCCCTGCCTGACAGGGACATACCTATCAAGGACACACAGTATTTGTTCCTTGAAAAAGTTCCACTTTTCATTAGTGTCTTTCCCTGATAGTTTCTGTTCCCATCTTATGCCCCCTACTTCTTGCCTAATCGCATCATAATTACCTCTCCCCCAATTATAAACCTTGCCCTGCCGTACGACCCTATCCCTCTCCATTGCAATAACAAAAGACACCGAATTGTGGTCACTATCTCCAAAGTGCTCTCCCACAACCAAATCTAACACTTGGCCCGGTTCATTTCCCAGTACCAAATCCAATGTGGCCCCACCTCTTGTCGGCCTATCCACATATTGTGTCAGGAAACCCTCCTGCACACACTGCACAAAAACTGCCCCATCCGAACTATTCGACCTACAAAGGTTCCAATCAATATTTGGAAAGTTAAAGTCCCCCATGACAACTACCCTGTTGGGGTATAGTTGGGCATAGATGTGAATCCATACATATCTGCATTTGGTAGAATCTGTGCTGTTAAACAAGAGGGAGAAAATAACTAGTGAGAAGTGACAGACAAGATGCGAAGGCATCTTTACAAATATTAAAATCTATGCTAAAGAGAACAGTGTCTGAGCTTAACGGTGAGTCATTTTCAAAACAAAAAATGCATTCTATATAGATTGACAATAAATAAATAAAAATGTAAAGGGATTGTCTCTGTGTTAGTCCAACAGTTAGAAATTGCAGATACAGTTTATCATTCAAAGAATGTGGAGAGGATCAATAAATATACACACACTAAGGATTAAATTAAAACAACACCGACCTGTATAATACACAGCAAAAGAGTCAAACAACTAAAACTAACAAGGCATAAAGATTAACATGCTTTTCTTCATTTCTGTTCATTGAGGAACCAAGCATAGTGTGCTTGAAAGTTAGCAGTAATGTTTTAGACTACCACATGGTTGTGAAATGCAAAATTAAAATATTTTTAAAATGTGAATCTTTACAAAAAAACCTATCACATGATATTTGCATAAAATAATTATACAAGTAAATTATACAATATTTTAAGCAGCAACAACATATGCTGACATTTATGATTAAATTAAGCATAAATGTGGCAGATACACGGATCAAAATGTACTTTACATTGTACATCTGTATAGTACATATGTGTACATCCTTTAAATATTTTAGAGAATATTTAACAAATAATGCATTAGATTAACAGTTGCAGTAAACTGTTTTCCCCATAATTATAAAAGGTCAGATCTCGCCGGCCGGCGTGAGACATAAAAAAAACGAAGGGAGCAAGTTTAGCGTAATGTCGTGTAGGGTGGCACAGTGGTTAGAACTGCTGCCTCACAGCACCAGGGACCCGGGTTCAATTCCGGTCTTGGTGACTGTGTGGAGTTTGCACATTCTCCTGTGTCTGCGTGGGTTTTCTCCAAGTGCCCCGGTTTCCTCCCATGGTCCAAAGATGTGCTGGCTAGGTTGATTGGCCATGCCCCTTAGTGGAGTGTAAATACGTGTGTTTAGGAGGCTAGGGTGAGATTGTTGTCAGTGCAGGCTCGATGGACCGAATGGCCTCCTTCTGTATTGTATGGATTCTATGAAACCCCTCTGGGGTCATTCATCGGGCAGGGGAATGCGTGCAACACGAGCCCCAAGCAAGCGGTGACCTCCAATCTGTGAATCCCCAGACACACCGAAGCCCCCACAATCCGCCGCACCCATGCACGCCCCACCTCATCCTGCACCATCGCAGCAGCTGACCCCCAGATCCCGGAGGTTGGTGGTGCTCAACAGTACTCATCTCCTAGCTCTGTTAAAGACCTGTATGGATTGGCACTGGCATGTCATCACGCTGGAGAGGTAGGAATTCTCCTGGAGGGGGTACAATCACGTGCCGTGCCATATAATGATGTTGAAATCGTCAGTCTTATGTCCCTCCGAGTGATGAGGACACAGATTCTGAAATGGAAGCGGCAGAAGCTGGTGCCCCCACCAATGTGAGACCTCAAGAAGAGCCAGAATCAGTGACTTTTAAGCGCTCCTTTCGGAATCAAAGGGATGGGATTTTCCGGCTGCGTTCGCCCTGAAACCAGAAAATCCTACCCAAGGTCAATGGACCTATCCATGGTCTGTCCCTCACCTGTTATGATTCTGTAGTGGGCAGAATAGGAAAATTCACCCCAAGGTCTTTGATCCGCTTCACACCCCCTGATCTGGTCCTGCATCCTATCGACCCCAGCGACAGAGAAGACTACCCTGTGTGGGGGGAATATGGGGCAGGAAATAGACATAAGGGGAGATCTCGCCAAGGGCCTCATTGAATATGAGCTTCCCTATTCAGAAAGTGGAGGCTCGCCCAATAAAGAAGAAGCAGCGGGGGATTTAAAACCAGCTGGCTCCACTCAGTCGATAGACTTGGGTCTGATATGCACTCTGTCGTCGTTGATCGGCGTTCTGGTATCACTGTAAATAAAAGGGTGATTGGTGATGGAAGACTGGCCTCAGTAAGGCTATTACACTTGTCACAGAGGGAGTGCAATGAAGTTTCACCAGGCTGATCCCTGGGATTGACTTACAAACAGAGATTGAGGAGACTGGGCCTCTATTCTCTAGAGTTTAGAAGAATGAGAGGTGATCTCATTGAAACTTAAAAAGTTCTTACAGGGCTTGGTCACAGAGGACACAGTCTCAAAATAAGTGGTAGGTTATTTAGGACTGATTTGAGCAGGAATTACTTCATTCCGAGGATGGTGTGTTTTTTGAATTCTCTACCCCAGAGTGCAGTGGAAGCCCAGTCATTGAGCCTGTTCAAGACAGATCAATATATTTCTAGATATTAAAGACATCAAGCTTTTTGGGGATAATGTGGGAAAATGGCATTGAGATAGAAGATCATTCAGGATCAAACTGGCAGAGCAGGCTTGAGGGGCCAAGTGGCCTACTCCTGCTCCTATGTTCCTATGTTTTTAAGGTGGGTTCCCTTGAGGTCCTGTTCTCTACTAGGATGTCCTAACAGCAAAATTACCACAGTGAAGCTATAGTATGTTAGCAAAGTGAAGTTTATATTTTGGTGATAATCTTAGTGCTTTCCAGTACTATCTGGAAGCTTGGAGAGAATGAACAATAAAGAAAAATTGAGGAACTTTGTAAGGTGATTTGAAATCGTCTAAGTGTCTGCAAAACATGGATGAGAATGTTCCAGGAAAACAACTTCAGCTTCCAGTAGTATGCAGAAACTAAAACTGTGCTGTTTTGTTTTATGGATAGTTTCACTGCCAATACAGATGTCAGTTGAGCATTTCACTCTCACAAATGCCAGTGTGCTCGGGGCCGTAGAGCAGCTTTTCGCCTAAAAAGTCATCTTCACAAATGGGACTTTATTGACAAACATAACAGACATTTGAGTTACATTTTTCTGGCAGTAATAATGACATTGACAATGCTCTTTTCAAAAACATTTTATCTTACAGGCTGCTTCTTTAAACATTCGTTGAGGTGCTATTTGTATGATACTAAAAAGAAATGGGTTAAAGATGCATTGCACTGCTATTTAGTGTCTGTTTTTGTGTTCAGCAATAAATCACTGTATTTCCTTCTCTAAAATAATTATTTATAAATCTTTACAAAAATAGATAATTTTAATAGAATGAAAACAATGTTAACAGCAGGGTAAAGTGGTTTGCTAATTGCACAAGCTATAAATTGTGGCAATTGTCATCATGTGATTACGGCAGAATTACACTTAAGTATTTTTTGTAGTCAAGGAACAAGATTTGTGATTATTCTGACCGCAATATATATTAAAACTATGTATTGTTAATTAAAAATCTTTTTAGACAACATTTTCTGTTTGGAAATTAAGTTTGGATTTATTCAGTACTGAAAGCAAACATATGACTGATAGCAGCAAAAATTGCCTGTGTTACTTGCAAAAATAAAGAAAAATGTGAAAACATCAAGCTACTTCACACATTAGGTTCAATGGAAAAACCTTACACATCCTCACGTTTCACTGTTGACTTAATGTACACATTTCATGTCCAAGCCTAGAATTCCAAATTCCACTAATACGTCTTCGTTTTTATGTTTTTAGCTTGAGATTGATTCCCAACACATAAAGGTCAATGTTATGTTTTTGTTACTCAAGCAATAAAGATTTTTGCCAAAACTTCAGTGTCACCTCAGTAATTGTGCATTAAAAAGCAACCACTTAGAGTGACTGCTCTGATCCACAATGTAAATACTATTGAACTAAATGCCTTTTTTCCAATCCAAAAACTTATTTGCCTTTCTGAACTTCTTTCTCCATAACATCTCCTAACAGAGTCAATACGATGTAGCTTGCAAGTATATTTGGCGAGGATATGAGATTGCCATGACTTTGGGTGATCTACGTCTACTAGAAATCATGCAGGTTAACTTTGGTATCTTCAAAGCTCACGCAATGATGACCATATATTGTCACCACGTAGAAGCTGCAGGGCCTGGTAATCTTGAGCGTCTGGTTACTTGGAAGGATAGTAGAAAAGACACATTCAATTTCCCCACTGTGGAAGGTAAGTTAATGATCAGAGAATATGTTAGTGCTTCTACTGAGTCATGTTGCATTTAGATTAATTTTTTGCTCATCAATTACTGCTTTATTTCCTTACTGAAGTTGTTTATTTTCTTTGTATTACCAAATATGGTTAGCTGTTTCTAAGTGCAAAACTGTTAATTCATTGCCCAAAATGACTGTTTGCAAAGTTAACTTCTGCTAATTGATATTGGCAGTTACTTGAAAATATTTTTATGTCATCTCGGTAGGAGCTTAAAAGAGAATGATGTGATTTATATTGGTTAGTATGTTGATGCTGATTTGGAATACAGGCTGACATGAAGTAATGAATGAAACAAAGAAAACAATAACATTCACATAAATGTATTTTATATTATGATAACATTGCATAATTGTTATGTATGCAATGGGATAAATGTGTTTACCAAATTAAAAGTAAAATTTCTTCTTTGAAAAATGTATTGTTCAAAACAGTTTTTTAAATTCAAAACTTCGGGCAAATTCACTGATCCTGTGCTTCCAGTGTGGAGCCATGTGTGACGAAAGCTTGATTTGATGCAAAATTATGAATGGATTTTCTTTAATATTGAAGCATTGAACATAAGAATATAAGAACTAGGAGCAGGAGTAGGCCATCTGGCCCCTCGAGGCTGCTCCACCATTCAATAAGATCATGGCTGATCTTTTCGTGGACTCAGCTCCACTTACCCGCTCGCTCACCATAACCCTTAATTCCTTTACTGTTCAAAAATCTATCTTTCATTGCCTTAAAAACATTCAAAGAAGTAGCCTCAACTGCTTCACTGGGCAGGGAATTCCACAGATTCACAACCCTTTGGGTGAAGTAGTTCTTCTCAACTCAGTCCTAAATCTGCTCCCCCTTATTTTAAGGCTATGCCCCCTAGTTCTCGTTTCACCCACCAGTGGAAACAACCTCCCTGCTTATCTATCTTTATCTTATCTATTCCCTTCATAATATTTTATGTTTCTAAAAGATCCCTCCCTCATTCTTCTGAATTCCAATGAATTCCAGTCTCCTCTGTCTCTCCTCATTAGCCAACACTCTCAACTCCAGAATCAACTTAGTGAATCTCCTCTGCACCCCTCCAGTGCCAGTATATCCTTTCTCGAGTAAGGAGACCAAAACTGTACATGGTACTCCAGGTGTGGCTTCACCATCACCTTATACAGCTGCACCCTGTTTTCAAACTCCATCCCTCTAGCAATGAAGGGCAAAATTCCTTTTGCCTTCTTAATTACCTGCTGCACCTGTAAACCAACTTTTTGTGATTCCTGCACAAGGACGCCCAGGTCCCTCTGCAAAGCAGCAAGCTGCAATTTTTTACCATTTAAGTAATAGATCATTTTGCTGTTATTCCTACCAAAACGGATGACCTCACATTTACCAACATTTGCCAGACTCTTGCCCACTCACTTACACTATTTATATCCATTTGCAGACTTTCAGTGTCCTCTGCACACTTTGCTCTACCACTCATCTTAGTGTCATCTGCGAACTTGGACACACTACACTCGGTCCCCAACTCCAAATCATCTATGTAAATTTTAAACAATTGTGGTTCCAACACTGATCCCTGAGACACACCATTAGTCACTGATCGCCAACCAGAAAAACACCCATTTACCCCCACTCTTTGCTTTCTGTTAGTTAACCAATCCTCTATCCATGCTAATACATTACCCGTAACACTGTGCACCTTTATCTTATACAGCAGTCTTTGGTGCGGCACCTTGTCAATTGCCTTCTGGAAATCCAGATACACCACATCCACCAGTTCCCCATTGTCCACTGCGCTAGTAATGTGCTCAAAGAATTCCAGTAAATTAGTTAAACAAGACCTGCCTTTCATGAACCCATGTTGCGTCTTTCGAATGGTACAATTACTATCCATGTGTCTCGCTATTTCGTCCTTGATGATAGATTCAAGAATTCAATTTTACAGAATATGATCAATGCAAATCCAACATTTATTTTAAATTGTTAAAACTATGGAAATTTGTTAATGAAACACTACTGCTATGACAGCCATGAAGGCAAAGGCTCGCCCAATGGGAAGCAGCCAGGAGGGGTTCTTAAGCCTGTAACTTTACCCGTTGGAGTTGTAGGTCCCAAGGTGCAAACTACCTGACTGTAAGCCACAGAAGCGGCCTTTTACTTTGATTTGATTTAATTGATTTTGATTTGATTTGATTTGATTTATTTGATTTTGATTTGATTTATTATTGTCACATGTGTTAGTATACAGTGAAAAGTATTTTTTCTTGTGCACTATACAGACTAAGCGTACTGTTCATAGAGAAAGGAGAGGATACAGAATGTAGTCTTACAGTCATAGCTAGGGTGTAAAGAAAGATCAGCTTAAACGAGGTAGGTTCATTCAAAAGTATGATAGTAGCAGGGAAGAAACTGTTCTTGAGTCGATTGGTATGTGACCTCAGATTTCTGTATCTTTTTCCTGATGGAAGAAGGTGGAAGAAGTACGTCCGGAGTGTGTGGAGTCCTTGATTATGCTGGCTGCTTTTTCAAGGCAACGGGAAGTGTAGACAGAGTCAATGGATGGGAAACTGGTTTGAGTGATGGACTGGACTTCGTTCATGATCCTTTGTAGTTTCTTGTGGTCTCGGACAGAGCAGGAGCCATACCAAGCCGTGATACAACCAGAAAGAATTCTTTCTATGGTATATCTGTAAAAGATGGTGAGAGTCATAGCAGACATGCCAAATCTCCTTCGCCTCCTAAGAAAGTAGAGGCATTGGTGGGCTTTCTTAACGATAGCATTTTTTTACCATTTAAGTAATAGATCATTTTGCTGTTATTCCTACCAAAACGGATGACCTCACATTTACCAACATTTGCCAGACTCTTGCCCATTCACTTACACTAGAGGGATCAGGACAGGTTGTTGGTTCACAATAAAGGGTTTTGGTGTCAGAAACCAGCCTGTGGCTGAATTAATACATTGGCAATGAGGAGAAAAATTATATTCTTCCTCCCTCTTTCTCTCCGAACAACCTCTGAATGTCAAGAATTATTCCTGTAAGAAAAAGCCATTATGCCTCTTTTCAGGAATTTTACTTCTTCCATGCTAACAACATTGAAGAAGACAAAAAGCATGAAATGATATTGCCAACAGCATATAAGTCACTGACTTTCAGTGTAATAAGAAGCCTTACCTATCCAGATGCCACTGACTCAAAAAGCTTTAATGAACTGCTGGACCTGGTGAAAAGCCACTATGACCCAGTATTGCTTCAACACGGTGGGGAGAGCCCCTGGGCTGTCACTGAGTTCTTGGTGAGGTTGCAAAATTAGCTGAACACTGCGACTTTGGACCAACTATTAATGAGGTGTTATGGGGCAGCTAGGTATGTGGCATAAATGACCTAACCATTCAAAAGAAACTGTTGACAGAACCCAATTTGTACTCAAAAGAGCCTTTGAGATAGCCTTGCCACTGGAGAATGCAGAAAAAGAGGCTCGGGAGGTACAAGGGGCATCAGGCAGCAATGTCTTCCAACTAGGAGGAGGGACCTCATGCAACCAGTCCTCAATGGAGAGTGCATGTGTCAATCAGGTATTAAAGAGCCCCATTTGATATAGAACATAGAACATAGAACAGTACAGCACAGAACAGGCCCTTCGGCCCACGATGTTGTGCCGAGCTTTATCTGAAACCAAGATCAAGCTATCCCACTCCCTATCATCCTGGTGTGCTCCATGTGCCTATCCAATAACCGCTTAAATGTTCCTAAAGTGTCTGACTCCACTATCACTGCAGGCAGTCCATTCCACACCCCAACCACTCTCTGAGTAAAGAACCTACCTCTGATATCCTTCCTATATCTCCCACCATGAACCCTATAGTTATGCCCCCTTGTAATAGCTCCATCCACCCGAGGAAATAGTCTTTGAATGTTCACTCTACCTATCCCCTTCATCATTTTATAAACCTCTATTAAGTCTCCCCTCAGCCTCCTCCGCTCCAGAGAGAACAGCCCTAGCTCCCTCAACCTTTCCTCATAAGACCTACCCTCCAAACCAGGCAGCATCCTGGTAAATCTCCTCTGCACTCTTTCCAGCGCTTCCACATCCTTCTTATAGTGAGGTGACCAGAACTGCACACAATATTCCAAATGTGGTCTCACCAAGGTCCTGTACAGTTGCAGCATAACCCCACAGCTCTTAAACTCAAACCCCCTGTTAATCAAAGCTAACACACTATAGGCCTTCTTCACAGCTCTATCCACTTGAGTGGCAACCTTCAGAGATCTGTGGATATGGACCCCAAGATCTCTCTGTTCCTCCACAGTCTTCAGAACCCTACCTTTGACCCTGTAATCCACATTTAAATTAGTCCTACCAAAATGAATCACCTCACATTTATCAGGGTTAAACTCCATTTGCCATTTTTCAGCCCAGCTTTGCATCCTATCTATGTCTCTTTGCAGCCTACAACAGCCCTCCACCTCATCCACTACTCCACCAATCATGGTGTCATCAGCAAATTTACTAATCCACCCTTCAGCCCCCTCCTCTAAGTCATTAATAAAAATCACAAAGAGCAGAGGACCAAGCACTGATCCCTGTGGCACTCCGCTAGCAACCTGCCTCCAGTCTGAAAATTTTCCATCCACCATTCCCTCTGTCTTCGATCAGACAGCCAGTTACCTATCCAATCGGCCAACTTTCCCTCTATCCCACACCTCCTTACTTTCATCATAAGCCGACCATGGGGGAGCTTATCAAACGCCTTACTAAAATCCATGTATATGACATCAACTGCCCTACCTTCATCAACACACTTAGTTACCTCCTCAAAAAATTCTATCAAATTTGTGAGGCACGACTTGCCCTTCAAGAATCCGTGCTGACTATCCCGGATTAATCCGCATCTTTCTAAACGGTCATAAATCCCATCCCTAAGGACCTTTTCCATCAATTTACCAACCACCGAAGTAAGACTAACCGGTCTATAATTACATTTCTATTCCCTTTCTTAAACAGAGGAACAACATTTGCCACTCTCCAGTCCTCTGGCACCATCCCCGTGGACAGTGAGGACCCAAAGATCAAAGCCAAAGGCTCTGCAATCTCATCCCTTGCCTCCCAAAGAATCCTAGGATATATTTCATCAGGCCCAGGGGACTTATCGACCTTCAGTTTATTCAAAACTGCCAGGACATCCTCCCTCCGAACATCTATTTCCTCCAGCCTATTAGCCTGTAACACCTTCTCTTCCTCAAAAACATGGCCCCTCTCCTTGGTGAACACTGAAGAAAAGTATTCATTCATCACCTCGCCTATCTCTACTGACTCCATACACAAGTTCCCACTACTGTCCTTGTCCGGCCCTAACCTCACCCCGGTCATTTTTTTATTCTTCACATAAGAGTAAAAAGCCTTGGGGTTTTCCTTGATCCGACCCGCCAACGACTTCTCATGTCCCCTCCTAGCTCTCCTAAGCCCCTTTTTCAGCTCATTCCTTGCTAACTTGTAACCCTCAATCGAGCCATCTGAACCTTGTTTCCTCATCCCTACATAAGCTTCCTCTTCCTTTTCACAAGACATTCCACCTCTTTTGTGAACCATGGTTCCCTCACTCAGCCATTTCCTCCCTGCCTGATAGGGACATACCTATGAAGGACACACAGTATTTGTTCCTTGAAAACGTTCCACTTTTCATTAGTGCCTTTCCCTGACAGTTTCTGTTCCCATCTTATGCCGCCTAATTCTTGCCTAATCGCATCATAATTACCTCTCCCCCAATTGTAAACCTTGCCCTGCCGTTCGGCCCTATCCCTCTCCATTGCAATAACAAAAGACACCGAATTGTGGTCACTATCTCCAAAGTGCTCTCCCACAACCAAATCTAACACTTGGCCCAGTTCATTTCCCAGTACCAAATCCAATGTGGCCTCACCTCTTGTCGGCCTACCTACATATTGTGTCAGGAAACCCTCCTGCACACACTGCACAAAAACTGCCCCATCCGAACTATTTGACCGACAAAGGTTCCAATCAATATTTGGAAAGTTAAAGTCCCCCATGACAACTACCCTGTGACCTCCACACCTATCCATAATCTGCTTAGCAATTTCTTGCTCCACATCTCTATTACTATTTGGGGGCCTATAGTAAACTCCTAACAACGTGACCGCTCCTTTCCTATTTCTAACCTCAGCCCATATTACCTCAGTGTGCAGATCCCCCTCGAAGTGCGTTTCTGCAGCCGTTAAACAATCCTTGATTAACAATGCTACTCCTCCACCTCTTTTACCAGCTTCCCTACACTTACTGAAACATCTATACCCCAGAACGTCCAACAACCATTCCTGTCCTTGTTCTACCCACGTCTCCGTAATGGCCACAACATCGTAGTCCCAAGTACCAATCCACGCCCCAAGTTCATCTACCTTGTTCCGGATGCTCCTTGCATTGAAGTAGACACACTTCAACCCACCTTCCTGTCTACCGGTACCCACCCTTGACCTTGATACCTTCCCCAATACCTCAGCACCCTCAACACTGACTTCTGGACTACAACTCCTTTTCCCACTCCCCTGACAAATTAGTTTAAACCCCCCTGAAGAGCCGTATCAACTTTCCCTCCCAGGATATTGGTGCCCGTCTGGTTCAGGTGCACCTGAACCAGAGGGGCACCTGATATAGGAATCCTAATATCACCACCCAGACAATCAAGGAATGGCAGTGCTAACACTAAGAGTATTAAAGAACATATCTGGAAAGCTCAGATGAAGGGTCATCTAGATTCGAAACGTTGGCTCTATTATCTCCCCACAGATGCTGTCAGACCTGCTGAGATTTTCCAGCATTTTCTGTTTTTGTTACTCTTAAAAGATATAGTTGCCAGTTGACGGATTACTGCAAGCACTGTCAAAGGACACAGCCACGGCGAAGTTTCAGGAACAGGCAAAACACGTGCTGCCTAAGAAGGGAGCCGAGGCTTGTACCTGAGCATACCATGCAGGTATCCCTTCTTCCAGAGACAGGGATCCTACAACTGAATCGTATTGTAATAACAAAAGTTGCCCCGATAATGGTGGAGTTACTAGTAAATGGCCATCCCTTCAAAATGGATGTGGACATGGGAGCCCCAGTCTCTATTATTGGAGAACAGACCTATATATACGTGCAATTGGGAATGCAACTCCTGAAGTTGCGAGATACGAAGGCCAGGCTAGCCACCTAATGGGGGAACCTTTACAAATAAAAGGTACTACAGTGGCCCTGGTGACTTATAGGCAGCAATCAGCTTATCTCCCATTCATTGTTGTACGAGGGCATGAACCAAGCCTCATGGGGAGAGATTGGCTCTATCGGGTCTCCAAACCCGATAGATACCATATGCCCCAGATCGAAGATCTGTACGCCAAGTTAAAAGGTGGCACGACATTCTCCAATTTGGATATGAGCCATGCCAATCTCCAGCTTGAATTGGATGAGTCCTCAAAGTTGTTTGGATTTAATATCAGTTTTGGGTTTCATCTGTCACCGTTCTGTGTTCCTGCTTTTTAAACTGTCACCGTTCTGTGTTCCTGCTTTTTAAACTTCTTTCCCAGTGCACTCTGAGGAAGAAGAAAAAGGGTTCAGTGTTCCATTGGAGCAATTCTTTTTCTTTGTAGCAGTAAGTTTTATATGGAGGGGATGGAAGTGAAGGCAGTGCAATGTACCTCCTGCAGAATGTTTGAGGTGAGGGACACTGTCAGTGCCCCTGCTGATTACACCTGTGGGAGGTGCACCAATCTGCAGCTCCTCCAAGACCGCGTTAGGGAGCTGGAGTTGGATGAGCTTAGGGTCATCAGGGAGGCAGAGAGGGCCATAGACCCAAGCTTCAGGGATATAGTTGCTCCAGGGAATGAAAATAGATGGGTGACAGTGAGAGGGGCTGGGAGGAAGCAGTCGGTGCGGGGATCCCCTGTGGTCGTTCCCCTTAGCAACAAGTATTCCACTTTGGATACAGGTGAGGGGGGCGACCTACCGGTGGTAAGCCGCAGTGACCAGATCGCCAGCGCTGAGTCCGTCCCTGTGGCTCAGAAGGGAAAGGGGGAGAGCGGTAGAGCTATAGTTATTGGAGACTCGTTTGTTAGAGGGATAGATAGGAGGTTCTGTGGCAACAAGAGAGACTCACGGATGGTATGTTGCCTCCCGGATGCCAGGGTCTGTGACATCTCCGACCGTGTCTTCAGGATTCTAAAGGGGGAGGGGGAACAGTCACAAGTCGTGGTGCACGTCGGCACCAAAAACATAGGTAAGAGAGGGGACGGGGATTTAAAACAGGAATTCAGGGAGCTAGGGTGGAAGCTGAGAGCCAGGACAAAACAGGTTGTCATCTCTGGTATGTTGCCAGTGCCACGGGATAGCGAGTTGTGGAACAGGGAGAGAGTGCAGTTAAACACATGGATGCAGGGATGGTGTAGGAGGGAGGGTTTCAGCTATGTGGATAATTGGAACACTTTCTGGGGAAGGTGGGACCTGTATCAACAGGACGGGGTGCACCTGAACCAGAGGGGCACCAATATCCTGGGAGGGAAATTTGCTACAGCTCTTCGGGGGGGTTTAAACCAACTTGTCAGGGGGATGGGAAAAGGAGTTGTAGTCCGGAGGTCAGTGAGTGTAGTGAGGTACTGGGAAGGGTATCATGGTCAAAGGTGGATACCAGCAGACAAGAAGGTGGGTTGAAGTGTGTCTACTTCAATGCAAGGAGCATCCGAAATAAGGTAGGTGAACTTGGGGCGTGGATTGGCACTTGGGACTACGATGTTGTGGCCATTACGGAGACATGGGTAGAACAAGGACAGGAATGGTTGTTGGAAGTTCCGGGGTATAGATGTTTCAGTAAGTGTAGGGTAGCTGGTAAAAGAGGTGGAGGAGTGGCACTGTTGATCAAGGAGAGTGTAACGGCTGCAGAAAGGCATTTCGAAGGGGATCTGCCTACAGAGGTAATATGGGCTGAGGTTCGGAATAGGAAAGGAGCGGTCACGTTGTTAGGAGTTTACTATAGGCCCCCAAATAGTAATAGAGATGTGGAGCAAGAAATTGCTAAGCAGATTATGGATAGGTGTGGAGGTCACAGGGTAGTTGTCATCGGGGACTTTAACTTTCCAAATATTGATTGGAGCCTTTATAGGTCGAATAGTTCGGATGGGGCAGTTTTGGTGCAGTGTGGCAGGAGGGGTTCCTGACACAATATGTGGACAAGAGGTGGGGCCACATTGGATTTGGTAATGGGAAATGAACCGGGCCAAGTGTTGGATTTGGTTGTGGGAGAGCACTTTGGAGATAGTGACCACAATTAGGTGTCTTTTGTTATTGCAATGGAGAGGGAGAGGGCCATGCAGCAGGGCATTGTGTACAATTGGGGGAGAGGTAATTATGATGCAATCAGGTGGGAATTAGGAAGCATAGGATGGGAACAAAAATTGTCAGGGAAAGGCACTAATGAAAAGTGGAACTTTTTCAAGGAACAAATACTGCGTGTCCTTGATAGGTATGTCCCTGCCAGGCAGAGAGGAAATGGCCGAGAGAGGGAACCATGGTTCACAAAAGAGGTGGAATGTCTTGTCAAGAGGAAGAAGGAAGCATATGTAAGGTTGAGAAAACAAGGTTCAGATGGCTCGATGGAGGGTTACAAGTTAGCAAGAAATGAGCTGAAAAAGGGGCTTCGGAGAGCTAGGAGGGGGCATGAGAAGTCCTTGGCGGGTCGGATCAAGGAAAACCCCAAGGCTTTTTACTCTTATGTGAGGAATAAAAGAATGACCAGGGTGAGGTTGGGGCTGGTCAAGGACGGCAGTGGGAATTTGTGCATGGAGTCAGAAGAGATAGGAGAGGTGATGAATGAATACTTTTCTTCGGTGTTCACCAAGGAGCGGGGCCATGTTTTTGAGGATGAGAGGGTGTCACAGGCTGATAGGCTGGAGAAAGTAGATATTCGGAGGGAAGATGTACTAGCAATTTTGAATAAACTGAAAGTTGATAAGTCCCCTGGGCCTGATGAAATATATCCTAGGAGTCTTTGGGAGGCAAGGGATGAGATAGCAGAGCCTTTGGCATTGATCTTTGCATCCTCACTGTCCACGGGGGTGGTGTGGAGATGCCGGCGTTGGACTGGGGTAAGCACAGTAAGAAGTCTCACAACACCACGTTAAAGTCCAACAGGTTTATTTGGTAGCAAATACCATAAGCTTTCGGAGCAATGCTCCTTTGTCAGAGGGTGGTGCCAGAGGACTGGGGAGTGGCGAATGTGGTTCCTCTGTTTAAGAAAGGGAATAGAAATGACCCTGGTAATTATAGGCCGGTTAGTCTTACTTCGGTGGTCGGTAAGTTGATGGAAAAGGTCCTCAGGGATAGGATTTACGACCATTTAGAAAGATGCAGCTTAATCCGGGATAGTCAGCACGGATTTGTGAAGGGCAAGTCTTGCCTCACAAATTTGATAGAATATTTTGAGGAGGTAACTAAGTATGTAGATGAAGGTAGTGCAGTTGATGTCATATACATGGATTTTAGTAAGGCGTTTGATAAAGTGCCCCATGGTCGGCTTATGAAGAAAGTAAGGATGTGTGGGATAGAGGGAAGTTTGGCCGATTGGATAGGTAACTGGCTATCTAACAGAGGACAGAGGGTGGTGGTGGATGGAAAATTTTTGGACTGGAAACCGGTTACCAGCGGAGTGCCACAGGGATCAGTGCTTGGTCCTCTGCTATTTGTCATTTTTATAAATGACTTGGAGGAGGGGGCTGAAGGGTGGATCAGTAAATTTGCTGATGACACCAAGATTGGTGGAGTAGTGGATGAGGTGGAGGGCTGTTGTAGGCTGCAAAGAGATATAGATAGGATGCAAAGCTGGGCTGAAAAATGGCAAATGGAATTTAACTCTGACAAATGCGAGGTGATTCATTTTGGTAGGACAAATTTAAATGTGGATTACAGGGTCAAAGGTAGGGTTCTGAAGAATGTGGCGGAACAGAGAGATCTTGGGGTTCATATCCATAGATCTCTGAAGGTTGCCACTCAAGTGGATAGAGCCGTGAAGAAGGCCTATAGTGTGTTGGCGTTCATTAACAGGGGGTTTGAGTTTAAGAGCCGTGGGGTTATGCTGCAACTGTACAGGACCTTGGTGAGACCACATTTGGAATATTGTGTGCAGTTCTGGTCACCTCACTATAAGAAGGATGTGGAGACACTGGAAAGAGTGCAAAGGAGATTTACCAGGATGCTGCCTGGTTTGGAGGGTAGGTCTTATGAGGAAAGGTTGAGGGAACTTGGGCTTTTCTCTTTGGAGCGGAGGAGGTTGAGAGGAGACTTGATAGAGGTTTATAAGATGATGAAGGGGATAGATAGAGTGAACGTTCAAAGACTATTTTCTCGGGTGGATGGAGCTATTACAAGGGGGCATAACTATAGGGTTCATGGTGGGAGATATAGGAAGGATGTGCGAGGTAGGTTTTTTACTCAGAGAGCGGTTGGGGTGTGGAATGGACTGCCTGCAGAGATAGTGGAGTCAGAAACTTTTGGAACATTTAAGAAGCTATTGGATAGGCACATGGAGTACTTCGGGATGATAGGGAGGAAATAGCTTGATCTGGGTTTCAGACAAAGCTCGGCACAACAACGTGGGCCGAAGGGCCTGTTCTCGTAGAAATCGTAGAAACCCTACAGTGCAGAAGGAGGCCATTCGGCCCATCGAGTCTGCACCGACCACAATCCCACCCAGGCCCTACCCCCACATATTTTACCCACTAATCCCTCTAACCTACACATCCCAGGACTCTAAGGGGCAATTTCTAACCTGGCCAATCAACCTAACCTGCACATCTTTGGACTGTGGGAGGAAACCGGAGCACCCGGAGGAAACCCACGCAGACACGAGGAGAATGTGCAAACTCCACACAGACAGTGACCCGAGCCGGGAATCGAACCCAGGACCCTGGAGCTGTGAAGCAGCAGTGCTAACCACTGTGCTACCGTGCCGCCCTATGTGCTGTACTGTTCTATGTTCTATGTTCTAAAAATAATCAACACACATAAGGCACTTTACAAGTTTACCCATTTGCCTTTTGGGGTCTTGTCGATGTGTGCCATCTTCCAGAGGAATATGGAGAACATCCTTCAAGGAATATCCAGGGTAGCAATATACTTAGATGATGTCTTGGTCATGGGGACTTCAGAACAGGAACACCTGGCCAACCTAGAAGAAATCCTGCAATGATTTCCCAGAGCAGGAGTCTGCTTGAAGAGGGAGAAATGCATTTTCCAGGCAGTCATAGTAACCTACTTAGGCACCACATAGATCGCAAGGGATAACATCCAGTAGAGGCTAAAGTAAAGGCCATCAAGGAGGCACTGACCCCAAGGAACACCAAAAAGCTAAAATCCTTCTTAGGGTTAGTCAATTATTGCAGAAACTTTATCCCAAATCTGAGTTTCATGATGCCCTCCAGCACGCCCTACTATAAAATATCACAGATGGTCTTAGGATGCCTCACAGACAAAAACGTTTTCTCTGGTCAAACGTCAGTTACTGTCATCCAATTTACTCACCCATTCCAACCCTAAGAAAGAACTTATTATGACCTATGACACTTCCCAGATGGTGTTGGTGCAGTGCTGTCACATTGCTGGAAAGACAGGATGGAGAAGGCAATCGCATATGCCTCCAGGACCCTTTCAGATGCAGAGTGATGATATTCTCAAATTGAGAAGGGTCGGTGTTCGTATTTGGTGTGAAGAAATTCCATCAATACATCTACAGTTGACGTTTTTTTATAGTTACTGATCACAAACCCTGAATAGGCCTCCTCAACGACAACAAAGCCATTGCCTCCGCTCAGATACAGCGCTGGGCTTTGCTATTGGCATCCTAGGAATATATTCTAACTGGATGGTTAATGCAGATGCATTGAGTCACCTCCCATTGCCAGGCCTGGCATCTTTACCAGCAGTAGAAGAAATTGTGATTAACCTTTTATAGACCTTGCCAGTGTCATAAAGGCAGATCAAAGCCTGGATCCAAAAAGACCCAATCATTTCCAAAATTCGGCACATGATCCTAAATGGGGGATTCCAAGCATGACCCTCGAGGAAATGGCCCTCCAAACTTAATGTGGATGACGCGATCATCCTTTGGGGGTCCTGAGAAATTGTTCTGCCCCCAGGACAACCTCCAATATTAACAGAATGACATAATGGCCATCTAGAACTATCAAAAATGAAGATGCTGGTCAGGAGTCATGTCGGGCGGCTGGTCTTGATTCCAACCTTACAGACTTGGTAAAGTGATGCAAACTGTACCAGGAAAATCAAAAACGTCCACCCTCAGCCTCCCATGCATCCACGAGAGTGGCCTGGCAGGCCATGGATGTGGTGTGTGTACAGGTAGACTTTACCGGCCCCTTTATGGGTTCTATGTTTTTAATCATGGTGGACATACACTCCAAGTGTGTGATGATACATTGCATGAGCTCCACAACTACTCAGGCTACGGTCGAGAAATTGCGGCAAAGCTTTGGCACACAAGGAATACTGGAAATCCTGGTTTCTGAGAATGGCACAGCTTACATTGGTGATGATTTCAGAAGTTTATGCTCTCCAATGGTACCTGACATATCTGGACTGCACCTTATCACTCATTGTCAAATGGACTGGCAGGATGATGATTCAAACATTCAAAAATGATTTGAAGAAACAACCAACAGTATCCATAAAGACTAAACTGGCACAATTTTTGTTCAATTACGGGACCACACCGCACACAACAATAGATGTTGCTTCAGCAGAGCTATTAATGGGACGATGGCTTTGCAACAGATTGAGTCAATTATTCCCAATCTCAGTGGGAAAAAATGGAGTTCCAACAGGAAAACCAAAATAGAAACTTAGATTCCATGAGAGCAGAAAAACTTTTGCAATGGTGATCTGGTTCATGTGAGGAGCTTTGGGGACTGTCCCAAATGGGTCTGTGGGATCATTAATGGAGAAAACAGGACCAGTATCTTCCAAGGTCAAAGTTCAGAGTAAAACCCTAAAAAAGCACTTATACCACCTCAGGGCCAAGGAGCCACTGCCAGTGCCAGCCCTCAGCTTGAAACTGACTCCACATTGGCCCCTCCGGATAGTGAAGTTCCAAACTCTCTGAGATGGAGGCTGAAGAAATGGGCCTCTGGGCTGAAGCGGAACCTGAGGATACTCCTTCTGAAAAAGAAAGTCCTCTGTTCAGTTTACACCGCCTGACACAGCCCTACCTTCAACGGACCTCCGCCTAAGTGCCAAGTCCTGAAAAGGACATCTTTGCGGAGAGGCTGGGAGAGACATGAACCTAAGGGGGGTGGGAGGTTATGACAGCCACAAAGTCAACAGGGGATCATTGTTGGATCTATCCGTGGGCTCCTGAAGTTCAAACTGCCTTAATGAGTGAGCGGGGGCTCATCCAACGGGAAGGAGCTAGCAGGGGTTCTTAAGCCTGTAACTTCGCCCTGACCGGAGTTATAGATTCCAAGGTGAAGACTACCTGACTGTAAACCATGGGAGTAGCCTTTTCCTTCAGTTCGCAATAAAGGGTGTTGGTGATGGAAACTAGCGTGTGGCTGAATTACTACAACTACAATTAAAAAGACCTTCTCTAACTTGTTAAAACCTCAGTAATTCCAGCTATACCAAATTTAATGGTTAAATTAGTTTTTCAGTGGATGTTTGGTTAAAAAATTGTTAGTGACAGCAGCTGATATGGGAGAGTTATTTATCCAGTATGAGTTAACTGAACTAATCAACACCATCAAGCAGTCACTGATGTACTGTGTACCATGTACCTGGCTCAGCAAAATCATCCAAGCCAATTTCCTTCAATTATGTCATTTATCCCTCGTCATTTTGGCAAAAATATTCAAAAACACTCAATGCAAACAAAAGGTGGAGATGTGTTTAAGTCATTATAATTATTTAAAATAAACACTTTAAATTTTGATTTAGCATTTAAGCATGCTTAGATTTAAAATAAATTTAAAGAGAGTGAGGAAAGCACACTTTATTATCTGATGTAGTCAAAGAACAGTACAGCACAGGAAACAGGCCCTTCAGCCCTCCAAGCCTGTGCCGCTCCTTGGTCCAACTAGACCAATCGTTTGTATCCCTCTATTTAGTCCTGGAGTAGTCCTCCAGGACTATTTAGTCCTGGAGTGATAAATACAACAGGATGTGAAAATCTTAGAGAGTGTTGTTAAATGATTTTGTGGTAATATTTACCACTGTTTACATCAGTTTGGTTGGGGAGGGAGGAGAAATTGAACTTTGTATCCCCTTTTATTTAACTGCTAATTGGGCTCCTAACTCTCAAGCATGGCAGACAAATAGATCATGACATCAGTTAACATGCAATACTGATTTGATGGCATCAATGCCATTTTCAAATTCACATTCCAGCCTTAACATGTCTTAACCTCAAACAGCTGAGCAGGGCATTAAATGGCTTGAAGATCCCCACCAGACCTATTTAAAGGAATCATGGATTGCTTATAGGTTAGTTGCTGGATTATTTCTTGGGACTGCTCGTGCAATTCTACACATTGTTGAAGCTTTTCTATACTTGATTAAAGTTCCATTGGTTGACAGGGAATGTGCTGACTGCAGCTACTTACAAATTTATTGTCTAAAACAGTTTATTCAATTCAAAACTTTAATCTCCGATCCTGTGCTTCTGGTATGTAGCCACATGTAAAGGAAGCTTGATTTGAAGATAGGGGAGACACCAGTATGAGTCAATTCTCTCTTGCATTATGGCATGGCTCCCTACTGACAGTGTGGAACCAGTGATTTGACCCTTTAATGTAATATTTTAAATGGGTAAAGTTATAAATGGATATCCTTTGATATTGAACCATTGCACTCCTATTTTATAGAATATGGTTAAGTATAATATTCCAAAGCAAATCTATAATTTGTTTTACTTGTTAACACTATGGGAGTTGTTAATGAAACACTAATATTAAAAATACCATCTCTAATTTGTGAATACCTGAGTAATTCTAGTATTAATTTAGTTACAGAACAATTCTAATATAAAGAACATCCTTTAATAATGTAATTTAAAGGTTTGTGTTGAAAGAAGTGGTCCGATATTTGTGGCCTGGTAAACCTTCCTCTTCAAATTGACCATAACAGGGAGAATGAAGACAGACAATGCAGAGTGGGACAATATGGTAGAAGAGGGAGAAGAAGGAGGGGGAGAAGGAGTCCCAGGAGGAAACCTATAGTAACTTCGAAGACGACTCGTTGTGGCTTAAGCAATTAATTAACAATAATTAATTAACATCAATATTTATATATTGGGTTTGACAGAACTGTAACATATATCTTCTCTCTTCTCTTCCCTGGCTCCAAGTGAGGTTTCTCCCTGACCCAGAATGCACACCCTTGCACCTGATTGGCTCAGCTTCCCATGTGGCCTCTCCATAGGCTCTGGCCTGACTACATGGCTCTTGTGGATTGCCCCCATAAAGGGGCCATGTTACCACACTCCTTCCCCCCTAACTCTTGAGTCTACCTATGAATGAAACAAAATGGAGCATCATTAAACATAGACATGCATGATACAACAACATGTCATGGATATCTCTGGAAAAACTCATCACAAATTCAGTTAGATAAGAGACTTCTGGACCCTGAAGGAACATCTCAACTTGGTACTGAGTCTTTCACTGAGTAAAGAATCTGAGTGAGCAGATGCAAAAGGAAAACTTGTCAATCTGGGATCAACAATGTCCTCAGTAGTTACTGCCTCCTCCACTTCAGGAATCATTGGTTGTTTCGGCTCCACATTTGCAACAGAAGCCCCAGGATCAGCCACTAATGAACATACGCCTGCCACAGGACACATCTGTTGGTCCCCTGTATCAGGTCCAACTCTTTTCTTCAGATGATTGCTTTTTTACACAACGGCCTTGTACTTCTACAATGTAGGAGACCAGCCCTTGTGTCAACCTCCATTTTAAGAGATCTACTATTGACCATCAAGGCTATTACTATAGGAAGCACCTTATTGAGTTGGACCTGGTTTATGGTACCCGATTCAGATCCCCTGTTGGGCACCCCCTCTAGTTTCTTTTAACAGAGTAAAACTAACTTGTTGTTTTTCTTTGCATGTTCTGCCCTGACTGCTTCATTCTGCACCATACTTGTAAATGACCCTTCTTTTTACAACGGAAACATATGTAATTTTTGCACTGGCAAGTATCTTTGGAGTGCTCTCCCCCACATCAAAATCAAACTTCCACCCCCAGTGCTGTACTACTCTTCATGAGCTCTGCTGTGATCTCCCATCTTCCTCGCAGCAGCCATTTCCTGCCACAAACAGTTCACCTCGTTGGGTACACCTTGTAATTCACTTACGCCTTGCTCTGGACATTCAATCACCTGGGCCATCTCCACAGCTTTTTCCAAAGAGATTTTAGTCTTAATTAGCAAAATTTTTTGTATTGTGATGCTGTTTACCCCACAGATCAAATGATCTCTTAACATTTCCCCTAAAGCTGGGCCGAATTCACAATGCTCTATTAACACTCTCAATCTGGCAACAAAGCTGGAGATGGTTTCCATTGGCTCCCAGATTGCAGAATGAAATTTAAACCTCAGCATGATGATTAAAGGTCAGGGCTCAAAATTATCTTTGACCATTTTGACTATCTGGCCAAAAGACTTTGAGCGAAACATTACTCCCTCTCCGCAGTGTGTACCACGTTGGTGGGAGGTGGTGCGCCACTTGCTGGTCCATGGCATTCCTTGGAAAGATTGAGCTGTTTGACCCAGAAGCAGAAAACTGGAGGCAATACGTTGAAAGTCTCCATTATTTCTTTGCAGTTAATGAGATCACAAAGGAGAAACAATGAAAGGTGATACCACTCATAGTCTGTGGCCCACAAACTTATGGCCCACTGAGGATTCTAACATCGTTTCAAACAGCTTGGCTCAGCTTCCCTCACAGTCCTCTCCATAGGGTCTGGCCTGAGCACATGGCCCTCAAGGATTGCCCCTTTAAAGGGACCACGTTACCACAAAGCCAAATGTGCAGATGTTCTTTATGGAGCAATTTGTTTACCTCAACTTCGGTGAGGGCCAAGGCTTGAGTCATCTTCATTTCATTAAAGAAATCATGACCAAAATTTACAGTAAACTGTTACATGGGGAGGGTCAGTAAGGTTTTCTATGCAACAAGGAATAGCTTTGTTTCATTCCCCTAGACAGAGACAAGCAAGCAGAGTGAGGACAGGGGTGTTCTCAGGTTCCTGGTACAGTGTGCCACTAATTGCATAAACATTATTTTATGTGCACCTGCGATCACCTTTGCCAGTTTCCTGAGCTGGAAGGGATTCTGCTCCCTCAATATGAGCTGGTATGTGATCACAGCAACACATCATGCAGATGAATGCTTGTTATCTTGGAAATAGTCACAATCCCTTCATTCTGTGCCAGTCCTCTGTGCCACCTGTATTTGACCCACCACAACAAGTCAAACACTGGATGCTGGGTGGTAAAAGTTATTGAATCACAATATAGCTCATAACTCCAGTCTCAGTACATGTAAGAGCGCACAGCACACCTACAGTGAGAATCATGCTGTCATAAGGAATATTATAAAGCACACCACAGTTCTTAAGCAATGGTTCCGCAGTCTGTACTCTTCTGAAGGAGCCCTGCTTTACTCGGCTGAGCAAATATCACGCTTAGTGACAGTATGTTGCATGCAAAACAACCTTATCCTTATGAGGGAATAGACAAGAAGCTGAGGAGCACGAGCAGCTGAAAGAGGAAGAAGAGTCAAGCAAGTGTGACAAAAAGTAGAGGAAGAGGAAGCAAAGATATAATATAGACAGCTTCTTTCTAGCTGGATGCTATATGATGAAATAATTTATGGGCAATTGTTAAATCACTCTATATAATAAGAAATCATACACCAATCTTTTACTTAATACCAGATTTATTTGCAGAATGCAACATTACAAATGTTGGCCTCTTCCCTAAGTAACACCAGTGTCTCAGAAGTCTCTCTTTATAGGTGATTCAAACACTTAATCAATCAGTGCCCTCCCTGTATATTCTTAATAAATCTTAATAATACAATTAACACATCATTAATAGATTGCCCACTTTTCTTTCAATCAAAAAAATTAGAGCACACAAACAATACTTTAAAACAAATTGAAAAAATGGAAAAGAGAAAAATGATTTTCCATGTTATGGATATCAGGCTATAATACAAGATATCCCTCTTCTAGGACCTCTGATAGTCTCTTTGTGCTTGCATTTCTTTTAGAAAGCACTCCAACAATTGATGACTTGCATGACATATTTTATTTTGGAGATTACTTTTCTTTCTAGCATCTCTTTTACATTATCAAGGCTAGTCCTTAACCTTTCTTTTCACTCACTCTTTGTTGAATATACATTATCCCATGGAATGGTGATCGATGTGACATTCAATGGGCAAAGCATTGTCAGAACCTCCTTTGTAAAGGATTTCCCTTCAAACATTTGATAAGTAAAGCCCTATGTCTATTGCTTCAACGAGAGTCAGTATTTCTGCAACTAAAGTGCTTTTAACCACCTTTTTTATTTTCTTAGCTTTCCAGGCCAATGGACAATATTTTCCGTTTTCACCCACCAAGGATTTTATGAAACTAGCTGTACTTAAGTACCCATCCAGAAGACTGGAATGGGAAGCATCACGAAAAAAGACAAACTTAATATCCTTTGGGTCATGCAAGGCTGGAATCTTGAGAACATGATTCTCTATTTAATTTCCTTAATGTTTTATTTGCCCTTCATTTCATTGCATCAAAATTGGCATTGGGATGTCATGTCTGAGAGTTTCCCTATATGGTACCAGTAAAACATTGCTGGATCTGCTTTCAATTGAGTTCAGTAACTTTCAGCAAGACAGACCTAACTGAGAAATATCATGCCCTCGATGCATCATTCAATCAATAAACGCATTATTTAGCTTCCCTTCTACATCGCTTGCCTCTTTAAGCAGTTTCTAAAATACTTTTCTCTGAAATTTTTCACCCTGCAAAAATGCAGCTTTTGTATTGATCGATCTACATTTCCACAAATATACAGCCGTGAAGCTAAGGAAATTTTCAGTATTACTTTTCCCACCATGGGCAAGTCCAATCTAACACCTTGATCTCCATGTCTCTTTTGGAACGCTGGAGCCACTAGTTTCATCTTAGCCTTGTATGTCCCAGCTGTGTGGACTTTTTCTGTACATAACCATCTGTGTGGTAAGGCTGGCTATTCCCCATCTGGTACTTCAGAATAGACACCAGGGCGGGATTCCCTAATCTTGATCGTACCTGCCCTATTGCCAGTAAGAATGGAAAAATTTGGTGCTCAGCCAAAACTCCATTCATTTCAGGGGCACCAGAGAATTCCAGCCACAAAGTCAGAGGTTTGTGGTGCAAATTCCTTCCAGCTACCAATTCTCTTTGTTTTACGTTACTTATAATAGTTCATCCAATTTGTTGACAGTCATAAGGTCTTCTATTTCTAGTAGTGGTCTTAGATTGTTCTGTACATTTTATTTTGTTTTATAACCTCGTCATGGACAGAATTTGTGTGTTCCTTTTTATTGCTTGCTATCAATATGTAAAACGTATGTGTTTTCTTAGCTCAGAGTGATTGTTTGAATTTAAATCATTTCCAATGCAAGTTTTTGTGGATTTTAAAATAAAGAAGGTTATTTATTATCCCACACTTGTCCTGGATATTTAACATGTGATGACTCACTCACTTGACTCAGACACAGCATCACACACAAAGATTAGACACAGATGAAGATAAGACAACCCAATTACAATTCATGATTGTCTCAGTCTCTTCTGTGGCAGGCCTGTAGTTTATTGTGTGAGTTGACATTTGAGTTGAAGTGAAAAACTTGTAAGTAGAGGATTATCTGCTGTGAAGCTTCTTGTTGTCAAATTTCCAGCTTCTTGCTGTTATTTTAAAGACAGACAACAAAATGGCTTCCTAACTATATGACGTACAAGTTCAAATTTTTTTTTCCAAAAACGAAAGGGAGCTGGAACTGCAGCTCGAGGATCTTAAGCTGTTAAGGGAGAACGAGGAGGTGATAGACAAGAGCTATCATCAGGTGGTCACACCAGGGCCACGGGTGGAGGCCAAGTGGGTGACGGCCAGGAAGGGTAAAGCTCGGGTGATTGAGAGCACCCCGGTGGATGTGTCCCTACACAACAAGTACTCCTGTCTGGGTACTGCTGGGGGGGACAGCCCACCTGGGGGAAGCAGCAGTGGTCGTGTCTCCGGAGTGGAGTCCGGCTCTGTAACTCCGAGGGCTAAGGAAAAGAGGAGGAAGGCGGTGTTAATCGGGGACTTGACAGTAAGGGGGTCGGACAGGCGTTTTTGCGGAGGCAGGATGGAGTCTCGGATGGTGGTCTGCCTCCCTGGGGCCAGGATCCAGGATGTCGCTGATCGACTCCCAGAAATCCTGAGGGGGGAGGGAGAGGAGCCAGAGGTAGCGGTACATATTGGTACCGCTGATGTGGGAAGGAAGGGGAAAGGGGTCATGAAAAGAGAGTATAGGGAATGAGGGAGACAGCTGAGAAGGAGGAAAGCAAAGGTAGTAATCTCAGGATTGCTGCCTGTGCCACGGGAGGGTGAGGGCAGGAATGGAGTGAGATGGAGGATGAATGTGTGGCTGAGGGACTGGTGCAGGGGGCAGGGATTCAGGTTCCTGGACCATTGGGACCTCTTTAGGGGCAGGTGTGACCTGTACACAAAAAACGGGTGGCACTTGAATCCCAGGGGGACCAATATCCTGGCGGGAAGGTTGGCTAAGGCTACTGGAGAGAGTTTAAACTAGATAGGTTGGGGGGAAGGGATCGAGACGTGGTGACTGGGAGCGAGGAAGTTAGCTCGCAAACAGAGGAGGGTTTTGGACGGTGCAAGAGGGAGGATGGATGGGGGATAGAGAAGGGGAGAGCTCAGACCGAAGGATTGAGATGTGTTTACTTTAATGCAAGGAGTATAGTGAATAAAGGGGATGAGCTCAGACCGTGGATCGATGCCTGGGAGTGTGATGTGGTGGCCATTACGGAGACGTGGATGTCTCAGGGACAGGACTGGATACTCCAGGTGCCGGGATTCAGATGTTTCAGGAAGGACAGGGAGGGAGGCAAGAGAGGGGGTGGAGTGGCACTGCTCATCAGGGATGGTGTCACGGCTGTAGAGAAGGTATATGCTGTGGAGGGATTGTCTACACAGTCTCTGTGGGTGGAAGTTCGGAGTGGGAAGGGGTCGATCACTTTGCTGGGAGTTTTCTATAGGCCGCCCAATAGTAACAGGGAGGTGGAGGAGCTGATAGGGAAACAGATCCTGGAGAGTTGCAACAATGATGTGGAGATGCCGGCGTTGGACTGGGGTAAACACAGTAAGAAGTCTCACAACACCAGGTTAAAATCCAACAGGTTTATTTGGCAGCAAATACCATAAGCTTTCGGAGCGCTGCTCCTTCGTCAGATGGAGTGGAAATGTGCTCTCAAACAGTGCACAGACACAGAAATCAAGTTACAGAATACTGATTAGAATGCGAATCCCTACAACCAGCCAGGTCTTAAAGGTACAGACAATGTGGGTGGAGGGAGCATTAAGCACAGGTTAAAGAGATGTGTATTGTCTCCAGACAGAACAGCCTGCAAGTCCAGGAGGCAAGCTGTGGGGGTTACTGATAATGTGACATAAATCCAACATCCCGGTTTAGGCCGTCCTCATGTGTGCAGAACTTGGCTATCAGTTTCTGCTCAGCAACTCGGCGCTGTCGTGTGTCGTGAAGGCCGCCTTTCTGTTTGAGGTTGTTTGAAGGCAAGAATTGGGGGTATGGGGATGGCCTTGGCGAGATGTTCGTCTTCATCAATGACATGTTGAAGGCTCTAGAGGAGATGCCGTAGCTTCTCTGCTCAGGGGAAGTACTGGACTTCTTGCCTTCAAACAACTTCTTGCCACTTCTTGCCTTCAAACAACCGCACAACCTCAAACAGACCATTGTCCGCAGCAAACTACCCAGCCTTCAGGAGAACAGTGACCACGACACCACACAACCCTGCCACAGCAACCTCTGCAAGACGTGCCAGATCATTGACACAGATGCCATCATCTCACGTGAGAACACCATCCACCAGGTACACGGTACATACTCTTGCAACTCGGCCAACGTTGTCTACCTGATACGCTGCAGGAAAGGATTTCCCGAGGCATGGTACATTGGGGAAACCATGCAAACGTTGCGACAACGGATGAATGAACACCGCTCGACAATCACCAGGCAAGACTGTTCTCTTCCTGTTGGGGAGCACTTCAGCGGTCACGGGCATTCGGCCTCTGATATTCAGGTAAGCATTCTCCAAGGTGGCCTCCACGACACACGATGGTGCAGAGTCGCTGAGCAGAAACTGATAGCCAAGTTCCGCACACACGAGGACGGCCTCAACCGGGATATTGGGTTCATGTCACACTATCTGTAAAGCTTGTCTGGACTTGCAGAATTTCACTGGCTGTCCTGTCTGGAGACAATACACATCTCTTTAACCTGTCTTGGTGCTCTCTCCACTCACATTGTTTGTACCTTTAAGACTTGATTAGCTGTAAGTATTTGCATTCTAACCATTATTCTTTAATTGAGTTTGTGTCTTTATATGCCCTGTTTGTGAACAGAATTCCCACTCACCTGACGAAGGAGCAGCGCTCCGAAAGCTTGTGGCTTTTGCTCCCAAATAAACCTGTTGGACTTTAACCTGGTGTTGTTAAACTTCTTACTGTGTTTACCCCAGTCCAACGCCGGCATCTCCACATCATGACCTCTCCTGTAGCCAGTGAGGATACAAAGATTGCTCTCAAGGCCCCAGCAATTTCCTCCCTTGCCTCTCTCAGTATTCTGGGGTATATCCCATCAGGCCCTGGGGACTTGTCTACATTAATGTTTCTCAAGAACCCCAATACCTCCTCTTTTTTGATCTCAACATGACTCAAACTATCTACACACCCTTTCCCAGACTCATCATCCACCAAGTCCTTCTCTTTGGTGAATACTGACGCAAAGTACTCGTTTAGTACCTCGCCCATTTCCTCTGGCTTCACGCATAGATTCCCTCCCTTGTCCTTGAGTGGGCCAACCCTTTCCCTGGCTACCCTCTTGTTCTTTATATATGTATAAAAAGCCTTGAGATTTTCCTTAATCCTGCTGGCCAATGCTTTTTCGTGACCCCTTTTAGCCCTCCTTACTCCTTGCTTAAGTTTCTTTCTACTTTCCTTGTATTCCACACTTGCTTCGTGTGTTCCTAGCCTCCTAGCTTTGACAAATGCTTCCTTCTTCTCTTTGACTAGGCTCACAATATCTCTCGTTATCCAAGGTTCCCAAAAGTTGCCATACTTATCCTTCATCCTTACAGGAATGTGCCAGTCCTGAATCCCTATCTACTTACACTTGAAAGCCTCCCACATGCCAGATGTTGATTTGCCCTCAAACTTATGTGATAAATTATCAAATTAACTGGGGTTTTTTAATGATTAATTGATTATATCTTACTTTATAATGATTAAATTAAATTTACTGTTTGCCAGTATATTCACCCTATTTGATTCCTTGTGCTGTGACCTCACATTGCAGTTATCCTTGTTGTGTTCTTGTGTGCCAATGCATACATACATGCACAATAGGTTGGACCTTATCAGTTCTTATTCTGACCCCACATAATGCCATTCTATTTCTTACAATAGTGCTATTTTATCTGAAATAAGTGATTCTATGAATTTTTATTTTATTTAAAATATTGAAATTTCAATTATTGAGATAAAATGATGGATTAAAATAAATTCAAAAAGGAAATTAAGCAGTTT
This sequence comes from Mustelus asterias, assembly GCF_964213995.1. NCBI lineage: Eukaryota > Metazoa > Chordata > Chondrichthyes > Carcharhiniformes > Triakidae > Mustelus > Mustelus asterias. The sequence goes on along the minus strand of NC_135801.1, from coordinate 53,022,070 downwards.
GTTTGGTTCATTTTTTTCTTCTGCCTAGTCTTAAGATTCAGATTCCTAAAAACCTTAAGATTTTCCTTAAGATTCTTAAGATCCTTAAGATCTCCTTAAGATTCCTAAAAACAGAAAATGCTGGATAAACTCAGCAGATCTGGCAGCATCTGTGGAGAGAGACACAGAGTTAATGTTTCAAGTCCATATGACCCTTCTGTAGATGCTGAACCTTTACTCCATGTGCAAGCCAGCAATGTATTATTTGTATAGCTGATTTGTTCAGATCTGTCCCTGACATTGAAGGACTGTGATTTTAAGCCGTAACTGCCTTTTTAAGATCTGTGCATGTGTAATTCTGTAAGCAATCCACTAGTCCTTTGGAATTTATCAGCAATATGAACCAACGGATCACATAACCACCACATAACCATTTACTGGAAGAAAAAATTATACAGAACCATGAGTAAGCTTGTGTTTACCTGTAAGCTAACTATTTCAATATGCTTGGATACTTTTTGTGAAATAATTGATTTGATTGACAGATTTCTTTTTTCCATACACAAGAAAGGACAGGATTATATTTAACAGCCAGCGTTGATATCTGTAATGTATTAATACTGGCTCTTCATCGACTTACTTATTCAAAAATTAAAAAAAGAGTCAGCTAACCATTTTAATGAAGTGCATATATCTAGTGGCCCTGTTAGGTTATAGAATTCTTTGTCAGTTAAGCGAACAGTTGTCAATATGCAGAGCATATAAAAGGTTAAAATTAGGCTGTATTTTAGGAAACATTCAGATTGGTTGCTACCAGGGAGACACTAAGCATTCTTGGCTAATGACATGTAGGTACTGAATCTTAAGACCTCTCAGGTGGCTCCAGCCAACCAGTTTCTTCGGTATGATGAAAAGGTTGAGATAAAATAAACTGACAGTTGCTAGTCAGTGCTGGCAGCAGACTGCACCCAGGCAGCTGAGACCCCAGGAGTCTTATTTTACAAAGGCTTTCACTGCTATAAGCTCAAACTCTAGAACAGGCCAGATTGGCAGCTGGTGGTTTGTGGGGGGAAGAGTGGGGGAGTTGGAGGATGGGTGGGAGGAGGGTTAAGGGAGGGAAACTGGGTTATTTAGGAATTGTTAGCTAATTAGAAGCTATCCTCACCTACTTAAAACCAAGCTATTAAACAAAATACACTTTTCATCTTGCTATCACCACTGTACATGACATTATGCTCCAATCAATAGCCTCCCACTGATTGCTTCAGCGTCCGCAAATAAATACACTGCAGTTCAAGAATGCAGTAATTGAGTTGGTGCAGAAAAACTGCAGATCTCACAGCAAAAAAGATATTTTGAACGGAGATAATATTACAGCACTTTGTATGGTAGAGCTGAAATGATGGAATCAGATCCTGAGTATTGACAGCTGTCAAAACCATGGTGCACTGCTGAAATGAGAGGTCAATAACTTGCATTTTATCAATAGTAAGAAGAAAATTGCAGGTGAAGATTTAATGTTTCTGTTATTTTAACTCATCTTTCATTTAAGTAAAATGTACAGTTGGAACCTTGAATTTTTCAAACCAGAAGAGCATCTTACATGTAGGGGAGGCAAGTGGTGGACATAATAATGGGTTAAAAGCAGAGCGTTCAGAAACTACCATGAGTGCTGCTAATTGACTTGAGTTATGACTTTCAGTCTCTGATGTCAAATGCAATGTGTGGTACAGACTCTGCTTTGTTCCAGAATATTGATTTTTGAGATAATTCAAAAACATGCCAAGTATTAAAACACAGGAACAGAGGAACATTATATATTTTTCTTGTGAAGTGTTGGAAATATTAACCATATCATTCAATATCTCTATACTGAAACCACTTTTTAATAATCTGTTTTCTAATTTGTATTAAATACTTGAAGATAGGACAAACAGTGTCCTTATTTAAAAATATTTATTTGCAAAAATAATTGAAAGCAAAACGTGTATGCTATACAGCCTACTACTGTTACCGTACAAGTGAGGTAATCTTAAAAGTTGTTCTAACTTATTTTTCAATGCATTGATGCTCTATTTGGTCAAGGGATGTGAATTTTCACTTGTGATTATCCAACTGTGAATATTTGATTTAATTCATGCTATAATGACGTCATGAGAGTGATTTTACAACTTTGCCCTCCCAGTTGAGGACCTCACTCATGATCGGAAGGAAAATTGGAAGGGGGGCCAGCACTGTCCAATTATGAATTTCCTAAAGTACATTGGGAAATGTTTAGGAATAGGTCCTTTGAACTGCCATCATAGACAGAGAAAGGTATGCAGTGTGCTCTAAAGGAGGAAAAATAATAGATAAGCATTTTCCCCATGCAGCACATCACTTCAGTATGTATCAAAACAGTGTGGGACTCATTTAGCTTCAATTAGTTCCATGGAGAACATCATGTAAAGACTACCTTGTAAATAGCTAGCATAATGTTCAATAAAAGATAGAGGGCCAAAGTTTACGACCTCATCCCGCCTGTATTTCAGCATGGTGAGTTTGTAAGATTGCATGAGAATGAAAAAAACAGGAATTGCGCCCGTTTTCCTGTTGATTTCCAAAGTACCTAACTGTTTGTCCAGGCTTGATTTGGAGCATCCCCAAAATGGACAAAACATCAGTTTGCATGTATTAGCTTGTATCTTAATATAATTGACATGGTACTCATGCAATCGTCCCCCCTCACTTACTTTAATGTTGGCAAGGCATCGTGCCAGCGAGGAAAACACCTGCTCAATAAAAGTCTGCTGCAGGTGCAGCAGGAATGAAGGGGGGTGGCGAGGAGGTAAGTTGCCCTGAGCTCCAGCCTCTGTGGTGCAGGGGGCATTCCCGGATGTGGCCATGGTATGTGGTGGGGGGGAGGGGGGAGGGAGGGGGCGTGCGGCTTGCATGAGTGTGGGGGGGAGGGGGCGGTCTCCTGCTGGTCATTGGTTTGCCATGCTCGGAGCTTGACGGTGGCTGGGGCCTGCTGTGAGTGGGGTAAGCTGCTGTCAGTTGAGGGAGTAAGAAGTTTAACAACACCAGGTTAAAGTCCAACAGGTTTATTTGGTAGCAAAAGCCACACAAGCTTTTGGAGACTTAAGCCCCTTCTTCAGGTGAGTCTCACCTGAAGAAGGGGCTTAAGGCTCCGAAAGCTTGTGTGGCTTTTGCTACCAAATAAACCTGTTGGACTTTAACCTGGTGTTGTTAAACTTCTTACTGTGTTTACCCCAGTCCAACGCCGGCATCTCCACGTCAGTTGAGGGATGCAGACCTCAGAGCTCAGTGCTGTTTGGGGCCATCAGTGGGTGGGGAAGCTGCTGCTGATGTGGGGGTACAGACCTTGGGCTCAACACTGGCTGGTGTTGAGCACATCCCTCTGGCTGTTGAGTGAACCTTCCGAAGGCTCACTTATGAGTGCGGATACCAACCCCAGTGCTGTTACCATGGCACCCTTCCGCCTCTCAGCTACACAAGATCTCTGGCTGACAACTGATATGTTATCCCAGTAACCCCACTAACACAAACAAAAAGCAGATCTCAGAGCTGCTGCTCCAAGCAAGGGAACTGTGAAAGTGTTAACATAGCTCCCCACACAACATGAACTTGCCAGCACTGCCCTTAATGAGAATCGACCCCGTGATAATAATGAGGATGCCCCATCCCTGTCTGTATGAACTGCTTGCCATTCCTGGAAGCCACTGCACCAGACATCCAGGTGGGTTCACTCGTGTCTATGCTTCAAGGCTTCCCAATGGGATCCCCTGCACAGCCTCCCATATGCTCTCCGTGTCCCCATGGCTAGGATGCAGTGATGCTCATTTCCCTGTTGAGGTGGAACATGGAACTGCGCACAGTGTCAGGTCAGCTTGCCACCATCCACACTCAGTTGCGACATGGGTTGCTGGGAGAGAGTGCAGGTCCCGAAATGGAGATCCTGACAGATTTTATCTCTTTTTCTCTTCCCCCACCCTGCCTTGCAAGCAATAATGGACTTCGCCATGGAGCCTACAGACCTGGCGGTGATTCTTGTGGCTGCAAAGAAGGAGGAGGTGTGTGCACCTGCACGGCCAGCCAAGTCTAGCAGGAGGAGAGCAAGGGTTGGGGGTAGGAAGCAGGCATCCATCAGTCTGAAGGGAGGGACCAAGGCACAAAGGAGACGGAAACCCCAGCAGTTCAGGACTCACATATCCTTCGAAGAGTTGCCAGACAGTGCTTGCCACCGCAGGCTCCAGCTCTGCACCTGTGCAGCACCTGTGTCAAGTCCTTGCGGACCTGGCACCTTGAGCGACAGGGGGACTCCTCCCAACAGCCTCACATTTGCTGCAGTATTGCTGTCAGCTCTTCCTGCATTCCCCGGCTCTGCTGCTGCATCTCCAGTTAAGGGAGAACTAATTGCAGCGGACCGGCATCTGGCTTGGGGCAAACTGAACCCATGCATCCAGCAGACCCCGGCATGCCAGAGGCCTTGGATTTTCCTGCCTCCTCCCAATGTACATCAACGGCTGTGTTATGCAGCGGACAGTGACCCAGAAGCCTCACCACTCACTTGTCCGACTGTAGTAGTAGTATCTGCAACAGTGGATTGTGTGGTGGAAGCCTTTGTCGACTGACTGGTGCTGGCCTCAGAGGTTTCTTCAGGCCCTTCCTCCAAGGTTTCCTCCGAGCAGTTTCCTCTGAGCAGTAGCAGCATAGGACTTGTGATGACAGACGGACTGGGTGCATTGGGATCGTTTCCTGAAACAAAGAACACAAGATTGAGTGCAAGGGAGTGACAGGTATCTGGACAGCATACCACTTATTTGAACAATTGGAGAATTGGCGCATGCTCACTTCTCTGTCGCAGGCTAACCTGGCTGTCACTCACAGTCCTGTCCCCCTCCTCTGCCAGATCCAGGGCTCTCTACTCAAAAGGAGTGAGGATTCTCAGGTCAATTACCCCACCCCGTGTCTTCTCCCACTCTTGGTGGTAATGGGCTATCTTCTCCTATGGGGACAGAAAGGGGAATTGAAAGCCTGATGCCTGGAATGGTACTGGGTGTCAGGAGTGTCGGGGTGGGGATGGTTGGATGGTGACTGTTAGGGCTGTGCCTCAGCAGGCAGGGGTTGTGATGGGGGGGTGCCAGATGGGTTGGAGGTTGGGGCCGGGAGGTCAGTTGCTGGAAGGCTGCGGGGTGACGGGGGGGGGATGGACATTGCCAGCACTACATATGGGACTCATCCAGTACAGGATGGACACTCACCCTTGCTGCCCGAACAAGGTCACTAATCTTCTTCCGGCACTGGTGGCCGGTCCTACATGCCAGTACATGGGCACTCAGACATCGAATGTGTCCCTCCTCTCCTCCACTGTGGCTATAAGATGGTCGATACCAAATAAACCTGTTGGACTTTAACCTGGTGTTGTTAAAACTCTTGCTATCAGTCTTCCTGGCATGACTGCCTGTGTGTCTATCATTAGAGTTTGTATGGAGCCCTCCCTTGTTAAGGATGTTCAGCTGCAGGTAGTTTGGGTGAGTCACATGCCCGGAGGCTCCATTCCAGTAAGTATCACTAGAGGCTGCTTTGTTGTAATAACGTAGGAGGCAAGGGTAACTCTGCAGGGGTGCTGATGAGGGTGGTTAACTCTGCGGGGATGCTGATGGAGGGGTAACTTCAAGGGTGCTGATGGAATTAACTCAGCAAGGTGGTGATTGAGGAGGGGGAAATCTGCAGGCATGGTGATCGAGAGTAGGGAGTGAGAAGGGGAAGCTCTGCAGGGGTGGTAATTGTGGAGGGGGCAGAGGGGGTAATTCTGCAGGGGCGGTGATCAGGGAAGGGCATCGAAAGGGGAACACTGTAGAGGTGGTGATCGAGGAGGGGGTGAGGGGGGGAATTCTGCAGGCATGGTGATTGAGAGTAGAGAGTGAGAAGGGGGAACTCTCCAGACAGGAACAATTGACCTAAGCTGAGGAGGCCCCGATGTCTGTGTGGGAGGGTGATGTCCGTGGGGGGTGGGCAATGTCCATCGGGGGGAGTGGTTGGTGGCAGGAGATCGCCCGTTATGCTGAGAAATTGGGGCACTTGCGCAATGGCACTCTTCAAGCTCAGCAGCCGGCTTCCTGACAAGAATAGGCTCTGCCCCATCCTCCTACTGATGAGAATCACATTGTGGGGTTTTTTTGACTAAGTGTCATAAGATTGCATTTTTCAACTCGCTGAAGAAACGAGTCTGAAACTCTCCCATTTTCTTGCTCGTTCAGTACTTAGAATTTTTTTGGTAAGACCATCCTCTGAGTTTGTAACTGTATTGTCTCCAGCCTTATCAATTAAACTAGGTCCATGACTAAACGTATCAGACCAAAGACAACAATAACATGGGGCCATTGCTTAAACATGATGCAAGGAGCAACAAGTGAAGAGTGACTGGAAGAAGCAGCAAGGGAACTGACTACAGTACAGGAAGAGTGCAGGAAAATCTTTAACTATACTTTAGTAGAAAAACAGTAAAAAAGAAGAAATGAAAAAACTCCTACTTTTCCAAGAGTGCTTTGACCATATGGGAGGCCCAGATGAAGCCAAGAAGTAGCAAAACTGGCATCACAGGTTTACTAGAACAGCATTGGGACTTACAGAAAAGACTAACCATAGAGGGAGCGCAGCAAAGGTTCACCAGACTGATTCCTGGGATGGTAGGATTGTGATATGAGGAGAAATTGGGTCAACTAGACCTGAATTCACTGGAGTTTAGAAGAATGAGAGTGGATTTCATTGAAACATATCAAATTCTGACAGGGCTGGAAGACAGATGCAAGGATGATGTTCCCCTTGGCTGGGGACTCTAGAATAAGGAGTCATAGTCCCAGGATACATGGTAGGCCATTTGGTACTGAGATGAGGAGAAACTTCTTCATTTAGATGGTGGTGAACCTATGGAATTCTCTGTCACAGGAGGCTGTGCAGGCCAAGTCACTGAATATATTTAAGAAGGAAATAAATAGATTTCTACATACTAAAGGCATCAAGGGGTATGGGGAGAAAGAGGGGGTATGGCTTTGACATAGAGGATCAGCTATGATCATGTTGAATGGCGGAGCAGGTTCGGGGTGCAGATTGACCTATTTCTGTTCCTTTTTTCTGTTCCTAGCAATGCACAGGTCAGTACTTTACTATATGCCATTGGTGGTATTGCAGATTATGTTATAGTCAGGCAGAGCATAAAAGAAGTTGAGGCTTCATATTGAGAAGTTATTAAAGCCTTTGATATTCATTTTAATCTTTAGAAAAAGACCATTATAGAGCAAGCAAAGTTTCATAGGCGCACCCAATGACTGGGAATGGGATAAAGGATTCTTTATTGGCTAGCAGAAAATTGTGAGTACGGAGCCCTGAATGATGAATTAATTAGAGAATGTATTGTCATGGGAACAACAAAGAGACACTCTGATTTTTTGCAGTCATGGAAAGACTTGATCCTATTGAAAGCAGTACAAATAGTGAGGCAAGCAGAAAAGAGAGACCAAAACAAAACAAAAAAGAAACCTTCTGGAGAAAACAGTCCAGTTTTTCGGACAAAGAAATTGCAGTGCACCTAAATCCAAACAGAAAAAAAGAGATGAGAGCACAATAGACACAATTTTTCAGTGTTCTAACCGCAAACAGCTTTTAACCAAACAATTAAAGAAATAACAAAGATTACATACCATCCAGGAAATTGAAGACATATGAGAAATTGAAGAAAAAAAACAAGTTACAGGATCAAATGGGAGTGCCAATATTATGGTCAATGGACATAAAACAAACTACACTTGACTACAAGGAGACAGGAGTTTCAATTCTGTCAGATAGAGAAATGGTTAAAGCCAGATACTCCAGCCATCAATCAGAAGACTCCATGGCGCTTGAGGAATTCAGCTTAAAGTCAAGGATAGTTGACTGCAAACTTCATAGAATCATAGAATCCCGACAGTGCAGAAGGAGGCCATTCAGGCCATCGAGTCTGCACCAACCACAATCCCACCCAGCCCGTAGCCCCATGTATTTACCTTACTAGTCCCCCTGACACTAAGTGGCAATTTAGCATGGCCAATCAACTTGACCTGCATATCTTTGGATGTGGGATGAAACAAGAGCACCTGGAGGAAACCCACACAGACACGGGGAGAATGTGCAAACTCCACACAGACAGTGACCCAAGCTGGGAATTGGACCCGGGTCTTTGGTGCTGTGAGGCAGAAGTGCTAACTACTGTGCCACCATGCCGCCCATCACAAAGTAAAGAAATAAAATCACAGAAACCTTCTATGTTCTTCACAATCAATAATTCTCACAGTTTAACTGGAAAACTTGCACAGATTTACAACTTTTTAAAGGAAATTAATTGGAAACCCGAGAGGAAACAAGATGGAAGATTTTCCTGGGACAGCAGGTGAAGGAATAAGGCATATATGTACAAGGCAAGCATCAAATAACAGGAGATGCATTGTCACACATTTCTGTGGGGACACCAGAACAGGAGGACAAAAATCTTATTGAGGTGGGAGAATTATTCAGCTCATTCATAACAAAATACTTACCAACAGAATGAAATATGTCACCAAAGCTGAATGAAATGTGTCAAGCAGAGAAGAATGTGCTAAGATCAGAGAATACTGTGAAAATGAATGGCCAGAATATATTCTTAATATAATTCCAAAACAGTACTTTGAGCAATGCAGGCATCTCAGTGTTGCGGATGACTTATTAATCTATGATGAGAGGTTAGTCACACCAAGAGTCCTCATACTCAAAGTTAAAGTTTATTTATTAGTCACAAGTAAGGCTTACATTAATACTGCAATGAAGTTACTGTGAAATTCCCCTAGTCGCCACACTCCGGCACCTGTTCAGGTCAATGCACCTAACCAGCACATCTTTCAGACTGTGGGAGGAAACCAGAGCACCTGGGGGAAACCCATGCAGTCATGGGAAGAATGTGCAAACTCCACACAGACAGTGACCCAAGCCGGGAATCGAACCCAGGTCCCTGGCATTGTGAGGCAGCAGTGCTAGACACTGTGCCACCGTGCCACCCTCATACTCAAAATGCTTAAACGAATACACCAGGGACATCAAGTTATTACAATGTTATGCCAGGGCACAAAACTAGGTTTGGTGGTAAGGAATTTCAAAATCACTGGAGGACATGACTTCGAGCTGCATCACCTGTGCAATCCATTGCAAAAAGCAGAAGGAATCTTTGATGGTATCCAGACCCTAAAATCATCTTGAAATAGGTCCATTTGAACTCAAAGGGAAGACATTGCTCATAGTTGTTGACTCTTACTCTGGATGGATTGAGGTTAAATGTCTTCATGTAACAATGGCAGAAGCAGTCATCAATTTGCTAAAATGAATTTTGTCACACATGGCAATTCATATCTTGTCATTTCAGACAATGATCCACAGTTCGTAAATGAAGGATTCAAGAAATTCACAGAAGATTATGAATTTGCTCACGCAACTAGTTCAGCCAGCTATCCACAAGCAAACTGTAAGGCCGAACAAGGAATAAGATCAGTTAAAGCTTTGTTGAAAAAAAATGATGATCTCAATTTAGCACTGTTGAGCCACTGTTTCACACCACTACAGAATGGGTTAGCTCCTTCAGAACTACTGATGAGAAGAAAATAATCTATATAGCTTCCTGTTCTTCCAAATATGCTTATGTTGGGTTGGATTCTCCCACCTCGCCCACAACTGGGATTCTCTGGTCCCGCTGCAGTGAATGGAGATTTGGCTGAGCGTCAAATTCTCCATTCTCCCTGGCAGCGGCGTCAGGCCATGAATGGCTGGAGAATTATGGCAGTCATGTCTAAACACCTCTGGTATCTAGAGAATAAAGGAGAATGAGAATGAATATCTTGCAAATCAGACAAAGAATTACAACAAATGCTATAGAATGCATGAATTACCAGAACTCCCAACAGGTGAACTTGTCTGGAATAGAACCAGAATAGAGAAAGCGAGGTACTGAATAAGGCACAAAGTCTGAGATCATATCTGGTTGAAACAGAGAAAGGATATCAACAAGAAGAATACCACCAATCGAATGAACTAATTATCTACATGATCAGCAGGACAACCTGAAAAGAAAACCAATAGTCTCTGAAGATTGAGAAGTTACTTAACAGAGTTCAAAGTGAACATGGAGTACCTAAATCCTAGACAACTTCAGAGAGTGATCCAAATAAGGTCGGGAAGGTTGGTGAACTGACCACAAAGCTGATCTCTATAAAGCAGAGTTGAGAGACTTTGAGGGGTGGGGGAAGGAAGTTTGTGGAGATGTGAAAATAATCTAACTAGTATTTAATGAGTCAGAGACCAGAGACTTTGGGGGGAGATTTAGTTTGATGCACTAATGTTAAATATGTCAATATATAATCTACATCATTACATGATAACAGAGCTTGGAAAGAGATAGTTGCATGTAGAGCATCATGTAGATATTACCTTGTAAATAGTTTGCTTAGCGCAGATGCCTTACCTTTGTTCATATCGGGTCGCTCTTGCTTCCAGGAGATGTGCTGGCTGCCAAGCAGCATCGCTTCCCAATTCCTCCATGCTAGGTTAGTGTTCAAACAGTAGGTGAGTGTGTGCACTTCCTTGTTGGAGCTGCAAACTGGGTCGGAAGAGGACACAACAGAGGGGCAGTAGTGGGTGCAACTCTGAGATCCTGGGGTTCTGCCTTGGGAGAGGCCATGCTGCAAAGGCATTGGGGGGTCTCAGTGATGGGGAGCTACCCTACCTCAAGAAGCATAAAGGCCTTTTGAGTTGGGAGAGGGTGAATGCAGTGCAACCTAAAACCCTCACTTTGTCTGTCAATATTGTGAGGCCAGAGGGGATTACTGGAAATGAAGTTTAAATCCACTCTGCAAACTTGGACTGTCAGACACAGCAGTTCATTGTTCACATATGAGGTTGTTTAGCTGAACAACATTGAAGACCCAGAAGAATGAGGTTGCCCCCTAGGGAATTGCTTCAAAAGCTAATTGCAAACTTCTCAAGATTCAGCTGTGTCTCGTCAAGATAAATGTTGTTGCCAGAGCGATTAACTAACGATTCTTTGAGGACTCCAGCATGTTAGTTTAATAGCCAGAACCGGATCTAGTTGCACAGTTCGAAGACGAAGGTTAAACCTTTGGAATACCAAGTCCCAAGAATGTAGAAGCATCTTTCAGTTCAAGCCTGAGCAATGCACAGCTTGCACTGTGGAGAACCCCCAGGCAAGGCAGGATGATGATAGCAGACACCACTCACCCTGTTCAATATCATGATTGGCACCATTTTTGAGGTGCCCCGTCAGGGTGTAGAACTTGTTGTCATGCATTCTCTGATGCACTTTGCAAGGTTGGGATTTTTGCGGAGGTTGTGGGGGCAAGGGGAGGTGGAATGTGAGGGTCAGATGCCATGAGACAATGGAGGCTCAATACCTAAAACCCTGCTGGAGTACAGAGGAACTGGTGATGTGGCTGTAGAGTAAGAGGGGTTGGTGTTAGGGAGAGCACAAATTCATACAAATAATGGGAATCACTTGGTGGAAGTCATAAATGCATGAAGTGAATGAGGGTCAGGGCTCTGTTAGGACTCCTCAGCACTCAATGTAATGTCACATTTTAAGTGCATGATTCATGAGAATCACGGAGCCAGTCGAGTTGGTATTTCTACTGATCGGGATTGATCAGCAGCAGTGACAATGTCATGCTGCTGCGCATGACCAGGTCCAGAGGCCTTCAGCTGCTTGGGGAGCAGAGCCACACATGGAGGAACAATGTCGGAGACAGTACTAGCCAAGAATCTCCCAGCGCGATGTTCCTACCTTAGGTTGTCTGAACTGCAGTGCCGGTGAAGACTGTATCTGTCCCAGGAGATAGTGGACTACCACTGCCACATACTGCATGAGCTGGCACCCCATGGAACTGGAAGACACCCAATGCCTGGGGCCCTCAAAATTACAGATGCTGTGAACTTTAATGTCAATGGTTCGTTCCAGGGCAGCACAGGAACATCTGCATCTTCCAGTCTGCCACTCAAATGTATTAGGGAGGTGATAGATGCCCTTAATGCCAGAGATGATACGTTTTTCGACTTTGACAGGGACCAGGCGAGTCAGGACACCGAGCTAGCAAGGATGCCCCAGGTGCAAGATCTGATAAATTGCACCCATGGTGGCATGCGGTGCCATTCAGGATTCCAATCCCTCAACATCCAACTCAACAGTAACCACACAATATACCTCATGCAGGTGTGTGCCCATTTCTTGGGAAGTGCCCATGACAGTTGCATCTTGGGCCACTCAAATCGCAGCTGTCTTTAAGGGAGAGTGGTGGCTGGAGGGATGGCCCCTTGGGGACAAAAGGTACTCACTCAGGAGGGAGCTGATGATGCCAGTGTGGAGGCCACAAACACTTGCAGAGACTCGATACAATGAGTCTCATGCTTCAGTGGTGGAGCAGGCAATCTGAGTATTGAAGATGCAGTTCCAGTCCTGAACAAGTCAGTGGGAATGTGCCCTACCTTACAGTGCCCAGAGAGCCCCCTGCATTATTGTGGTCTGCTATGCTCTCCACAACCTAGCGCTGCAGAAGGGAGATAACTTAGTTAGACCAGGAGGAGATGGGCGAGCACCAGATTTACTCAGCTGAGGAGGATGTTGAGGAGGGCAGTTGGACTGACGATGCTGAGGAAGAAAAGGAACATTTGGCAGTGGACAGGGCCAAAACTTTCCAACCAGCAAGGGATGCCCCTATTGCCTCGCGTTTCAGGGATGAATGGGAGTAGCAGGTGGTGCGGTCTCCCACAATGGGCCTAAGATTAAACCAATGATGTTTTGTGCCAGTGTTATCTAACCATCTGGTTGCACTTTTGCAATGGCAGGGGGTGGAGGACATTGGCCTGACTTTGGAGGAGAGTTATGATGACTTGCAGTGAGGACAAAGTGATGCTCCTTTCATCCTCAGCGATATGTCTGACTCCTGCCTAACAGAGAGCTGCATGTGCCCTACCAATGAACGGGCACATCATGGGGTTCATAAAAGCTGGAATGATAGTCACAGGCCCCTTGAAGTATTTGGCCAGATTTTCACTTTCATCTTACACCCAAGGTGGGCAAGCAATCAGCATCTTTACAGCCCCTTAGCCTCTTCTGCTCAGGTGAAGAGATGCAAAATTGAAATGCTCTAATCTTGACGAATGGGGCAGAGTGGGTTTGCCCCTTCCATGAGTGGGTCTCAGGAAGGGTGGCCGGGGGTTGGAAGGAGCAGCAGGGCTTCTTTACTCTATCCTAAGCGTGGGTGTGACATAGCACAGCCATTCTCACACTCCACGGGAATGAATCGTTGGGTATGTGTTTGTGTGTGTGTTCGCCGAGCTTGGCAGTATGGAATGACAGGGTGGAGGCTCTGTAAGTGAACAGAGTGATTTATAATTTGTAACTGTGTGCAGTGGTGACCTTTCTACACATGTGCCTACTTTCACCTGTACCAATTTATTACTCTTCCTCACCCTCCCACTATGTCTAAGTGCTTCCTCAGGATCCACACAAGATTGAGGAGGCCTGCTGACTTCAACACCCTATTGCCTGAGATGACCTTGGCAGGTGTCTCCTGAGGGGGCCTGGACCTTGTGGGCCCTGGCCTGCTTTTAAGCAGTATGGATATTGCAGTGCTGTCGCTCACAGGAAGTGAGACCTCAGATAGGCTGGACACCCCAGGATCTCCTGGGTAAAAGGCCCTGATCTGTGAACCATTCAGTCCTCACTCCTTTCGATGCCTGACCCTGCTCATGTTCATTTGGTCCGGGGGAGGGGGATGGGCAACGATGGTCCGGCCTGCTCACTGCTTTGCCTGAAAGAGAATGGAGATGGCATTAGTACATTGAAGGGGGATAAATGAATGCAGTAAGAGTTTTAACAACACCAGGTTAAAGTCCAACAGGTTTATTTGGTAGCAAATGTCATTAGCTTGTTCACCCCAGTCCAACGCCGGCATCTCCACATCATGATAAATGAAGGGACATTGATTACTCACTTGAGACTTGGAGAAGGACAGCATGTTTTGAGGATTCTCATGTTTGTTTGCTGCCTCACTTCACCATCAGCTCAGGTGAGCTCTTCCTCCTCCCCAGCCAGCTCAAGTGCTCTCTCCTCAAATGGTGTGACGGTTCTGAGCTCAAGCATTACTCTGGCTAGGTGTGCTTGCTCAGGCTTGTGGCTAATTTTGTCCTACAATGACACAGATTGGGAGAGTATAAGTGGGAGTCTTGACATTTAAGATGTGATGAGCTGTGGGTGTTGATTGAGAGCTGGAGTGTGTGGAGCATGACAGTAAGTAGGGGAGGAACATGATGAATGGGGAGGGGGTGGAGGATCTCCTTACAGGTGATGACAAAGCCTGAAGTGGCTGGATGACAGGTGAAGTTGCAGCTGCGAGGGGTAGAAAGGGGGCCTAGGAAAAGACTGTATGAGGCTCACTTACCCTGGCTGAGTGAAGAAGATCGTTCATCTTCTTGTGGCACTGCTACCCCATCCTTTTTTGCAGTGAGCTGGCACTCACCAGTTGTCACTACATCCCAGGCAGGGGTGGTGACCTCGGTGGAAGACCTTCTCCTGAAGTGGGGGGTAGAATGCATCTCAACTCTGTTTTACTCCATCTAGCATTCTGCTGAGGGCTCCCTCTGAAAATCAAGGTGCCACCTCCTGACCTCCATCCCCTGCAATGAATTTGGAACATGTGTTGGGGAGCCATTTATATGGAGCTCCCCAGCCATTGCCACAATTAAGTTAAGCTGGTGAGGGTGAATCAGAGAGAGGCCTCTGCAGGCCCAACGTGATTCTTGCGGCCATAAAAACTTTTGTACATGAGCCTCAAGATTTGGTCGGAAATTTCACTGGAGGCATCAGCGGCATTCACTCCATTTTTCTCACCAGAACCAACACATTGAAAAATTCTGCGAAGATTGCTCCCATGTCTGTTACCAGTATCGTCTCCAGCCTTATCAATGAGTGCAGGACCATGACTACCACTTACCCAACAAAATACATCAATAACAGCGTTTGCTGAGCCCATCTGCAAGTTCTCTCAACACTACATCTGTGTTTCATTTACAGAATATTAGTGTAGTATCTGTACCTGCCAATTGCCTCAAGCCCGCCTCCACCTCTTTCTATGCACACTGTGATGCTGACCTCTGGGATATTGGCTTGAAGTGCCACATATAGCCAATCTTCTTGTAGCATTTCACGCTGCACTACCTCTACTTCAACAGTCCTCAAACTTGGGATTGGATGTAGGACTGCCCCATCACATAACTGCAGACCTGCAAATTGTTTTCATTATGCTTCATTTTTGCAAATTACCTCCTACCCCTCACCCTCTACTTTTGGTAAAAATTATCAATAGTCCAAAATACCTTTTAAGTCTTTTCAAAGGCTGCTGAAAGGATTTTTGCTATCATTCTGCCTTCAATTTTCTGCATTCTATAGATTACTTTAACACAGAGGCATGGGGAGCGGGAGAGATCACGAGTCTGAGGTTTCAGGAGTGGGAGAGATGATGAATCAGAGGGATGGGGAGTGGGAGAAACGACAAGCTAGAGGGTTCAGGAATGGGAGAGATGGTAAGTCAGAGGGATGTGGAATGTTGGCGAGCCAGAGGGTTTGGGAGTAGGAGAGATGGCGAGCCAGAGAGATGGGGGGAGAGAGAGAGACGGTGAGCCAAAGGCATGGGGAATAGGAGAGAAAGTGAACGAGAGGCATAGGGAATGAGAGAGGCGGCGAGCCAGAGGGTTCAGGAATGGGAGAAATGGCTGCCAGAGGGTTTGGGAGTTGGAGAGGCAGTGAGCCAAAGTGAGCATTATTTTTTATATTTTTTAATACATTTTATTTCTAATGTTATTCTATTTACATATATATAGGAATTTAGCAATGTAAAGTATTTCAACTTATGGGGTTTTTCTCTGAACTACAGTTTTTACATTGGTTATAATGGGAAAATCTGATTCAATTAAATTGCTTCATTTAAAGCTGTACTTGTCAGAAATGGAACTATGTTAAGTGAATATTTACTATAAAATACATTTCTAAAAATAACTATATAGGGCGGCACAGTGGTTAGCACTGCTGCCTCACAGCGCCAGGGACCCGGGTTCAATTCCAGCCTTGGGTCACTGTCTGTGTGGAGTCATAGAGGTTTACAGCATGGAAACAGGCCCTTCGGCCCAACTTGTCCATGCCACACCTTTTTTTAAACCACAAAGCTAGTCCCAATTGCCCGCGTTTGGCCCATGTCCCTCTATACCCATCTTACCCATGTAACTGTCTAAACGCTTTTTAAAAGACAAAATTGTACCCGCCTCTACTACTACCCCTGGCAGCTTGTTCCAGACACTCACCACCCACTGTGTGAAAAGATTGCCCCTATGGACCCTTTTGTATCTCTCCCCTCTCACCTTAAACCTATGCCCTCTAGTTTTAGACTCCCCTACCTGCTGCAGGCAAAGACAAAGTGGTCAATGGAAACCGAGAACATAAAGAAAAGGAGTTTGCACATTCTCCCCATATCTGCATGGGTTTCCTCTGGGTGCTCCGGTTTCCTCGCACAGTCCAAAGTGGGTTAGGTTGATTGGCCATGCTAAATTAATCCTAGTGTCAGGTGGATTAGCAGGGTGTCAAACAGTGGAAGCAGCATGCAATAGACAGAGCTAAACAATCCCACAACCTACAGATAAGATCATCCAGTCGTGAATGGTAGTGGATAATTAAGCAACTAACAAGAGCAGGATTCTCCGCAAATATCCCCATTCTCAATGATGGGGAGCCCAGCACATCATTGCAAAAGATTGCAGAGTGGATGATCCATCATGGCCTCCCACTGAGATCCCCAGCATCACAGATGCCAGTCTTCATCCAATCCGATCTGCGCCAACTCATATCAAGAAACACCTGAAGACATTGGATACTACAAAGGCTATGGGCCCTGACGATGTTCTGGCAGTAGTACTAACAACTTGTGCTCCAGAACTAGCTGTGCCCCAAGCAAAGCTGTTTCAGCACAACTACAGCACTGGCATCTATCTACCTGACAATGTGGAAAATTGCCCAGGTATTTCGTATCCACAAAAAGGAGGACAAATCAACTCAGCTAATTACTGCCCCATCAGTCTACTTTCAATGATCAGCAAAGTGATGGAAGTGGCTGTCAGCCCCTTATCACAGTAAGAAGTTTAACAACACCAGGTTAAAGTCCAACAGGTTTATTTGGTAGCAAAAGCCACACAAGCTTTCGAGGCTCTGAGCCCCTTCTTCAGGTGAGTGGGAATTCTGTTCACAAACAGAACTTATAAGACACAGACTCAATTTACATGAATAATGGTTGGAATGCGAATACTTACAACTAATCCAGTCTTTAAGAAACAAAACAATGGGAGTGGAGAGAGCATCAAGACAGGCTAAAAAGATGTGTATTGTCTCCAGACAAGACAGCCAGTGAAACTCTGCAGGTCCACGCAACTGTGGGAGTTACAAATAGTGTGACATAAATTCTGATTCTAGGATCGCATGATAAAGACTCAGGAGGAAAAAAGCAGAAATATTTATGTGAAATAGTGTGACATAAACCCAATATCCCGGTTGAGGCCGTCCTTGTGTGTGCGGAACCTGGCTATCAGTTTCTGCTCCGCGACTCTGCGCTGTCGTGTGTCGCGAAGGCCGCCTTGGAGAACGCTTACCCGAATATCAGAGGCCGAATGCCCGTGACCGCTGAAGTGCTCCCCAACAGGAAGAGAACAGTCTTGCCTGGTGATTGTCGAGCGGTGTTCATTCATCCGTTGTCGCAGCGTCTGCATAGTTTCCCCGATGTACCATGCCTCGGGACATCCTTTCTTGCAGCGTATCAGGTAGACAACGTTGGCCGAGTTGCAAGAGTATGTACCGTGTACCTGGTGGATGGTGTTCTCACGTGAGATGATGGCATCAGGTAGACAACGTTGGCCCCTTATCATGCAGTACTTATTCAGTAATAACCTACTCACTGGTGTTCAGTTTGGGTTCCATCAGGGCCACTCAGCTCCTGACCACATTACAGCCTTGGTCTAAATATGGACAGAAAAGCCGAACTCAAGTGATGAGATGAGATGATTGCTGTTAACATCAAGGCAGCATTTGACCAAGTGTGGCATCAAGGAGCCCTAGTAAAACTGGAGACAATGGGAATCAGGGGAAAACTTGCCACAAAGTCTAAAGATGTGCGGGTTAGGTTGATTGGCCATGCTAAAATTGCCCCTTAGTGTCCTGAGATGTGTAGGTTAGAGGGATTAGTAGGTAAAATATGTAGGGATATGGGGGTAGAGCCTGGGTGGGATTGTGGTCGGTGCAGACTCGACGGGCCGAATGGCCTCTTTCTGTACTGTAGGGTTTCTATGATATCTATGATGAAAAGAACTATAAATGTAAATAAGATATCTTTCACTAGTGGTGGATATGAAGATTGCTCACATTAAAAGGATATATAATCCCTATCGTATCTGCAACATTATAATAAAGCAACACTAACCAAATCAATATTAAATGAAGAATTACTGTATTTAATATTCGATGTTTGCATTACAAATTAAAGTCTGCATCTACCAAAATCTCCTATTGTGTACACAGCTAACTAATGTGAGCTGCTGACTAGTTGTCCTATTGCTTGCATCACCAGGTTTATTGGCAGCATTTTTGCCTATTTCTTAGATGCAGATGACTACATAATCTCAAAATATTGTCTAATCCTGGAATTTAATAGTTTTCTCCTTACACGAAAAGCTAGAAATCCTATCACCTAATTAAGCCCTAAACTAGGAACAAATATGCAACTGCCCCCTGAGGCAATATATGATGTTACCAGATGATTCCACATATTCACAGATTTTGCATATATCTTTTTTGCAGCTCTTTGTTCTTTCTAGAATTCTGTAGCATCCATGAAAATTAGACAGTTGACTCAGATGGTGCACTTCATGGGCATTACATACTTCAAAGAGCATGCTGTGTGACAAAGAAAGGTGCTGTCTGAGTTATCATCATCATAGCACTTAGATACGTGTTTCATATGTAATTAGATACTTTCAAATTGCAGCAACATTTATTTTCTTGTGACCATGGGGCACAGTGGCACAATGGTTAGCACTGCTGCCTCACAGGGCCAGGGACCCAGGTTCAATTCCAGCCCTGGATGACTGTGTGGAGTTTGCACATTCTCCCCGTGTCTACGCGAGTTTCCTCCAGGTGCTCCGGTTTCCTCCCACAGTTCAGAGATGTGCAGATTAGGTGGATTGGCCATAGCACAGTATCAATAGCACAGTATCAGGGGGATTAGCAGGGTAATTACATGGGGATAGGGCCTGGGTGGGATTGTTGTCGGTGCAAGCTCGATGGGCTGACTGGTCTCCTTCTGCACTGTAAAGATTTTATCATCAGTATTGCTCCCTACTTTTGCATAGCATATCTTTTTTAACTGTTAGTCAGTCAAAAAGCATAATCCAATTTGTGCTGCTGCATTGCAAGCCTTCATGGCCTGGATGAGGAAATTTAAAGGGAAATAATATGCAAATGGGGTGATTGTTACTGGCCTGGCTAATTAGTGCACTTATATATTAATGCACTGTTAGCCTGCTCCTGGGCCTATCCAAACTCTCCATTAACTAGTCCAGGCAGAGAGCGGTCGAGGGGGTTGTCCAGCCCAACTGTCTGCCCCTCTTCTGCAGCTATGTTTGCAGTTGGGTGTCCTTGGAGAGGGAGCATGCAGTGTCCACAGGCACCATTGATGCCTTCTGTGCCCATTGGGCCCCGCATTGACTGGGGTGCCGTTTTGACCCTTTTAATCACCTTTTGGTTTCAGGTTTTAAGTTTCATTTGTGATTTGTTTTTGTTTCGGATGATTCCCTTTTAAGGGGCTGCACCGTTTATTTTGTCCCTCAGTTTACTTAATTTAGTTTATTTTTTAACTCAAATGAGTTGGACCTACCCAAATTGTCCATTAACTGGTCCAGGCAGTGGGCGTCGAGGGGGTTGTCCAGACGAACTGTCTGCCCCTCTTCTGCCGGTATGTTTGCAGCTGGGCGTATTTGAGGAGGGGGCATGTGGTGTCCATGTGCTTGAGGCCTTCTGTGAACCCAAAAATCACTTTACTTTGATTTTGATAAATTTCCTTTGAGATTATTGTATTTTGTTATAGACCCCCTTTAAGTGACTATCACCTCAATTTGATTTTAATTTTTTAACTTGACCTTTTGATGATTGTACTCAAAAAAAGTGTACCAATGCACTGTGCTATGGGGAGTCTGGATGTTGGAATGCACCCGTAATTGTCTACATAATGGCTGGAATTTTACTGGCATGCCTGCCCCAATTCCAGGGTCGGGCAAGGCTCGGCTTGGAAAAGGGCATTCTCCATCTCAGGCGGGATCGTACGAACTTCGGCCGGTTGTGCTGGTAAAATTGCACCCAATGAGTTTTTTATCTCAGTAAATGCCAGCATGGACTGATTACACAGAAACGTACATGCCAGAGGCAGGAATAGGCCATTTGGCCCTTTGAGCATTTTGATCATGGCTGATCATCAAATTCAATATCCTGATCCCCCCCTCTCCCCATATCCTTTGATATCCCTTCAGCCCCTAGAGCTTTATTTAATTTATTCTTGAAATCACGCAACGTTTTGGTCTCAACTACATTCTGTGATAATGAATTCCACACATTTAGCATCCTCTGGGTGAAGAATTTTCTCCTGACCTCACTTCTAAAATGTTTACCCCTTATCCTCAAACTATGATCCTAGTTCTGGACTCCTCCACCATTGGGAACATTCTTTCTAATTTACCCTGGTTAGAATTTTATAAGTTTCTATGAGATCCCCTCTCACTCTTCTAAACTCCAGTTAAATTAATCCTAACCTACTTAATCTTTCCTGTTATAACAGACCTGCTGTCCCAGGAATCAGCCTGGTAAACCTTCACTGTACTCCCTCTATAGGACATCTTTCCTCAGATAAGGATACCAAAACTGCACCCAAAACTCCAGGTGTGGCCTCACCAATGCCCTATACAATTGCAGCAAAGCATCCCTATCCCTATTCTCAAATCCTCTTGCTATGAAGGCCAACATACTACTCGTCTTCTTTACTGCCTGCTGTACCTGCGCGCTTACTTTCAGCAACTGATACATGAGGACACTGTCTGTGTGGAGTTTGCACATTCTCCTCGTGTCTGCGTGGGTTTCCTCCGGGTGCTCCGGTTTCCTCCCACAGTCCAAAGATGTGCGGGTTAGGTTGATTGGCCATGCTAAAATTGCCCCTTAGTGTCATGAGATGCGTAGGTGAGAGGGACTAGCGGGTAAATGTGTAGGGATATGGGGGTAGGGCCTGGGTGGGATTGTGGTCGGTGCAGACTCAATGGGCCAGATGGCCTCTTTCTGCACTGTAGGGTTTCTATGATTCTATGATGACATCAAAGTCTCGCTGAGTATCCACCTCTCTCAATTTACATCCATTTAAGTAACAATCTGTCTTCCTATTATTGCTGCCAAAGTGGATAACCTCACATTTATCCACATTATACTGCATCTGCCATGCATGTGTCCACATACTCAGCCTGTCCAAATCACGATGAAGCATCTCTGCATCCTCCTCACAGCCAATCCTCCCACCCAACTTTGTATCATCTGTAAATTTGGAGATAATACATTCAGTTCCCTCTTCCAGATCATTAATATATAATGTGAACAATTGGGAGCCTAGCACAGATCCCTGTGGAACCCCACTAGTCACTAACTGCCAATCAGAAAAAGACCCATTTCTGCCAACTCTTTGCTTCCTATCTGCTAATCAGCTTTCTATCATCCCAAGACATTACCTAGTTGAGCTGAATAACTTATTTCTGTGCCTTATATCCTATGTAATCTTTTGTAAGTTGTGCCATGAAGAAAAAGTGTTCCTACAAAGGAAGGAAATGCATGGTAGGTGTACATATAAGGAAGGCTGCAGGTTTGATCTTGCAGTAAGATCAATTATTTCAGAGGATTTGCAGAGGCCATCGATTTGAACAGTGGAGTTGAGAAGACAGCACCAAGTGATGCTGTGGCACACTGTTGGCAGCATATTTAAAGGGTTGCCAGTCCTGCATTCAATGAACTCATTAGAACTCATGTCTCAGGATTATTAGCCCAGATCTCTCAATTATTTGTCCAGTAAGCTAGCCTTTATTTTTAAAAGAATGGTAACAGAATTGAGAGGTTAAACATATCAGAAAAGACTGAAAAAGCTGGAGTTTCTTTTTCTTGAAAAGAAAAGGCTGAGAGGTGACCAAATGGAGCTTTTTAAGATTTTGAAAGGGCCAGATAGAGTTGGCATAGGGAAGATGTTTCCTCTAGTGGGAGAGACCAAAAAATTAGACAACTATGTGCATAAATTGTAGGAAAAGGAAGAGGATGAGAGGAAAAGTATTTGAAGGGAAAGTGAATCTGTATTAACAAATGATTAATGCTTCTGTTGTGCATATATTAGCCTGTATTTTCTCTGCTTTGCCTTTTCCTATATGTTGGAGATAATGGCCCTAGCTCCTCATCATAATTTCCTTCAACCAGCTCATGTAGCGATTACAACCTTCTGCGCCTTCCCCCATCCCATACACGCAAATTACCAATGTCCCCTCTTGTTTGTCCTTTATTGCCATGCTCCTTGGGACTGCCAGATATAGCCTGGTAGAAGTCCTTGGGTAGAGATGAGGAGGTCTCAAAGTCTTTTGTTAGGTAGTGGACCTACTAACATGACCTTTTTTCCTCTATTCCATCCAATCCCTTACCTGCTGGAGGCCTTGCATATCTGATGCAGGTTTTCGGGTTCTTCTGTCTCATGAAGCCAGTCTTCCGACTCTTCCAGTGCCACAGTGGCAGTCTGAATTCTCTTCTGGAAGCGCATGTGGGGATTTTCACAGTAACTTTATTGCAGTGTTAATGTAAGGCTACTTGTGTAATAATTCACAAATTTAACGAGCTAATTTTATGGGAAGAGATTGGCTCCAGCGCATCAGACTGAACTGACTAGAGATCTTCAGGCTAGGAGTGGGTGGACTGTATAAAGTTATCAACAAGTACCTACGTTTTCTAGAAAGTACTTGAAAGAATAAAGGCAGCTAAAGCCAAGATCTATGTCAACCCTGATGCTATGCCTAAGTATTTTGGAGCGAGACCAGTTCCATACTCTCTGTTGGAAAAGTGGAGACAGATGAGCACTTGGCACATCCTAATAGTTCAGGCTATGGGCCAAGTGTTGGTAAATGGAATTAGGTAGGAGGTCAGGTGTTTCTCATGTGTCAGTGCAGACTCAATGGGCTGTAGGGCCTCTTCTGTACTCTATGATTCTATGATACAGCTTTGGACCTTGTTAGTGGCAGTCTATGAATAGCTCCTAGAACACTGCATCAGCGTTTGCTATCTGGGTTCTGAGGCAATGAGTCCAGCCCAGATTCTTTACCAGCAGTAGAAGAAGTCATGATGACCCTAAAGTTTTTGTAGACTCTGCCGTAGTCTGCAAGGCGAATTGAGGCCTGGACACAAAAGGACCCAATCCTATCTAAGTTAAAATATATGATTCTGAATGATGAATTCAGTGGACAACTCTCAGACAAAATGAAACCCTATCTGATGAAAAAGTCAAACTCAGTGTTGCTATTCTCTGGGGGTCCCGTGTGATTGTTCCTTACCCAGGTCGGTGTCCGATACTCATGAAATGGCACCATGGCTACCCTAGAATATCAAAACTGAAATTCCTAGCCAGGAACTACATATGGTGGCCCAGCTTTGATACAGACATTACAGACTTAGTCAAGCAATGTGACTTGGCCAGGAGAATCAAAAACACCCCCACCCCCCCCCACCCCGAATCACCTCTCCTCAGAATCCCTGCATCCATGGGAATGGCCTGGCACGCCTTGGGTATGAGTGCATGTGGATTTTGCCAGACATGGGTTCCATGTTTTTGATCATGGTGGATGCATACTTCAAATGATTGAAGATGCATCGCATGAGCCCCACCACCTCCTATGCTACAATTCGGAAATGACAAAGTTTCTGTTTACATAGGATACCAGAAGTCCTGGACTCTGACAACAGCACTGCTTTTACTACCACCAAGTCCCAAAACATCATGCTTCCCAACAGCATCAAACACATTGGATAGCACCTTATCACCCATCATCAAATGGGTTGGCTGAGTGGGCAGTGCAGACTTTTAAGCTTGGCATGAAGAAATTACCTACTGCATCCACTGAGGCCAGACTGGCATGGTTTCTCTTCAACTATAGGATTACCCCTCACACAACAACAGGAGTTGTCCCAGTGGAATTGTTAAAATGATGGTGGTTTTGGACGAGACTAAGCCTATTTTTCCCAAACCTGGCGGGAGTCCCAACAAGAGAGCCAGAAAAAAAATCATGATACTACAAGAACAGAAAGAACGTTCAAAACTGGTGACCCAGTTCATGTGAGGAACTGCAAAGATGGTCTCAGCTAGTTCCCTAACGGAGAAAACAGAGCCCCTGTTTTGTAAAGTAAAAGTGCGGAGTAAAGTTGTGAAGAAGCACCGGATCACCTCAGGACTAGAGAGTGTGCTTCAGTGCCAGCCACGATACTAGTCATGGAGACAGCTGCTACCAGTGTCGGGCCATGACTTGGAGTCGTCCCTAAGCCTGCTCCTCTGCGTGATGAGGAGATGGATTCCAAAATTGAAGTGGAAAAAGCTGGTGTTCCAACTGGAGCAGTGTTCCAGAAATGATCTACATCAGAGGCTTTGCAATGCTCTCCAAAAGTGATGGTCCCCAATTTGGTTCATGCCACCAGATCCAGTCCTGCCTTCGACTGACCCAGGCCAATCTACAAGTGGCAGAAAGGACCTTTCCACATCAGAAAGGAACTACTAGCGGCTGGGATTCTGGGGAGGAACAGACTTAAGGGGGGTGGAATGTTGAGATGGCCACGGAGGTTATGAGGGATTATCAATAAATCTTCCCATGGGCCTCATGGAGTATGAATTCTGCTATTGGGTGAATGGAGACTCACCCAATAACGAAGGGGCAATGGGAGTTTAAAACCACCTATCAGACTGAGCACCTTGGGTCTCCAGGCTTTGACTACTGTACTGCAACTGCAGATGTAGTGCTTTATTCACTGTGTACATAAAGGATGTTGGTGACAGGAGACTGGCCGAGGCAAAATATTACAGTGGTGTTCCTATGCATCTGCAGCTCTTGTTCTTCTAAGTGGTAGAGGTCGTGAGTCTGGAAAATGCTGTTGAAGGAACTTTGGCAAGTTGTTGCAATGCATCTTGTAGATGGTGCACATTGCTGTCACAATGCCCTGGTGTTGAAGGGAGTGAATGTTTACGGTTGTGATGTTGTCCTGGGTGATGTTGAGCTTCTACAGTCCTGTGTTGCACTCAGCCAAACAAATGGCGAGACGTGCCTTGTAGGTGGTGGATAGGCTTTAGCGAATCAGAAATTAACCTGCTCACCACAGAATTCCCAGCCTCTGACCTACTCTTGTATTTGAGTGGCTGGTCCAAATATGTTTCTGGTTAATGATAACCTCCAGTATATTGAAGGTGAAAGATTCAGTGATGATACTGTCATTGAATGTCAAGGGGAGATTATTAGATTGTTTTTTGTTGGAGATGGTCAGTGCCTGGCACTTGTGTGATTGAATATTATTTGCTACTTACGAGTCCAAGCCTGAATATTGTCTAGGTCATGCTGCATATAGACATGGACTATTTCAGTATGTGAGCAATTTGAATGGTAATGAACACTGTGCAATCATCAGCGAACTTCCCCACATCTGACCTCCAAGGAAGGAAGGATATTGATGAAGTAGCCGATGCTGAAATACGACCTCGAACACTACCCTGAGGAATTCCTGCAGTAATATCCTGCAGCTGTGATGATTGGCCTCCAGTGACCACAACTATCTTCCTTTGTGCTGGGAATGATTCTAACCCTCGGACAGCTTTCCTTCAATTCCCATTGATTTCAATTTTGCTAAGGCTCCTTAACACCACACTTGGTCAAATGCCTTTGATGTCAAGGACAGTCATTCTCACCTCACCTGTTAAATTCAGCCCTTTTATTGATATTTGGACCAAGCCTTGGACCAATTTTTGAAACCAGTTTGCCCTGGCAGAACACAAACTTATCATCGGTGAACAGGTTGTTACTGAGTAAATGTCACTGGATAGCATTCTAAATGACCACTTTGCTGATGATTGAGAGTAGACTGATGAGACAGTTGACAATCATCAACGTTGACAGTCTGACATTTACTCAGTAACAACCTGTTCACCGATGATAAGTTTGTGTTCTGCCAGGGCAAACTGGTTTCAAAAATTGGTCCAAGGCTTGGTCCAAATATCAATAAAAGGCCTGAATTTAACAGGTGGGGTGAGAATGACTGTCCTTGACATCAAAGGCATTTGACCAAGTGTGGTGTTAAGGAGCCTTAGCAAAATTGAAATCAATGGGAAGGTCAACGAGTAGGTCAACGAGTAGGCCATTCAGCCCTCCGAGTTTGCTCCACCATTCATTTTGAACATGACTAATCATTAAATACAATATCCTGATCCTGCCTTCCCCCCATATCCCTTGTCCCCTTTAGCCCCAAGAGCTATATCTAATTTCTTCTTGAAATCACACGTTTGACCTCAACTACTTACTGTGGTAGTGAATTCCACAGATTCACCACTCTCTGGGTGAAGAAATTTCTCCTCACCTCAGTTCTAAAAGGTTTACCCCTTATCCTCAAGCTATCACCCCCCCTCCCCCCCTAGTTCTGGACTCCCCCACCATCAGGAACATTCTTTCTGATTCTACCCTGTCTAATCATGTTAGAATTTTATAAGCTTCTGTGAGATCCCCTCTCACTCTTCTAAACTCCAACAAATATAATCCGAACCAACTTAGTCTCTCCTCATATAACAAATCTGCCATCCAAGGAATCGGCCTGGTAAACCTTCCCTCTATAGCAAGGACATCCTTCCTCAGATAAGGACACCAAAACTGCACACAATACTCCAGGTGTGGCCTCACCAATACCCTGAACAATTCCAGTAAACCATCCCTATTGCTATACTCAAATCCTCCCACTATGAAGGCCAACATACCATTTGCCCTCTTTATTGCCTGCTGTACCTGCATGCTTACTTTCAGCGACTGATGCACAAGGACACCAAGATCTCGCTAAGTATCCACCTCTCTCAATTTACGCCCATTAAAATAATAATCTGAGTTCCTACTATTGCTACCAAAGTGGATAACCTCATATTTATCCACATTATACTGCATCTTCCATGCATAAGCCCACTCACTCAGCTTGTCCAAATCACGCTGAAGCATCTCTGCATCTTCTTCACAACTCACCCTCCCACCTAACTTTGTATCAGCTGCAAATTTGGAGATAGTACATTTAGTTCCCTCTTCCAAATCATTAATATATAATGTGAACAGTTGGGGTCCCAGCATAGATCGCTGCCAATTGCAACAAGACCTATTTATTCCAACTCTTTGCTTCCTATCTGCGAACCAGCTTTCTACCTATCTCAAAACAAGACCGCAATCCCATGCTCTTTAAATTTACATAGCAATCTGCTATGTGAGCCCTTGTCGAAAGCCTTCTGAAAGTCTAAATAAACCACATCTGCCAGTTAGAACATAGAACATAGAACAATACAGCATAGTACAGGCCCTTCGGCCCTCGATGTTGTGCCGAGCTTTGTCCGAAACCAAGATCAAGCTATCCCACTCCCTATCATTCTGGTGTGCTCCATGTGCCTATCCAATAACCGCTTGAAAGTTCCTAAAGTGTCCGACTCCACTATCACAGCAGGCAGTCCATTCCACACCCTAACTACTCTCTGAGTAAAGAACCTACCTCGGACATCCCTCCTATATCTCCCACCATGAACCTTATAGTTATGCCCCCTAGTAACAGCTACATCCACCCGAGGAAATAGTCTCTGAACATCCACTCTATCTATCCCCCTCATCATCTTATAAACCTCTATTAAGTCGCCTCTCATCCTCCTCCGCTACAAAGAGAAAAGCCCTAGCTCCCTCAACCTTTCCTCATAAGACCTACCCTCCAAACCAAGCAGCATTTTGGTAAATCTCCTCTGCACTCTCTCCAATGCTTTCACATCCTTCTTATAGTGAGGTGACCAGAACTGCACACAATATTCCAAATGTGGTCTTACCAAGGTCCTGTACAGTTGCAGCATAACCCCATGGCTCTTAAACTCAGACCCCCTGTTAATAAACGCTAACACACTATAGCCTTCTTCACAGCTCTATCCACTTGAGTGGCAACCTTCAGAGATCTGTGGATATGAACCCCAAGATCTCTCTGTTCCTCCACATTCCTCAGAACCCTGCCATTGACCCTGTAATCCGCATTCAAATTTGTCCTACCAAAATGAATCACCTCGCACTTATCAGGGTTAAACTCCATCTGCCATTTTTCAGCCCAGCTCTGCATCCTATCACTGTCTCTTTGCAGCCTACAACAGCCCTCCACCTCATCCACGACTCCACCAATCTTGGTGTCATCAGCAAATTTACTGACCCACCCTTCAGCCCCCTCCTCCAAGTCATTGATAAAAATCACAAAGAGCAGAGGACCCAGCACTGATCCCTGTGGTACACCGCTGGTAACTGGTCTCCAGTCTGAAAATTTTCCATCCACCACCACCCTCTGTCTTCTATGAGATAGCCAGTTACTCATCCAATTGGCCATATTTCCCTCTATCCCACACCTCCTTACTTTCTTCATGAGCCGACCATGGGGAACCTTATCAAACGCCTTACTAAAATCCATGTATACGACATCAACTGCTCTATCTTCATCGACACACTTAGTTACCTCCTCAAAGAATTCAATCAAATTCGTGAGGAAAGACTTACCCTTCACGAATCTGTGTTGACTATCCAGGATTAAGCTGCATCTTTCAAAATGGTCATAAATCCTATCCCTCAGGACCTTTTCCATTAACTTACCAACCACCGAAGTAAGACTAACCAGCCTATAATTACCAGGGTCATTCCTATTTCCTTTCTTGAACAGAGGAACAACATTCGCCACTCTCCAGTCCTCTGGCACGCCGGCATCTCCACATCATGACTATCCCTGTGGACAGTGAGGACCCAAAGATCAAAGCCAAAGGCTCCTCAATCTCATCCCTTGCCTCCCAAAGAATCCTAGGATATATCCCATCTGGCCCAGGGGACTTATCGACCCTCAGGTTTTTCAAAATTACGAATACATCTTCCCTCAAAACATCTACCTCCTCCAGCCTATCAGTCTGTAACACACTCTCATCCTCAAAAACATGGCCCCTCTCCTTGGTGAACACTGAAGAAAAGTATTCATTCATCGCCTCTCCTATCTCTTCTGACTCCATGTACAAGTTCCCACTACTATCCTTGACTGCCCCTAACCTCACCCTGGTCATTCTTTTATTTCTCACATAAGAGTAAAAAGCCTTGTGGTTTTCCTTGATCCGACTCGCCAAGGACTTCTCATGCCCCCTCCTAGCTCTCCTAAGCCCTTTTTTTAGCTCATTCCTTGCTACCTTGTAACCCTCAAGCGACCAATCTGAACCTTGTTTTCTCATCCTTACATACGCTTCCTTTTTCCTCTTAACAAGACATTCAACCTCTTTTGTGAACCATGGTTCCCTCACTCGGCCATTTCCTCCCTGCCTGACAGGGACATACCTATCAAGGACACGCAGTATTTGTTCCTTGAACAAGCTCCACTTTTCATTTGTGCCTTTCCCTGACAGCTCCTGTTCCCATCTTATGCTCCCTAATTCTTGCCGACTCGCATCATAATTACCCCTCCCCCAATTATAAACCTTGCCCTACCTTATGACCCTATTCCTCTCCATTGCAATAATGAAAGACATTGAATTGTGGTCACTATCTCCAAAGTGCTCTCCCAGAAACAAACCTAACACTTGGCCCGCTTCATTACCCAGTACCAAGTCCAATGTGGCCCCACCTCTTGTTGGCCTATCCACATATTGTGTCAGGAAACCCTCCTGCACACACTGTACAAAATCTGCCCCATCCAAACTATTCAACCTATAAAGATTCCAATCAATATTTGGAAAGTTAAAGTCACCCATGACAACTACCCTGTGACCTCCACACCTATCCATAATCTGCTTTGCAATTTCTTCCTCCACATCTCTATTACTATTTGGGGGCCTATAGAAAACTCCTAACAACGTGACCGCTCCTTTCCTATTTCTAACTTCAGCCCATATTACCTCAGTAGGCAGATCCCCCTCGAACTGCCTTTCTGCAGCCGTTAGACTATCCTTGATTAACAATGCTACTCCTCCACCTTTTTTACCACCTTCCCTGCTCTTTCTGAAACATCTATACCCCGGAACTTCCAACAACCATTCCTGTCCCTGTTCTAACCATGTCTCCGTAATGGCTACAACATCGTAGTCCCAAGTACCAATCCATGCTCTAAGTTCACCTACCTTATTCCAGATGCTCCTTGCATTGAAGTAGATGCACTTCAACCCACCTTCCCGTCTGCCGGTACACTCCTGTGACCTTGATACCCTCCTCAGTACCTCACTACACTCAACACTGGCTTCTGGACTCCAGCTCATTTTCCCATCCCCCTGACAAATTAGTTTAAACCCCCCTGAAGAGCCGTAGCAAATTTCCCTCCCAGGATTTTTGTTTCCCTCTGGTTCAGGTGCAAACCGTCCTGTTGTATAGGTCCCACCTTCCCCAGAATGTGCTCCAATTATCCATGTAACTGAAACCCTCCCTCCTACACCATCCCTGCAGCCATGTGTTTAACTGCACTCTCTCCCTGTTCCTCAACTCGCTAGCACATGGCACCGGCAACAAACCAGAGATGACAACATGGTTTGTCCTGGCTCTCAGCTTCCACCCGAGCTCCAAATTCCTGTTTTAAATCCCCGTCCCTTCTCTTATCTATGTCGTTCATACCAATGAGTACCACAACTTGTGACTGTTCCCCCTCCCCCTTAAGGATCCTGAAAACATGGTCCAAGACGTCACGGACCCTGGCACCCGGGAGGCAACATACCATCCGTGAGTCTCTTGCACTGCCACAGAACCTCCTATCTGTCCCTCTAACTATCGAGTCCCCAATGACTATTGTTCTCCTTGGTCAACTAATTACATCTTCAAAGTATCCCAATAGATTTGTCAATCATAATTTCTCTTTTGTAAATCGATGATTTGATTTGATTTATTATTGTCACGTATTAGTATACAGTGAAAAATATTGTTTCTTGCATGCTATACAGACAAGCATATCATTTATCGAGAAGAAAAGGAGAGGTTACAGAATATAGTGCTACAGACATAGCCAGGGTGTAGAGAAAGATCAACTTAATGCGAGGTAGGTCCATTCAAAAATCTGATGGCAGCAGGGGAGAAGCTGTACTTGAGGCAGTTGATACGTGACCTCAGACTTTTGTATCTTTTTCTCGATGGAAGAAGGTGGAAGAGAGCTGGCGGAATTTTATCCATTGATGGGCGGAGCGAGCTGGTAAAACCGCATGAGAGCCGAGAAATCAGGATCACTTCCGATTTCTTGGTCCTTGCGATTTTATGAAAGCTGGATTTCCGGTGAGCTCAGCCTCTTGCCGGAAATGGGCAAAAGGCTGAATAATTTATTTAAATATATTATAATAATGATTTGCATGTGTTTAGTGAGCCCGGCGCTCAATCGTCCGGGCTCACTTGCCTTTATGGCCTCGCCAGGAGAGATTCTCACTGGCAAGGAAAACACCTGCTCCCCACGAACGGGGGACAGTCCTGTTGGCCTCGCCAATGGAATAGATAGAATTCACATGAATTTCATGAGGTAGATGACCGGGTTCTGGGTCCTCATCTGTATTCCTCAAGCCCAGTTCCCCTTCAGCACTGGAGTAATCTGTTACCATCCCGCCAAGCAACATGACTTTCTCCTCAGATGCCTTTAGCGTTTAAACTCAGCCATTCCACCCCATATCTGTGCTCTCTCCCAATGGTTGTGAATGTGCTTTGCCTACAAGGAAACAAATGGGGAGAGTGGAAGCAGGCTGTGTGGCAGGTGTGCATCTCCAAGCGGGTGAACAGACATTGATGAGAACAGTGACTTACCCTGGCTGAGCAGAGGAGGTCACTCATCACTTCCTGCACTGGACTCTCGACCTCCTGTGCATGGATTTGGCACTTACTGGCGAGTTGGCATTTATCAGCACTACCACCACGTCAGCAATCTTGCTGGTGGATCTCTTCCCTGTATGAAGGTAAAGTATCCGGACTCGCACCTCAACCCCATCCAGCATTCTGGCCAGGTCCTAGTCTGAAAACTTTGGCACAGCCTTCGTGACAGCCATCCTCTGCTTTGAACTTGGAACAGGTACTGGGGATGAATTTAAATGGAGCTCTCCAGTGATTGCAGCAATCAGTCTGAAGGCAGGCCAGGGGATCCAGATTCTATCTGCCACTGAGGCAGCGTGAAAGCTGGGAAGATTTCTTTTCCATTCTAAGTGGCTAAAAATACGGTACAGTACGGTGACACAGTGGTTAATGCTGCTGACTCACAGCGCCAGGGATTCAGGTTCAATTGCAGCCTTGGGTGACTGTCTGTGTGGCGTTTGCACGTTCTCTCTATGTCTGCGTGTGTTTCCTTCGGTACTCTGGTTTTCTCCGACAGTCCAAAGATGTGCACATTAGGTTGATTGGCCATGATAAATTGCCCCTTAGTGTTCGGGGGATTAGCAGGATAAATACATGGGGTTATGGGGATAGGGAGGGATTGTTGTTGCAGACTCCATGGGCTGAATGGCCTCCTTCTGCACTGTAGTGATTCTGTGATGTTCCTATGATGATGATAGGAAAAACAGGCAGTACTGCCAATCGGCAACACCCCAGTTTCTCTGCCTGATTCGATACTTTTCCAGTATTTCGGAGAAAATCCTGGACAGGATCTTGTTGGTGATTTCTTCATTTGGGAGTCATTCAGTAAATTTAGTTATTTTGATTTATGGTTTTCCAATGGGAATCATAACAGAAGATAACTTGCCATTTGGTGAAGTTCTCAGTTTCCTTGTTTCCTTCGATCATGTGGATTGCCAAGGTATATTTTCCTTGCCAAAACTTATGAAAAAATGATAGCACACCTTGTGAATTATCTTATTTAAGTAACCTAGACTCTGTAAGAAATTATAACCTTGAAATTACCCCGTAGGATACTTTTGTAAAGATTTATCCCACTCAGATTTATCCTAACATTCCCATCCTTTTCGTCGAAATATTAATGTACGTAAAGTAACTAAATCCACTGAAATAGCAGAGAACTTATGTATCTTATTTCTAAACATAAATTCAGGATCGATGAGTTCTTTGTTATATAATGTACTCGTGATATTAACTAAATAAAGTTATCACACAATCTTAAATCTTTTAACATGAAATAATTGAGGTACAATCATGAGACTTACAAAGAAAGAAAAGATACTCTTCAAAAAACACATTTAATCTCTGCAGTTTCCCTGTAAAGCAATCCAGTTACTGTGAATGTCATCAAATGCAATATATAATTTAATAATGATGACAAATCTTAACATTCAGAAAATTTAACAAGGATGGACATTGCTCTTGACCCATTTTTGGTCCTAGTGAACATTGTCTGTGCTGCATTTGGCAGCTCACCAACAGTATGTCCCAGTATTAGAGGGTTGTAGGAATGGGGAACGTGGTGGGGGTGGATGGGGATGATGATTGTTGTAGACTCCCAATGGCTCACGTTGAAGTGGGTGGGGATGATTAGATACACCAGTTTTGCTCCTCCTGGCTCTACAGGAATTTTTTTTAATGCCATTGTTTTGGTGGTGGTCACTACTTACACTCCAACAGCTGCTGTAGAGTCCTAAGCCGAGGTGGTTTGGCTTCTGTTCTCCATTGTGCAATATCCAGTTTGATCGAAGGGTGACTAAAACAGAGGTTGGGCTTCTTATTTACATATATAAAGGGCATAATGCCCCTTTAGATGGCTGCCAGGAATACTTGGAAAATGGCCTAGAGAGTGTTGGGTCAAATGTCTTAGTTTGGGTGTGGGATGTTTGTCCCCAAAATCAGCATTTGTTGCACCCATTTACATCTGTAAACCAGGTGTGCCAGAGTCCAATTCATCACCTGTATCAGTGCAAAAAGGTTTCCAAAAAACCTTGATTTATGGTCTCAAAGGCCTGAGGATGTCAATTAATTATCAGCATTTTATAAAGTTGGTGTTTAACAATTAGTTACAGGAATTTATTGAATTGCATAGAATGTACAGCATAGAATCAGTCCATTTCATCTAACCAGTTCATAGCAGCATTTATGCTGTGCTATGCTCCTCCCACCATTGTAACTCTATCAACGTAACCTTCTATTCCCTTCTCCCTATTTACTTATCTGGCTTTCCCTTAAATGCATCTATACTATTCACCTGAATTACTCCACGTGGTAGCACGTTGCACATTCCCATCACTCCATGAGTACAGAAGTTGCCCTTGGTTTCTTGGTGATTTTCTTATATTGATAGGCTCTGGTTTTGCTCTTTCCCAAAAGTGGAAACATTTGCTCTGGGGTTTTTCCAACCCCATCCATCATGAGAATTGTTGCACGAGAGCAGGGAATTTGATGGGCCAGAAAAAGATCCTCTGACTACCAGCAGAAGTTTCTGGTCTCACATTGAGTGGGACTGGAAAATCGCGCCCTCTGTGTCTACTCTATCAAAACCTTTAGTAATTTCAAAAGCCTCTATTAGGTCAGCCCTCAAGCTTTTCTTTTCAAAACAAAAAACAAGGATTGTAAGAAAAGGGAGAACCAGCCGTGGATAACGAAGGAAATAAAGGAGAGTATTAAAATAAAAACAGCTGCGTACAGAGTGGCCAAAAATAGTGGAGAAACAAGTGATTGGGAAAAATTTAAGAAACAACAAAGAGAGACTAAGAAAGCGATAAAGAAAGGAAGGATAGACTATGAAGCTCGGCTAGCAATTAATATAAAAAATGATAGTAAAAGTTTTTATAAATATATAAAAAGGAATAGAGTGGCTAGAGTGAATGTTGGACCCTTGGAGGACGAGAGGGGGGAGTTAATAGTGGGAAATGAGGATATGGCTGAGTCTTTAAATAAGTTTTTTGTGTCGGTCTTCACGGTGGAGGACACAAATAGTTTGCCAAATATTAACGATAGAGGGTTGGCAGCAGGAGAAATACTTAATACAATTAATGTTACCAGAGAGGCAGTGCTGGGTAGACTAATGGGACTGAAGGTGGACAAGTCCCCGGGTCCGGATGGAATGCATCCCAGGGTATTGAAAGAAATGTCAGAGGTAATAGTGGATGCGTTAGTGATTATTTATCAAAACTCGTTGCATTCTGGGGTAGTGCCGGTTGATTGGAAAACGGCTAATGTTACGCCGCTGTTTAAAAAAGGAAGGAGACAAAAGGCGGGTAACTATAGGCCGGTCAGCTTAACGTCTGTAGTAGGGAAAATGCTGGAATCCATTATTAAAGAGGAGATAGCAGGGCATCTGGATAGAAATGGTTCGATCAATCAGACGCAGCATGGATTCATGAGGGGAAAGTCGTGCTTGACGAACATGTTGGATTTTTATGAAGATGTGACTAGGGCGGTTGATGGAGGAGAACCGGTGGATGCGGTGTTTTTGGATTTCCAAAAGGCGTTTGATAAGGTGCCCCATAAAAGACTACTGAAGAAGATTAGGGCACACGGAGTTGGGGGTAGTGTGTTAAAGTGGATTGGGGACTGGCTATCCGACAGGAAGCAAAGAGTCGGAATAAATGGGTGTTTTTCCGGTTGGAGGAAGGTAACTAGTGGCGTGCCGCAGGGATCGGTACTCGGGCCGCAACTATTTACCATTTATATAGATGATCTGGAGGAGGGGACGGAGTGTAGGGTAACAAAGTTTGCAGACGACACAAAGATAAGTGGAAAAGTGAATCGTGTGGAGGACGGAGAAGATCTGCAGAGAGATTTGGACAGGCTGAGTGAGTGGGCGAGGATATGGCAAATGGAGTATAACGTTGAGAAATGCGAGGTTATACACTTTGGAGGAAATAATAACAAATGGGATTACTATCTCAATGGAAACAAATTAAAACATGCTACCGTGCAAAGGGACCTGGGGGTCCTTGTGCATGAGACGCAAAAGCCCAGTCTGCAGGTACAACAGGTGATCAAGAAGGCAAATGGGATGTTGGCCTATATTGCGAAGGGGATAGAATATAAAAGCAGGGATGTCTTGATGCACCTGTACAGGGCATTGGTGAGGCCGCAGCTGGAATACTGTGTGCAGTATTGGTCCCCTTATATGAGGAAGGATATATTGGCATTGGAGGGAGTGCAGAGAAGGTTCACCAGGTTGATACCGGAGATGAGGGGTTTGGATTATGAGGAGAGGCTGAGGAGATTGGGTTTGTACTCGTTGGAGTTTAGAAGGATGAGGGGGGATCTTATGGAGACTTATAAGATAATGCGGGGGCTGGATAGGGTGGAGGCGGAGAGATTCTTTCCACTTAGTAAGGAAGTTAAAACTAGAGGACACAGCCTCAAAATAAAGGGGGGTCGGTTTAAGACAGAGTTGAGGAGGAACTTCTTCTCCCAGAGGGTGGTGAATC
The DNA here is from genome assembly GCF_964213995.1 of Mustelus asterias. Taxonomy (NCBI): domain Eukaryota; kingdom Metazoa; phylum Chordata; class Chondrichthyes; order Carcharhiniformes; family Triakidae; genus Mustelus; species Mustelus asterias. The sequence continues at coordinate 52,985,303 of NC_135801.1, read as the reverse complement.
TCTGGAATTCTCTGCCCACTGAGGTGGTGGAGGCTACCTCGCTGAATATGTTTAAAGCGCGGATGGATGGATTCCTGATCGGTAAGGGAATTAAGGGTTATGGGGATCAGGCGGGTAAGTGGTACTGATCCACGTCAGATCAGCCATGATCTTATTGAATGGCGGGGCAGGCTCGAGGGGCTAGATGGCCTACTCCTGCTCCTATTTCTTATGTTCTTATTAAAAGAGACCCAGAGTTTCACCCTTTCAAGATAGGTAGAAATTCATATTTCTGTTATGATTCTTGTATATTTATTTGCCCTTCTTTGTATCCGCCACATCACCCGACCATCATCTCTCCACAATCTTCTCCTAACCTTCCATGATTTGTCCATTTTCCCCCTCCATAGATGTCCTCCCTGACTTTTGATATTTCTAGGCCTCATCCTTCTCTCTCCATATTGGACTTAAAACAACAATACTGTTTTCTGTCTCCACAGATACTGCTAGAGTTTTTCCAGCAGTTTCTGTATTTATTCCTTCTCTTTTCCTCCTCTCAGCTCTCCAGCTGTAACCGGGTGCCACAGGTCTATCACCTGACAGCCAGCAGCCTTTCCATATAGCTGGTTACAAGTAAGAAACAAGAGTTCAAATATTGTAACCAGGTGCTGCCATTAAATTTGGCAGGGTCCCAGGAAAACCCATTCTGCTGGGTTCCTGACTGCAAGCTGCCCCTGCCCCCACCCAGCCCCACTCACTCCCCATTTCTCCATTAATATCAGGGCCAGTTATTCAAAATTACTTTTATTGGGAATGGAAAATGCTAAGGAGTTTCCATGCACAATTTAGAAAGTGTTTGATTATATCCCTAAGTTTTGTCTTTGCAAGACATGCGTTGTCTATGGACGTGATCTTACGAAAAAAATTCTAAGTGCCGAACAAGTGAGAGAACGAGATTGAATGGCGCTGGTTTTTCCGGTGAACCGCAAATCACAATCTTATGGCACTTAGTACAATAAAAGCGCCCTGATGCGATTGGCGTTGCAATTGACCTTCCGAGCGTATGACTTGCTCAAAATGGTTGCAGCTGTACAGGGTAAACAGGAACCGAGAGGAACTGCCCCAAGGTTCACAGAGGGAGACCTGATCTCTCTGCTGGATGCAGTGGAGAAGGGGAGGGACATTTTCTTCCTCCTGGTGAAGAGCCAGAGGTCGGGTCGGCAAGAGGCCTGGGAGGCGGTGGCAGTGGCAATGGCAGTCAGTGCTGTGCACTGACACGTAGGCCTGGCCACCAGTGCCGGAAGAAAATGAATGACCTTGTTCGGGCAGGAAGGGTGAGTGTCCATCCTGTCCTGCCATGAGTCCCATCTGTTGCGCTTGGAATATTTATCCACTTTCTGACACCCTGCAGCCTGCCAGCACTGACCCCTAGTGCTTGCCTCCAACCCCTTTTGCACCCCATATCTCAAACCTGCCTGCTGAGGCTCAGCCCCAACAGACACCACCCAACTGACCTCATCCCCAACACCTCTGAATTGGTGCCCTTACAACCATCAGGCTTTCAATCCCCCCTTCTGACCCCACAGAAGAAGGTGGCCCATAACCGCCGGGAGCAAGAGATAACAAAAGGTGGGGTCCCTGACCTGCGTCTTCTAACTTCCTTTGAGAAGAGGGCCCTTGATTTGGCAGGGAAGGAGGAGGATAGGACCATGACTGACAGCCAAGTTGGTATGCGGATGTGAGCAAGTGCAAAACCTTCATTCATATGACATATCTGAAGTAAGTGGCATGCTGCCCAGATACCTGTCCCTCCTTTTCATTGAATCTTATGTCCTTTGTTAAAGAAGACCACCCCAATGCACTTGGCCTTCCTGGCATTGCCGCCCTCACTGCTGCTCCTGCTGAGATACCACACGACAGCTTGTAGGAAACCTCAAAGGAAGGCCCTGAGTAATCCACGGAGATCAGCGCAAGTCAATCGACACAGGCTTCCACCATGCAATCCACCAGCGCAGATACTATCACCATGGTGGGACAACTTAGTGGTGAGGCCTCAGGGTCACTGTCTGGTGTACACAATATGGCTGTTGATGTACATCAGGTGGAGGCGTGAACGTCCAAGGCTTCGGGCATGTGGAGGTCTGCCAAAGCCAAGGAATCAGCGGGCCCCAAGCCAGGTGCTGGGCCACTGGGATTAGTTCTCCCTAAACTGCTGGAGGTGCAGCAGCGGAGCCGGGAAATGCAGGAGGGGCTATCAGCAACACTGCAGTAACTGAGAGCTTTTTGGGAGGAGTCCCACAATCATCAAGTGTAGGAGATATTGCCAGAATTGCGTGACACCCAGGCCAATGCAGCATGGGTGGCATCCACAATGGAAAGTCTGGTCAGGAAATGGTCACCACAGGTGGCAGGGTCCAAGACTATAGCGTGGTCACAGAGGGCTATGGCCGAGACACAGCAGGTCATGCTGCGGGTTTTGAGGGCATGGCCCACACATAGAGGGCCATTGCTGAGAGGCTACAGAGCTTGGCCCAGTCTCACAGGGCACTTGCTGTGGGCCTCGAGATCTTGGCCCAGACTCAGGGCCTTCGCCAAGGGCTCACACATAACATGGGGCGAACAGAGTTGGGCCTCCAGGACTGGCAGGGCCACGTGACGCTGGGGCTTCTGGAGTTCAGTCCAGCTGCTCCACCATCCCATGGAATGACCCAAGGGCCCTTTGGGACCCCGAGGAAGAAGGAAATTCTGGAGCCCATGCTGAAGCCTTTCCCCCAAGAGATTCTGCCCATCGCTAGGCCTTCCAAATGCACCCTTCCTGACACCGGTGGATCTCCTGGGCAGCAGGGTGAACAGGGTGGCACGGACAGTCCGTGACACCCTAAAGTCAGCCAGGGCCCTCCAGGGGACGCCCGTCAAGGGCACTACAGACCACTGGACACAGAACACAGATGACTGCCTCCACTTCTGATGTACATCCTAGACATAGCAATAGGTCTTGCAAGATTTAGATTTTGTAGAATCACCAAGGGACCACGGGTGAAGGACTGCTCAAGTTAGGTTTAGGAAAATAGACATTGCTACGAATCGCACAGACCTGTTTTATTGCACTGTTAAATATCACTACTTAGAATCAAAGAATCATAGATGCAGAAGAGGCTCTTTGGCCCATCAGGTCTGCATCGACACATGAGAAACACCTCACCTCCCACTTAATCCCATCTACCAGCACTTGGCCCATAGCCTTGAATATTATAACATGCCAAGAGCTCATCCAAATACTTTTTAAAGGATATGAGGCAACCCGCCTCTACCACCCCTTCCAGGCAGTGCATTCCAGACCATCACCATCCTCCCAAACCTCCTGCCCATCACCTTGAACTTGTGTCCCCTCACGATTGACCCTTCAATTAAGGGAAACAGCTGTTCCTTATCCACTCTTTCCATGTCCTCATAATCTTGAACACCTCGATCAGATCGCCTCTCAGTCTTCTCTGCTTCAACAAAAAGAACCCAAGCGCACCCAACCTCTCTCCATAACTTAAATGTTCCATCCCAGGCAGCTTCCTTGTGAATCTCCTCTGCATCCCCTCCAGTGCAATCACATCCTTCCTATAATGTGGCAACCAGAACTGCACACAGTATTCTAGCTGTGGCCTCACCAAAGTTCTATACAACTCCAACATGTCTTCCCTGCTTTTGTAATTAGTGCCTCGATTGATAAAGGCATGTGTTCCATATGCCTTTTTCACCACCCTACTAACATGCCCTCTGCTTTCAAAGACCTATGGACAAACACACCAAGGTCTCTTTGTTCCACAGAACTTCCTAGTGTCCTGCCATTCATTGAGTACTTCCTTGTCAAATTATTTCTTCCGAAGTGTATCACTTCACATTTTTCAGGGTTAAATTCCATCTGCCACTTATCTGCCCATATGACCATTCCATCTTCTTGTAGCTCAAGACTCTCAGCCTCACTGTTAACCATCCAGCCAATCTTTGTGTCATCCGCAAACTTACTAATCCTACCTCCCACATAGTCATCTCTGTCATTTATATAAATGACGAAAAATAGGGGACCCAACACACATCCCTGTGGTACACCACAGGAGACTGACTTCCAGTCACTAAAGCAGCCCTCTGAATCCACTTTATCAAATTACGCTATATCCCATGTGCATTATCTTCTTTACAAAGTCCATGTGGGACCTTGTCAAAGGTTTTGCTGAAATCCATATAAACTACATCAATTGTGCTGCCCTCATCTACACACCTGGTCATCTCTTTAAAATATTCAATCAAATTTGTTAGGCATGACCTCCCTCTGACAAAGCAATGCTGACTATCCCTGATCAAGCCTTGCTTCCCCAAGTGGAGATAGATGCTCTCCTTCAGAAGTTTCTCCAATAGTTTCCCTATCACTGATATGAGACTCACTGTCTGTAGTTCCCTGGCTTATCTCTACAACCCTTCTTAAATAGCCGCCTGACACCTCCCCATGGCCAGAGAGGAATTAAAACTTTGGGTTAGAGCCCATGGAATTTCCTCCTATGTCTCCCACAGCAGCCTAGGGCACAATTCATTCAGACCTGGAGATTTATCCAGTTTTAAGGCTGCCAATACCTCCAATACCTTGTCCTTCCCTATGTCAATTTTCTCAAGAATCTCACAGTCTCCCTGAATTCCATACCTTCATCCTCTTTCTCTTGAGTGAAGACAGATGTGAAGTATTCATTCAACACTCTACCAATGTCCTCTGGCTCTACCCACAGATTGCCCCCTTGGTCCTTAATGGGCCTTACTCTTTCCCTGGTTATCCTCTTGCCATTGATATACTTCAAGAATTTCTTGGGATTTTCCCTACTTTTACCGTCCAGAGCTTTCTCATATCACATCTTTGCTTTCCTAATTGTTTTCTTAAGCTGCACCCTTCGCTGGGCTTGCACCTTCCCCATTTCTTTTTTGAATGCCCCCAACTGCTCTTCTGTAGGTTTCCCCATCAGTCTACCTTGGTCAGATCCTGCCTTATTTTACTAAAATCCACTCTTCCTCCAATCCAAAACTATTTTTGTAACTTATCTATTTCCTTGTCCATAACAAGCTTAAATTGTACCATGCTGTGATCGCTATCACTAAAATGCTCCCCCACCACCACCTCAACTACCTGTCCAGCTTCATTCCTCAGAATTACATCCAGCACAGTTCCTTCCCTTGTTGGACCCTCTACACATTGATCTAAAATGTTCTGTACACAGTTCAAGAAATCTACCCCTTACAAGCCCCTAATACAATGGCTATCCCAGTTAATATTGGGAAAATTGAAATCATCTAATATGATAACCCTATTGTTATATTTTTATTTACACACCTCCACAAATTGTGCAGATATTTGCTCCTCAATATCTCGCTGACCATCTGGAGGGGTCTATAATAAACACCTAACAATGTGGCTGCCCTTTTTTATTCCTAAGCTCTGCCCACAAAGCTTCATTTGACGCCGCTCCAAGATATAATCTCTCCTTACTGCAGTAACTGACTCCTTAACTAATAATGCAATGCCTCCTCCTCTTTTACACCCTCCTGAAGATTCTATATTCTGGAATGTTGAGTTGCCAATTGTGTCCTTCCTTCAACCATGTCTCTGTGATGACTGCCATATCACACTTACATGTATCAATCATCGCCCTCAATTCATCCATTTTACCTGTAATACTCCTGGCACTAAAGTAGAGGCCATCCAGCCTGGCCTTACTCCCTTGAATTTTACAGCTGCACTCCCTCTGACTCAATTGTTTTACTGTATGATTCTCTGTCCTTATTCTGCTTACAGTCTGTGTCCGCTCCCCCTTCCAAATTAGTTTAAACTCCTCCCAAAAGCACTAGCAAAACGTCCCGCAAGGATGTTGGTCCTACTCTGGTTCAGATGTAGATCGGGACACTTTGGCACAATGGTTAGCACTGCTGCCTCACAGTGCCAGGGACCTGGGTTCGATTCCCGGCTTGGGTCACTGACTGTGTGGAGTTTGCACGTTCACCCTGTGTCTGCGTGGGTTTCCACCGGGTGCTCAGGTTTCCTCCCACAATCTGAAAGACGTGCTGGTTAGGTGCATTGACCCAAACAGGCGCCGAAATGCGGCGACTAGGAGAAATTCACAGTATCTTCATTGCAGCGTTAATGTAAGCCTTACTTGTGACTAATAAATAAGTAAACTAAATAAACAGGTCCCACCATGCACAGAAATGGTCCCAGTGATCCAAGAATTTAAAATCCTCCGTCCTCCACCACACATTCATCTGTACTATTCTCCTATTTCTGGGTTCGCTAGCATGTGGCTCAGTCCTATCTTATCATGCACTTTCAAGTACTCCGCGATCTCATCTTTAATAATGGACTCTAAGCAATCACAGGCTCTGACTCAGTAAGGAGATGGTGTGGCACCAACTGCTTAATTCCTTGAATTCTTGATGCAAGACTTCATCCCTTTTTCCATCTATGTCATTGGTACCAACATGTCCCATGACCTCTGCCTTATCACCCTCCCCCTTCAAGATGCCCTGCAGCCATTCAGTGACATCCCAGACCCAAGCACCAGGGAGGCAACATACCATCCTGGAGTCATGCTGATGACCACAGTAATGCCTGTCTGTACCCCTGACAATAGAATCCCCTATTACTATTGCCCTGTCTCTCTTTGCCCCCTCCTGTACAGACAGGCTGCTTGTGGTGCTTGGCTCTGTCTGCACTCCCTGAAGGAACCAGTGCCCTTATCAGACTCCAAAATGAAATACCGATTTGCGAATGAGACCCCAGGGAACTCCTGATCTACCTGCCTAAATCTCTTGGACTGCCTGGTAGTCAGCCATTCCCTTCCTTCCTCAAGTCCCTTCAGCTGCTGCATGACCACCTCTCTAAATGTGCTAGCACAATGCTCTCAGACTCAAGGATTCTCCACAATGTCCTCAGCCACTGTTCCAGCTCCAAAACTCGAGCTTCTAGGCGCTGCAGCTGGACACAGTTCAGCTGGACCGCAGTTCCTAATGTTTTGGGGGCCACAGGGCAACGTGCATGCAATCAATCAATAGCTCCTTGCACATGCGGCATGCCAGTGATAGCAGCAAGGCCTAGAGCACAGGCTTCCTCCTGGGCCTGGTCCATGTTGAAATTGATGTCCTAGCCTGCCCAGGTGAACAGGGCTTCCGTCACCTCATGGACAGACTTGTGAACCAAGGACTGGGAAATCCCATGGAGGACCCGGCCGCCTGGAAGGACCCAGTTGTGTAAAAGTTCAGGGCTGCAGTAATGTTCACTGCCACTGAGAGCAGGTGTACCCCCGTCCCTCGAGGTGTCAGGTCCGTGAGGACATGGCACAGGTGCCACACCATCTCCTTACTGAGTCAGAGCCTGTGACTGCTTAGAGTCCATTATTAAAGATGAGATCGCAGAGTACTTGAAAGTGCATGATAAGATAGGGCTGAGTCAGCACGGCTTCATCAAGGGGAGGTCATGTCTGACAAATCTGTTAGGGTTCTTTGAGGCGATAATAAGGAAGTAGGATAAAGGAGAACTAGTGGACATGATTTATTTAGATTTCCAAAAGGCCTTTGACAAGGTGCCGCATAGGAGACTGTTAAATAAGTTAAGAGCCCATGGTGTTAAGTGTACGATCCTGGCATGGATAGAGGATTGGCTGACTGGCAGAAGGCAGAGAGTGGGGATAAAGGAATCTTTTTCAGGATGGCAGCCGGTGACTAGTGGTGTGCCTCAGGGGTCAGTGCTGGGACTGCAACTTTTCACAATATACGTTAACGATTTGGGAGAAGGAACTGAAGGCACTGATGCTAAGTTTGCAGATGATACAAAGATATGTAGAGGGACAGGTGGTATTGAGGAAGCAGGGAGGCTGCAGAAGGACTTGGATAGGTTAGAAGAGTGGGCAAAGAAATGGCAGATGGAATACAATGTGGAAAAGTGTGAGGTTGTGCACTTTGGAAGGAAGAATGGAGGCATAGACTATTTTCTAAATGGGGAAATGCTTAGGAAATCAAAAACACAAAGGGACTTGGGAGTCATTGTTCAAGATTCTCTTAAGGTTAACATGCAGGTTCAATTGGCAGTTAGGAAGGTAAATGCAATGTTAGCATTCATGTCAAGAGGGCTAGAATACAAGAGCAGGGATGTACTTCTGAGGTTGTACAAGGCTTTGATCAGACCCCATTTGGAGTATTGTGAGCAGTTTTGTGCCCCGTATCTAAGGAAGGATGTGCTGGCCTTGGAAAGGGTCCAGAGGAGGTTCACAAGAATGATCCCTGAAACGAAGAGCTTCTCATATGAGGAACGATTGAGGACTCTGGGTCTGTACTCGTTGAAGTGTAGAAGGGTGAGGGGGAATCTTATTGAAACTTACAGGATACTGCAAGGCCTGGATAGAGTGGACTTGGACAGAATATTGAGGAGATGTTGAGGAGCAGATGGGGAAACAGATCCTGGAGAGATGTAGGAATAACAGAGTTGTCGTGATGGGAGATTTTAATTTCCCAAACATAGATTGGAATATCCCTAGGGCTAGGGGTTTGGATGGAGAGGAGTTTGTTAGGTGTGTCCAGGAGAGTTTCCTGACACAGTATGTGGATAAGCCTACTAGAGGAGAGGCTGTTCTTGATCTGGTGCTGGCTAATGAACCTGGACAGGTGGAGGATCTCTCGGTGGGTGAGCATCTTGGGGATAGCGATCATAATTCTATCTCCTTCACGATAGCATTGGAAAGAGATAGGGTCAGGCAGGCTAGGAAAGTGTTTCTCTGGAGTAAAGGGAAATACAGTGTCATCAGGGAGGAAATTAGACGGGTAAATTGGAAGGAGGCATTCTTGGGGAAAAGTACCGAAGGAAAGTGGAGGATTTTCAAGGAATGTTTGTCTGGAGCTCTGCATGACAACGTTCCGATGAGACAGGGGGGTGTTGGTAGGGTACGGGAACCGTGGTGCACGAAGCTTGTGATGAACCTGGTGAATAAGAAAAGAGAGGCGTACAGAAGGTTCAGAGAGCTAGGAGGTGTTAAGGATTTAGAGGAGTATACGCGATGTAGGAAGGAGCTTAAGAAGGAAATTAGGAGAGCGAGAAGGGGTCATGAGAAGACCTTGGCGGGTAAGATTAAGGAGAATCCCAAGGCTTTCTACAAATATGTCAAGAGTAAAAGGATGAGATGTGAAGGCATAGGACCCTTAAAAGGTGAAGGGGGAAAAGTTTGTGCGGAACCGTTAGAAATGGCGGAGCTGCTTAATGAATACTTTACCTCGGTATTCACGGTGGAAAGGGATCTGGGTGGTTGTACTGCTGGATTGCGGAGGACAGAAAGGATCGAGCATGTGGACATAAAGAAAGAGGATGTGTTGGAACTATTGAATGGCATCAAGGTTGGTAAGTCGCCGGGACCGGATGGGATGTACCCCAGGTTACTGTGGGAGGCGAGGGAGGAGATTGCGGAGCCTTTGGCGATGATCTTTGCATCGTCGATGGAGACGGGAGAGGTTCCGGAGGATTGGAGGATTGCGGATGTGGTCCCTATATTCAAGAAAGGGAACAGGGACAGCCCGGGAAATTACCGACCGGTGAGTCTAACCTCAGTGGTTGGTAAGTTGATGGAGAGGATCCTGAGAGACAGGATTTATGATCATCTAGAGAAGTTTAGTATGATCAAAAGTAGTCAGCACGGCTTTGTCAGGGGCAGGTCGTGCCTTACGAGCCTGGTTGAGTTCTTTGAAAATGTGACCAAGCACATTGACGAAGGAAGAGCGGTGGATGTGGTCTATATGGACTTCAGCAAAGCGTTCGATAAGGTCCCCCATGCAAGACTTCTTGAGAAAGTGAGAGGGCATGGGATCCAAGGGGCTGTTGCCTTGTGGATCCAGAACTGGCTTGCCTGCAGAAGGCAGAGAGTGGCTGTGGAGGGGTCTTTCTCTGCATGGAGGTCAGTGACCAGTGGAGTGCCCCAGGGATCTGTTCTGGGACCCTTGCTGTTTGTCATTTTCATAAATGACCTGGATGAGAAAGTGGAGGGATGGGTTGGTAAGTTTGCTGACGACACCAAGGTAGGTGGTGTTGTGGATAGTTTGGAGGGATGTCAGAAGTTGCAGCGAGACATAGATAGAATGCAAGACTGGGCGGAGAAGTGGCAGATGGACTTCAACCCGGATAAGTGTGTAGTGATCCATTTTGGCAGATCCAATGGGATGGAGCAGCAGTATAAAATGAAGGGTACCATTCTTAGCAGTGTAGAGGATCAGAAGGACCTTGGGGTCCGGGTCCATAGGACTCTTAAATCGGCCTCGCAGGTGGAGGATGCGGTCAAGAAGGCGTATGGCGTACTAGCCTTCATTAATCGAGGGATTGAGTTTAGGAGTCGGGAGATAATGCTGCAGCTTTATAGGACCCTGGTTAGACCCCACTTGGAGTACTGCGCGCAGTTCTGGTCACCTCATTACAGGAAAGATGTTGAAGCCATTGAAAGGGTGCAGAGGAGATTTACAAGGATGTTGCCTGGATTGGGGGGCATGCCTTATGAGGATAGGTTGAGGGAGCTTGGTCTCTTCTCCCTGGAGAGACGAAGGATGAGAGGTGACCTGATAGAGGTTTACAAGATGTTGAGGGGTCTGGATAGGGTGGACTCTCAGAGGCTATTTCCAAGGGCTGAAATGGTTGCTACGAGAGGACACAGGTTTAAGGTGCTGGGGGGTAGGTACAGGGGGGATGTCAGGGGTAAGTTTTTCACTCAGAGGGTGGTGGGTGAGTGGAATCGGCTGACGTCGGTGGTGGTGGAGGCAAACTCGTTGGGGTCTTTTAAGAGACTTCTGGATGAGTACATGGGATTTAATGGGATTGAGGGCTATAGATAGGCCTAGAGGTGGGGATGTGATCGGCGCAACTTGTGGGCCGAAGGGCCTGTTTGTGCTGTGGCTTTCTATGTTCTATGTTCTAATATTTCTACTGGTAGAAAAAACTAGAACCAAAGGGCACAACCTCAGACTAAAGGGACGATCCTTTAAAAAAGAGATGAGGAGGAATTTCTTCAGCTAGAGAGTGGTGAATCTGTGGAATTCTTTGCCGCAGAAGGCTGTGGAGGCCAGGTCATTGAGTGTCTTTAAGACCGAGATAGATAGGTTCTTGATTAATAAGGGGATCAGGGGTTATGGGAAAAAGGCAGGAGAATGGGGATGAGAAAAATGATTGAATGAGGGAGCAGACTCAATGGGCTGAGTGGCCTAATTCTGCTCCTATGTCTTAAGGTCTTATGGGTGCCTGCCTCCTGCCCCTACCAGTGGCCTCCTCTCTTCCTGCTGCAGCACCTGGCCTGGGCTGGTCTTGCAGTGCCTGGACGTCTCCCTCCTCCTCCTTCTCCTCCTCAGCAGCCACAAGAATGACCATCAGGTCCACTGACTCCATGCTGAAATCCATCTTTGCTCTGGGGTGGGGGGATTGGAAGAGAGAGACATTCCATGAGGTTATCCATCCCAGGACCACTCCATCCCAGCAACCCGTTAATGTGGACGGTGGCAACCCGACACCATTCCCTGTGCCATGCCTCAACAGGTTGGCAACCGTCACTGCACCATCGCCATGGGGGACACGTAGAGCAAACGGGTGGCTATGAGGTGATTCCCATTGGGAACTGTTGAAGCATAGGCATGGGTGCACCCACCTCAATGTCTGGTGCAATGGCTTCCAGGAATGGTTTGCAGTTCAGACAAATGGGGGAGAAGCTCCCTCATGATTAGCATGAGATGGGTTCCCATCGAGGGCAGCACTGCAGAGTCCATGCAGTGTGAGGAACCATGCTAACAGCTGCTGAGCTCCCTTGATTGGAGCAGCAGCTGACAGACCTGCTGCTTGTTACTGTTACTGAGGCTGGGATGGGATGTCAGCAGTCAGCCTCAGAGCCTGTCCAGCAGACAGATGGCAAGATAACCATGGCAACATCAGTGGGGTCAGGAGTGCACCTCATATGCAAACCCTTGGGGGTCATTCAGCAAGAAGGGGAAAATTCACGCAACACGAGCCCAGGCCAACGGCAATTCCTGGCCATTGGACCACCAGATCAGCATGAACCCTTCAATCTCCTGCACCCATGCAAGCCCCCACCCCATAATGCACCATTCCCACAGCTGAGACCCCCCTCCCCCACATCCTGGAAGTTGGTGTTCAGTGGTATTCACTTCCTCACTTGCCTTCATCACTGCTGTGCCTGAACCACATTCATCTAAAGCTGCTATAATTCTCACCAGCGTGACGTCTGTCAAACGAGGTGTTTGACATAAGTGAGGGGGGACGATTCTGTGTCGAACTAGCTAATGATATTGAAATCCATTCAATTGCATGCTAATGCACATCTCACCCATTTTGGGCGCAAAGCTGTTCAAGCCTGGAAAAAGTAACTGGTAAGATCAGAATTGGCGTGAAACCGGGTGTATTTCCAATTTTTTGCTCCACACACAATCTTATCATCTCACCACACTGAATGACAGGCAGGCCAAGGTCGTAAGATCACGCCCACATGTTTGCGAATTTTTCAATCCTTAATTGCGACAGAGTACTAGAAAATGTCCCATCATCGTGTGCGATTAACTATGTTAAAGAGGGAGATTAATAATTGTGATATGGACCTAGTTTGTCTTTTGAAACCTTCCTCAATTGAACTAAAGATTCTAAAATATTAACAGCTTTTCTTGCATGTCCGAAAATATCTCTCATAATACATCGGCCAGAATTCTCCAACTATTCACGCCCGCCACCGCTGTCAGCGAGAATGGAGAATTTGGCACTCGACCAAATCTCCGTTCACTGCATCAGGACCAGAGAATCCTAGCAGCTGGCAAAGTCGGAGAATCCGGTCCATTGTGTTTCAATGTTGATATAGAATAACATTTGGCTTCTTGCAGGACTGAGTGTGGGATTTTTCTCCCTCTCCGCGCGTGTTTTGTGGTGGTGGGAGGCGGCGCGTGCTGTCTGGCAGTGGGATCTTATGGTCCTGCCGTTGTCAATGAGGTTACCTATCCAACAGACCCTTTGGCGCTGGGAAACCTGAAGTGGGGGTGCGTCGTTATCGGGACTATAAGATCCCACGGGTGTGGATGGAGGCAAGAATTCAGCGATTAATGTAATTTAAAGGCATATGTAAATGTAACATTCTGCTTTTATTGCCAATCTGTAAGGCAGTTTTCAACAAGTCAAGCTGCAAATATATGCCAATGAAAACAGCAGGTCCAAAGATTAGGTTGATTGACTGTGCTAAAATTGCCCCTTAGTGTCCTGAGATGCGTAGGTTAGAGGGATTAGCAGGTAAATGTGGAGGGATAAGGGGGTAGGGCCTGGGTGGGATTATGGTCGGTGCAGACTCGATGGGCCAGATGGCCTCTTTCTGCATTGTAGGGTTTCTATGACTTCTATGATTCTATGATGTTATTTCCATTAAGCACAGATGGCAAAATCACTCAAACCTGGCTTTTTACAATTGTAAATTGATATGAAAAATAAATGCTGTTTAACTAAAGTAAAAACAAAGTTGTCTATATTGAAATTTTGCTTTTACGGCATAATTGTAGACTTTGCAAATCATGATGCAAAACATTTTTGAGTAATCTTGATAAAAATCTGACAGAATAAATAGTTAATTTAAACATTGTGTCCATAAAAGTGGCTGAGACAAGACGTCGGCTGATTAAAATTGTCATTTCTGTGAATCTGTTGAGGCAAACATTTAGCTCATTATCAATTTTTTAATAGCTTTTCACTTCCCAAACCCATTCCTGAGGTTCAGTAGATGCTATTAAATTTCACCTCATAGATATACTGTTATGACATGTAATAACTACTTGAATATAAAGGGAATTAATAATTTAGAAGGAGTTAACAAATTAGGCCCATCATTAAAAAAAGAGGCTTCAAACCATTTCACATAAAACTCAGTCTAAGGTAATGCTCTGTTCTTATGATAAAGAATTACTGCATTAATTCTGCAAAGTGAACTTATTGCTCCTATTCATCTCTTAAATCCCTGGAGCATAAGAAGACAGGAAGACTGAAAATTATAATGGCAATATTTAAAGCATGATGGTTTGAATATTTTCAAGCCATAAACAACTTCACAGTTGAGCTCTTCCCAGTAATTTCACCATAAACAAGATGAATGTGAATTTTCCCACTTATTCGTTGTTTCCAACATCATTTTTAATAGCTCCCTGTAATCAGCAGAAGATGGAGTGTGGTGGTCAATTCTGTTTTATATCAAAGACTGATTTGAAATGTTACACAAGTATTCAGGTTCATTTGTAGTATTCTTTCTTGTGTGAACTATGTCACCTAAGGCAGAATCTGATATAAGAGGCAACTAACTGTCCTGTAATTAATTTCAATAATATTAATTAAGCACCAAAATATTTATCTCACTACCTGGGCATTCACTTGATTACTTGTGTATACTTTTGTAATATTAAGTAATATCTTAATCCCTTGCAGCATAACTGTCCAGCCAATTGATTAGAGAATGTTTTGTCTTATTTTTTGCAGCATTTTTACCAGAATAATCAAAGCTATGTTTATGTCTTTCATTGTGAATTTAGAATCAATATCCAGTGATAATGAGCTCAAATTGTAAGAAGTGAAAGTCACTTTAAGAAAATAAGAATATTTGAAAAATATGTTATAAATATATTGCGGAAAAGCTCCCATAGTATACCAACTGTAGCAAAATCATGCAGACTTGATTTTGCTACATCTTTTGCTACATGAGGAGGAAATCTTGACCCATTATTTACAAACTCCAGAAAGATTAATTTCCTCACAGCCAAATCTTAATCCACATTATAAATGCAGCATTACTTACATCTCTTTTCTACTGACTCCATCCTCTCTATGTGCATCTTCTGAGACTGAACCAGACTCTGAAAAACCTTGATGATCTTTAAGCCCTTATTCCATCCATCACCAATACTAGTTATTTTTTTCTGGGCAATATTACCCATCTGCACTCCTGCCTAAACTTTCTGTCAATGAAACCCTTAACCAAGCTTTTATCACCTTTAGACTTATTTTCCCCAGTTTCCCTCTTGCCAACATCCAATCTCTACCTTGTTCATAAACAATAATTTGTTTGAAATCCAAGTGCTTGTATCCACTCACATACTAAATCTCAAATCACCCATCATTCCCACCCTCACTGACCCATGTTGGTTCTCTGTTCTCTAAAACATTAAATTTAAAATTTTCATCTACATCTTCAAATCCTTCCATGGCCACAACCCACCCTACCTCTACAATACCATCAAGGTTTACAATCTCTTGCATACCCTTTGGACTTACAGCTTTGACCAGGCAACATAGCCATCATTTCAGTTTGAGGTCTGCTCTGTCACATTTTATATAACAGCATAGCTTTCATTGCATGCATGTGTGCACAGGGGTCATCAGCCATGTGTTCAGCAGACAACCCTCATTGCTTAAAAGTTACACTTTGGTTTGCTTTGTGGGCTCAGTTGCAACTGGCACAGCGGACTGCCACAGAATGAAGTAATCATGACTGCTGCTGGGACAAAATGAAGAAAAGAAACACTTGTGCAAGGATATCTGGCATAGCAAGGGTTAATTTCTAGAAAACGAGAGAGGCACATGACCTGATGCAAGATAGAGTTGTGGACTGAACAGAGACCTGTGTAGAAGCAAGCAGGGAGTTATCTCCTAGTTTGGACTATGCCCTGCATGTATGTAAATAGTTATGTTGTCATCAATAAACATTTGGACTACATCCTACCAAAAGACAGTAGAGTGCTGTTTCTGGTGAGAAAACCAGCATGTTTCTCTCCAGAGAAACAGGTTGGTTGCCTCTCCAGAACTTTTGACACTGCAAAAAAACTAAAGAGGCGTGTTTTACACCATCATACGGGGGCAGGGCCTAAGCACACCAGCAAAACTAAGCCACACAGAGAGTAGGGCACCATCTTTAAAGGGTGCCCTGATCATACCATGTAGAAACCTCCCACCCAGGGAGCCCCCTCCCCACCCCCAATTGGAGTTGGCCGCTTCTCCCTCCACTCCCCCAATCATTGGCGCCTTCTCCTCCCCCCTCCACCGATCAGCAGCCCATTCTCCCCCAACCAAGCATCAGCCCCTTTCACCCCCCCACCACAGTCTGAGCTTGCCCCCTGCCAGTGGCCATCGCTAACATCGCCAGCAACTCTGTCCGTTCCCAGACACCACTACATCTAAATGAATTTTCCCATCCCTCATCAGACTCCCACTGGGGCCTGTCCCTTGGCACAGGTTGGCACTACCAGGTTGGCATGGTGCCACCCAACAGTAGCAGAATTGTATTCAACCACAATTGTAAACTCATGGGGTGCAATCTTCCTCAAAATTATCTAAGGGTGCGATCTAATCACCTCGCCCCGCCCATTGATCGGTATGGTTAGGTGGTAAGATTGCGTGCGAAGTGAAAAATTGAGTTTGTGCCCATTTTTGCGCTGTACGCAATGTAACCAGCACTGTTCTACCAGCAGAATTGACTTCACATCCAAAAAGAGCACAAAGCTGATTTGCATATTCATGTCATGACAGAAACACATTCGGCATGGCCATTTACGACCTCACCCACACTTATCACTTTGCCGGTTGGACTTGTTGTGGGAAATTTACCACTTCGGAGTCAGACTTGGAGGTTCAACAAAACAGTTTCATTTCGAACAAAGCTTTGGGAGAAAGCACTGGTACTCCGCAGTACTTGGCAGCTACCTTCTCAACTACACAATGGTAGTTGACCATCTTTATATCTTTTAGACAATAGGCAGTACGGACATTAGCTGTTAACACATCGTTACAAGTTGAGTAGACAGATACGGACATCAACAGTTAACACATCGTTACAAGTTGAGTAGACAGATACGGACATCAACAGTTAACACATCGTTACAAGCAAACAGGTACGGACATGGACAGTTAACACATCATTGTACATAGAATGGATACATTTATGCAGTTACGTCCTCTATCAATGACTGGTTTCGATATATACATTTAGTGGCTGATCTTGTTATATTTATGCATTTATGTCCCCATCAGTGGCTGACCTTATTTTCAAACTCATTGTTCTGGTCTGCTCTTATCTAAAGTGCCTCAAGCTCTGACCAGTTTCCTGCAGCAATTCAGATACTGCAGGTTTTAACTCTGTGTAACTGTCTGTGCCTCTTAATGTCCCTTCCCAGAGTCCATTTTGTGTGCCAGGTAACCATTTTGTGTCCATCACTTTAATTTTACCATAACAGACTTCACACTGGCGAGAATCACTCATGGCCAGGTAGTGCCCATTGGGCAGTGCCCACCTGTCACTGCCCATTGGGCACTCTGGCAATGCTCACTGGACACTGTTGCAGGGGTAATACCAAGGGGATGGTACTTGAGTGGGGGTGCGGATGGGCTGTGACGGGGGAAGCAAGGGACGGGCTGTGCAGGGGGAACTTGCGAGGGGGAGGTGATCGGCAAAAAGGGGGTGTTCACGGGTGGGTGATCAGCAATGGGGGGGATATACAGGAGGGTGATCGGCAAAGGGGTGTGCGTGCAGGAGGTGTGTTCGGCAATGGGGGGGGGGTGCAGGAGGGCCTGTGGAGGAGGTGGACCATGGAGGTGGTCACGAGGAGGGACTTATCAGGCTGGTCCCGATGTCCCAATGCCGACGACCCATGTGGGGGAGGGGTGGGGGGAGGTTTACGCTGCCACCAATGATGGGGTGCGAGCCAATGTTCATGGGGTGGGATGGGTGAGACTCCCAGGAGGTCTCCCAGTTATGATTCCAATCAGAATTCAATGCTGATTTGATGTCTGGGTGCCATTTTGGAGTTCAATACTCCAGTCAACATAGCCTCACACAGCTGAATTTATGTTTTGTTACAAGAATGAGTGATATTCATTAGTGATATTCAAGTGATCATCAACTATTTTCAGGCTTATTGCTGGTTGATCTTTTCTGGCTTTTGCCAGAACTCTACAAAAAGCGTTTTGTGTTTATTTAATTACTTCAAATTCCAAACGTTTACAGCGAGTGGTGGAGCAGATGCGAAAGGACATTTTGATAATTTCAAGGCTTCTGCTTAAACCAGGGGCTCAGAAATGGATACACTCATTGAATACTATGGCATGGGAGATGAACAGAGGCAGGCTAAGCTTCTGGAGGAAAGAGGATTTGGAGGTGGAGAAGGATTCTCATCACTATTTTCGAAATGGAATTAACCCTGATGTCCTGGTCAATATTTGGCTCTCAATCAATGTCACAAACAAATTACTGTGTGGTTATTATTCTACTGCCACTTGTGTGAGTGTGTGGCTTGCTAACTGGCTGCTGTATTTCCTACATTGCAGTTGTCGTTTATTGTATGTTGTATGTTCAGTCGGTCTCACAAAGAGGTCCTGAGTCCTTGAACATTGATAACATATAATTATGTACATATCTACAGGATATAGCCAAAGCTATGAACTAATCATAGAATCATAGAAACCCTACAGTACAGAAAGAGGCCATTCAGCCCATCGAGTCTGCACCAACCACAATCCCACCCAGGCCCTACCCCCATATCCCTACATATTTACCCACTAATCCCTCTAACCTACGCATCTCAGGACACTAAGGGCAATTTGTTTTCAGCATGACCAATCAACCTAACCCGCACATCTTTGGATGCCATGCTTGCTTCTACACCAGTTTCTGTTCAGTCCACAACTCTTTCTTGCATCAGGTCACGTGTCTCTTTACATGAGACTTTGGGCGGTACTGTTTCCCAGTTCCACATTAATCTTGCTATGTCAGATACCCTTACACTACACATATTCTGAGTCTTTACCCACTTATGCTACTCCTTCTCTTCCCCCGCTAGTCTCTGACTTTATAAATTCAGACAGTCTGGAGGCTTGATTATTCTTCCAGATCTTGTTTTGGCCAAATTTAGAGGAGTGGTATCTTCTGTTGATTCAGCAACTTTGTTAATTCAGAGTTTGAGTTGTCGACTATGTGATATATGTATACATTGTATGTTGGGGTGTGGATGGTCCCTTTTAAGAGTGTAGGTCAGGTGACCCCTGGGCAATTACCTCCCCCCAGTGTGGAAGTCTTAGACCTGCTTGTGAATGAGTGCACACCTTAAATAAAGAGCTCCCATTGTTCAAGTTATCAAGCCTGCCTCGTGATTCTTTATGCACCCTGAGTCTGTAAGGGCACACATAATAATCTGTTTCTCTGACACTTGGGTTCTTTTTTCTTCACTGCTTTTTCACTCCTTGGAGTTGAACTTCTCTTTGTCAACTCCCCATCTGCTCTGCTCAGGGATCACTGGCTTGTCCCGTTATTTCCTGAATGTTCACTCCATTCATTCATGGTTCTTCTTTTTCCGTGTGATCTGCCGTGACCTTTGTGGCACTTGAAGATATCTCTCCCTGTCGGTTGGTTGTTCCTCATTAGTGGGCTTACCTTACAGTTTGGCTTTTATGTCAACATTGCATTCTTCTGTGTGTTTTCATGCCTCACTGAGGTGTGCTCTGAAGAGTTGATTGTCACTAGGTCCTTGTTCCAGCATTGTCTTGCAACTTTGCACATTGGCTGGAGGTTGCAGTGTCTGTGCTATGGTCTTTACAGGTAGTGCTGTGGCAACTGTTGGAGCAAGTGGTTGGGGCTCATTCTTCCATTGCTGGCCATTTTCTACACAAGATACAGTGTTATCTGAAGGTTTGGCTGTTCTGACCGAAAATAAGCTTTCTCACCTGCAAAGAGTACTTTGCAAAGATGGAGACAATTCAAAGTTGCAGTTCCAGTCAAGAGTCTGTTGACTGGTTGGCCTCTTGCAGTTCCATTTGGTTGATGACAGAGGTTATATTGACAATATTCTGCTGTTTTAGGAAGATGAAGGGCAACACAGCATCTCTGTTCATTTAAGAAAAAAAATTGGTTCTGGATAACATAAATGGCTTTAAAAATTTGCTTGTTACCACACCTTAGTGGTTTCAGGATCATGCATATCACCAGAAGTCTAATTCCTCTTGGTCCATTGAGAGGTGTGTCTGTCATTCATACCCAGAGATATCTCAGTCACAGTTTAGCCAAAGGTAAGGTTAGAATGACTGCCATTGATATCAAGGCCGCATTTGATCAAGGAGCTCCAGCAAAACTGAAATTAATAGAATCAGGGGGAAAACATGTTGTTGGTTGGAGCCATACCTGGCACAAATAAGGATGGTTGCAGCTGTTGGAGGTCAATCATCTCAGTTCCAGGACATCACTGCAGGAGTTCCTCAGGGGAGTGTCCTAGGCCCAACCATCTTCAGCTGCTTCATCAATGACCTTCCTTCCATCAGAAGGCCAGAGTGGGAATGTTCGCTGGTGATTGCATAATAATCAGCACCATTCATGACTCGTCATATACTGAAGCAGTCCATATCGAAATGCAACAGTTAACAATTGGCAAGTAACATTCATGCCACACAAGTGCCAGGCAATGACCATCTCCAACAAGAGAGAATCTAACCATCACCCTATGACTATTAATGGCATTACCATCACTGAATCCCCATCTATCAACATCCTGGGGTTACCATTAACCAGAAACTGAACTGGGCTAGCCATATAAATACTGTGGCTATAAGAGCAGGTCAGAGGCCAGGAATCTTGTGATGGATAACTCACCTCCTGACTCCCCAAAGTCTGTCCACAATCTACAAGGTACAAGTCAGGAATGTGATGGAATACTCTCCCCTTGCCTGGGTGAGTGCAACTCCGACAATGCTCAAGCTTGACACCATCCAGGACAAAGCCTCCCCTCTTGATTGGCAACCCTTCCACAAATGTTCGCTTCCTCCACTACCGACACATAGTCGCAGCAGTGGGTACCATCGACAAGATGCAGGAACTCACCAAAGCCCACAGCATCTAATGGATGCCCAGTTTTGTGCTGCAAGGTCAATTGTGAATCTATCCCATTTAGCATGATGGTGGTGTGATGATATTGTGCCTTTAAAAAATGTATTTATATAATGATATTTGTGAAGGATATGTTTAAGAGCCTGCTCTGTTTTAACAGTGCCAATCTGTCTGCTCCTGTCAGCCCACATGCTAAGAATGCAGAAGCATAATTGATCCTAGATATTGGGTTGTTTGTTTTAATCTGAGCTAACGCATTTTTGTTAATTTTTTGGGTTGTCCCCTGATGTTTCAAAGTAGGGTTTTGATTAGGTTGATTGACAAGAGAGAGCTAATGTGCTAATGGGAGGAGCTAAGCTTACAGAGACAAGTAGGTGGTTTTTTGTTTGAGTCTGCAAGGAGCAGGAGATATTTTCTCTGTCTGGAGACTTAGTTTGGGACCAGCTAGAAAATAGGTATCTCTATCCAGAGGTGTTCTGGAGGCTTGAGGACAAGCAGCTCTCATACCAGCACACAAGCCTGCTGTTTGCTAACTGATTTTGAAGAGGAGTTTACATCTTATGAGGAATATTGCTTAAATTGGAACTAATAGAGATAGGCTAGCAGTTAAGAAATGTATCTTGTCATGTTTAAGTATTTCAATTGATAGAAGTTCCACTAATTCTTATAGTTATCGTTAAACTGTGTTGTTAAATAAAGTTTGTTCTAATAAAAGCTTCCTAGTGGGTCAATAGAATCACACCTGGAATGAAACATCTTATCCTCACTCTAATGCCAAATTCAAAAATAGTTGGGATCTCATCTAACTTTGTAATATACCTTAAGGTTTCTGATCTAGTTCCTAACAGTAGCGCCACACAACAGGATGGAGAGTTTCTTCAATGTGAAGATAGGGACTTTGTTTCACAAGGACTTTAAAGCAGTCACTCCTAACAATACTGCATAGATGCATCTGCAACAGATAGATTGATGAGAAGAAGTTCAAGTAGGTTTGTCCCTCTTGTTGATTCTCTCACCACCCACTGCAGGCCTAGTCTAGCAGCTCAATCATTCAGGTTCACAAGATTGGCAAGTTGGTGGTACTAGCAAGCCACTCTTGGTGATGGGCATTGAGGACCTCCACCCAGAATACATTCTGTGCCCTTGCTACTTGTCAATGTGTCTCCCAACTGGTACTCAAAATGTCAGAGCACTGATTGATCAGCTGAAGGAGGGCAGTAGGTGATAATCAGCAGAAGGTTTCCTTGTCCATGTTTGACCTGATATCATGAGACTTCATGGTATAATGAGGGGAACTCAAGAGGAGGAGTCAATGCTAAACATTTCCAGTGTCACTCCCTGCCAGCTGTATATCACTGTGCTCTGGTGTGTCTATGCTGCTAGTGGGAGAAGATATACCTAGGGATGGTGGTCGATGACTCTGGAACATTGGCTGAAAAGTATGGTTTGGTAAATAATACTATGTCAGGCTATTGCTTGACTAAAGTAAAAGTAAAGTAAAGTTTATTTATTAGTCACAAGTAAGGCTTACATTAACACTGCAATGAAGTTACTGTGAAATTCCCCTAGTCGCCACACTCCGGCGCCTGTTCGGGTCAATGCACCTAACCAGGGGCAGCAATTCCCATTTTTGCACAAGTCCATAGATATTAGTGAGGAGAACTTTGCAGGGTTGACAAGGCAGGGCATGTCTTTGTCATTTCTGATGCCAGCAATCCATCCAGTTCAATTTTTCACTGTGTGCATGCTAACACCTGCACCAATGTGGCATCTGATGCAGTTTGTCCCCCCAAGTCCACTAACTAGCCCAAACTCCCATCAATGTCATAATCTACAGATATGTTTATTCTCCTGTAGTACTTTTTACCATTGTGACCCCATTTTAAGGCTGAAAGTTGCCATGACCCAGAGTGAAAGTCAGGTATGGGGGTAAAGCTGTGGGGAGAGAGATTTGAGAGAACCGGATAGGGAGATTGAGTGAAGGGAGGAAATATTTGTGAGAGCAAAGTGTTTAAACTGCAGGATTGTTTGAAAAACAACCTTTTCTCTGGCCTTTTTGGAGCAGGAATGAGGCCAACCTCCCCATCTCAACCTCACTGCAATTTTATGTTTGGATGGTTGAGGCCTTGACTGACTGGTCCATCTTTTCTCCAGTTGGGGCCCTTAAGTAGCCAATTATTGACCACGTAAGCACCATTTCCTGCCCAGCCTCCATTTTCAGGCTGGCAGAAGGAGTTCAAGGACAGGAGGAGACCAAAAAGGAATTGTGTTCAGGCCTAGGGCAGGAAGGGGGTGAAAGAAAGCAGAAAGCAGCCACCTTTAAACATTGGGTGACTGCCATTCCCTTGCCAAAAAGGTCCAGCCCCTTCTTCACCCCTGGCCTCTCCATCAACACTCCCAGCCCCCTGTACCTACCCACTATGTCTCACCTTCTCTCCCATCCTGAGACCTCGAAGTTTTGTCCTGGTCCTGGAATGCCAGGATGTAGGCTCTACTTAGAATCCCAATCCCTGTCCACTGCAGCTTCTGGCACTGGTAGGATGAGACAATTGCAGGTCAATCAGATTGGCTGGCAGCTTTCTGAGGTGGAACTTTTCCCAAGTAAACGGCTTGTTGGAGCGTTAAATGGCTGCAAGGCAGGAACTATCAGCAGGGATGTGATCTCTGCCAACTTCTTGGAAGGAGTGGAGGGAAACCCGAGCATCCTAAAAGTCACAGTCATGGAGTAAATGCCCGAAAATATAAATTAGGCCTCGGTTAGTATTTTTGTGTGGCTGGAGAACTGGCTTGATTTTTTGTTCTGAAGCTATTTTTTTATTTTCAAAAACTGGTGTCTGTTCCTAAAACACAACATTTAATCATAGAGTCATAGAGGTTTACAGCATGGAAACAGGCCCTTCGGCCCAACTTGTCCACGCCGCCCTTTTTTTTCAAAACCCCTAAGCTAATCCCAATTGCCCGCATTTGGCCCATATCCCTCCATACCCAGTGTACCCATGTAACTGTCTAAATGCTTTTTAAAAGATACAATTGTACCTGTCCCTACTACTACCTCTGGCAGCTTGTTCCAGACACTCACCACCCTCTGTGTGAAATGATTGCCCCTCTGGACACTTTTGTATCTCTCCCCTCTCACCTTAAACCTATGCCCTCTAGTTTTAGACTCCCCTACCTTTGGGAAAAGATGTTGACTATCCACCTTGTCTATGCCCCTCATTATTTTATAGACCTCTATAAGGTCACCCCTCAGCCTCCTACGCTCCAGAGAAAAAAGTCCCAGTCTATTCAGCCTCTCCTTATAACTCAATCCATCAAGTCCCGGTAGCATCCTAGTAAATCTTTTCTGCACTCTTTCTAGTTTAATAATATCCTTTCTATAATAGGGTGACCAGAATTGCATACAGTATTCCAACTGTGGCCTTACCAATGTCTTGTACAACTTCAACAAGATGTCCCAACTCCTGTATTCAATGTTCTGACCGATGAAACCAAGCATGCCGAATGCCTTCTTCACCACTCTGTCCACCTGTGACTCCACTTTCAAGGAGCTATGAACATGTACCCCTAGATCTCTTTGTTCTGTAACTCTCCCCAACGCCCTACCATTAACTGAGTAAGTCCTGCCCTGGTTCAATCTACCAAAATGCATCACCTCGCATTTGTCTAAATTAAACTCCATCTGCCATTCGTCAGCCCAATGGCCCAATTGATCAAGATCCCGTTGCAGTTGGAGATAACTTTCTTCACTGTCCACCACGCCACCAATCTTGGTGTCATCTGCAAACTTACTAACCATGCCCCCTATATTCTCATCCAAATCATTAATATAAATGACAAATAACAGTGGGCCCAGCACTGATCCCTGAGGGACACCGCTGGTCACAGGCCTCTAGTTTGAAAAACAACTCTCTACAACCACCTTCTGGCTTCTGCCAAGAAGCCAATTTTGTATCCATTTAGTTACCTCACCCTGGATCCCATGAGATTTAACTTTATGCAACAACCTACCATGCGGACCTTGTCAAAGTCCATGTAGACAACATCAACTGCACTGCCCTCATCTACCTTCTTGGTTACCCCTTCAAAAAACTCAATTAAATTTGTGAGACATGATTTTCCACTCACAAAGCCATGCTGACTGTCCCTAATCAGTCCTTGCATCTCTAAATGCCTGTAGATCCTGTCTCTCAAAATTCCAACAATTTACCCACCACAGATGTGAGGCTCACTGGCCTGTAGTTCCCAGGCTTTTCCCTGCAGCCCTTTTTAAACAAAGGCACAACATTTGCCATTCAGATCATTGGATCAAAGGCTTCCCCTGCTGTAAAAGCAAAAACCGGTTTGTTCAAGCAAAGTTTTGTTAAGAAAGCTAATTGATAAGAAAGCTCACTGATTTGTATCCCTTACTTATTTTCAACGAGCTGTGTATTTTTTTACAGATGCACATTTTACCATGAGAATTGAAGGTATTATTAAAAAGTCTTATACAGTTTTGTTTTGCAGTCATGGGGCAAGATTTTCTCCAATATCGGAAAAGGCCAACATAGAATCATAGAAACCCTACAGTGCAGAAGGAGGCCATTTGGCCCATCGAGTCTGCACCGACCACAATCCCACCCAGGCCCTACCCCCACATATTTACCCGCTAATCCCTCTAACCTACACATCCCAGGACTCTAAGGGGCAATTTTTAACCTGGCCAATCAACCTAACACGCACATCTTTGGACTGTGGGAGGAAACCGGAGCACCCGGAGGAAACCCACACAGACATGAGGAGAATGTGCAAACTCCACACAGACAGTGACCCGAGCCAGGAATCGAACCCGGGACCCTGGAGCTTTTCCCACATCAGGTGGGAAAAGTGGCATTGAATGTTTTTCACAACATATGATGCCAAGTATTTGCATGCACAGGTTCCACACCGTATGGCTGGTGGGCAGCCTCTGATTCACCCTCTCTGATATCAGCTCAGCACTTTAATGATCAGGGTACCATATTTAAAGATCGCCCCAATGCACCACAGCCACACTTCACAGGTCACCAGGAAGTGATGGCAGCCAGCAAATCTGCCCAAAGTTCTCTGATGCCTCTCCGGAGAGCCAGTTTGATGTTTGACAAACACTCTCCTTGGGCGGTATGCCATTGCCATATTTTTAAGGGGATACTGTTGCTTGCTTAGGCATGATGTGGAGATGCCGGCGTTGGACTGGGGTAAACACAGTAAGGAGTCTAACAACACCAGGTTAAAGTCCAACAGGGGGGCCGATTTTACCAAATCGGCTCTAAGTACCAGATGCGGTCGTAAATCAGACCCGCGTCCAGCAGACGCGCTCCAGCGCCCCCATACGCCTTTTTTCGGCGCGGGTCCAGTGCGCGGGCCTAGTGCATTTGCATCTGTCGGAGCTCCGAACTGCGCATGTGCAGTTCGAAGCCAACAGCACTCAGCGCTGTCTGCACTGCCTTTGACTTTCCCTGGTTGGGGGGGGGGGGGGGGGGGGGGGAGGGGGGGGCAGAGATGTCACATCCCTCCCTAACCCCCCCCTCAGGGAAGAGACGTCACATCCCCCCCCACCACCCCCCCCCCCCCCACAGCCTCAGGGAAGAGACATCACATCCCCCCTACCACCCCTCAGAGAAGAGACGTCACATCCCCCCCCCCCCCCCCCCCCAGGGAAGAAACGTCACATCCCCCCCCCCCCCACCCTCCCCCCGCCCTCAGGGAAGAGATGTCACATCCCCCCCCCCCCCCCACCCCAGTGAAGAGACGAGGGGTGAGGGGGGGGGGGGGGGGGGGGCTGTGGGCTGCCGGGGTGGTTCGCGGGGGCGGTCCGCGAAGGGTGGTCGGGGGCGATTCGGCGGTTCAGTTGCTGAGTTGAAGCCCTATCGGACTTGAATTCAGCAACACAGTAAATGCGCAGCCGCCGATCGGATCAGAACCTCATAAGGTGGGAATCCTTGGGTAAGTTGGGCGTGGGCTTCATTATGCCGATTTAAATGCATGCAAATGCATTTAAATCGGCCCGCTGGCCGATTCGGGCACGCGCCAGATCGGCGCCCGGATCGACTGTTGGTAAAGGCGCGATTGGCCTTGGGTCGGGTCTGGACTGCGTTTTAGGCCCGATGCCCAACTTTACCATGATTTCGGGCGCGAAATTTTGGTAAAATCGGGCCCAGGTTTATTTGGTAGCAAACGCCACTAGCTTTCGGAGCGCTGCTCCTTCGTCAGGTGAGTGGGAGATCTCTCACTTACCTGATGAAGGAGCAGCGCTCCGAAAGCTAGTGGCGTTTGCTACCAAATAAACCTGTTGGACTTTAACCTGGTGTTGTTAGCTTGCTTAGTCAGGCATGGTACATACACACTATGCCAGTCATCAGTTTTGGAAGTCCATTAACCTAGGGTTAAATGCTGAGCAGCAATCAGTGGCACCCTCACCCATGTAAGTGCTACTTTAATGGGCATAATTATGTGACTAATTTGAATCCAAACATGTCAACTGAGTTCAAGCTGAATGGTCTCTGCTGCAACAGGGTAATGATCATTGACATGTTTTTACATTAGCCTTGCCCTGGTCCCGCCTCCGGAAGCCCCCCCAACCATTGCATAGAACTGTCAGTCAGAGCTGACTCCCCCCACACCCCCACTGAAGCCTGTGTCCCTGGCGTCCCTTCCCTCAGCGTGGCCCTACCAAGAAGCCTTTGGCCCAGTAGACGAAGCCATCCTATAAAATGCTGCCATTCAGACTTTCCTGTGAATCCCCCATCCCCCTGACTCAATCCTCGTAGCCCATGACTCACCCTCACAAATATCCACAACTCAACCCCCATACCTCCTGACCCAACCCATGTGATCTCCAACTCAATCGCCATTCCCCTCCGAAAACACAGAGCCGCTCTGCAAACACTGTGCTCACCTCCGAGCTCTCCTCACAGTTCTGCTCAACAGTTGCACACCTTTTGAAACCAGTTGTGCTTCACACTGTTCTGATATCACGTCGCCATGGATGCATTTTTGACGTGGGGGTATGATTTCAGCATATAGGCCCAATAATGATATGCTAATATATTACAATAAGGTTCCCGACATTGAATAGTGGGAAAAGTGACCCTCCACTGATGGGGGGGAAAGGACAATTGTTTCCTGTTCTTATGTTGACATGAAACACGACTTTGGCTTTCTCGCTATTTTCTGCTCTAGCCACCAAAGCCACCCAACACGAATGAAAGAGGAAAATCCCAACCAGGTTTTTAACTTTATGGTCTGGATATAACTTCAGCAGGATTTTGAGCCGTTCCGTCGGGAGGCGAGTTGGAAATGAAGTCTGAGCTATTTTCACTCTCGCTGTCTTTAAATCCTGTCAATCTTACCTCTCACTTGGAATAAGTGAGCAGCAGAGAAAAAGTAGAAGCTGTCCACCAACAGAAGGTAGTTAATTGTCGACTTACAGGGCCACCTCCAACTGAGTTCACTTTCAGATAGGAGGAGAGTCCTAAGCTATCTTTATGGGCCCTGGGAAATATTGTTGTTTGGGCCTTTTCTTGCCACAGGCATTCTGCAGAACTCACCTGAGTGTCCAACTGGAATTAATTTTGAAAGCAGCCTCTTCATAAAGGGACCCACTTGTAACCAAAGAAATACCTGGGAAGTCTTTGACACTTTCCCACACATCCCTGCCATCTTTCTGGCATTTACCTAATGACAGGCATGTTAGGGGTGATCATAATAGCAAGAGCATCCAGCAATGCCAAGGAAATTAGGGAAACTCCTTCAAACCCAGAAGATTTGCCAAGTTTAACGGTTTTGTAATTGTGATGCAGCATAGTTGCCAAGTTTACAATTTCACATATTTGCATGAGTTAGTGCTTTCTATCTTTCTCTGTTGGCTCCCACCTCTTTCCCACATGAGTTACATTTGATTTAAGAAGTTAATTTGAAACAGTCCCCTCTCACTTTGTTGAAGAGATATTTCAAAATATTCTCATTTCTTAAACTAATGAATGTTAAGTTTGACCTGGAGTAAAATACTCATTTTTTGATTTAACGGTTCAGCTGCATAATGCTGCATGAATTCATCATTAATGAACTTGACAAACCTTTATGAGCACAAATTTGATTAATTCATTTGTGAAGAGGCAGACACAATTATAGTGGTGCCAAATATGAATACCCTGTTCATACTTTCTATTGATATTATTCTTTTATTCATATCTATTTTTCTTAAAAGTCTTGAGCCATATCATTCGGTTTCATAGTACCCATATTTTTGGCTTTGCAGGTGGTCCTTTTGGGTCAAAAGTGGTGTCCATATTGCTTCCCACATCTGATGCAGGCCATACCAGACCCCAATCTGGGAATGTTACTAACGCACGTGCTCGGAAGTAGGTGGAATGTAACTTCAGTAAGATTGCAATGCTGATTTGACTCTAGTGTTGCAATTTTTGACCCAAACATTCCAGTCAACTGCCTCTCTTAACCTTGCATTGTGCAGTATGCAAAATCATCCAACAATGCTCCATATCTGAGACCTCTGCACCAAAAGACATGTGTAATTGTGCCCTCTGGCAGTCTGGCATCTGCCCTATCCTTTTCTCCAACTCTGCCTGCAGGCCACCTGTGCCAAGTTTCTCACATGCAAATCCTGCGTATAAGCTCTTCTCTAAAGTATTAGCAGTGTCAGTATCCGAGCTGATGGCTACAAGTGTGAGAGTAAGTGACACTGTTTCTATACCATTATTCTCTTCTTCCTCTTCTACTACTTGGTCCTGCACCACTGTCTGGACAGGTTGCATTTTTTGGGTAACTGAAAATAAATCAGAAAGGAAGAGAAGCAAATGATGCAGGCATATATAGCTTGTGAATCAGAAGACATTGTGGGATAAAGGGAAAGTGGGATGTGAAAAGGACATGACTTCTCCATTGAGACGAGGGATGCATATATGCCTATCCTCCGCATTTTTGGTGCTGCTGTTCGCAATTGTGCACCAATGTGTCCTGCAAGAGAAAGGGAAATGTGTCAGAGTGCGTTGCAATCTGTGTTTGAGCTGTGCTTGTAATGGTTGAATAGCTGGCAATGTTTCTTTGTTTGAATACAGTGCACCTGTATGGATCACACCAAACATCATTCACTCAGTTGCACTCAGTAATGAGCATAGTCTCTGGAACTCTAAGACCAATTCTGATTCAATGGTTACCCATCCTTTCAAATATCCTTCCCTCCATTCAACAAGAAGCAGCAGCATGCAGAGAAATAACTTATATCAACAGCAACCTGGATCTTCCCATTCATAGAGACCCTCAAGACCCCCAAAATAGCCACATGGTTCTACAAAACCCCCTTTGTACATGAATCGAACATCTCCAATTTCATAATACTAATGAAACCTGGAGGAAAGCTTGGGCAGAAAACACCCGCCCAAATAAACACATTTGTCTGAATTTTCTGGTTCGACCACCAGTGGGCATCTTTACAGGTTGGGACAGGAAAATTGGAGAGCTGTTGACTTTTAAGAGCCATGGCAATGCCCACTGGTGTCAGGGCCAGAAAATCCCACACACTGTCTCCAACCCAACATCTCAACAACCAGACTTCAATTCTCCCCAGAGAATGTGTACAACCCTCAATGAAATACAGACTACATATGAATGATCTGCCACTTCATATACAATTAACACTTCAATACCACACCTGGCTGCAACTGTTGAAACACTGACAAAACCATGGAGCACATAATAATATCTTGCCCCAACTCAAGTTTGAGGGCAACATTCTGGAATTATACTTGCTCTCCAGCAGGGCATTGGACTGATTTGGGAACTTGACATTAAAATTGTGATAATAGTTTCTGCTTTTAAATCCAAACAAAAGAAGAAGAGAGAGTTGACAATATGTGCAAGTGGTGAAATATAGGTGGGAGACATGAAGGAGCAAGGCTGAGTTGAAGTTATGAACGTGATGTATGCACTGTAGTTGATAAGATTGTTGGTAGGTAAGTGAAGGGGAATGATGAATTGAGCAGTGAGTGAAACAATAGTTGCATGGGTACAGCATTTGAAGATGCATTCACCAACCTTTATCCCTTCTATAAGATTATTGAACTTTTTGTGGCACTGTAGCCAGTTCCTGGGGCTACACACTGGTATTGACTGTGACAACTGTCTGCTCCCACTGCCATCTCCTATGTGTTCGTATTGAAGGCCTCCTGGTCCTCTGTGAATAGAGGATCTCTTTCCATCTCTTGAAATACAGCCCTCATGCTAAATTGGACAATCTTGAAGCATTATCTCTGCCATGTTGCATCATTATTCAGATTTGTTCAACTCAGAAACTCCTCTCCAACCACATCCATCCTTGCTCCAGCTAGAATGCAATTCCTTTTAAGAATACAGATTAAATTTAATTGGTGCTCGGCTTGCACATACTAGTACACCCTGCTGAAGTATACAGCCACTCAACATGTTGAGCACTGGCTGAACACCACAATTTTTGTACTGACCAGCCAGCAGTATCATTGGAGATCCCCACATCCACTTTCTGGGGCTATTCAATTTTGCCCCCCCATGTCTACCTTTTGGTGATGTTTTTGGATACAGCATAATGTAAAATTCAACTTCTATTATGCTTTAGAAAGTGACAGAGCAAATGGGCTTAACAGTTAAGCTAGGGGAATGCTTGGACAGAAGCTTTTAACGAGAAAATAACATCAGGTCAGTCCCAAAAGATAGTATCAGTTTTTCCTTGAAGGCATCTATGACAAGGAACTTTCTTTAAGGAATCTCTTTATGAAATCAGCACAATTATAATCAAAATTCTTACAATGTACAGAGATTCCTGAAGGCGAATAGCTCTACTCAATTGAGTAACTCAGATAAATTATCATTAATTAGCCAATAAAAACCAGCAGGTGGTTTTTGGCCCAGAGACATTCCCTTGTTATTTAAATTATGTATATTAAACTACAGCAATGGTAAAGTAAATGAAAGGGAAACAACAGATATAAGTCTATGAAAACCAATGCAGGATAATGCTTCAGTGAAATCCCCCCCAACTCATAGCTCTTACCCAAAGGAATACAAGGTAGCTTTGACCCCTGTTTAAATAATATAATCCATGAATTAACAGATAGCCCTGTGCAGCTCAGAGTTAAATACTGATTATGCATGCAGTGCACAAGTGTGAGAGCAGCTTTCCTCAGAGGACTGCTCTGGTGTTTGTTTTAGAAAAATTACTAATAATGGCTAGCAGGAAAAAGATTTGATCAAGTTCTGTTTTAAGATCACAAGGTCTGACAAAGAGTATGCTTTGATTACTGAGAATAACCTGATGTATAGTAAATAATGTTTGTTTACATCTTCATGGTTTATTCATGTTAACATGATACACATGGACATGATTTATGTAATTGATGGGTTTGTTACTATTTCGTGTACATTTGGTTACGTCTCTTGCTACCATGATTTAAACTTGAAGGTTATGTCAGATATCTGTATAAAGGATCAGCCTTTATGGTCTTTCTAAAATTACAATGCTACTGACAACTTGCTGAGATAATATAAGCTTCTGTTTGTCATTCTCTCTGTATGACTGGAATTTTCCCAAAGAAATTCTAAGTGTTGAATTCGCATGAAAACTGGAGTAATTTGCGCTGGTTTTTTCAGTGGGAGTTCAGAGAAGCCGGCAGCATAGCGCTGAGCGGGCCACGAAGCATTCGCTGATCTGTCAGCACCGAATGGCACATGCGCAGTGACCCCGCACTGTTCGCTTCCCGATTGCTGGCCAGCTCGATCAGAGACTTCAGTCCCGGGCCTGCTAATGATATCGAAATTGTGTTAAAATGACCATTTAAATGGTCTTTGCGCCTCCCCGCCAGAAATCTGGTGCTGGGAGACACTAGTGGGGCGCAAATGCATGTATGAACTCCGCGAATCGGCCAACACGAGAATCTCCCAGCCTGCTGTGCTAAAAAATTAGCGCAGCGGGATGGGAGAATCACAGGCTATGTTTGTGTGCGTTATTTACAAACCAATATATTAGTAATATACTTTTATATAGAGTTGTAAATATAGGAATCTGATTAGCAAATATGTATCTTTAACCAAGACACATTCAGGAAAGAGTTGTGCTTTATTTATTCCTGTTGAGAAATGCTTTTTCATTTGTTTCATTTTTATTGTTGCCCACTGCTAGCTGAATTGTTGCTTTCATAACAAATAAGAAAAGTTGCAACAAAGGTTTATGTCTAAAGAGGGCTTCCTTTGAACACCTTAACCAGATATCTGTAGAATAACAACTTGCATTTATATTGTATCTTTAACTTAGTCAAAACCAACTCCCATTCACTCCTCACTCCTTTACTCACCAACCTCCACTGGGGCCTGGTCAAGCAAAGTCTCAATTTTAAACTTCTCACATCCTTGTTTTCAGATCTCTCTATGGCCTCACCCCTCCTTGTAATTCCTCCAGCCCTAGAACCTTTTAAGATATCCATGTTCATCTAAGTCTGGTCTCTTGAGCATCCCCAATTTTAATCATTCCACCATTGGTGGTCATATCTTCAATTGCCTAAGTATAACGCCCTCCATGTCCCTCCTCAAACCTCTTTGCCTCTGTACCTTGCTTCTTTGTTTAAAACATTCTTTAAAACATACTTAACATAGAATCTCTACAGTGCAGAAGGAGGCCATTTGACCCATCGGGTCTGGACCAATTCTCTGGCAGAGTGTCTTACCCAGGCCTTCTCCCTCACCCTTTCCCTGTAACCCCGCACATTCATCATGGCTAACCCATCTAACCTACATATCTTGGAAAACTAAGGGCAATTTAGCATGGCCGATTCATCTAGCCTGCACATCTTTGAACTGTGAGAGGAAATTGAAACACCCGGAGGAAACCCATGCAGACATGAAGAGAATGTGCAAACTCCACATAGTCACCCGAGGCTGGAATTGAACCTAGGTCCCTAGCGCTGTGAGACAGCAGTGCTAACCACTGTGCAACTATGTAGCCCTTCTTTATACATCTTTGTTCAAGCTTTTGCTTTACCCACCTTATATCTCTCTATATGGTTCAATGTTATATTTTATTTTATAATGTCCTTGTAAAATATCTTTGGACATTTTATATCATGGTACCATATAAATATAACATTTTTTTAGTTTATTTATTAGTGTCACAAGTAGGCTTATATTAACATTGCAATAAAGTCACTGTGAAAATCCCCTAGTCGCCACACTCCAGCGCCTGTTCGGGTACACTGAGGGAGAATTTAGCATGGCCAATACACCTAGCCAGCACATCATTCAGACTGCGGGAGGAAATCAGATCACCCGGAGGAAACCCACACAGACACGGAGAAAACGTGCAGACTGCGCAGACAGTGACCCAAGCTGGGAATTGTTGGTGCGCTTAAGTCTCTCGGAATTGTTGTTAACCTTGGGAGAAATGCTGTGGTAATTTTTGTTTACTCTATGATCCTCCCCCTCCCTATGGCATTCTGCCTTCTAATGCCTCATTTTTCACCTTAGAGTGCTGCCAGTGATTATAATCTTGACTCTTGTTGCATTGCTGATGTGTGGAAAACTTCACATGTTTTATTCTTGGATGGTGACAACACCACCAAGCTGATATTTACTGTCCATCATTCATTACGTTTGATGTATTAAGAGTCAACTGTATATTTTGGAACTGATGTCAAGGTTATGCAGGTTTCCTTCCTTACAGAGGATTAAAGGACTAATTGAGTTTGTACAAAAACTTATGGTCATTTTCTGATGCTATTGAATTCAGTTTCAGAACTTATCATGGTGAAATATCTTACAATCTCTTGTTACTAAGCCGAATTCCATTTAGTACTGTTAACACAGAAAAGCATCCCAAGATGTTGCACAGAAGCGTACCAAACTGTTACTGTGTAGAACATGCTAGGTTTTCCCTAAGTGCCTCAAGGCAGCAATACGAAACAGTGAAAATAAGCAACGCTTTTGGTACTGTCAACATTTTTTCTGACCATTGTGCGGGGTGCTACACATTTTGTTTTGCTTTCTGGTCTATATAGAACATCCCCAGCCATTGGCCCAAAAACTAAAATTGCAAATTGCAACTTTAAACAGCTGCACAGATGTACTTGTTTTTCTTTTGCTGTTAATGCTGCCAGTGCTATTGTAGAACTACTGCTACTCGTTGCTGCTCCTGGTTAGTTTTCTTTGCCTCACCTAGGTGACCCTGCTGACAGTGACAAGATTTACCTGCATTCACTTCTTAAAAGCAATCATTCAGGGTGAGGTGTTTCTATATGTATACATGTATGTGTGTGTAATGTCTGACTACTATTCTCACTGTCAGCATGGAAATCAAATTGTAAGAAGTATTTAGATAAAAGCAGTCCAAATTGTTTAAATTGAAACCACACAAGGCAACTTATTAGATGCTTAGCAGAACAATTGTCTCAGAGACAAAGCTGTCTCAAATGCAGTCTATAAATAACCAAATATTTTTCATGTAATTACAGGGGCAAGATATATTTCTATTGTGAATTTTACAAAGCACCAGTGCATAAAAATTGTTACTATTGAATGCTCACTGTATTGGAACTATTTCTGCTATATACAAAATTACAACTGGGAAATCATAAAATGATTCTTCTGAAAAATAATTGCTGCTATTAAGTAAATGTTACAGTAGATTTTATTGTCTCTACTGAGATTTAAAATGCAAATTAAACAATTATGCAGGTGTAATTGAATCAACAATCTCTGAAAATTGTATCAATATCTGAATGTTTGATATTGCATAACATTTTCAAGTGTCTGTAATCTCATCAGATGCAATCAGTTCTACACTTGTACAGAATCAGCTTTTGCATTACTCTTTATAAATAGCTATAATCGAAAGCACTAAAACAATCAGCTTCATTTCCTAGCTGTAGTTTTTACCTTTTAGAGTTTTATTCTTAAATATAGATGTAAAAATCCTACAAGCTTTCAGAGAACACAAGTATTAACCTCCATAATTTTACTTCCTTTCTACAGGACTTCCCAAATCTTTCTCTAATTGTGATGTGATATCAGCAATGGCTCCATTGATTTTCTCTACATATGTTTTCATTCTGAATAATTGAAAAAATAATTCCTTTTCTGTTATATTCAATGGAAGGAGCAAATTATTGTAGATAATCAATTGTCTAGAGACTAAAGCTGGTTGTTTTAGTACCATGGTCGTACTTCTTCAGAAAAAGAAATGGAGTGATGGAGATAATATGATATAGTGATCGATTCATTCAATCATTGGGTATAAAAACATTAGCCCTGGGAAAAAACCTGCCACTGAGAGCATTAACCACTGGACTCAATAGTATGGCACTAAGTGATTTGCATTTTCAGAGAAATTTCATGACCAGAGTCAGCTCCAGTGAAAATGTGAATAAATTGCTTTTTCTCTTTTTCTTTTTTATATAGCAGACAGTGTGTAGCTGAATCCATTAGGGGCCAACTCTGTGTGTAATGAAATGAAGGCAATAACTGACATGATGGAAACCCTGGATTAGTTTTCAGACCAGCCTGAGCTCAGCTATTATGGCCTCTGTGTCAAGTTAAGGGTCCGTTGGGAGGCCTTGAGTGCCTCTGGATACTATTCTCACTGCTAGGATGGAAAACATTTCCCGAGTTGCAAGAAATATTTAAATAAAAGTAGCACAGATTGCTGAAATTGAAACAGTTCAAACTGCCTATAACATGCTTAACAGCATATTCGTTCCACCACAAAACTGCCTCAAATGCAGCTCCATAAAGCTCATGTTGAACATGTGATAATGAAAGATGTCAGAACAGTGCAGGGTAAACAAGTTTAACTCATGTAAAACATTTTCTCAACTTCAAAAATGAAGAGACTTGCAGCTTAATCCCTTAACTAATGCTGTAAAATATACTAATTTGGTAGGTTAATTGCAATATAATTAGCCCTGATAACACAATATGTACTGAGTTGATGTGCGGAGCTGCAGAACTGTAAACATTGGTTGGATCTCACTATTTCTTACACAGTTAAGTCCCCGATCTCATCTGGAGATATGTTAGGGAGGTATTTTCCCTGAGGGAAAGAAAATTGGAGGCTATTAAACTGCTAAAATATCTCCTGGCAGCTAGTTCCCTGCAGTTTGGGGTAAAGGCTTGTGAATAAATTCTGGTACAGATTGAGCTGGAAGATTTGAATGGTGTTTAAACCAGGTGCAAATTAACTTGAAAGGATAGAGACTGTAACATAATGTTTCTAATTTATTTTCAATAAAATTTAAAAGTTCAACAACAACTTGCAGGTTTAGCATCGTAAAGTGGTGCAATCGTATTGCTTGATTACAACACTGTCCATTAAAACTTAAGCTACAAAAGCAAATATAACATTAGCTTATTAGCATAAGTTTTACTTTCCCAACAGGTCCATAAAAATACCATTACAGTGTTTTGATTTGTTGGGGTCCTAAGAAACATATATTTCACTTTGCTGAATGTAAGACTTGGTTCAGCAACACTTTTTTGAATGAAGTTCCAAAACAAAGGACCATCAAAATGAACATCAATCTGTCGATCTATTGTGTTTATGGACAGTAACTCTAAACTTCAGTAGGAGTACTCCTCATCTCCCACTGTTTATGGCATATATCCAGACTGTTCTGTTTCCTGCTGAAGTTGTGGAAACTTAATCTCTGGTGTCCACAACTTGTGTACAGGCAATTTATTCAAATGAAGCTAATAATTTGCCATGTATATTCCAAAGGAAACTATGTGGAAATCAGAATATGTTCATTCTCTAATTTTAGCATTTAAAATTACACCTACAGCCTGAAACTTACAAATATTAGGCAATCTGCAGTTTTCTGATGAAACAAATTAAACACAGCAAGTACTTGTATTTATAAAGCATCTGTCATGTAATGAAAGATCTCAAGGAACTGCACATCAACATTTTAATGCAAAAGTTGACCCCAAACCACATATGGCAGTATTAGGACAGATGACCAATAACTTCCATCAAAGAGGTAGGTTTAAAGGAGCATCTCAAAGGAGGAAAGCAATTTATGGAGGGGGTTTTATTGCTAAGGGGAGCAACTGAATGCAGGACCACCATGGTGGTGCTATTAAAATCAAGAAACCCCAAGAGGCTGGAATTAGATAAGTGCAGATAACTTGGAAAATTCTGAGGCTGAATGAGATTATAGAGATAGGAAGGGGTGAGTCCATGGAGAGGTTTGAAGATAAGGATGGAAATTTTAAAATTGAGGCATTGGTTGACCCATAGCTAATAGGCAGAATTTTCCCAAAAAATGACAAACATCAGTGAGGTTAGCGCTGCACCAGCGGTGCAATTCGTACCAGAATTGATGGTGCATCCCAGATCACGATCTTCAGCCACTTACTCAAAATCTTTTCTGGAGCTGCGTCCTAATCCATGAACCTGGAGACTTTGAGGGCCTCCCATGTCCACCTCATGTGACATACCCTGGCCACCGCCTATCCTTCCTCAGGGTTCTCCTTGAGTTCTTCCTCCAATCCCTCCTAGTCCTCTTCCTCATCAGAGGAGCAGCATGCTCCTCCTCGTCCTCCAGCATGTCACCCCGCTGCTGTGCCAGGTTGTGGGATGGCACAGCAGACAACAGCAATGCAGGTCACCCTCTAGGAGTTATACCGTAGAGCACCACTGAGACGGCCGTGGCAGTGTTAACACATCTTCAGCAGTGCTATGCACTGTTCAATTACTGTCTGAGCGGCACTGTGAGCCTCATTATAACAGGACTCCACCTCGTTCTCCACATTGGTCTCATCAGCCATGACCTCAGCGGGTAGCCCTTGCCCCCCATGAGCTATCCGGCAACCTGGGGTGATCTGCAAAGACTGTGGGGATCTGCAATTGCCCCAGTATGAAGCTGTCATGCACACTCCCTGGGAAACTTGCAAGATGTACATGATGGTAAGCCAGTAGTAATTAGTGAGTTGGACATTCAGGGAATGCAACGAATTACAGTTGATGAAGGGTATTCGCTGATACCACAATGCTCTCAAGGCGACATGTGTTCCATTGATGACCCATGGCCCTGAGGCATCCTGAAAATGGCAGTGAATCCTGCAGCCTGGACATCTTGACGGGCCCGGTCGAAGTCGAAGTGGATGTACACAGAGGCCTGGACATAGAGCATCTGTCACCTCTCGAATGCACTTGTGTGCTGATGATTGAGAGATGCCACATAAATCATCAGTGAAGCTCTGGAATGACCCAGTTGTGTAGAAGTTTAGGGCAGTCATGAGCTTCATGGCCACTGGGAGTGTGTGCCCTCCTCCTCCATATGGTGCCAGTTACATAAAGACATGGCAGAAGTGCCGCATTGTCTCTTTGTTCAAATGAAGTCTTCAGCAGCAGATGATGGAAATGCAGGTCCTGTAAACCTGAGGTCTCCTTCTCTGGTGTCTTCGACACCCCCACCCCTCCCTCAGCCTGATGGGCAACCAGTTTTTGAGCCCAACCAGCGGCCTCCTGTCTATTGGCGCAGGTTGGACTTGTTGGAGTTGGCATTGTCTGTCCGGCTCCAGAGCAGTGATCAAAATAATTGTCAGCTCCGAGGGCTCCATACCCATTCAACTTGGTAAGCTGGGAGGAATAGGAGGAGAGAGAGACTGTCAGTAAAGTCATCATGCCAGGACCCTGAATCACTCTCAACACCCCTTGTCCTCATGATCCTAGGGGCTGACAATTCGAGCCTGTCTCCAGCAGTCAGTGCTACCTCAATCATCTGCTGGCCACAACACATCATGGGGGTAATTTTCCCACAAAAAAGCTAAGTGCCCAAAGGGCGGAAAAATGGGAGATTTTCCCACCTTTTCTTTGGACGTACTTTGTGGGATGAACTTCCGGCCCTCAGTCTGCCCGGGGAATTGTGCTGGCAAGGAGCGGTGGGTCCTATTCCCGGAAGCAGCGTGTTGAGCGGACCACTGTCAGTAGGGAGATCAGCACATCCTGCCATTAGAGATGAACAATACATGGAAAAAATATGTGGGTATGTTTTTAACACATAGTAGATGGAAATAAGTGCAGAAACGATGTACAAGGATGTTACCAGAATCGAGAGAAAGTAACTGTCAGGAGAAATTGAGTTGGTTTGAGGCATCTTCAATCTGGAAAGGAAGAGACTTAATAGAGGCATTTAAAAACACTGGGCCCCCCATCGCCAACCTCCCAATTCCTTCCTCCGCCACCCCCACCCCGATCGCCGACCACCGTGAACCACCCCCCACAATCGCCAGATTCTCCGACCCCCCCTTCCCTGGGTCAGCCCTCATCACCCCATGGCCAGCTTCAAACCCTTCCCCCATGGCCAGCCCAACCGCCCCCCCCCAGCCCCCTACTCCCAGGCATGGACAGTCCCAACACCCCCTCCCAATGACCAGCCCTGATTTCTCCCTTCTTCCCTCCCCCACCGCTCGGTAATGCAGAATGGCAGCGGTCCCTTTCCAATACCAATCAGCCCTGCCCCCTCCAGTAGGCCCCGCCAACCTCAGACCCTGCACCCTTGGCATTGCCCAGTGCCTGGTGGGCAGTGCAGAGTGTCCAGTGGGCAGTGCCAGGATGCCAAGCTGGCACTGTCTGGGGACTTGGCTTCAAATCCCACCATGGCAGATGGCAAAATTAGAGTTCAATAAAAATCTGGAATTAAAAGTTTGATGATGATCATTGTCGATTGTTGTAAATACTCATCTGGTTCATTCATGTCCTCTGGAGAAGGAAATCTGCCATCCTTACTTGGTCTGGCCGACATATGACTCTTGTTCCACAGCAAATGCCCTCTGAAATGGCCTGGTAAGCCACTTAATTCAATGGCAATGAGGGATGGGCAATAAATGTGGGTGCAGCCAATGAACATCACATCCCATAAATTAAATGAATAAAAATCTTGCAAAGCTTTTTCAACATTTTTTGTTTTATTTCAGATTTTCCGCTTCCGCACTATTTTACCTCTTTGACAAGCCATGGAGAAGGTAAGTGTATAAAATAATATTTAGGGAGGTGGAGTTGGGCCTGGGATTTTGGGGTCTTGGGGTCAGTTTATGTCATATCGGATGTTCCCAGGTATGGTTTATGTAGAAGTGCTGGGTTCCAATGACTGGCGACCAAGGACTTATAAGTAACTCTGCCTTTGTCCATAGCTGGCTGGTGCAGATGCCTTTTCTGTTAATTCATTGTGTTGGCTGGACTGGGATATTTATAGAATACAAGGGAGGGGATTTTGCACTTCTGTTTTTGGGGGGTGGGATTGGCAGCAGGAGCGGGAAGTCCTGTAGGAGTTCCAAAATGTGGATTACGCCAGGTTGGATTTCCCATTACAATTGCCCCACGCTCCACCAATGACATAATGGAAATCCCAACGTTCAAGGTCAAGATCCCCATTTAAACATATTTAAATATAATTATCTTTATGCCTGATATTCCCCCACCCTGCCTCCCATGCAGATGTGAATCACAACAGGTCCCCCAAAACATGCACCCGAAGAGCAAAACTCACCACAGGCATACTGGTGAGTAACTCTCCTGGAACTGGTAGCTTCCTCACCATTTTCCCTGCCCACTGCACTACTTTGCCTATTTTTAATAAATGTCTGCTCAAGGAGTGTTACATTCCAGAGTTTTGTCTATGTTTAAACTGCTCAGAAACCGCCAGAACTACCTTCATGTGGTCAGCAGGGGCCATAAGAGAAAATGCTGGGAAGTCTCAGCAGATCTGGCAGCATCTGTAAGGAGAGAAAAGAGCTGATGTTTTGTGTCCAGATGACCCTTTGTCAAAGTACACAGTGGATTGTGTAGAAGTGGTGGCTTTGACAAAAGGTCATCTGGACTCGAAACATCAGCTCTTTTCTCTTTTGGTTTCATATTCCAGCATCAGTAGTAATTTGTTTTTATTTTAGCAGGGGCCATTTTGTCAGTCCAGCCATTTGTCTATTTTTTAAAAAAGTAATAATTTATAAAGAAACCAGGTTGATTTAAATGCAGCGTGCAAGATTCTCTGGCCTCCCCTCAGCATTTTTCTTGGCAGTGGGAGACGGCACACCGTTTGCAGCCAGCAGGATTTTTTGGTCCCACTGCTGTCAATGGAAATTCACATTGAAGCCATCACACGTTGCTGTGAAATCCGCAGTATGGGTTGCGCTGCTGACAGGACCAGTAAAATCTACCATTCTTACCTGGTATGGCCTACATATGACTCCAGATCCATTGCAAATTTCCTCTGAAATGGCCTGGCAAGCCACTCAATTCAAGGGCAATGAGAGATATATAATAAATGTGGGTGCAGCAAATGGAGGCTATATCCCATTAATGAATTGAATAAAAAACCTTTTCAACATTTTCTGTTTTATTACAGATTTTCCGCTTCCACACTCTTTTACCACTTTTAAAAGCCATGGAGAAAGTAAGTGTACAAGATAGGATTTAGGAAGGCGTGGTCAGGCCGTGGTGGGTGAGGGGAAGGGGTGGGTGGTGCTGCTGGTGTTAAGGTGTTGAGGTCAGACCATGTCATGTCAGATGTTCCCAGGTATGGATTGTGCAGAAGTGCTGTCCCCAGTGGCTGGTGACCAAGGACTTATCACAACTATAGTTTATTCAGTATTCTGAGCAGCTTTTATCTGCTTCTACTCTGCCTGCATTCTGGGGAGAACTTCCATCACGTGACCCTTCAAGTAACCACGTCATCATGTGGTCACTCTGTCTTCATCTTCCCCATTTAAGTTTTGACAACCAATGGAACTGAGATGCAACAGTGTGCGTGAACATTAATTGTCTGCAAACAATTTTATAACATGAAGATTGTAAGGCATAGATAGGGTGAACGGTGGGAAGCTTTTCCCCAGGTCGGTGGTGACGTTCACGAGGGGTCATAGGTTCAAGGTGAAGGGGGGGAGGTTTAACACAGATATCAGACAGACATATTTTACACAGAGGGTGGTGGGGGCCTGGAATGAGCTGCCAGGCAAGGTGGTGGAGGCGGACACACTGGGAACGTTTAAGACTTATCTAGACAGCCATATGAACGGAGTGGGAATGGAGGGATACAAAAGAATGGTCTAGTTTGGACCAGGGAGCGGCGCGGGCTTGGAGGGCCGAAGGGCCTGTTCCTGTGCTGTTTTGTTCTTTGTTCTTTGTTCTGTCTAACAATACTTAACTATTTACACAGATTAAGCTGTTGTAGCTGGTACATGGTCCACCAAATCTTCCCACTACTGCACCACCCTCCTTCACACTTTTGTTATTTAAAAGAAGGAAGGCAAAGGCCAGTTATAGCTGGGTTTGTGATGTAGACCTGGAAACTTGTGTTTGGTTTGGTCATAAGCCATGAGCATGTAATTATGCCAGATGGATGTGGCTATTGATGTTCTTGTGCTGGTGACATAAGTGTGGACGACCTAGAGTATTCCTGCGGTGTAGCCCGTGGGTGCAGGCTTGGTAGGTCTCTGGAGAAGCCTATATATCCACTGGTGTAGGGGGCTGTATTGTAGGCTGGATAGCTGGAGTACTATGGCATTTGTTTGTGCTGGTTCCAATACCTGTAGTTGGTGAAGCTGTTTCTGTACATAGTGAGCACTGGCTGAGGCTACCATGTAATTGTTCAGCTGTAGGGCATGGCTGTGTACCACTGCCAACTTGATGTGGCCATGTGTGGTGTAGATCTGACCGTTTGACCAGGTGTTAGAGGGACTAATCTGTGGCCATTGTAATCAAGGTGCATTTTCCCTTTTAATCAGCATTCCATGAGGGTACCACTCACATTAGTTTTGAGTTTAGGCTGCAAGAGAAACTTTTGGTGCCTGGAGAATAGTTGTTGTGCTGGCGAGGACAGACCCTGTTTTAGCATGCTTCACACGCTGAGGAGTACAGCATTGCAATCTGTGAGATCCTGGGCACATTTCTGTTGCAGATGCAAAGCTGAGTGTACCACCCATTCCAACAGGCCATTAGACTATTTTAGGACAGTTTTAATTGGTTGATGATCAGCTTTAACAGTTGCAGGGCGACCATATATGGAGCCATAACATTTCTGACAGGTGAAGACTAGAGCTACGAGTTCTTTTTCGAACTGAGCAGAATGAGTCTCAGTGTGAGTGAGGGCACTTGAAGCAAAGACTATTGGTCTGCCATTCTGAATGCAGACTGCAACAAGTCCATGCTGGGAGGCATCTGCTGATATGAGTATGAGTGCTTGAACGTTGAAGTACTGTTGCATCAGTGGGGCTGAGAGCACCTGTTTGCATCTGTTAAAGACCGCTGTGCGCTGCTCCTGCTAACACCATTTGACACCCAGGTGGAGGAGCTGATGAAGAGGGTAAGGGAACACATTGTAGCAAGGAATAAATTTAGAAAGCCAAAGAAACACTGTAAAGCATGCTTATCCACTGGGACAGCCATCTGTTGTAAGGCCATTGTCTTCTCTGGATTTGGCTTCATGCCATTGGCTGT
The DNA here is from genome assembly GCF_964213995.1 of Mustelus asterias. Lineage (NCBI taxonomy): Eukaryota > Metazoa > Chordata > Chondrichthyes > Carcharhiniformes > Triakidae > Mustelus > Mustelus asterias. The sequence goes on along the minus strand of NC_135801.1, from coordinate 52,940,903 downwards.
GAGTAAGTGACCTATATAAGGAACCTGGTTGACCCTGAATTTAGCAGAGTTTAGCTTTAGCTGTAGGGTCCTGATTCTATTGAGGACAAGATGAAGATGTGCATCATGTTCTTGCAAAGTAAGACTCCAAACCAGGATATCATCAACAATGATTTCACTGGCTTTGCCTGCAAAGTGTTACTCCATGCACCGGTGGAAACTTTTCTACCAATGTTGATGTCATTGGGCATATGAAGAAAATTATATCTGCCTACAGGAGACATCTTCCCACCGGCGGCACGGTAGCACAGTGCCTCACAGTGCCAGGGACTCGGGTTCAAATCCAGCCTTGGGTGACTGTGTGTGTGATGTTTATACATTTTCCCCGTGTCTGCATGGGTTTCCTCACAGTGCTCTGGTTTCCTCTCACAGTCTGAAGATGTGCAAGTTAGATGGATTGGCCATGGTAAATTGTCCCAAGATGTGTAGGTTGGATGGATTAGCCATGGTAAATGTGTGGGATTATGGGGATAGGGTGGCAGGGAGGGCCTATATAGGTTACTCTGTCGTTCAATGGGTGCAGACTCAATGGGTCGAATGGCCTCCTTATGCACTGTAGGGATTCTGTAAATAAATGAATGTGGCAAGCTTTGAGGATTCCACATCTAATGGGATTTGCCAGATCCCACATTTCACATCCAGGATGCTGAAAATTTTAACATGGGCATTTCTGTTATCACCAGTTCAACCATCTTCATAGGGTGATGAGGTCTGAGCAATGCCTGTTTTAAGTGCACTGCACCAACGCAAATCCTGACCATGCCACCTCTCTTTACTGCAACCACCATTGCTGAAATGCATTCTGTGGCCTCAGCTATGGGAGTTATGACACCCAGTGTTGTCATCCAATGTAACTCATTGACTATTTTCTGCTTCATGGCGACTGGTATTCCTCTCAGAGCAGCAATTATTGGTGGCACGAAGTCTTCCAGTCTCGTGCTATTTTACAGGTAGCTTACCAATGACGTTGCATTTGATTAGATCTTTTTAGAATGAACAACAAAGAAAATTATAGCGTAGGAACAGGCTCTTCGGCCCTCCAAACCTACACTGACCATGCTACCCATCTGAACTGAAACCCCTTAACCATTCGGATCCCTCTATTCCCATCTTATTCATGTATTTGTCAAGACGCCCCTTGAAAGTCACCATCGTATCTGCTTCCACTATCTCCCCCAGCAGTGAGTTCTAGGTACTCACCATCCTCTGTGTAAAAAACTTGCCTCATATATCGCCTTTAAAACATATCCCTCTCACCTTAAACCTCTGCCCCCCTAGTAATTGACTCTTCCACCCTGGGAAAAAGCTTCTGACTATCCACTTTGTCCATGCCCCTCATAATCTTGAGAATTTCTATCAGGGCACCCCTCAACCTCCGTCATTCCAGTGAGAATAAACCAAGTTCCTCCAATCTCTCCTCATAGCTAATGCCCTCCATAGCAGGCAACATCCTGTCAATCTTTTCTGCACCCTCCCCAAGGCCTCCACATCCTTCTGGTCGTGTGGTGACCAGAATTGAACACTATATTCCAAGTGCAGCCTAACTAACGTTCTATAAAGTTGCAACATGACTAGCCAATTTTAAAACTCAGTGCCCCAGCTGATGAAGACAAGCATGCCATATGCCTTCTTGACTACCTTCTCCACCTGTGTTGCCACTTTCAGTGACCTAACCCAGAACCCTTTGCCTGTCAATACTCTTAAGGGTTCTGCCATTTACTGTATATTTCCCATATGTATTAGACCTTCCAAAATGCATTACCTCACATTTGTCCGGATTAAACTCCATCTGCCATCTGTCCGCCCAAGTCTCCAATGGATCTATATCCTGCTGTGTCCTCTGACGGTCATCATCGCTATCTGCAATTCTACCAACCTTTGTGTCATCCGCAAACTTACTAATCAAACCAGTTACATTTCCTCCAAATCATTTATATATATTACAAACAGCAAAGGTCCCAGCACTGATCCCTGAGGAACGCCACTTGTCACAGCTCTCCATTCAGAAATGCACCCTTCCACTGCTACCCTCTGTCTTCTATGACCGAGCCAGTTCTCTATCCATCTTGCCAGCTCACTTCTGATCCCATGCAACTTCACCTTCTATACCAGTCTGTCATGAGGGACCTTGTCAAAGGCCTTGCTGAAGTTCATGTAGACAACATCCACTGCCCTACCCTCATCAATCATCTTCGTCACTTCCTCGAAAACCTCGATCAAGTTAGTGAGACATGACCTCCCCTTCACAAAACCATGTTGCCTCTCGCTAGTATGTCCGCTTATTTCCAAGTGGGAGTAAATCCTGTCTCAAAGAATCCTCTGCAATAATTTCTGTACTACTTGATGTAAGGCTCACCGGCCTGTAATTACCTGGATTATCCTTGCTATCCTTCTTAAACAAAGGAACAATATTGGTTATTCTCCAATCCTCTGGGACCGCCCCTGTAGTCAGTGAGGATACAAAGATTTCTCTCAAGGCCCCAGCAATTTCCTCCCTTCCCTCTCTCAGTATTCTGGGGTATATCCCATCAGGCCCTGGGGACTTGTCTACTTTAATGTATTTCAAGACCCCCAATACCTCCTCCTTTTTGATCTCAACATGACCGAAACTATCTACGCACCCTTCCCCAGATGCATCATCCACCAAGCTCTTTTCTTTGGTGAATACTGATGCAAAGTACTCATTTAATACCTTGCCCAATTCCTCTGGCTCCATGCATAGATTCCCTCCCTTGTCCTTGAGTGGGCCAACCCTATCCCTGGCTACCCTCTTGCCCTTTATATATGTATAAAAAGCCTTGGGATTTTCCATAATCCTGCTGGCCAGTGGCTTTTCATGACCCCTTTTAGCCCTCCTTACTCCTTGCTTAAGTTTCTTTCTACTTTCCTTGTATTCCACACTTGCTTCATGTGTTCCCAGCCTCCTAACCTTGACAAATGCTTCCATTTCTTTTTGACAAGGCTCACAATATCTCTCATTATCCAAGGTTCCCGAAACTTGCCATACTTATCTTTCATCCTTATAGGAATGTGCCGGTCCTGAATTCCTATCAACTTACACTTGAAAGCCTCCCACATGCCAGATGTTGATTTGCCCTCAAACATCTGCCCCCAATCTATATTCTTCAGTACCTGCCTAATATTGTTGTAATTAGCCTTCCCCCAATTTAGCATCTTCACCTGAGGACTACACTTATCTTAATCCATCAGTACCTTAAAGCTTACTGAATTGTGGTTACTGTTCCCAAACTGCTCCCCTACTGAAACGTCGACCACCTGATCGGGCTCATTCCCCAATACCAGGTCCAGTATGGCCCCTTCCCTAGTTGGACTATCTACACACTGTTTCATGAAGCCCTCCTGGATGCTCCTTACAAACTCTGCCCCATCCATGCCCCTAACACTAAGTGAGTCCCAGTCAATATAGAGGAAGTTAGAATCACCCACCACAACAACCCTGTTACTTTTACACCTTGCCAAAATCAGTCTACATATCTGTTCCTCTATCTCCTGTTGGCTGTTGGGAGGCCTATAGTAAATGCCCAACATTGTGACTACACCCTTCCTATTCCTGAGCCCTACCCATATTGCCTCGCTGTATGAGCCCTCCGAGGTGTCCTCCCGCAGTACAGCTGTGATATTCTCCTGAAACAACAGTGCAACTCCCTCATCCCTTTTACATCCCCCTCTATCCCGCCTGAAACATCTGTATCCTGGAACATTAAGCTGCCAATCCTGTCCTTCCCTTAACCAAGTCTCTGTAATAGCAACAACATCATATTTCCAAGTACTAATCCAACCTCTAAGTTCATCTGCTTTACCTGTTACACTTCTCACATTGAAACAAATGCACTTCAGTCCACCAGACCCTCTTTGATCAGCAACCACACCCTGCCTGCTCTTCCTCTGGCCCTACGCTCTGGTTCCCCTTCAGTTAATTCACCTTTGCTTTGGTTCCCACCCCCCTGCAAAACTAGTTTAAATCCTCCCGTGTGACACTAGCAAATCTCCCGGTCAGAATATTTATGCCCCTCCAATTTAGATGCAACCCATCCTTCTTGTACAGGTCCCACCTACCCCAGAAGAGATCCCAATAGTTCAGATATCTGAAACCTCCCTCCTACACCAACTGTTTAGCTACGTGTTGAGCTGTGCTATCTTCCTATTTCTACCCCACTGGCACGTGGCACAGGGAGTAATCCTGAGATTACAACCCTTTTTTATTTTCTACCTAACTCCCTGAACTGCTGCTGCAGGACCTCGTCAGTCTTACTACCTATGTCATTAGTACCAATATTTACCATGACCTCTGGCTGTTCACCCTCTCCCTTCAGAATGCTTTCTGTCCATTCAGAGACATCCTGGACCCTGGCACCAGGGAGGCAACATACCATCCTGGAGTCTCTTTCTGAAGCGCCTTTCTGTACCCCTAACTATAGAGTCCCCTATAACTATTGCTCTAGTGCTCTTTGTCTCTCCTTGCTTAACAACAGAGCCAGCCGTGGTGCCGCTGCTCTGGCTGCTGCTGCTGTTATCCCCAGATCGGCCATCCCACCAACAGCATCCAAAACGGTATACTTGTTAGAGAGGGGGACAACCACAGGGGATTCCTGCACTGATTCCCTTCTAGCGGTCACCCATCTATCTGCCTGCATCTTGGGTGTCACCACATACCTAAGACTCCTGTCTGTGTTGCTTTCCGCCACCTTCATGCTCCTAAGTGCATCCAACTGCTACTCCAATCTATCCATGCAGTCTGTGAGGCTGCAATTGGGTGCACTTTCTGCCGATGTCGTCGCCCGAGACACTGGAAGTGTCACGGACCTCCCACATCTCACAAGTGCAGCACTTAATCCCACTGACCGAAATCCCTATCACCAATTAAATTATTTAAGAAAATTTATTAAGCTCTTACCTTCACTTATCGCTGCAGATACCCGAGGTAGATCTTTCTATCATTTACCTTCCCAGGATGCTCTCTGGATCTCTCCCTGCAGATTAACAGTTACAAAGCAAGAAGAAAGAAAACAAAAAGGGAAAAAGCACCTCCTCCCACTCTGCATGAATTACCACACTGCTCCAAATTACCAAATTTATTTCCCACTCTGGCTGCCTCCCAATTCAGGTGTGCAAAGCTCACTTTTATTCTACCATTTCTGGGGCCTGGTGTAGCAGAGCATGAACTTCTGAACAAAGTTGAATGAGACCCAGTGTGATGCTGTCCCAAAGACCTAGCAGTGGCATTATATTTTAATTGGCTGAATGAAACTAGAAACTGCCCTGCATGCAACGGAGAGTGGCAACAACTTCAGTGCGGGTGGTTTGTTCACCACGGGCCACGAGGTCCACTTAGGTATTGGGGTCCAGTGCTGCTTATGGGTCTAGTTCCCATAGCATTTGCCTGGGAAATACATTACACTTTGATCTTGTTATGAAGCGGAGGTGGATACCCCCTCTGAGAACTAACACCTAACCACTTAAAGAGGGATACCTCGCCTCATAATCTGTAAAAGTGAGTGTGAAGTGATACGATCTGCCCTTCAGCAACTTTTAGTGATTAAATCAAAATAACTCCCTGATACTCTCTCTAGACTCAACAAGTAACAATTTATTTATCTAACAGTGAACAAGTTAACTAAATATTAACAAACCGAATAAAACATGATTCTAATGGAATGTTTTTCAGATAAATACAATTCTCACTTAGTAACAAAAAAATAGATTTTTGGTCACTCTCTAAATTACAACCAGGTTTTGTGTCTTCTGGAATATTCTGGGCCTTCTCTGTTGATTCTTCTTTTTCCTTTGCTATCTAGATGACGCTTTGAACTAAAAGCTATGAACTGTGGCAGGTGGCAGTTGCTCTCCTCCACTGTCACACTGCCCCCTTCCTTTTATACTGTGATGACATATCAATATCCCCCACAATATGATTGGTCCCAGGTTGCCAAAACCTTGGATTTAAATTTGATAGGTTCTTGGTATCTAAGTGCCTAATTCAAATTGATAAGTTGAATTCAAATAATTCAAATGCCAGAAAGCCTGTTGCCTTGGTAACCCTGCTGCTTAGCTTTCCGACACAAGTTTCATTTTGGGCATTTTCATAGAAATCATAGAAACCCTACAGTGCAGAAGGAGGCCATTCGGCCCATCGAGTCTGCACCGACCACAATCCCACCCAGGCCCTACCCCCACATATTTACCTGCTAATCCCTCTAACCTACGCATCTCAGGACTCTAAGGGGCAATTTTTAACCTGGCCAATCAACCTAACCCGCACATCTTTGGACTGTGGGAGTGTGGTGAACCATCGTTGGTTACCACTGTGGGGTTATTCCAATGTTACTGTTGGGTTAGGGTGTTGCCACTGTGGGGGTTGTTATAATGTTGTTGGGTTAGGGTGTTTACCTGTGGTAGATGTTGTTATGGCACATCCCGGTCGGGCCCCGCCTCCTGGGGAGAGGTATAAGACCCTCTGCTCAGGCGGGACCCCTCCAGTCTGAATTGGTGTACTCGTGTTAGTTAGTTCCATTGTTTGCTAATAAAAGCCTTCAATAGCTGAAGCCTTGTACCTCATGCTTGATTGTCGCGCATCAATTTTATTAGCAAACATAAAACTCTCGACAGTAAAGGGAGTATGGAACAAATATTAAAACCAGAGCGTCTGACGTTGGACCCACGTGCGGTCGGTGCCTCTAACACCTTTGACCACTGGTGGAAGTGTTTCGAGGACTACCTGGCAGCCTCTGCAGCTGTTACTACGGACGACGACAAACTCCAGGTCCTCCACGCGAGGGTAAGCGACACGATCTATCTTGCGATTCGTGCGGCCACCACTTACCCGAGGGCCATCGAGCTCTTGAAGAAACGATACACGAGACCACCCAACGAGATCCATGCTCGTTACCTCCTCGCTACACGACGTCGGCAGTCGGGCGAAACCATGGAGGACTACGCCAATGAGCTCTTGCAGCTTGCCGGGGCTGCGACTGCAAAGATGTGTCGGCTGAGCAATATATGTACGACCTCGCCCGAGATGCGTTCGTAGCAGGGGTAGGGTCCTCGTACATCCGGCTTAAGCTATTAGAGAGAGGGAACCTCAACTTGACCCAAGCGATGGAGATGGCTGAGATGCTGGAGGCAGCGTCGAAAAGCTTGGCTCTGTACCCCGAAGACCACGCGGAGACAACGTGGCAGGAGCAAACACAAATCCCTCCTCGCCCCACGGGCTCGCGCTCCCATATCGATCCGACGACGGCGGCAGCTCCAGGCGGCCAGCGATGCTATTTTTGCGGCGGAGCCAAGCATCCACGGCAACAGTGTCCTGCAAAAACGGCGATCTGCAGTCAGTGCGGTAAAAAGGGGCACTATGCTAAAGTTTGCAGGTCAAAGCCCAAGAACGGCAGTGCAGCCTGTGACCCTCCAGAGCGGAGACAATCCCCTTCGACGTCGCGGTACCCGCGAGGCCCGACCACGTGCAAATCCAGGACGGCGCCATCGTGGCTGACGGAGGAGGAGGAAGACCACCAGGAGTCACTACGCTTGGCGCCCTCACCCACGTGCGATTCATGGGGGCGGCCATCATGGTCGACGACGACCAGGAGCGACCAGCAGGGGTCCTCAGCATCAACCTCGGCTGCATGCAGTGACGCCCAGGGGCCAACGGTGGCGTTGATCTCTCTGGACCAGACGAAGCATCACAGACTTGACTGTTCCATGATGAACATCAAGGTAAATGGTCGTACTGTGTATTGTCTGTTTGACAGTGGGAGCACCGAGAGTTTTATTCACCCTGACACTGCAAAAAGGTGTGGACTCCGGGTTCTACCTGCCAAACAGACAATTTCCATGGCATCACGGTCCCGGTCTGTACCGATCCAAGGACGTTGTATGGTAACCCTAGAGGTGCAGGGCACAATTTACGAGCGATACAGGCTCCTTGTGTTACCGCACCTTTGTGCGCCAATTCTCCTCGGACTAAACTTTATGGTCCACATGAAGAGTGTGATCCTACAGTACGGTGGGCCACTCCCTTCACTGGCAGTAGGGAATCAGCCGCAGCCTCCAAATTGCCCAAAGCGCCCCGCATGCAATCTTTCCACACTAAAGATCACCACACCTTCTTTATTTAAGAATCTGGTACCAGGCTGCAAGCCCATCGCTACTAAGAGTAGGCGTTACAGCGCTGAAGACTGGATCTTTATCAGATCTGAGGTTCAGCGGCTCCTCAAAGAAGGGATCATACAGGCCAGTGCTAGTCCGTGGAGAGCGCAGGTCGTGGTGGTTAAAAGCGGGAACAAACCTCGGATGGTCATCGACTACAGTCAGACCATTAACCGTTATACGCAGCTGGATGCGTATCCTCTCCCGCGCATATCTGATATGGTCAATCAGATTGCGCAGTACCGGGTGTTCTCCACCATAGACCTTAAATCCGCCTACCATCAACTCCCCATCCGCCCAGAGGACCGACAATACACGGCTTTTGAGGCGGATGGTCGTCTATACCAGTTTCTTAGGGTTCCATTTGGTGTCACCAATGGGGTCTCAGTCTTCCAGCGTGCTATGGACCGAATGGTGGACCAGAACGGGTTGCGGACTACCTTCCCGTACCTGGATAACGTCACCATCTGCGGCCATGACCAGCAGGACCATGACACGAATCTCCAACACTTTCTGCGCACTGCATCTCGCCTGAATCTGACCTATAACAGGGAGAAGTGCGTATTCCGTACGCGCAGGTTAGCTATCCTTGGATACGTGGTGGAAAACGGGGTCATCGGCCCTGATCCAGACCGTATGCGCCCCCTTACTGAACTTCCCTTGCCCGCTAGCACAAAAGCACTGAGGAGATGCCTCGGCTTCTTTTCGTATTATGCGCAGTGGGTCCCCAACTACGCGGACAAAGCCCGTCCGCTCATCAAGTCCACGACCTTCCCACTCACGCCGGAGGCCCAATTGGCCTTCAAGGCTTTGAAAAGCGACATTGCGAAAGCCACGATGCACGCGGTGGATGAATCCATCCCTTTTCAGGTGGAAAGTGATGCATCGGATTTCGCCCTGGCCGCCACACTAAACCAGGTAGGCAGGCCCGTTTTTTTCCCGCACCCTTCAAGGTCCCGAAATTCGGCACTCAGCGGTGGAGAAGGAGGCTCAGGCCATTGTGGAGGCCATCAGACACTGGCGCCATTACCTGGTGGGGAAGCGGTTCACCCTGATCACGGATCAACGATCCGTGGCGTTTATGTTCAGTAATACGCAGAGGGGCAAGATCAAGAATGATAAGATCTTGCGGTGGAGAATTGAGCTCTCCACCTATAATTACGATATTATGTATCGTCCAGGGAAGCTCAATGAGCCCTCAGATGCCCTCTCGCGCGGAACATGCGCTATCATGCAGGAGGACCGCTTGAAGGCCCTCCACAATGACGTGTGCCATCCTGGAGTCACCCGACTGTACCACTTCGTAAAAGCCCGCAACCTGCCCTACTCGGTGGAGGATGTCAGGTCAGTAACAAGAAGCTGTCGGATTTGCGCGGAATGCAAACCGCACTTTTATCGACCGGACCGGGCACAATTGGTCAAGGCCACTCGCCCCTTCGAGAGGCTGAGTGTGGATTTTAAGGGCCCCCTTCCCTCAACGGACCGGAATGTCTATTTTCTCAATATAATAGATGAATACTCCCGGTTCCCGTTTGTTGTCCCCTGTGCGGACACGTCGACTGCCACAGTGATTAAGGCATTCAGTGATCTTTTTACCCTGTTCGGGTACCCCTGCTACATACATAGCGACAGGGGCTCGTCGTTCATGAGTAACGACTTGAGGCAATTCCTGCTCTCATACGGGATTGCCTCTAGTAGAACCACGAGCTACAACCCTAGGGGTAACGGACAGGTGGAGAGGGAGAATGCTACAGTCTGGAAGGCTGTCCTACTGGCGCTGAAATCCAGGGGCCTTCCAGTCTCCCGTTGGCAGGAAGTCCTTCCAAATGTGCTTCATTCCATTCGCTCCCTCCTGCGTACGGCAACCAATGCTACTCCCCACGAGAGGATGTTCTCATTCCCTCGGAAGTCGTCCTCGGGGATCTCCTTACCAGCCTGGTTGACGTACCCAGGACCCGTCCTTCTGCGGCGACATGTGAGGGCCCGCAAGTCCGACCCCTTGGTCGAACCGGTCCAACTCCTCCACGCCAACCCTCAGTAAGCCTATGTGGCATATCCTGACGGGCGAGAGGACACAGTCTCGATTCGAGACCTGGCGCCCGCAGGGGACGTAGCAACTCCTGTCGCTCCCATACCCCCTGTCACGAATCCCCTATCACTTATTTCTTCCCCAGACGTGGCGCGGTCAGCACCGGGACCAGTGCATAACAGTTATACTCCCATGTACAGTTTGCCTGAGACTCGGAGATCGGCGCCACCACAGAAGGTTCCAGGATCCCCTGCACCATCGCCTCACCAGGGTCAACCGGCCCAGGAGTCCTCGAGGGGACAGCCGGACGCTGTTTTGGAGAGAACGCCACCGCAAGCACCTGCTCCGGTGTCGCAACCGGTGTTGAGGAGATCACAGCGACGGTGCGGTCCTCCAGACCGTCTGGACTTGTGAATTTTGTATATATGTGACCTGTTTTCGCACCCCGCCGGCCTTTGTTTTTAAAGGAGGGGTGAATGTGGTGAACCATCGTTGGTTACCACTGTGGGGTTATTCCAATGTTACTGTTGGGTTCGGGTGTTGCCACTGTGGGGGTTGTTATAATGTTGTTGGGTTAGGGTGTTTACCTGTGGTAAATGTTGTTATGGCACATCCCGGTCGGGCCCCGCCTCCTGGGGAGAGGTATAAGACCCTCTGCTCAGGCGGGACCCCTCCAGTCTGAATTGGTGTACTCGTGTTAGTTAGTTCCATTGTTTGCTAATAAAAGCCTTCAATAGCTGAAGCCTTGTACTTGATTGTCGCGGATCAGGGAGGAAACCGGAGCACCCGGAGGAAACCCACGCAGACACGAGGAGAATGTGCAAACTCCACACAGACAGTGACCCGAGCCGGGAATCGAACCTGGGACCCTGGAGCTGTGAAGCAGCAGTGCTAACCACTGTGCTACCGTGCCGCCCCATATTTTCATATCTGTACTTATATTTTTTTTAACTTTCTAAGCACAGAAAAAGCACCACCTTTTTAAAGGGACCATGCAATGCTTTTTCCCAAGCATTTTACAATTTTACCAATACCAATCTACAATTACTCTACTCAACTTCACAACAATCTTTACCTTCAGTTTTGCATTGCTACAAATCATGTTCAGGGTGGTGAAGATCTCACCCTTTTCTGTAACCTTGTCAACACTCGCACAGTGGAATGTTGTTGGAGGATCAGTGGTTTGGTCTGGCTGAGCTCCAGTTTGTTCACCTTGCTGATGCTCCTAACCTTGATGGGCTGAATGGCTGCGATGTGGCTGGTTGCAAAGGAAGGCTACTGTTTTTTCGATCTGCAGAATTTTGCAAAATGGTTCTACTTGCCATATTTCTTGTGGCATTTAGCAAGTGCCAAACATGCTGTTCTGTTCTGAGGACGATGGCTACCGCAGCTGGGGACTGTACCGTAAAAACATCTCTTTCAGTCTAAACTCCTTGCTGCTTCTTTCAGACAGTTCATTTAGTATGCAGATGCTAATGTCTGCTTGCAGTGTTAAATATTTCTCTCGCAGCAGCTGTTTGCAGACAAGATCACTGTGCAACCCACAGACTACTCAATCCTTGACTAACTTATAGGTAAGAGTGTCAAGTGCACATTTTTTTGATAAGACTTTCAAGGTTATCGTATACGATTGTATCGATTTGTCAGATCTTTGGTTTGTAGTGTGCTTGTTGAATATTATGATCTTCACTGCCAGGCAAATATTTTCAAACTTTTTAAAGATTGTTTTGGAATCTTTATTCTCCTCCTTCATTTGAAAGACAAATGATTCAAACCTCTTGACCATCTTGGGGCACATGAAATTTAGAAGGTTATATGCTTGTACCTTTATTGATTTGTCTGATAATCTGGCACCGCACTAGGAGCATTACCCCTTTTCAACTTTGGCCCGTTGTCCGCAATGTTTTCTCAAGCATGAGCGGGTCGATGCGGCATAGTTCAACTCCTGACACCATGTAAAAGTGCTTGGTTCAATGTCTGGCGACCAAGAACTTATAGCAACAATAGTTTATTCAGTACACTGAGCCGCTCTTACATGCTTTATCTCTGCCCCTGCCAGGGAGAACACTAGCGCTTCTGTCATGTGTCCCCCTTTAAATAGCCATGTCATCACATGACCACTTGGTCTACAGATTACACAGCAATTGCCCCAGATGTTCAAACTTCTTTTGGACAATTTCCCTGCACTGGGAACCAGCTGAAAATGCCATTTAAATCACAAATGTCTGATGGTTCCAACTGTCCTGCAGCAGTAGTTACCTGGAAAGGTTTAGAAGTATTAAACCCACTTCAAACTTCTGGGTAACCATTGTATTGACTTACAACCCCTGACCGCTACAGAGTTTACTTAGCATGTTCTGTTTTATTTCAGGTTTCCAGCATCTGCACTATTTTACTGCTTCAACAAGCCATGGAGAAGGTAAGTGTACAAGATAAGACTTAGAAAGGTGGGATCGGACCTGGTGGATGATGGGGGGAGGGGGGTGTTGGGGTCAGACCATGTCATGTCACATGTTCCCAGGTGAGGACTGCGTAGAAGTGCTGGCTTCCAATGACTAGTGACCAAGGACTTATAACAGCAATAGTTTATTCAGTACTCTGAGCAGCTCTTACCTGCTTCTACTCTGCCCGCACTCTGGAGAGAACTCCCGCACTTCCATCACGTGACCCTTTAAAATCAGCATCATCTACTACAGGTATCAAAACCAGCGCCAAAAAATGCCACAGGAGCCCAGCCATCCAACCTACAATACATGCCCCCTACACCAGTGTAAATGGAAGTGCCTCCAGAGGCCTATGCAGCAAGCTCTGCACGGATTGGATGCACAATCATCACATGACCACTCCATCTACATCTTCCCCATTTAAGTTTGAACAACCAGTGGAGCTGAAATGTAATAGCGTGCGCAAACATTAATTGTGCGCAAACCATTTTATAACATTCAGATTGGACTGTCTAACAAAACTTAACTATCTATGTGGATTGAGCTGTTGCAGCTGATGCAGAGCCCATCACATCTCCTCACCACCCACCCCTGCCCTCACCTTATTGTTTAGAAGAGGAAAGACGAAGGCCAGTTCTAGCCAAGTTTGTGATGTAGACCTGGAACCTTATGATAATTGTGTTTGGTTTGGTCATATGCCCTGAGCATGTGATTATGCCAGCTGGCTGTGGTTGCAGACGTTCTCAGGCTGGTAACATCAATGTGGATGGCCCGGAGTATACCTTCGGTGCACCCAATGGGTGAAGGGCTTGCTGCGTAGCCCTCTGGAGGCATCTCCATTTCCACTGGTGTAGGGGCCCTGTATTTAAGACCGGATGGCTGCGGTACTGTGGCATTTGCTGATGCTGGTTCTGATGTCTATAGTTGGTGATTCTGATTTTGTACATAGTGGGCACTGTCTGATGCTGTCATGTAACTGTTCAGCTGAAGAGCATGGCTGTGTACCACTGCCAACTTGATGCTGCCATGTGTGGTCTGGATCTGACCATTTCACCAGGTGTTAGAGGGCTTGGTCTGTGGGCATTGTAATCAAGATGCATTTTCCCTCTTAATCGGTGTTCCATGAGGGTACCACTCACATTGGTTTCAAGTTCAGGCTGCAAAAGAGCCTTTGCAGCAGGAATTGTGGTTTTGGTGCCTGGGGAATAGTTGTTGTGCTGACGAGGCCAGACCCTGTTTTGACATGTTTCACAGGCTGAGGAATGCAGCATTGTAATCTGTGTGATCCTAGGCACATTTCTCCTGGAGATGCTAAGCTCAGTGTACCATCCATTCCACCAGGCCATTAGACTGTAGATATAAGGAGCTACTCGTGATATGCTCAAAGTAACAACTGTGTGCAAAGTTTCAAAATTTAATAGGGACAAATTGGCAAGCATTGTCCATCAGGGATCTATAAGGGATGCCATGTCTGGCAAAGTGTCTCTTGACTTTGATTTTGACTGTGCAACTCATTATGTTGAGGGAACCAACCAGAAACTCCAAGGTATATAATGCAGTTAGCCTAGACCACAACTTTTACTTTTTGGCATTAGGAAGAACAACATTAGTTGTTTTGCTCCAGGTATGACTCAATTGACCCAATCGGAATCTTTTATCAATATAAACTTTATTTACGAACACAGTTAGAATATAGCAAAAAGAATTAGCATAACTTTTACCAATCAAAATACTTAAAGATGACATAATGTAATTCTTAACAGCCATCTCTATTGTTCCAATTTAAAACAATATCCCCGTAGATATGTACCCTTCTTCAGAATTAGTTAGCACAAATAAAAACAGTATGCTCACGTGGTATTAGATTTTCAGCCTTTTAACATTTCTAGACAGAGATCCAGATGGCAGTTTCCAGAGAAGGATATATGCTGAAACTGCAACTCTGAGAGAAAGAATCTGAGAGAAAGAGCCTTATCTCCGTGGCAGATTCCAGTCTCCAATTTCAGAGAGGGGAAAAGAGAGGTACTGCTCTCTCTCGACTCCAAACAGCGTCAAAACAGCAGCTAAGCTTGAATTTTCTCTGTATAAGTCTAGCTCCACCCAGGCATATGACCTTACCTATCAATCAAACTAATCAAATTTGACTCTGCAAAGCCCCAGGGGAAATCCCTAAAAATAATAGAGCAACATTCATCTAGATTAGAACAAACATTCTAGCAATTAGGATCAATTATGCTGCTACAGTAACAATACAGGATGTTGGTCATAGACAAACTGGCACCGATAGTAAGTAAAACAGTTCCTGCACAAGAAACATGACTAAAATACATTTCTTAAAGGCACAGTGTTGACCGATGTGTAATCGAGTTCAAACCAGCTGGAAAATTAGATGACTAAGGCAAAATGTTGTTTACCATTCATTCTAAGATGTCAGCTGTCGTGCATGACCATGGGAGTCTGGGACCTCCTGTAGTTGTAGCAATTCTTTTGCTTGTTGCAGCTTGAATGCATTGCATGGTGCACATCTGGAGACTTTTCTTTCATGTTGGCGGATGTGGAGAGCCAATATAGTGATTCCATGGCTCTGTATCTTCCAAAGCTGCATGCCCCTGGTGAAGCAGTTGGGTGCAGTACCTCTGAAGAAAAGTAGGGACAACTAATGGTTGGCCATGCAGTATCAATCCAATCTGTTAGTTAGTTCATTTCTAATGAACAGTTAGTTCATTTCTAATTATGAAAATGTACAGAGGTCCTGGGGATGCTCCTTTCAGGACTCAGACTAGCCCCTTATAATGATGTTGTGCAGTTGCGTGGACGTCCATCTGTAGGGCATCTTTGAGTTTCTGGATTCTATGAAAGGAGAGCATCTCAATGGTCATGATATTTATGTCTTCCTCACAATCTGTCTAGTCTGTAGTGGGTAAGAAGGCTAGGAAAGGGCATCAGCCAAGTTAAGCTCTTTACCATGTTTGTAGACAGCATTTAAAATGCCGTATTATCGCTTTCGCATCATGTGCTGCAGGCCTGCAGAAGCAGTGTGAAGAGACATTTTAGGATAGTTTTAATTGGCTGATAATCAGTTTCAACAGTTACAGGATGACCATATATGAAGCATGGAATTTTTGACAGGCAAAGACTAGAGCTACAAGTTCCTTTTCAATCTGAGCAGAATGAGTCTCAGTGAGGGCCCTTGAAGCAAAGACACTTGGTCTGCCATTCTGAATGCAGACTGTACCAAATCCATGCTGGGAGGCATCTGCTGATATGAGTATGAGTGCTCGAACGTCCAAATATTGTAGTAGTAGTGGGGTGAGAGTGTCTGTTTGAATCTGTTAAAGACCACTTTGTGGTGCTCCTTCCAACACCATTCAACATCCTGGTGGAGGAGCTGATGAAGAGGTTAACTGACCACACTGTAACAAGGAATAAACTTCAAAATATAATTTCTTATACCAAATAAATGCTGTAACACGTGCTTCTCCACAGGGATGGCCATCTGCCGTATGGCCGTTGCCTTGTTTGGATCTGGCTTCACACCTTTGGCTGTGAGCAAGTGACCAATATAGGGAACCTAGTTGACCCTGAATCTGCATTTTGCAGAGTTTAGCTTTAGCTGCATGGTCCTGATTCTATTGAGGACAAGATAAAGATGTGCATTATGTTTTTGCGAAGTACAACTCTAAACCAGGATTTCAATGCCAGGAGTATTGTGGGGAAGGCAGACGAGCTGAGGGTGTGGATTGACACATGGAATTATGACATTATAGCCATTAGTGAAAATTGGCTACAGGAGGGGCAGGACCGGCAGCTCAATGTTCCAGGGTTCCGATGTTTCAGACGTGATAGAGGCAGAGGGATGAAGGGTGGGGGGGTGGCATTGCTAGTCAGGGAATATGTTACAGCAGTGCTCAGGCAGGACAGATTAGAGGGCTTGTCGACCGAGGCCATATGGGTGGAGCTGAGAAACAGGAAAGGTATGACCACATTAATGGGGGTGTGTTATAGACCACCCAATAGTCAGCGAGAATTGGAGGAGCAAATCTGCAGGGAGATAGCAGACAACTGCAGGAAACATGAAGTAGGGGATTTTAATTTTCCACATATAGATTGGGACTCCCATACTGTTAAAGGTCTGGATGGAATAGAGTTTGTAAAATGTGTTCAGGAAAATTTTCTAAATCAAAATATAGAGGTACCAACTGGAGAGGATGCAATATTAGATCTCCTATTAGAAAACGAGTTAGGACAAGTGACGGATGTGTGTGTAGAGGAACACTTTGGTTCCAGTGATCATAACGCCATTAGTTTCAACTTGATCATGGATAAAGATAGATCTGGTCCTCGGGTTGAGGTTCTAAACTGGAAAAAGGCCAAATTTGAAGAAATGAGAAAGGATCTAAAAAGCGTGGATTGGGACAGGCTGTTCTCTGGCAAGGATGTAATTGGTAAGTGGGAGGCCTTCAAAGGAGAAATTTTGAGAGTGCAGAGTTTGTATGTTCCTGTCAGGATTAAAGGCAAAGTGAATAAGAATAAGGAACCTTGGTTCTCGAGGTATATTGGAACTCTGATAAAGAAGAAGAGAGATGTATGACATGTATAGGCAACAGGGAGCAAATGAGATGCTTGAGGAGTATAAAAAGTGCAAGAAACTACTTAAGAAAGAAATCAGGAGGGCTAAAAGAAGACATGAGGTTGCTTTGGCAGACAAGGTGAAGGATAATCCTAAGAGCTTCTCCAGGTATATTAAGAGCAAAAGGATAGTAAGGGATAAAATTGGTCCTCTTGAAGATCAGAGTGGTCGGCTATGTATAGAACCAAAAGAAATGGGGGAGATATTAAATGGGTTTTTTGCATTCGTATTTACTAAGGAAACTGGCATGGAGTCTATGGAAATAAGGCAAACAAGTAGGGAGGTCATGGAACCTATACAGATTAAAGGGGAGGAGATGCTTGCTGTCTTGAGGCAAATCAGAGTAGATAAATCCCCAGGACCAATCAGGGTATTCCCTCGGACCTTGAAGGAGACTAGTGTTGAAATTGCAGAGGCCCTGGCAGATATATTTAAAATGTCGGTATCCACGGGTGAGGTGCCGGATGATTGGAGAATAGCTCATGTTGTTCCGTCGTTTAAAAAAGGCTCAAAAAGTAATGCGGGAAATTATAGGCCGGTAAGTTTGACGTCAGTAGTAGGTAAATTATTGGAAGGAGTACTAAGAGATAGGATCGAGAAATATTTGGATAGACAGGGACTTATTAGGGAGAGTCAACATGGCTTTGTGCGTGGTAGGTCATGTTTAACCAATCTATTAGGGTTTTTCGAGGAGGTTACCAGGAAAGTGGATGAAGGGAAGACAGTGGATGTTGTCTACATGGACTTCAGTAAGGCCTTTGACAAGGTCCCGCATGGGAGGTTAATTAGGAAGGTTCAGTGGCTGGGTATACATGGAGAGGTAGTAAATGGGATTAGACACGTGAGAACACCATCCACCAGGTACACGGTACATACTCTTGCAACTCGGCCAACGTTGTCTACCTGATACGCTGCAGGAAAGGATGTCCCGAGGCATGGTACATTGGGGAAACTATGCAGACGCTGCGACAACGGATGAATGAACACCGCTCGACAATCACCAAGCAAGACTGTTCTCTTCCAGTTGGGGAGCACTTCAGCGGTCACGGGCATTTGGCCTCTGATATTCGGGTAAGCGTTCTCCAAGGCGGCCTTCCTGACGCACGGCGGCGCAGAGTCACTGAGCAGAAACTGATGGCCAGGTTCCGCACACATGAGGATGGCCTCAACCGGGATATTGGGTTCATGTCACACTATTTGTAACCCCCACAGCTTGCCTGGACCTGCAGAGTTTCACTGGCTGTCTTGTCTGGAGACAATACACATCTTTTTAGCCTGTCTTGATGCTCTCTCCACTCACGTTGTTTGTATCTTAAAGACTTGATTAGCTGAAAGTATTCGCATTCCAACCATTATTCATGTAAATTGAGTCTGTGTCTTTATATGCCCTGTTTGTGAACAGAATTCCCACTCACCTGAAGAAGGGGCTTGGAGCTCCGAAAGCTTGTGTGGCTTTTGCTACCAAATAAACCTGTTGGACTTTAACCTGGTGTTGTTAAACTTCTTTCAATGGAAGAAGCCAGAGAGTGGTAGTGGAGGATTGCTTCTCTGAGTGGTGGCCTGTGACTAGTGGTGTGCCACAGGGATTAATGCTGGGTCCATTGTTGTTTGTCATCTATATCAATGATCTGGATGATAATGTGGTAAATTGGATCAGCAAATTTGCTGATGATACAAAGATTAGAGGTGTAGTGGACAGTGAGGAAGGTTTTCAAAGTTTGCAGAGGCATTTGGACCAGCTAGAAAAATGGGCTGAAAAATGGCAGATGGAGTTTAATGCAGACAAGTGTGAGGTATTGCACTTTGGAAGGACAAACCAAGGTAGAACATACAAGGTAAATGGTAGGACACTGAAGAGTGCAGTAGAACAGAGGGATCTGGGAATACAGATACATAATTCCCTAAAAGTGGCGTCACAGGTAGATAGGGTCGTAAAGAATGCTTTTGGTACATTGGCCTTTATAAATCAAAGTATTGAGTAGGTAGATATTGAGTTGGAATGTTATGGTGAGGTTGTATAAGATATTGGTGAGGCCAAATTTAGAGTATTGTGTGCAGTTTTGGTCACCTAATTACAGGAAGGATATTAATAAGGTTGAAAGAGTGCAGAGAAGGTTTACAAGGATGTTGCCGGGACTTGAGAAACTGAGTTACAGAGAAAGGTTGAATAGGTTGGGACTTTATTCCCTGGAGCGTAGAAGAATGAGGAGAGATTTGATAGAGATGTATAAAATTATGATGGGTATTGATAGCGTGAATGCAAGCAGGCTTTTTCCACTGAGGCTAGGGGAAAAAAAAACTAGAGGACATGGGTCAAGGGTGAAGGGGGAAAAGATTAAAGGGAATATTAGCGGGGGCTTCTTCACACAGAGAGTGGTGGGAGTGTGGAATGAGCTGCCAGATGAAGTGGTGAATGCGGGCTCACTTTTAACATTAAAGAAAAACTTGGATAGGTACATGGATGAGAGGGGTGTGGAGGGATATGGTCCAGGTGCAGGTCAGTGGAACTAGGCAGAAAAATGGTTTGGCGCAGCCAAGAGGGGCCAAGGGGCCTGTTTCTGTGCTGTAATGTTCTATGGTTCTATGGATGCCATCGACAGTGATTTCACAGGCTTTGCCTGCAAAGTGTTGCCCCATTCACTGGTGGAGACTTTGCACAGTAAGAAGTTTAACAACACCAGGTTAAAGTCCAACAGGTTTATTTGGTAGCAAAAGCCACACAAGCTTTCGGAGCTCTAAACCCCTTCAGCCAGTGGTGATCCCATAGGACATACAAAGAAAATGATATCTACCTACAGGAGACATTAATGTGGTAAGTTTTGAGGATTGATCATCTAACAGGATTTGCCATTTTGCATCCAGGATGCCGAAAGCCTTAGCATTGGACAGGTCTATTATCACCAGTTCAATCATCTTCATAGGGTGATGAGGTCTGAGCAATGCCTCGTTTAAGTGCACTGTGGCAATGCAAATCCTGACCATGCCATCTCTCTTTACTGCAACCACCATTGCTGAAACCCATTCTTTGGCCTCAGCTATGACAGTTGTGACAACCAGTGTCGTCATTCGATGTAACTCATTGACTACTTTCTGCTTCATGGCTACTGGTATTCCTTTCGGAGGAGAAATTGTTGGTGGTATTGAGTGTTCTAGTCTCATGTGGTATTTTACTGGTAGCTTACAATGACATCACAATACGATAGAATTGCACATACAGTTTAAGGCTGAACGCCATAGATCCATAACCAGTGTCTTCAAATTAAATAAATGCAATTACAATGGTATGAGCGAGGAGTTGTCTAAGGTGAACTGGGTAAACAAGCTAAGGTGCAGGTCAGTAGATGAGCAGTGGCAGATATTCAAAAAGCTAGTCCAAAATGCTCAGCAGATGTTTATCCCAATCAAAAAGCGGGATTCCACAAGAACAATCGTGGTTAATAAAGGAGGTCAAGGATAATGCTAAATTTAAAAGCAGGATATACAAAGTGGCAAGGGATCGTGGTAGACCAGAAGATCCAGCAGCAAAAAACTAAAAAGCTCATAAGAAGGGAGAAAATGAATTTTGAAAGAAAACTTACATGTACCATAAAATCAAACAATAAGAGTTTCTATGGATATATAAATAGGAAGTAGGCGACTAAGATAAATGGGGGACCTCTACTTAATGAGAAGGGTGAATTGATAACAGCAAACAAAAAATTGTCGGATAGGCCAAATAAATTTTTTGCATCAGTCTTCACCGTGGAAGACATTGTAAATATCCCTAAACTATCAGATGGGCTGATTTCAAATAACATGTTAAAACTTACAAAAGTTCCAATGACAAGGGATGAAGTATTAGAGAAACTTGAGGGGCAAAAGGTGTTCAAGTCGCCAGGACCTGATGAACTGCACAATAGGGTTTTAAAGGAAGTGGCTGCAGAGTTAGTGGACCCATTGCTTCAAATTTTTGGTAACTCGCTAGATTCTGGCAGGGTACTAGAAGATTGGAAAACAGCCAATGTGGCTCCCTTGTTCAAAAAGGGAGAAAAGCAGAAGGCACGGAACTATAGGCCAGTTAGTTGAACATCTATTATTGGAAAGAAGCTGGAGTCAATAATCAAAGAGTAATTATTTAGGAAAGCTGACTAGAATCAAACCTAGTCAACATGGTTTTTTGAAAGGTAAATTATGTTTGACAAATTTGCTGAAATTATTTGAGAATGTAATAGGGAGATTAGATAGAAGGGAACCTGTAGATGTAGTGTATTTAGATTTCCAAAAGGCATTTGACAAGGTGCTGCATAAGAGGCTGGTGCATAAATTTAAAGCCATGGAATTGGAGGAAGTGAGTTAGTCTGGATTGAAAACTGCCAGTCATGTAGACAGTTGGAAGAAATGCGTCCTTTCCAGAGTGGAAAGATATAACTAGTGGAGTACTACAGGGATCAGTTCTTGACACGCAATTGTTCACTATTTACATTAATGACTCGGAGGAAGGAATAGAATGTAAGGTTTCCAAATGTGCCGATGATACAAAGACAGATGGAAGGTCAGGTTGTGATAAGGATATTGTGATTCTGCAATGGGATGTAGATTTATTGGGTGACGAGGGGGCAACCTGGCAAATGGAGTTTAATGTGGGGAAGTGTGAGTTCATGCACTTCGGTAAGAGAAATCAAAAGGCAGATTATTATCTAAATGGAGAGAGACTGCAGGTGAGTGAAGTATAGAGGGATCTAAGTGTCCAAGTGCATGAATCACAGAAAGCTAGCAAGCAGGTCCAACAAGTAGTTAAGAAGGCAAACGGCATTTTGGCCTTTATTGCAAAGGGGTTGGATTTGTTGCAATTGTACAGGGTGTTGATGAGGCCTCACCTGGAATACTGCGTAGTTTTGGTCCCCTTACCTGAAAAAAGATATAGTAACATGGGAGGCAGTTCAAAGGAGATTCACCAGGCTAATTCTTGGGATGCGAACATTGTCCTATCAAGAGAAACTAAATAGTCTGAGTTTTGAATTCCTTGGAGTTTTGATTTTGTTTTGATTTGATCTATTATTGTCACATGTATTAGTATACAGTGAAAAGTATTGTTTCTTACGCACGATACAGACAAAGCATACTGTTCATAGAGAAGGAAACGAGAGAATGCAGAATGTAGTGTTACAGTCATAGCTAGGATATAGAGAAAGACCAACATAATGCGAGGTAGGTCCATTCAAAAGTCTGATGGCAGCAGGGAAGAAGCAGTACTTGAGTTGGTTGGTATGTGACCTCAGACTTTTGTATCTTTTTCCTGACAGAAGAAGGTGGAAGAGGGTATGTGCAGGGTACGTCCTCAGTTATGCTGGATGTTTTTCCAAGGCAGTGGGAAGTGTGGACAGTGTCAATGGATGGGAGGCTGGTTTGAGTGATGGACTGGGCTTCGTTCACAACCTTGCAGCCTTGGACAGAGCAGGAGCCATACCAAGCTGTGATACAAGCAGAAAGAATGCTTTCTATGGTGCATCTGTAAAAGTTGGTGAGAGTCATAGCAGACATGCCAAATTTCGTAAGTCTTTTGAGAAAGTAGAGGCATTGGTGGGCTTTCTTGACTATAGCATCAGCATGGAGGGACCAGGACAGGTTGTTAGTGATCTGGATACCTACAAACTTGAAGCGCTCGACCATTTCTACTTCGTCCTCATTGATGTAGACAGGGGCATGTCCTCCACTACACTTCCTGAACTTGATGAAGTCTTTCCTTGTACTCCGTCTTGTTATTGTTTGAGATCTGGCCCACTACGGTGATGTCATCAGCAAACTTGAAAATCGACTTGGAGAGGAATTTGGCTACGCAGTCATAGGTGTATAAGGTGTATAGTAAGGGGCTGAGGACACAGCCTTGTGGGGCACCAGTGTTCAGGATGATCGTGGAGGAGGTGTTGTTACCTATCCTTACTGACTGCAGTCTGTTGGGTTAGGAAATTCAAGATCCAATCGCAGAGGGAGGTGCCGAACTTAGTGTCTGAAGATGTGTAGGTTAGGGGAGTAGTGGGGTACATGCGTGGGGTTACGTGGATAGGGTGGGAGGTAATCCTGGGTAGGATGCTCTGTCAGAGGTCAGTGCAGTCTCAATGGGCTGAATGGCCTTCTTCTGCACTGTAGGGATTCTATGATTCTATGAGAAAGAAATGTGCGTGCTTCACACATCGTTATCGTTTGCTGCGCTCTTCAGAACATCGCCCAGCAGCTGGGAGACCAGCTGGAGCAGGAGAAGGAGGAGGAGCAGCAGCGAGGGGGTGAGGTGGGCCCCCCACCATATGAAGAGCCGGAGGAAAGACGGCTGGCGGCAATGGCAGGTGTCAGGCAGGGAAGGGCAGCGAGGACCGCCTTGATTGCAGCCCGCTTCACCTAGCTGGTGCTGTGCAGTGAGGGGGTGCAACCAACACACATCCACCACACCCCAGGAGCAAGTGCAGCCACTATTCCCGCTCCAAATCAACCTGGGCCGTCAAACCACCACATCACCCTTCCCCTGCTTCTGTCATCCCACCACCATATCCCCCAGAAACATCCGACCCTATTGATGTGCCTTGGCTGGCAACGGTTGCGAGTCTTGGTTGAAGGATGATGACGACTCGCTGTTGTGCACTCTGGGATCCTGCCCCTGGTGCAATTCAAGTCTGACTCCTACCTGCATTCCGAATGCACGCTGCCACCCTGGCCCACGTAGCTGTAAGGGGGTGGGGAGGGAGCGGGCACTTGCACCAAGAGTATGGTGGATGTTGGGGAAGGTAGGGCAGGCACTTTGAAACATAGGCTGAGTCTGCAAGGCTTAACAGACAGCACCTCTATGTTTGGGAGTCGGGAACACTGAGCTGTGGGGGGAGAGAATCAGAGATACATTAGTCACAGCATGATGTGCAATTAACAGTTTATTGTGCTCTTAACATAAATGGTTACCAAACCCTGACTAATGCTGACCTTCACCCGTGCCCTCTAGTGAACTACAACTTTCTAACTTTGTGCTGTCTACTGCTTCTTTTAAGTGCTACCCCAGGATGTACATCAGATGCACCCGTTGCCTGCGATGCCCTTGGTGGACGTTCCCTGGGTGGCTGGGACTTGGAGGGCCCCGGCTGACTTGCGGATGGCACTGATTCGGTGCCAGCCTGTTCATCTCGCTGGCCCTGAGATGCCTGGCTGTGAGGAAGGGGGGGAAATCGGTAGGTCTCTGGAGTCCAGATCTCCTGGGTGGAAGACCCTGGCATGGGCTCAAGCCCTTCCTCCTCCCTTGGGGTGCCCAGAGGCCCCGGGGGCACTCCATGGGACGCCAGGGTAACTGGACTGAGCTCCAGAAGTTCCGGCATCACCTGGCTCTGCCAGTCCTGGAGGCCTAGATGCATTTGCCCCATGATGTGTGATCTCTCAGCCTTGGCCCTCTGAGACTCGGCCAAGCTCCAGAGACCCTCCGCTACAGCATTCTGTGAGCAAGCCAGGCTCTGGAGCCCCTCGGCAGCAGCCCCCTGAGCCTGGCCTAAATTGTCAAGGCCCACAGCCACAGTCCGCTGTGTCTCCAGAATGCCAGCGAGAGTCCGAGCCATGGCCAGCAGTGTCTCCCACATGCCCCTGATACCCATGGCCATCGAACGTTGTGCCTTGGATGCCAGAAACATACTCGCCCGTGGCCCGTAGTGTCTCCAGGATGACCTGGACCCTGTCAACCATGAGGACAGACCCCTGAGCCAGACTTTCCACTGTGGTTGCCACCCTTGCAGTGTTGGCCTGGGTCTCACGCTGTGTCGGCACCACCTCCTGCAACAGCACTCTGTTTGACTCCCCTAAACAGCCTTGCAGTTACAGCATGGTTGCTGACAGCCCTTCCATAACTCCCCGGGTTTCCTGATGCATCTCCACCAGCCTTGGGAGGAACAAACCCAGAGGCCCAGCAGCTGACTTGAGGACAGCTGAATTCTGGCCTCTGGCAAACCTCTGTGTGCCCGAGCCCTCGGATGTGCCCCGCCTCCACCCAATGTGCATCAGTGCCTGTGATGTGCTCACTAGATCGTGACCCAGAAGCCTCAACATTAAAGGTACCCACCGTGGTGCTTGTCTCTGTGTTGGTGGGTTGTGTGGTACATGCCGGTGACGCTTTAGTGGTGCTGCCCTTGGAGGATTCCTCAGTGCCTCCCTCCAAAGTATCATCCAGGGGGTCATGGGCAGTTTGCTCCAGAGCAGCGGAGGCGGCGGCAGCACCCGAAGGGCTGGGTTCCTCTGGGCCCAGAGGTGGAAAAAAAGCCATATTAGTGGGAGGGAGGCAAAACATTCCATGCAGCATCGCACTTACTTAGAGGAGGACCAAGGTTGAGGGTGCGCTTCTGCTCACTTGCATGCTGTACACCGACCTGGCTGTCGGTGACCATTCGGGATGCCCCATCACCCCCTGCCAGCTCCATGACACGCGCCTCCATGCAACTCAGCTGCCGCAGGTCAGGCACACCTCACCAGTCTGTGTCATCTCCCGTGCGTTGTGGATTTTCTTTTCCTGTGGGAACATAAGGTGGATAGAAAGCATTAACATATTACAGTGCATGGTGCTGCCTGTGCCTTGGGCGTTGTGCTGACAATTTCAGGGAAAGTGGCCACCACTGAAGGGTGCTCGTTGAGGGTGAGTGGAAGGGGTTAGATTCTGTTCCTGGGGGAAGGGTCACTTTTTGCATAGCCTTCAGGTATCTAAGCAGGGTTGGAGATCTGTGCCAAGCATGTGCGCGGTTCCAAGAGGGATGCTCACTTATCTTTGCTGCACGCAGAAGGTCTTTTTTTTTTGCGGCACTGCCTGCATGGTGACAGGCTCCTGGCATTCACCATTTCTGCCACCTCCTCCCACAATGCCGTGGCAGATGCACCCCTTGGGTTAGGGCACTGGCCGTGGAACAGACGATCACACCTCTCCTCCACGGCATCTAGCGGGTGCTCCTGGTCTGCCTCTGAAAATCTGGGAGCCAGTTTACGAGCAGCCATCTTTGTGGCGTGACTGGCTGTGTGTCCATTCCTGCAGCTTATACACAGCTCTGGCTTATTAGGGGAATTCTTTTCTTTTCCAAACAAATAAACGAAATCAAATTAACTTAAGGACAACCCAAAAGGGGCTGTTCCCTAAAAGGAGGGGAACCACCTGAAACAAAAGACAAAGCGAAAAGGAAACTTAAGACAGCTAATTAAAATGTGATTAAAGGGGTCAATAATACACCCCAGTCCCTGTGGTGCCCAACGGGCCCGGAAGGCATCAAATGTGCCCTCGGACACCACATGCTCCCTTCAGCCCCACGCTCCAGGGACACCCAGCCATGAATGTAGCCGCGGTAGAGGGCAGTCAGGTTGGACGACCCCCTCGTTCGCCTGCTGCCTGGACCTGTAGATGGAACGCCTTGCCGGGCCCAGGAGCAGGTTCACGAGGAGGTCCTCCTCCTTCCACGCCCCCCCACCCCCCTCCTCACTGGGTGCCCATAGATCCGGAGCGTGGGGCTGAAGTGCAAATAAAACATCAGTAAAAGGTTTTTGAGAAAACTGAAAAGGTTATGCAGCCTATAATCTGCAACGTAGACATGGTCCACAGACTCCACAAGGTTGCAAAAAGAGTACACTTGGGAGCACATGAACCAATGTAACCTACAATTGGACGGTACTGCTGCGTGCAACACCCTCCACCCCAGGTCCCCAAGATAGTGGGGGGAGCTCCCTCTGTAGAGGGACCTCCACTGGGGACCTCCGCCGCCCGATGGCAACAAGGCCTGCCAAGGTGTATCCGGGCGATGGGCGAGGACACGGTAGTAGAAGGACTGCAGCAAAGGGCACGGAAGGCATTTCTACGGCTCAAGCTGTGGGGTGCCTGACCTGGGAGGGGCAGTCTAGGCTTGGGGCCAATGTGAAATTCCGACCAAGCAGAGGTATGCTCAGGCAGAATCCCACCGCACAGTTGCGCCTCCTTGAGACCATGTGTCCCCTTGGGTCCGAACACGACCGTCCTAAGGCCTTGGATTGCTTTGGCCGCGTGCCGGACGGCCATCCCCGCGTGCTCAGCGAGTTCATAAGAACATAAGAACTAGGAGCAGGAATAGGCCATCTGGCCCCTCGAGCCTGCTCCACCATTCAACAAGATCATGGCTGATCTTTTTGTGGACTCAGCTCCACTTATCAGCCCGCTCGCCATAACCCTTAATTCCTTTACTGTTCAAAAATTTATCGATCCTTGCCTTAAAAACATTCAATGAGGTAGCCTCAACTGCTTCACTGGGCAGGGAATTCCACAGATTCACAACTCTTTGTGTGAAGAAGTTCCTCCTCAACTCAGTCTTAAATCTGCTTCTCCTTATTTTGAGGCTATGCCCCCTAGTTCTAGTTTCACCCGCCAGTGGAAACAACTTCACTGCTTCTAGTTTATCTATTCCCTTCATAATCTTACATGTTTCCATAAGATCTCCCCTCATTCTTCTGAATTCCAATGAGTATAGCCCCAGTCTACTCAGTATCTCCTCATAAGCCAACCCTCTCAACTCTGGAATCAACCTAGTGAATCTCCTCTGCACCCCCTCCAGTGCCAGTATATCCTTTCTCAAGTAAGGAGACCAAAACTGTACACAGTACTCCAGGTGTGGCCTCACCAGCACCTTATACAGCTGCAACATAATCTCGCTGTTTTTAAACTCCATCCCTCTAGCAATGAAGGACAAAATTCCATTTGCCTTCTTAATTACCTGCTGCACCTGCAAACCAACTCCTTGAGATTCCTGCACAAGGACACCCAGGTCCCTCTGCACAGTAGCATGCTGCAATTTTTTACCATCTAAATAATAGTCCATTTTTGCTGTTATTCCTACCAAAATGGATGACCTCACATTTACCAACATTGTACTCCATCTGCCAGACCCTCGCCCACTCACTTAGATTATCTATATCCCTTTGCAGACTTTCAGCGTCCTCTGCACACTTTGCTCTTCAACCCTGATGCGCGATATTACTCACGAGGCTTGAGATGCTCAAGGAAATAAAGGCTTTTATTTACTATTACAACGAAGCTACCATATATAGTACACGATCCCAGACTGAGGGGTCCCAGACAGAGCCGTGACCTTTATACCTCTCCCAGGAGGCGGAGCCCAACTGGGATGTACCATAATAACTATAATACAGGTAGAACAGCCCAACCCTAACCCCAACAGTAACAAGTAGAACAACCCAACCCTAACCCCAACAGCAACATATATACAGACTCGTAGTACTGGCCAGACCCTGGCTCAGTACTACCTAGTGGGAACCAACGAAGGTTCACCACATTCACCCCTCCTTTGAAGACAAAGGCCGGCGGGTTACAAAAAAAACACCGAATAATTTGTCATCAGTTTATAAGTTCAGACGGTCAGGGGGACTGCACCGTCGTTGTAACCTCGTCAACACCGGTGATGACACCGGAGTAGGCACTCGCGGTGGCGTTCTCCCCAAGACGATGTCCAACTCTATTGATGAAGGCCAGTATTCCATACGCCCTCTTAATTACAGCCTCTACCTGCGACACTGCTTTGAGTGTCCTATGAACCCGGACTCCAAGATCCTTCTGATCTTCCACACTGCCAAGCGTCTTACCCTTAATATTATATTCTTTCATCCTATTCAACCTGCCAAAATGAACCACCACACACTTATCTGGGTTGAAGTCCATCTGCCACTTCTCCGCCCAGTCTTGCATCTTATCTATGTCTCGTTGCAACTGCTGACATCCCTCTACACTATCCACAACACCACCAACCTTTGTGTCATCAGCAAACTTGCCAACCCATCCTCCCACTTCCTCATCCAGGTCATTTATAAAAATCACAAAGAGCAAGGGTCCCAGAACAGATCCCTGGGGCACTCCACTGCTGACCGACCTCCATGCTGAAAAAGACCCATCTACAAGCACTCTTTGCCTTCTGTGGACAAGCCAGTTCTGAATCCACAAGGCAATGTCGCCTTGTATCCCATGCCCCTTCACTTTCTCAATAAGCCTTGCATGGGGCACCTTATCAAACGCCTTGCTGAAATCCATATAAACTACATCTACTGCTCTTCCCTCGTCTATGTGTCCAGTTACATCTTCAAAAAATTCAATTAGGCTCGTAAGGCATGATCTGCCTTGGACAAAGTCGTGCTGGCTATTTCTGATCATACTATTCCTCTCCAGATGTTCATAAATCCTGCCTCTCAGGATCTTCTCCATCAACTTACCAACCACTGAGGTTAGACTCACTGGTCTATAATTTCCCAGGCTATCTCTTCTCCCTTTTTTAAATAATGGAACCACATCCGCCATCCTCCAATCCTCCGGAACCTCTCCCGTCTCCATTGATGACGCAAAGATCATCGCCAGAGGCTCAGCAATCTCTTCCCTCGCCTCCCACAGTAACCTGGGGTACATCCCATCCGGTCCCGGCGATTTATCTAACTTGATGCTTTTCAAAAGCTCCAACACATCCTCTCCCCTAATGTCCACATGCTCAATCTTCTCAGTCCACTGCAAGTCTGTACTGCAACTACCAAGATCCTTTTCCACTGCGAATACTGAAGTAAAGTATTCATTGAGTACCTCTGCTATTTCTACTGGTTCTATACAGACTTTCCCACCGTCACATTTGATAGGTCCTACTCCTTCAGATCTTATCTTCTTGTTCTTAACATACTTGTAGAATGCCTTGGGGTTTTCCTTTATCCTGTCTGCCAAGGCCTTCTCATGACCCCTTCTTGCTCTTCTAATTTCCCTCTTAAGTTCCTTCCTACTAGTCGTATACTCTTCTAGATTTCTAACATTACCTAGCTCCCTGAACCTTTTGTAGGCTTTTCTTTTCTTCTTGACTAAATTCGTTACAGCTTTCGTGCACCATGGTTCCTGTAATCTACCATAACTCCCCTGTCACATTGGAACGTTGCTGTCCTTGAAAATTTGCCACATTTCTTCTGTACATTTCCCTGAGAAAACCTCCTTCCAATTTATGCCTCTAATTTCCTGCCTAATAGCCTCATAATTGCCCTTACTCCAAATAAACACTTTCCTAGCTTGACTGATCCTATCTCTCTCCAATGCTAATGTAAAGGAGATAGAGTTATGATCACTATCCCCAAAATGCTCTCCCACTGAGAGATCTGACACCTGCCCAGGTTCATTGCCTAATACCAAATCAAGTACAGCCTCTCTTTTTGTCAGCTTATCCACATACTGTGTCAGGAAGCCCTCCTGAACCCACCTAACAAACTCCTCCCCATCTAAACCCCTTACCCTTGGGATATTCCAATCGATATTTGGGAAATTAAAATCTCTGTTATTATCACATCTCTCCAGGATCTGCTTCCCAATCTGCTCCTCCACATCCCTGCTACTACTGGGCGGCCTATAGAAAACACCCAGTAAAGTTATTGACCCCTTCCTGTTACGAACCTCCACCCACAGAGATTCCGTAGACAATCCCTCTGTGGCATCCATCTTTTCTACAGCCGTGACACTATCCCTGATCAACAGTGCCACTCCCCCACCCCTTTTGCCTCCTTCCCTGTCCCTCCTGAAACATCTGAAACCTGGCACTTGAAGTATCCAGTCATGTCCCTGAGATAACCAAGTCTCTGTAATGACCACCACATCACACTTCCAAGTAGTGATCCACACTCTAAGCTCATCCATGTTGTCCACTGCACTCCTTGCGTTAAAATACACACATCTCAACCGTTCTGTCTGAGCGCTCCCCTTCTCCATCACCTGCCTATCCTCCCTCTGACACTGTCTCCAAGCCCCTTTTATTTTTAAGCTAACCTCCTCTCTCCCAGTCATCTCATTTTGATTCCCACCCCCCAACCATTCTAGTCTAAACTCTCCCCAGTAGCCTTAGCAAACCTTCCCATCAGGATATTGGTCCCCCTGGGATTTAAGTGAAACCCGTCTTTTTTGTACAGGTCGCACCTGCCCCTAAAGAGGTCCCAATGATCCAGGAACCTGAATCCCTGACCCCCGCTCCAATCCCTCAGCCACGCATTTATCCTCCACCTTATTTCGTTCCTTCCCTCACTGTCTCATGGCACAGGCAGCAATCCCGAGATTACTACCTTTGCGTTCCTTCTTCTTAACTCACTACCTAACTTCCTATATTCTCTTTTCATAACCCCTTCCCCTTTGCTGCCTATGTCAGTGGTACCAGTATGCACCACGACCTCTGGCTCCTCTCCCTCCCACTTCAGGGTTTCTTGGATACGGTCAGAAACATCCCTGATCCCGGCACCAGGGAGGCAAACCACCATCCGCGTTTCTCGACTTCCTCCACAAAAATGCCTGTCTGACCCCCTCACTGTAGAGTCCCCTATCACCACTGCCTTCCTCCTCCTTTCCTTACCCTTCTGTGCTACAAGGCCGGACTCTGCGCCAGAGGCACGACCACTGCTGCTTCCACCAGGTGGGCTGTCCACCCCAACAGTACTCAAACAAGAGTACTTATTTTTAATGGACACAACCACTGGGGTACTCTTTACCACCTGACTTTTCCCTTTCCTGACTGTGACCCACTTGCCTGCTTCTTGTGGCCCCGGTGTGACCACCTGCCGCTAACTCCTATCTATCACCTCCTCGCTTTCCCTGACCAGACAAATGTCCTCGAGCTGCAGCTCCAGTTCCCTAACTCGGTCCCTTAGGAGCTGCAGTTCGACGCACCCAGCGCAGATATGCACTTCTGGGAGGCGAGGAGACTCCACGACCTCCCATATCCGGCACTGAGAACAGCAAACTGGCTTCACATTCATAATGCCCTTTTTCCTCAGAATCCACAAGGAAAGAACTAAGATTTAAAAGTTGAGAAACCTACCCTCCCTCGCCCGTTTCCTCCCTCGCCCGTTGAGCCAAAGCCCTTCAGCTCTCACTCTGCTACCTGCTCACTCCGCTGCCCGCTACAACGCTGCCCGCTGAATAGTGCGTTCTCCTCTTTAACCCTCACTCGAACTACCGACTGACTCCAGGCACATGTGCACAAAACATAAAGAAAAAACCGCTCTGTCGTCCTGCTGTTTAAAAAGTGTCCATTCTGCGTTCCTTTTCTGTTAACTGTCTCCACTCCACGTTCCTTCTCCTTTAAATGCTGCTGCTCTGTCGTCCTGCTGTTTAAAAAATGTCTGTTCTGCGTTCCTTCTCTGTTAACTGTTAAATCTATTATAATGAATTCTCTTCTCGCTCCTGCAACCTCTGGAGTCTCCATGGTTCTCCCTTTTCTATCTACATGCTGCCCCCAGTGACATCGTCCAAACACATAGGTTTGACTCCACATGTAAGCTGCTAAAGCCCTGCTCTATCTCACCAATCCTGACTCCACCATTACTTCTGATTTGTTACAATCGTTGTCTAATATCCAGTACTGGATGAGGAGAAATTTTCTCCAATTAAATATTGGGAAGCCATTGTCTTCAGTCCCCATCACAAAATGCCATTCCCTGATCCAGTGGTTCCCAACCAGCATACTGGTGTGACGTGAACAGCCTCTACGCGTGCTACAAAAAAAAATACAAAATGATTTAAAATTAATGTAATTAAACTAAAACTAACCTTTGTCTTCAGCTCTGTGTTGGCATCTCTAAGACCTGATGTGGAGATGCCAGCGTTGGACTGGGATAAACGCAGTAAGAAGTCTCACAACACCAGGTTAAAGTCCAACAGGTTTATTTGGTAGCAAAAGCCACTTGCTTTCGGAGCGCTGCTCCTTCATCAGGTAAGTGGGAGTTCTGTTCACAAATAGGGCATATAAAGACACAAACTCAATTTACAAAATAATGGTTGGAATGCGAGTCTTTACAGGTAATCAAGTCTTAAAGGTACAGACAATGTGAGTGGAGAGAGGGTTAAGCACAGGTTAAAGAGATGTGTATTGTCTCCAGGCAGGACAGTTAGTGAGATTTTGCAAGCCCAGGCAAGTCATGAGGGTTACAGATAGTGTGACATGAACCCAAGATCCCAGTTGAGGCCGTCCTCATGTGTGCGGAACTTGGCTATCAGGCTCTGCTCAGCGCCTCTGCGTTGTCGTGTGTCGTGAAGGCCGCCTTGGAGAATGCTTACCCGAAGATCAGAGGCTGAATGCCCGTGACTGCTGAAGTGTTCCCCAACAGGATGAGAACACCCTTGCCTGGTGATTGTCAAGCTCGATCTTCGGGTAAGCGTTCTCCAAGGCGGCCTTCACGACACACGACAACGTAGAGTCGCTGAGCAGTGACTGATAGCCAAGTTCCGCACACATGAGGACGGCCTCAACCGGGATTTTGGGTTCATGTCACACTATCTGTAATCCCCATGACTTGCCTGGGCTTGCAAAATCTCACTAACTGTCCCGGCTGGAGACAATACACATCTCTTTAACCTGGCTTAACTCTCTCTCCACTCACATTGTCTGTACCTTTAAGACTTGATTACCTGTAAATACTCTCATTCCAACCACTATTTTGTAAATTGAGTTTGTGTCTTTATATGCCCTGTTTGTGAACTGAACTCCCACTTACCTGACGAAGGAGCAGCGCTCCGAAAGCTAGTGGCTTTTGCTACCAAATAAACCTGTTGGACTTTAACCTGGTGTTGTGAGACTTCTTACTGCATCTCTAAGACCAGACAGACCTTGGGCTTTCCGCGCATGCACCTGCGTGGTTTAGATTTTTTTATGTTGGTCAGGCTCATGCGCATGTCTAGCGGGACTTGGAGCTGAAGACAAAGATCCCATGCACCTGCACAAAAAGCAAAAACACAAAAAGGGCACAAAAACCGTGGGAGAAGTGAGAGAGGTTAAAAAACACTGGCAAGAGGGCAGGGAGAAGTTAAAACAAAATTCCCAGTAAAAGAAAAAGGCAGAGAAAATAGATGTGTTTCAATTTTGATAATTGTATAGAGGTGTGCCATGACATAAAGGTTGGGAACCACTGCCCTAAACATCTCTCTCCCTGTCCATTGCCGAAGCTGAAGCAGACTGTTCACAATCTTGACATTTTATTTGACCCTGAAATGAACTTTTGATGCCATTTCCTCTCCATCACCAATAGTCCCAACTGCTAGTTCTGTAGCCAGCTTCTCTCCTGCCTCAGCCTGTCTGCTACTGAAACCCTCATCCATGCCTTTGTTACATTTTGACTCAACTATTCCAATTCTCTCCTTGCCCACCTGGCAACCTCTGTAAACTTGAGCTCATTCAAACTCCACTGCCTGTACCTTCACATGCACCAAGTCATGTTCACCTATCTAGTGCAACATTTTGGTTTCAAGCCTTTATGCCCTCACATCTCACCCCTCCCTATCTCTACGACCTCCTGCAGCTCAATGACCTTCAAATATCTCTGCACTTCTCCAATTCTGGCCTCTTGTGCATCCCTGATTTTCTTCGCTTCATGATTATTGGCTGTGCTTTCAGCTGCCCAGGCATAAATTCTAGAATTCCCCCAAACCTTTCTGCCTATCTATCTCTCCTTCCTTCTTTAAGACACTCCATAAAATCTACTTTTTTACCTAGCTTTCCGTCACTTGTCCTAATACCTCCTTATGCAGTCAGTATCAAATGTTTGTTTGATAACTATCCTGTGACTCCTTGGGATGATTTACAGTCACTTTTCTTTAATGCACACTGGAGAATTTTATGAGGAGATAGTATTCAACAGGAACATTATCCTTGAACGGTGCCATCTCGTAGAGCAGAGCTGTGGCCCAGAAACCAGCAATTGTTTAAAGTCATGACTGCTTTAAATGCTTACTGGCCAAAAAAATTAATGGATCATTCATTGGACTGCTGTTTGTAGGATTGTGCTCTGTGGGAACAGCTGCTGAACTTAGCTAGACAATTACCGTCATCATGGTTCTAAGTATATATGTCATTCATTTTCTTCTTTTAAGTCAACCGAGTAAGTTACGTTGACGTTGGTGTGGCGTGGGTGGACACAGTATGTAAGAGCTGCTCAGTGTTATCAATAAACTTCTATTACTGTTAGTCCCAAGTCACCAGCCTTTGCAACTTAATACTTACACACGGTGTCAGGAGTTGGCACAATGGGACAGGAGGTTTGCTACATTGACCTGCTTGCATTTGACAAAAACATTGCGGACAACTGGACAAAATTCAAAAAAGGTTGGCATATCTACAGTGGTGCCAGCCAATCAGACAAATCAAAGAAGGTACAGGCACACACTCTCTTAAATTTAGCAGACCCAGAGGTGACCCAGTAATTTTAGTCTTTTGTTTTTCAAACTGAGGAAGAGAAGGAAGATCCCAAGATATTGCTAAAAAAGTTCAAGCACACAAGCATGGATGAAAGAACATTATATTGGATGACATGTGTTCAACTACCAACAAAAATTTGATGAATCTGTTAATTAAACACCACAACCCATTGCAAAGGAGTGTGTGTTCGGCACCCTCACTGATAAACTTGTGAAAGATCGCATTGTGGGGTCCATAGTGATGTTGTCCACAAGGAACTGCTTCATGAGAAAGATTTAATGCTGGAATTTGCCATCAGCATCTTTATGCTGAATAAGCAGTCAAAAAGAAACAGCAAAGAGTTAAGGCAGAAAACAGAAGTTTTCACAGTACAGATCATATCCTGCCCCAACTATCATCACTCACAGAACTGAACTACATGTTTGGCGTTTGGTAAATATCGTTACAAATACAGTAAATTGAACTATTTTACAAAATGCTGCAGATCTAAGTCGCAGAAGCCTGGCAGCCTATGCCACCAGCCACATTGCAGCCGGTCACTTCTCCAGAGTTCGGAGCATGAACAGGGTAAATGAATTGGAGCTCAATTAGAGTAACCAAGACATTGAACCATCAAAAACACTCTACTGTGAAAATGTCACCATCATTACAGAGAAGGGTGAGATTTTCATCACGTGTTGCACCAGATCCGAATACTTAGGTGGACCTCATGGAATATGGCAGATAAACTATCTGCATAGAAGATGTGGCCATTCTCCCTTGCATGCAGCACAGCTTCCAGTTTCATGTCATTAACCAAAATGTAAACCCACTGTTGGGTCTACAGGACAGTTTCACACTGGGGCTAATCCCATGTCCCACAAATGAAAAGAAAAACTTAAACAAGGCATTGCCCAGATCTCATCACTCTATGAAGACAGTTGAACAGGTTATAGCTCACATACTCCATACCCAAGGTTTTCAGCATCTTGGATGTAAAGTCCAGATTCTGGCAAATCTCATTGGATGAAAAACCCTTGAAACTCACTACATTCATGTCTCCAGTAGGCAGATACTATTTCCTCCACAAGTCCTATGGGATCTCCATTGGCAATAAGGTCTTCCAACAGTGCATGGAGCAACTCTTTGCAGGATAACCCTGCAAAAATGCAAGAACATAATGCACGTCTTTATTTAGTCCTTGACAAAATTAGAACCAGACAGTAAAGCTCAACCCTGCTAAATGCAGATTCAGAGTCAACCAGGTTCCCTATGTTAGTCATTTGCTCGCAGCCAATGATATGAAGCCAGATCCAGACAAGTCGACGGCTATACGACAGATGTTCGTTCTTATGGACAAGCACACCTTGCAGCTCTTCCTTGGTATGACAAATTATATTTCCAAGTTTATTCCTTGCTACAATTAGTTACCTTTGTCAGCTCCTCCACCAAAATGTTGAACGGTGTTGGCAGGGGCACTGTACTGTTGCCCACAACAAGCTCAAACAGGCACTCTCAGCCCCATTTGTGCTACAACACTATCAGTAGATGCCTC
Organism: Mustelus asterias; assembly: GCF_964213995.1. Taxonomy (NCBI): domain Eukaryota; kingdom Metazoa; phylum Chordata; class Chondrichthyes; order Carcharhiniformes; family Triakidae; genus Mustelus; species Mustelus asterias. The sequence goes on along the minus strand of NC_135801.1, from coordinate 52,903,858 downwards.
CCAGCATGGACTTGGCTACTGATCCGCAATCCAGAATTGCAGATCAATAGCCTTCACATCAGGGGCCCTCACTGACATTGAGATTCATTATGCCCAAATCAAGGAGGAACTCCTCGTCCCTAGTCTTCGCTTGTCAAAAATATCATGGCTTCAAAAATGTTTCTCCCATATGCACCGAAACTAATCATCAGCCACTTATAACTATTCTTAAAAAGCTTCTTCACACTGTGTTTGCTTGACTGCAGCACATTATGCTCAAGCTGCAGCTCTACAACCCCAGTGTCGTCTACAAATGCAGTAAGGAGCTGTGCCTTGCTGATGTCATCTTCAGATCTTTCCTCCTCACCACTGACCAGGCAGGCTGTGAGGGGGATATTGACATCATGACCATACAGGTACTTATGCCTCGTAGAATCAAGGAACTTAAAGTTGCCCTACAGGCAGATCTCACATGCAGGTAGCTCCACAATGTCATTATCAAAGGCTGGCCCAACTGCTCAAAGGAGCTTCCCCATGTACTCGGCACATTCTTCTCTATAAGAGAGGAGCTAACCATACAAGATAGATTGATACTGTATAGCCAGTGATTTGCCATCCCCACTTCTCTGCAGAGGTACTGCACCCAGCAACTCCACCTGGGGCACCCAGGGCTAGAAGAAACTAGTCACAAAGCAAAGGAATTCCTTGATGAATGCAGACATGGACAGGGAAGTATCCAGATGTGCACCATTCAACATGCTCAAGCTGCATCAAGCCAAAGAACCACTGCACCTACATGAGATCCCGGACCTCACATGGTTGCTCACAGTGGCTGATATCTTCAAATGCAATGGTAAACAGCACTTTGTCTTAGTCAACCCAAACTGTGATTGGTTTGAAATTGACCACCTACCAGACATAAAGAGCAATACGATCATAGGCAATCTCAAGAGACACTTCACCACACACAGCATCCCTCAAAGGATAATGATGGACAACACTTGCCAGTTCATCTCGAGGGAATTCAGAGACTTTGCACACACATGGGACTTGGACCACATTATGCCCACAGTCCAATGGCCTGGCAGAATCAGCGGTACACTCAGCCAAATACCTACTTGAGAAATATGCCCGAGATCACACAGTTTTGTATGCTGCACTCCTCAGCCTTCGAAATGTGTTGAGACAGAATCTGCCCCTGCCAGCACAGTGAATGTTCTCCAGGTGCACCTGAACAAAGATCCCCATTGCCAAGGCCTTCTTGCAACCAAAGTTGAAACAACATTAGTAGTGCTTGTGTGAAGCAGTGACAAAGGGGAAAGAGCTCTTACAATCAAAACACTCACATACGCTGCCCTTTAGAACTTGGTCAAATAGTCAGAATCCAGAGCACATGCGGCCACAGCAAGCTGGAGATGGTACACAGCCATAATCTGCAGCTAAACAACTATATAGCTACCTTGGACAGTCACCTACTACAGATATCTGAACCAACACCATCAACCACGACAGTACCCCATGCATCCAGTCTCCAATCCAGGCCTTATACATCAATGGAAATGGAGGCTCCTCCAGAGACTATGCAGCAAGCCCTGCAGCCACTAAGTACACCAAAAGGACTCTTGATGCCATCCACACTAAGGACGTCAATGCAAGGTGATGCGCGATTAAATCACTCGGGAGGCTAGAATGTACCCGGGAAATAAAGGCTTTTATTACTGACAAGAATGGAGCACACTATATACAATACAATCCCAGACTAAAGGGTCTCCAGGCAGTGCAGTGACCTTTATACTTCCCCTGGTAGGCGGAGCCAACTGGAGTGTACCACAGAACAATATCAACAGGTAGAACAGCCCAACCCTAACACCAACAGTAATTACAGTAACATATCTACAAACCCCATAGTGCTGACCATCCATGGCTCAGCACTCATAGTGGTAACCAACTATGGTTCATCACATTCACCCCTCCTTTAAAAACAAAGACCAGTGGGGCAAAAAAAAACAGAACAACTGTTCATATAATCACAAGTTCAGCCGTATTGGAGGACCGCACCGTCTCTGCGACCTCCTCAACACTGGCGGTAACGCCGGTTCTGGTGACCGTAGTGACCTTCTCTCCAAGGTGGTGTCCAGTGACTCCTCCAGTTCCTCACGGACAGGTGGACCACGAGGTGGCGACAATCTGCTGGACTCGAGCACGCCTCGAGGTGGTGACAATCTCCTGGACTCAGGCAAGCTGTACACGGGAGTAAGAGGATTAAGTGGTGGTCCCGATACTGCCCGCGCCGTGTCAGGAGGGGAGATAAGGATCGGGGGGTCCCTAACTAGGGGTGTGGGAGCGACTGGGGTGACCAAGTCCCCTGCTGGCGCCAGATCTCTAATAGAGACCGTGTCCTCTCGCCCGTCAGGATATGCCACATAGGCATATTGAGGGTTGGCGTGGAGGAGATGGACCTGGTCAACCAAAGGGTCGGACTTGCGGGTCCTAACATGCCGCCGCAGGAGGACAGGTCCTGAGTGCGTCAACCAAGACGGTAATGAGGTCCCAGAGGAAGACTTCCTAGGGAAGGAAAACATCCTCTCATGTGGAGTAGCGTTGGTTGCCGTACACAGGAGTGAGCGGATAGAATGGAGCGCATCAGAGAGTACCTCTTGCCAACGGGAGACTGGAAGACCTTTAGACCTCAACGCCAGTAAGACAGCCTTCCAGACTGTAGCATTTTCTCGTTCAACCTGTCCGTTACCCCTAGGGTTGTAACTCGTAGTTCTACTTGAGGCAATCCCTTTTGAGAGCAGGTATTGCCTCAAGTCATCACTCATGAATGACGAGCCCCTATCACTGTGGATATAGCTGGGGTAACCGAACAGGGTGAAAAGATCCCGTAATGCTTTAATGACCGTGGCAGTGGTCGTATCAGAACAGGGAATGACAAAAGGGAATCGTGAGTACTCATCAATCACATTGAGGAAGTACACATTCCGATCTGTCGAAGGAAGGGGGCCCTTAAAGTCCACACTCAGTCTTTCAAAAGGGCGAGTGGCTTTAATGAGGTGTGCCCTGTCAGGTCGGTAGAAGTGCGGTTTGCATTCAGCACATACCTGGCAGCTTCGGGTTATGGACCTGACATCCTCCACTGAGGAGGGTAGATTCCGGGCCTTTATGAAATGGAAGAGCCGAGTGACCCCCGGATGGCAGAGATCATTGTGGAGGGCCTGTAATCAATTCTCCTGCACACTTGCACATGTTCCACGCGACAGGGTGTCTGAAGGCTCATTGAGCTTCCCTGGATGGTACATGATATCATAATTGTAGGTGGAGAGTTCGATTCTCCACCTCAAGATTTTATCATTTTTGATCTTACCCCGTAACGTGTTGTTGAACATGAACGCCACGGACCGCTGGTCCGTGAGCAGGGTGAATCGTTTTCCCGCCAAGTAATGGCGCCAATGCCGAACGGCCTCCACAATGGCCTGGGCCTCCTTTTCCACCGCAGAGTGTCGAATTTCGGGGCCTTGGAGGGTGCGAGAGAAAAAGGCGACGGGCCTGCCCGCCTGGTTAAGTGTGGCGGCCAAGGCGAAATCCGATGCATCACTCTCCACCTGAAAGGGGATGGACTCATCAACAGTGTGCATCGTGGCTTTCGCGATGTCGGCTTTTATCCCTTCAAAGGCTAAGCGAGCCTCTGTTGCTAGGGGAAAGGAGGTAGACTTGATGAGCGGATGGGCTTTGTCCGCATAATTGGGAACCCACTGTGCATAGTAAGAGAAGAAGCCTAAGCATCTTCTCAGTGCTTTGATGCTAGTGGGCAGGGGAAGTTTGAGGAGGGGACGCATACGGTCTGGATCAGGGCCAAGGACCCCGTTTTCCACCACGTATCCAAGAATTGCTAAACAGCGCTTGCGAAATACGCACTACTCCCTGTTGTAGGTCAGATTCAGGCGAGACGCAGTGCGTAAAAATCTAAGGAGGTTGGCATCGTGGTCCTGCTGGTCATGGCCGCAGATAGTGACGTTATCCAGGTACGGGAAGGTAGCCCGCAGCCCGTTTTGGTCCACCATTCGGTCCATTGCATGCTGGAAGACCGAGACCCCATTCGTGACGCCAAAGGGAACACTTAAAAAGTGATAAAGGCGACCATCCGCCTCAGAGGCCGAGTATTTTCGCGCCTCTGGACGAATGGGGAGCTGGTGGTAAGCTGACTTCAAGTCAATGGTGGAGAACACCCGGTACTGTGCAATCTGGTTGACCATGTCAGATATGCACGGGAGAGGATACGCATCCAGCTGCGTGTATCTATTAATGGTCTGACTATAGTCTATGACCATCCGGGGTTTGTGTCCAGTTTTAACCACCACTACTTGCGCTCTCCATGGACTAGAGCTAGGTTGGATGATCCCTTCCTTGAGGAGCCACTGAACCTCAGATCGAATAAAGATCCGATCCTCAGCGCTGTAACGCCTGCTCTTGGTTGCGATAGGCTTGCAGCCTGGCACTAGATTCTCGAATAAGGATGGTGGGGTGATTCTGAGTGTCGAGAGGCTACACGTGGAGCGCGCTGGGCAATTTGGAGGCTGCTGTGCTCCCACTGAAAGTGGAGGGAGCGGCCCATCGTACTGCAGGGTTACACTCCTCAGGTGGACCATAAAGTCTAGTCCCAGGAGCATCGGAGCGCAAAGGTGCGGTAACACAAGGAGCCTGGCCCGCACCGTCAAGTTGACCACGCAGCTCCCTAGCACGGTAACAGACCAGGACCTCGACGCCATCGAAATTGTCTGTCTGACAGTCCGTACTCGGAGACCGCACCGTTTCACGGTGTCAGGGTGAATGAAACTCTCCGTGCTCCCGCTGTCAAGCAAACAATGAATTTGGCGTCCGTTTACCTCTATGTCCATCAAGGACTTGTCGAGTCTGTGAGGCTTGGCCTGGTCCAGGATGATTGACGCCACCGTTGGGTCTTGGGTGCCGCTGCAGGCAGCTGAGATGGTTGATGATGATGACCCCTGCTGGTCGCCCGTGGTCGGTGCCGACCAAAATGGCTGCGCCCATGGATTGCACGTGGTCGGTGGCGCTAAAAGTGGCAGCCCCTGCAGGTCGCACATGTCTTGCGTCTCCGTCGTCAGGAATGGCGGCGCTCTGGAATCGCACGTGGTGGAGGACCTCGAAGATGCTGGAGACAAGGATGCAGGCTCAGGAGAATCACACGCCGCACTGCTATGTTTGGAGGGTGGTTTGGTCCTGCAGACTTTGGCATAATGCCCTTTCTTTCCGCACGCAGAGCACAATACCGTTCTGGCTGGACATCGTTGCCGAGGGTGCTTCGCCAATCCACAGAAGTAACACCGCGGGCCACCAGGAGCTGCCGCCGTCGTCAGGTCCGAGGTTGGGAACACAATCGCGCAGTTTTTCGGAGCCGCTGAATAAAGCAGAGTCGGTGGCTGTAGTTGCCACGATGTTCCCACATGGTCGGTGGGGTACGTTTCTAGGCTTCTGGAGGCCGTCTGCATAGCGTCAGCCAATTCTACTGTCTTAGCGAGGTCTAGGTTACCTTGCTCTAACAGCCGGAGGCGAATGTACGACGAGCCGATTCCCGCCACAAACGCATCGCAGATCAAGTCGCTCGTATACTGGGCCACCGACACTGACTTGCTCTGGCGAGCTGCTGGAGTTCATCCAGGTACTGTTCTGTCGTTTCGCCGGGCTGCCGCCGTCGAGTGGCTAGAAGGTGTCGAGCATGGATCTCGTTTGGCGGTTTGTTGTACCGCTTCTTAAGTAGTTCGATGGCCCCTTTGTAGTCTTGGGCATCACGGATTGTTAAGTATACGGTGTCACTTACCCTCGCGTGGAGGACCCGCAGTCTATCGTCGTCATTTTGAATGGCTGTTGAGGCATCGATGTAGTCTTGAAAACACTTTAACCAATGGTCGAAAGTGTTCGTCGCTCCTGCCGCATGTGGATCTAGTGTAAGCCAATCGGGTTTCAACATTTACTCCATGGTTTTCAAAATTTTGATGTGGAGATGCCGGCATTGGACTGGGGTAAACACAGTAAGAAGTTTAACAACACCAGGTTAAAGTCCAACAGGTTTATTTGGTAGCAAAAGCCACACAAGCTTTCGGAGCTCCAAGCCCCTTCTTCAGGTGAGTGGGAATTCTGTTCACAAACAGAGCTTATAAAGACACAAACTCAATTTACATGAATAATGGTTGGAATGCGAATACTTACAACTAATCCAGTCTTTAAGAAACAAAACAACGTGAGTGGAGAGAGCATCAAGACAGGCTAAAAAGATGTGTATTGTCTCCAGACAAGACAGCCAGTGAAACTCTGTGGGGGTTACAAACAGTGTGACATGAACCCAATATCCCGGTTGAGGCCGTCCTCGTGTGTGCGGAACTTGGCTATCAGTTTCTGCTCAGCGACTCTGCGCCATCGTGTGTCATGAAGGCCGCCTTGGAGAACGCTTACCCGAATATCAGAGGCCGAATGCCCGTGACCGCTGAAGTGCTCCCCAACAGGAAGAGAACGGTCTTGCCTGGTGATTGTCAAGCGGTGTTCATTCATCCGTTGTCGCAGCGTCTGCATAGTTTCCCCAATGTACCATGCCTCGGGACATCCTTTCTTGCACCGTATCAGGTAGACAACGTTGGCCGAGTTGCAAGAGTATGTACCGTGTACCTGGTGGATGGTGTTCTCACGTGAGATGATGGCATCTGTGTCGATGATCCGGCACGTCTTGCAGAGGTTGCTGTGGCAGGGTTGTGTGGTGTCATGGTCACTGTTCTCCTGAAGGCTGGGTAGTTTGCTGTGGACAATGGTCTGTTTGAGGTTGTGCGGTTGTTTGAAGGCAAGAAGTGGGGGTGTGGGGATGGCCTTGGCGAGATGTTCGTCTTCATCAATGACATGTTGAAGGCTCCGGAGGAGATGCTGTAGCTTCTCCGCTCCGGGGAAGTACTGGACAATGAAGGGTACTCTGTCCACTGTGTCCCGTGTCAACGCGCCACAGCGAAAAGCCGCACCGACCTCCTCAGAAGACAAACACGGGACACAGTGGACAGAGTACCCTTCGTTGTCCAGTACTTCCCCGGAGCGGAGAAGCTACGGCATCTCCTCCGGAGCCTTCAACATGTCATTGATGAAGACGAACATCTCGCCAAGGCCATCCCCACACCCCCACTTCTTGCCTTCAAACAACCGCACAACCTCAAACAGACCATTGTCCGCAGAAAACTACCCAGCCTTCAGGAGAACAGTGACCATGACACCACACAACCCTGCCACAGCAACCTCTGCAAGACGTGCCGGATCATCGACACAGATGCCATCATCTCACATGAGAACATCATCCACCAGGTACACGGTACATACTCTTGCAACTCGGCCAACGTTGTCTACCTGATACGGTGCAAGAAAGAATGTCCCGAGGCATGGTACATTGGGGAAACTATGCAGACGCTGCGACAACGGATGAATGAACACCGCTCGATAATCACCAGGCAAGACTGTTCTCTTCCTGTTGGGGAGCACTTCAGCGGTCACGGGCATTCGGCCTCTGATATTCGGGTAAGCGTTCTCCAAGGCGGCCTTCATGACACACGACGGCGCAGAGTCGCTGAGCAGAAACTGATAGCCAAGTTCCGCACACACGAGGACGGCCTCAACCGGGATATTGGGTTCATGTCACACTATTTGTAACCCCCACAGAGTTTCACTGGCTGTCTTGTCTGGAGACAATACACATCTTTTTAGCCTGTCTTGATGCTCTCTCCACTCATGTTGTTTTGTTTCTTAAAGACTTGATTAGTTGTAAGTATTCGCATTCCAACCATTATTCATGTAAGTTGAGTTTGTGTCTTTATATGCTCTGTTTGTGAACACAATTCCCACTCACCTGAAGAAGGGGCTTGGAGCTCCGAAAGCTTGTGTGGCTTTTGCTACCAAATAAACCTGTTGGACTTTAACCTGGTGTTATTAAACTTCTTACTTTCAATATTTTGTCAGTAATAAAATTGATGCGCGATTAAATCACTCGGGAGGCTAGAATGTACCCGGGAAATAAAGGCTTTTATTACTGACAAGAATGGAGCACACTATATACAATACAATCCCAGACTAAAGGGTCTCCAGGCAGTGCAGTGACCTTATACTTCCCCTGGTAGGCGGAGCCAACTGGAGTGTACCACAGAACAATATCAACAGGTAGAACAGCCCAACCCTAACACCAACAGTAATTACAGTAACATATCTACAAACCCCATAGTGCTGACCATCCATGGCTCAGCACTCATAGTGGTAACCAACTATGGTTCACCAAACAAGGGCATTTCAAGCACAGCTAACTGGCACAATCACATGCTCAGAGTGTGTGAGTAAATCAAGTACAAGGTTCAAGGCCTATGATGAATTAGTCTATAAATGGACTTTGTTTTTTAAAGGGACGAAGGAGACATGATGGGTTATGCATCAGCTGCTGCAGCTGGACCAGTATTTTGTACAATGTAAATTGTTATGTGTTGTTAGCCCTGTTCAACTTTGTGTATTGTGAATAGTTTACACCTTGTGACTGTTCTCTTGCACTATTACGCCTCAGTAAAACCGGTTATCACAACTTAAACAGGGAAGATGTAGACCAGGTGGACATGGTCACATGAATGCTGGGATGACATGGGTACAAAAGGGGTCAAGTGTCAATAGTGCAGGAGTTCTCCCCTCGGTTGTGGGAAGACACACAGCATATAAGAACTGCTTAATATTATAAATAAACCTCTATTTTTGTTAGTCCCTGGTCGACATGTTATTGCAACCCAATACTTCTTCCCACTGGCTAATCACCCTAATTTGCCTTATCTTCTCACAGGGAGAACTCTCCACTGTCTTTACCTGCTTCATCAATAAAGTTCCCTCCATCATAAAGGCAGAAGTGGAGATGTTTTCTAATGCTTGTATAGTGTTCAATACCATTCATAATTTCATCCGTGGATGCCTGCATGCAGCAAGCCCATTCAGGCTTGGGCTAATAAGTGGCAAATAACAATTGTATCATACAAATGCCAGGCAATGACCATTTCCAGCAGAAGAGAATCTAACCATCTTCCCTTGGCATTCAACAACAATACCCCAGCATCAACATCCTGGGTGTCATTATCAGTCAGAAACTTAACTTGACCAGCTGCTGTAGCTACAAGAGCAAATAAGAAGTTAGGAATTCTATGATAAGTAACCCAACTCTTGATAACCCAAAGTCTCTCCCATCAGCTGCAAGACAAAAGTCAGAGGTGTGTTGTTCTCCCCAGTTGCCTTGATGAATACAGCTCAAGCAACAGTCAAGAAGCTCCATACCATAAAGGACAAAGCAGCCCATTTAATTGGTGTCCCATCCACCACTTTAAGTAGTTACTTCATCCACCACCAGCAAAGTGACAGTAGTCTGTACCATCTAGAAGATGCACAGCATCAACAAGGTTCCTTCGATAGCATTTTTTAAACCTTTGACCTCTAGCACCTTGAAGAACAAGAGCAACAAGTGCATAGGAATTCCACCACCTGCAAGCTCCCCTCCAAGTCACACACCATCCTGATATGGAAACATATCATCATAGTCACTGGGTCAACATCCTGGAACACCCTAACAGAAATGTTGGTGTACCTATATCACAAAGACCTTCTCAAAGACAATTAGGGATGGGCAATAAATGTTGACCTTGCAAGAAACACGCACATACCATGAACAAATAAATAAAATATTTCACTCATTCAATCAATGACAGAAGCATTGATCCCTCTAAATTATTTTCAGGCTCGGTAAAATCCTACATTTTTCTCCTCAGTAAAATCTATAGGAGTAAGCAGGTGTCCTGAGAACCAGAGCATCAGTGAACAAAATTGTTTACTTTGGCACGCAAAGGGATGTATTTTAGCAGATGTATTAATCCACTGAGAATAGATTCCTTAATGCTTGCATACAACCTCATTAAGCATTTGTCCATTAATATTATTAACATTAATTTCTAATGTAATTATGGAATTTGCTACTAAACAAAAAACACTTTGTGTATTGTTGGTTCCATTCAAGCATAATGTGAATAATGTTTTGAGTTATTAAAAGTATTTCAAATGTGCTTATAGCAGACATTTGGTACAAGTATAAGTGCATGTAATGAATGTGATTACCATGAAATGTTCTGTATTAGTCATAATTTTTCAAAGCTTTCTAGATTCAGCAATTGTGCATTTGAATTGGAAGTGCAAATGCCACTATTATTTAAGGAAAGGAGATAAGGATGAACCAGGAAATTACAGACCTGTCAGTTTAGCATAATTAGCGAGAAAGGTACTGAAATCTATCATTAGGGACAGAGTAACTGCACAGTCGAACGACAATAAGCTGATCAAAGACAATCAACATGGGTTTATAAAGCCAATATGACTTAGATATTCTGACGTTTTAAAATATTTTTAAAAGGGTTGCAGGTTGCTTTAAGAGCTGATCACAAGATTTGATGATGATGTCATTAGGGTGTTGCAGGGTGCTATTTTATATTCAGCTTTGTACTCTGCGCAGAGCAGAGAACATCTCTTCAATACATCTGTTGTTACTTTGAAAGCACTTGTGCAAACCATACCTTTCCTTGTTGCGCAAAAGCCCACACCCCTAACATAGTTGGGACATTACAAGCAGAATTACGTTGGTGACAAGTGGGATTTTGTTTCATTGGGAACATCAAGAAAAGATCCTAAATAGAAGACAAACAAATGGTGGGTCCTCACACTTCAAATGTTAGAAGATGGGAGAGAAGCAACAACAGGATTAAAGATCAAGTGCCAGGGCAGGAAGGCCAAGTAAGAAAAGGCTCTCTGTGTGGTTTTAAAAGAGGGCTTTTTTCTGATCAGAAAAGGGTGAGATTCCAGGAAGTATCTGGTATAGTTGACAAGAGTGGATGCTTTGCTGAACAGCTGGAGCTGTTTAGAAGAAAATGTGCATAAAGTCAATGATTTCCAGGGTAAAAATGGGAGTACTGGAAAGACAGTAAAAAGATATATACTGAACAGTCTCGAGTGCCTGCAAGAGAAATTGCACTTAATACATCTGCAAGAGAAATAGCGGGTCAGTTAAGATTCATGGGGCCTTTTGATGAAAAAAATAAATCATGGAATTCCTATGCTGAGCCTTTTCAGTACTTCGTACAACTGAATAAAATGGAAAAAGAGTTGCTCGTACCAGTTTTTCTCAGTGCAATAGGATCTATAACCTTCAACTTGCTCTGGAGCTTGGTTCATCCAACAAAGCCAGGAAACAAAATTTACAATTACTTGACAAAGATCCTTGAAGGGCATTACTCTCCAAAGCCAATGATCATCATGGAACGGTTCAGGTTCCACTGAAGGAATCGTGTGGAAGGTGAAAGCATTGCTCAGTTTGTGGCAACCTTAAGAAGGCTGGCACAACATTGTGAGTTTGGTGAGTCATTGGAAGATTCTCTTCAAGATCATCTAGTTTGTGGTCTCCAAAAAGAGACTATCAAAAGAAGATTGCTTACTGAACATGGCTTTGACTTTAAATACAGCAGTAGAAATCACAGTGTCAATGGAACTGGCAGCTAAAGGTGTTTCACAATTTGTTGCAGGAATGAAGATCCACAATTTGGGAACTGCCCATAAGAATTTAAAACAGCAACAAGCATGTTGTAGATGTGCCAAAATGGGTCATTCAGCGAGTGATAGTCAATGAAAGAATTGAGGCAAAATGGATCATATTTCAAAAGCTTGTTGGGCAAGACCAGTTTCCCTTGAGAAGGATAGTCAGAAGAAGAATCTGAGTACCTTCAATAATACAGAGTACTGGGCTAATGGTAAGATACTTGGTAGTGTGGATGAACAGAGGGATCTGGGTGTCCATGTGCTTAGATCCCTGGAAGTTGGCACCCAGGTTGATAGGGTTGTTAAGAAGGCATACGGTGTGTTAGCTTTTATTGGTAGAGGGATTGAGTTTCGGAGCCAGGAGGTCATGCTGCAACTGTACAAAACTCTGGTGCGGCCGCATTTGGAGTATTGCGTACAGTTCTTGTCGCCGTATTATAGGAAAGATGTGGAAGTGTTGGAAAGGGTGCAGAGGAGATTTACCAGGATGTTGCCTGGTATGGTGGGAAAATCGTATGAGGAAAGGCTGAGGGGCTTGAGGTTGTTTTCGTTAGAGAGAAGAAGGTTAAGAGGTGACTTAATAGAGGCATACAAGATGATCAGAGGATTAGATAGGGTGGATAGTGAGAGCCTTTTTCCTTGGATGGTGTTGGCTAGCACGAGGGGACATAGCTTTAAATTGAGGGGTGAGAGATATAGGACAGATGTTAGAGGTAGGTTCTTTACTAAGTAGTAAGGGCGTGGAATGCCCTGCCTGCAGCAGTGGTGGACTCGTCAACGTTGAGAGCATTCAAGTGGTTATTGGATAAACATATGGATGATATTGGAATAGTGTAGATTAGAGGGGCTTTAGTTTGGTACCACTGGTCGGCGCAACACCGAGGGCCGAAGGGCCTGTACTGCGCTGTAATGTTCTATGTTCTATGTTCAAGAAAAAGAACAAATTACATTCTACAAAAAGAATTTACAACATGGAAGAAAATAATTACAACTGGGAAGAAGAGAATGTCCAGAAATATAATGAAGATCTCCAACTGAGTGGCATAGTGGCACAGTGGTTAGCACTACTCCCTCATAGTACCAGAAACCCGGGTTCAATTCCAGCCTCAGGTCACTGTCTGTGTGGAGTTTGCACATTCTCCCTGTGTCTGCGTGGGTTTCCTCCGTGTGCTCTGGTTTCCTCCCGCACTCCAAAGATGTGCGGGTTAGGTCGATTGGCTATACTAAATTGCCCCTTAGCATCAGGGGGATTAGCATGGTAAATGTATGGGGTTACAGGGATGGAGCCTGGGTGGGATTGTTGTTGGTGCAGGCTCGATGGGCCAAATGGCCTCCTTCTGCGCTGTAGGGATTCTATGATCCTATAACTGAATGTCTTATTCATACAGGGTGAATCACACCAATTCTGGGTGATTCTGAAGTTAAGTAGACAACGTATTAGGATGGAGGTTGATATTGGTGCTGCTGTACCTTAAATTCCTGAGACTACTTAACAATAAAAGCTAAAGACTCTTCCTTTAAAATCAGCTGATGTGATTTTAAAGACATACACAGAAGAGATTGTGCCATTAAAATATTACATCATGATCAAAGTAGAGTTGAGCGGAAAACAACGGAGTTGCCCCTCCATGTGGTCTGTGGTAATTTTCCAGCTCTATTTGGGAGATCATGGTTGGAGATGATAAAGTTTAACTGGAATGCGGTCAACAAACTGATCAATGCTAAAACAGGCCTAAAACACCTTATGAATAAATACAAGAGGTGGAGATGCCAGTGTTGGACTGGGGTGGACATAGTAAGGAGTCTCACAACACCAAGTTAAAGTCCAACAGGTTTATTTAGGTTTATTTGGAATCAAGAGCTTTTGGAGCGCTGCTCCTTCATCAGGTGAGTGGAGGTTGGTTCACAAAGACGGCATATATAGGCAAAGACACAATTACAGATTGGAATGTGAAAAATGGTTGGAATGCGAGTCTTTACAGGTAATCAAGTCTTTACAGGTACAACCAGTGTGCGTGGAGAGAGAGATAATCACAGATTCAAGATGTGTGAATTGTCTCAAGCTAGAACAGTTAGTAGGATTTTGCAAATCCAGGCTGTATGGTGGGGGTTACAAATAATGTGACATGAACCCAAGATCCCGGTTGAGGCTGTCCTCATGCGTGCGAAACTTGGCTATCAGTTTCTGCTCGGCGATTCTGCGTTGTCGTGTGTCTTGAAGGCCACCTTGGAGAATGCTTACTCAAAGATCAGAAGCTAAATACTCTTGATTGCTGAAGCGCTCCCCAACTGGAAGGGAACACTCCTGCCTGGCGATTGTTGTGTGTTGCATTCATCCATTGTCGTACATGCCTCAGGGCATCCTTTCCTGCGGTGTATGAGGTAGACAATGTTGGCCAAGTTGCATGAGTATGTACCATGTACCTGGTGGGTGATGTTCTCATGTGTGATGGTGGTATCCATGTCGATGATCCGGTTAGTCTTCCAGAGGTTGCCATGGCAGAGTTGTGTGGTGTCATGGTCGCTATTCTCCTGAAAGCTGGGTAGTTTTCTGCGAACAATGGTCTGTTTGAGGTTGGGCGGTTGTCTGAACGCAAGTAGTGGGGATGGCCTTGGCGAAATGTTCATCGTCATCGATGACATGTTGAAGACTCCGAAGAAGATGTTGCCATTTCTCTGCTCCGGGGAAGTACTGGATGACGAAGGGTACCCTGTTGGTCATGTCCCGTATTTGTCTTCTGAGGAGGTCGGTGCAGTTTTTCGCTGTGACGTGTCGGAACTGTCAATCGATGTGTCAAGCGCTACATCCCATTCTTACAAGGGTGTCCTTCAGAGTCTGTAGGTGTCTGTTGTGTTCCTCCTCGTCTGAGCAGATCCTGTGTATACGGAGGGCTTGTCCATAGGGGACGGCTTCTTTAACATGTTTAGGGTAGAAGCTGGAGAAGTGGAGCATTGTGAGGGCTTGTGGTAGAGTGAAGTACTGAAGTGTCCGTCCTTGATGGAAATCATAGAATCCCTACAGTGTAGAGGAGGCCATTCGGCCCATCAAGTCCACACCGATCACAATCCCACCCTGCCCCTATTTCCATAATCTCACATATTTACCCTGCTAATCCCCCTGACACTAGGGTCAATTTAGCATAGCCAATCAACTTAACCCACACATCTTCGGACTATGGGAGGAAACCGGAGCACCCGGAGGAAACCCACGCAGACACGGGGAGAATGTGCAAACTCCACACAGACAGTGACCCGACGTTGGAATTGAACCTGGGTCCCTGGTGCTGTGAGGCAGCAGTGCTAACCACTGTGCCACCGGGCCGCCACTGTGCCACCATGCCGACCGCGTGTGTCCAAGAATGCAACTGATTCTGGAGAGTAGTCCATGGTGAGTCCGATGGTGGGATGGAAATTGTTGATGTCATCGTGTAGTCTTTTCAGTGATTCTTCACTGTGAGTTCAAAGGAAGAAAATGTCATCGATGTATTTGGTGTATAACATTGGTTGAATACAAAATTGTATTCAAAGAGACATTTGGCTCAATGAAGGGAGTTCAGGTGAAACTCAAGATAAAGCGTAATGGTCAACCAAAAAGCCTCAAAGCATGAGCGGTGCCATATGCAATTCGTCCCAAGGTCAAAAAACAATTAGTATGACTTTTTAACACTGGTGTGTTATATATAGATGGTTACAATGAGTGATTTGGCTACTCCAATCTTTCCTGCCATAAAACCAGATGGTTCAGTTAATATTTGTGGTGATTTTAAAACAACAAATCCAATGTTGTATGCTGATCAGCATTCACTTCCTTTAATTGAAGATTTGTTTACTTGGCTATCATTTGAACTGAAATTCAGTGCGACTGATCTTTCACAAGCATACTTACAGATGAATACAGCTGCTGAATCGCAACCATTGCTTTGCATTGTTACTCATAAAGGTCATTTTCATAAAGGTCTGGTGTATAATGTTACCTGGATGATAATCTAATTACAGGGTCCAGTGAACATGAACATTTGAATAATTTAGAATAATTTTTGAAACGTCTTCAAGCACATCGTCTGCATATCAAGAAATAAAAGTGTGACTTTTTCCAGACATCAGTCCAGTATTTGGGTTACATCATTGATAGTGAAGACCTACATAAAGCAACTAAAAAGATGGAAGCTATTTTAGAAGCACCACGTCTGACAAGTGTGACACAATTGAGGTCCTTTCTAGGCTTCAGAAATTATTATGGCAAATATGTTCCCAACTTAACTCATTATTAAAGCCATTACAAAACTTATTCTGCATGAAACAGTCATGGGACTGGGCAACAGAATGTGAGAAAGCAAACAAGGATGTCAAAGATGCTTTGCAGAAGTCTGAAGTATTGGTTCATTTTAATCTGAAGCTACCATTACTACTTGCCCATCCCTAATTGTCTTTGAGAAGGTGATTGTGAATCTAGCTATGCTCAGCTAGAAAAAGAAGCATTGAGTATAAATTTTGGCGTACACAGGTTTCATCATTATTTATATGGTTGTCATTTCACATTATTGACCGATCATTGACCCTTAACTAATAGTTTTGGGCCATATAAAGGCATACCGTCATTAGTTGCTAGCCAATTGCAAAGATGGTCACTGATCCTATCTGCACAGTTCTGTGGTATAAAGTATTTTCAGTCAGAGTGCTATGCTAATATGATGCTTTATCATGCTTACCTTTATCTATTGAATAGATACCACCAATTAGTTTTGCAAATATTCTTTCGTTTTTGCAAGTAAATCATTTGCTTGTGACAGCTTTTCAAGTTCAGAGACATTCTACAAATGATCCCGAGATGGGGCAGGTGATGGATCTCATATTGAAAGGAACAATAACAGGAACACATCATTCACATCCTGATTTGAAACCATGGGGGCAATTTTACCAAACATGGCAGAGCTTTGGTTCTGGTGAAAAACATAGCATGAACAGGCCAGTTTTCTCTCCAAATCTTACCACCTCTTCCCGAAAAAACAGGTAGACATGTTTCACGCCGTCATGTAGGGGGGCGGAGCCTGAACACACAGGCAACGCCCTGCTGCACTGAGATCGGTGCATTCATCCCTCACCCCCTGATCGGAGCTGGCATTTACCACCCCTCCTAATCGGAGTTGACATTTCTCCACCCCACAACACCACGCCCCCCCAGCTATCAGTGCCACCACCCCCTCTTCTCCCCAGTATCAGACCCCTAACCCACCCCCAGCAATCAGTGCCACCATCCTCCCTTCCCCCCAATATTGGACCCCTAACCCCCCCCCCCCCCCAGCAATCAGTGCCACCACTCTCTCTACCCCCCAATAGCGGACCCCTAATCTCCCCAAGCAATCAGTGCCAACACTCCCCCACCCCCTCTCCCACAACATCAAACTCCTACCCGCACCCTGCCCCCAGCCACAGAATCAGTACTGGCAACCCCCTGTCCCTGAACGTCGGACTCCTATCCCCTTAAACCCCCACCCACACAGTCAATGTTATCATTCACCTCCACCCCCAAAATGCCCAACGCTGGCATCCCCACCTCCCATGCCTGCCCCCCCCCAGCCCCCACTACCACAAATAAGTGAATTCTCCCCTCCCCCATAAGGCTCCCACTGGGGTCTGCCCTTGATGCAGCCCCCAGCATAAGTTGTCACTACCAAATGGACACTGCCAGGTTGACACTGCCAGGTTGGCATGGGCATGGTGACAACCTGGTAGTGCCAACCTATACCAAGAGGCAGTGCAAGGGGGCATTTCCAGGCCACTGCCTGGCCATGTCCCTCTCCCCTGGGGGCTATTCTTACCTTTACACCCCTGGGAAGATCGCCACGGCAGGTTCACATCTTTGTGAACCCTATTGTAAACTGTGTTGAAGTGACATAATGTTGGTTTGAATATATGTGTGTGGTCAATATCTGTCAGGGGTCTTTAATTATTAAAATGAATGTAAATAATGTTCACGCACATAATGAACATGAACCTGATTTCATCACTGGTGAGGGGTGGTGAAAATCAGAACTTGCGTACTCACCGGCAAGAACCATGACTCTGGGGTTTCAATGAATCTTGAGCCCCTGCCGTCATTCCTATGGACAGCAAGTATGAGCTCAAAATCCAACCCCTCCACCACCATATGTGTCAAGAAAGCTTGAGTTGACCATCAAAGGTGGGTATCTATTGTGGGGAATCAGAATGATAATTCCTCCTGGTCTGGGTGGAAGACTTCTTAAACAATTACATGAAGGACATCCTTGTCCTGGTGAAGGAATTAGCACATAGTTATTTTTGGTGGCTGGGTTTGGATGCTCAGATTGAAGAAAAGTGGGGTTGTGTCAATACTGTGCATGAATAATGCCTTTATACCGTAAAATGCCATGGCAATAGTTACATCTAGATTTTGGTGGTCCATTTAAGGATTACATGTTCTTAGTCATAATTGATGCACACTCAAAGTGGGCAGAAGTTGTTATCATGAGATTTACTACATCTGAACATACCATCGAAAAACTTGATGAAATTTTTACAAGATTTGGTAAACTGGAACAGATTGTTAGCAATAGTGGTTCACAGTTTATTTCAGACCAGTTTGAGGATTATCTCAAAGTAAATGGTATTCAGCATATAAAATCTGCTCCTTATCATCCATCAACTGATGGATTAGCTGAAAGATTCATACAATCCTTGAAATATTCTTTAAAAGCTTCAAACAAGCAAGGTTCATTATCACGTCATGTGAATAGCTTTTTGACATCTTATGTGACTACCTAAAATTCACCTACATTACTATACCCACTCTCTGCCTCCTTTGGGCAAGCCAGTTCAGGATCCACAGGGCAGCAGCCCCTTGGATCCCATGCCCTCTCACTTTTTCTAGAAGCCTTGCATGGGGACCTTATCGAATGCCTTGCTAAAATCCATATAAACCACATCTACCGCTTTCCCTTCGTCAATGTATTTAGTCACATTTTCGAAGAATTCCACCAGGCTCGTAAGGCACGATCTGCCTTTGACAAAGCCATGCTGAGTATTCTTGAACATACTAAACCTCTCTAAATGCTCATAAATCCTGTCCCTCAGGATCTTCTCCATCAGCTCACCAACCACTGAGGTTAGACTCACCGGTCGGTAATTTCCTGGGCTATCCCTATTCCCCTTCTTGAAAATAGGAACCACATCTGCAATCCTCCAATCCTCCGGCACCTCTCCCGTCTCCATCGATGATGCAAAGATCATCGCCAGAGACTCTGCAATCTCTTCCCTCGCCTCCCGCAGTAACCTGGGGTACATCCCATCCAGACCCGGCGACTTATCTATCTTGATGCCATTTGTTAAAGTCCACATACTCAATCTTTTCAGTCCACCACAAGCCCGCAGTAGATCCACCCAGGTCCTTCTCCTCTGTGAAAACCGAGGCAAAATACTCATTAAGCACCTCTGCCATTTCTACTGGTTCCGTACAGATTTTCCCGCCTTCACCTTTTATAGGCCCTATTCCTTCACGTCTCATCCTTTTACTCTTCACGTATTTATAGAATGTCTTAGGGCTTTCCTTAATCCTACCTGCCAAGGCCTTCTCGTGACCCCTTCTGGCTCTCCTAATTTCCTTCTTTAGTCCCTTCCTACAAGCCGTATACTCATCTTGATCCCTATCTTCGCCAAGCTCTCTGAACCTTTTGTATGCTTTCCTTTTCTTCTCGATGAGGTCCCGCACAGCTTTCGTGTACCACGTTTCCTTTAACCTACCAACTCCTCCCTGTCTGCTCGGAACGTTGTCCTGTAGATAGTGTGCACAGCCACACAGCTTGTGTGGCTTTTGCTACCAAATAAACCTGTTGGACTTTAACCTGGTGTTGTTAAACTTCTTACTGTAGAACTCTAGACAGACATTCCTTGAAAAACTGCCACCTCTCTTCAGTACATTTCCCCGAGAATACTTCCTTCCAATTTACTCCTCTAATTTGCTGCCTTATGTCTTCATATTTCCCCTTACTCCATATAAACGCTTTCCTAGCTCGCCTGATCCTCTCTTTTTCCAATGCAAGCATAAAGGAGATAGAGTTATGATCGCTATCCCCAAGATGCTCTCCCATCTGACACCTGTCCAGGTTCATTGGTCAGTATCAGATCAAGTACAGCCTCTCCTCTTGTAGGCCTGTCCACATGCTTTGTCAGGAAACCCTCCTGAACATACTTAACGAACTCCTCCCCATCCAATCCTCTTACCCTAGGGATATTCCAATCTATGTTTGGGAAATTAAAGTCTCCCATCACAACAACTCTGCTATTATTGCAACTCTCCAGGATCCGTTTCCCTATCTGCTCCTCCACCTCCCTGTTACTATTGGGCGGCCTATAGAAAACTCCCAGCAAAGTGATCGACCCCTTCCCACTCCGAACTTCCCTCCACAGCATACACCTTCTCTACAGCTGTGACACTATCCCTGATCAGCAGTGCCACTCCACCCCCTCTCTTGCCCCCCTCCCTGTCCTTCCTGAAACATCTGAATCCTGGCACCTGGAGTATCCAGTCCTGTCCCTGAGACATCCAAGTTTCCGTAATGGCCACCACATCACACTTCCAGCCATCGATCCACGCTCTGAGCTCATCCCCTTTATTCACTATACTCCTGGCATTAAAGTAAACACATCTCAATCCTTTGGTCTGAGCTCTCCCCTTCTCTATCCCCCGTCCATCCTCCCTCCTGCACTGTCTATAACCCTTCTCTATTTGTGAGCTAACTTCCTCGCTCTCAGTCACCTCGTATCGATCCCCTCCCCCCAACCTATCTAGTTTGAACTCTCCCCAGTAGTCTTAGCCAACCTTCCCACCAGGATATTGGTTTCAAGTGCCACCCGTCTTTTGTGTACAGGTCACACCTGCCCCTAAAGAGGTCCCAATGGTCCAGGAACCTGAATCCCTGCCCCCTGCACCAGTCCCTCAGCCACACATTCATTCTACACCTTACTCCATTCCTGCCCTCACCTTCCTGTGGCACAGGCAGCAATCTTGAGATTACTACCTTTGCTTTCCTCCTTCTCAGCTGTCTCCCTAATTCCCTATACTCTCTTTTCATGACCCCTTCCCCCTTCCTTCCCACATCAGCGGTACCAATATGTACCGTTACCTCTGGCTCCTCTCCCTCCCCCCTCAGGAACTCTGGGACTCGACCAGCGACATCCTGGATCCCAGCCCCAGGGAGGCAGACCACCATCCGAGACTCCCGCCTGCCTCCGCAAAAACGCCTGTCCGACCCCCTTACTGACGAGTCCCCGATTAACACTGCCTTCCTCCTCTTTTCCTTAGCCCTGTGAGTTACAGGGCCGAACTCCACTCCGGTGACACGGCCACTGCTGCTTCCCCCAGGCGGGCTGTCCCCCCCAGCAGTACTGGGGTATAGATGGGTCTTTTTCTAAATGGAGGTCGGTCACCAGTGGTGTGCCCCAGGGATCTGTTCTGGGACCCTTGCTGTTTGTCATTTTCATAAATGACCTGGATAAGGAAGTGGAGGGATGGGTTGGTAAGTTTGCCGACGACACGAAGGTTGGTGAGGTTGTGGATAGTCTGGAGGGATGTCAGAAGTTACAGAGGGACATAGATAGGATGCAAGACTGGGCGGAGAAGTGGCAGATGGACTTCAACCCAGATAAATGCGTAGTGGTCCATTTTGGCAGGTCAAATGGGATGAAGGAGTACAATATAAAGGGAAAGACTCTTAGTACTGTAGAGGATCAGAAGGACTTTGGGGTCCGGGTCCATAGGACTCTAAAATCGGCCCCGCAGGTGGAGGAGGTGGTTAAGAAGACATATGGTGTGCTGGCCTTTATCAATCGAGGGATTGAGTTTAGGAGTCCGGGGATAATGATGCAGCTATATAAGACCCTCGTCAGACCCCACTTGGAGTACTGTGCTCAGTTCTCATTACAGGAAGGTGTGGAAAAGATTGAAAGGGTGCAGAGGAGATTTACAAGGATGTTGCCTGGATTGAGTGGCATGCCTTATGAGGATAGGCTGAGGGAGCTTGGTCTTTTCTCCTTGGAGAGACGTAGGATGAGAGGAGACCTAATAGAGGCATATAAGATGTTGAGAGGCATAGACCGGGTGGACTCTCAGAGGCTTTTTCCCAGGGTGGAAATGGTTGCTACGAGAGGACACAGGTTTAAGGTGCTGGCGGGTAGGTACAGGGGAAATGTTAGGGGGAAGTTTTTCACACAGAGGGTGGTGGGCGAGTGGAATCGGCTGCCGTCAGTAGTGGTGGAGGCAAACTCAATAGGGTCTTTTAAGAGACTCCTGGATGAGTACATGGGACTTAATAGGATGGAGGGTTATAGGTAGGCCTAGAAGGTAGGGATATGTTCGGCACAACTTGTGGGGCCGAAGGGCCTGTTTTGTGCTGTAGTTTTTCTATGTTTCTATGTTTCTTCTACTACTCTCAAAGAGAAAATTGAGAATTACATTTGAGTTGTTATTACCTCCAGGAACATCAGAGATAGTAGAGCGTCAACAACAATCTCAAGTTGCTAGACTAGAAGTGAGGGCAAAACAACACTCATTTCAACAAGAAGATCGAGTGTTTGCATGTAATTATGCCATGAGTGAGAAATGGGCACCAGCCATAGTTTTAGCAATAACAGGACCAATTTCTGACATGGTTCAAACCAAAGATGAACTCGTTTGGTGACCCATTGTTGTCATCTCAAAATGATTTCTTAGAAACATCTCCAAAAGTACAACTTCCTTAGTCCCTCGTGTTGTGAATATTACTATGGAAGACTTAGTTGAATCTGAATTGTCTAATGATTGCATCTCTGCTGCAATCCCGAATGTGAATGAAAAAAATTGTTCCAAGAGAAGAAGTTTCTATTGAAGTTCCAAATCATACTTCTAGAGCCAAATTCCAGGCATTGCATACTACAAAAAGGAATAGACGTTGTCGTTAATGTATATTGTGAACAGTTGTGGCCCCAGCGCTGATCCCTGTGGCAATCCGCTAGGTGCAGGTTGCCATTCAGAAAATGCCCCTCTCATCCCAATTTTCTGGGTGCAATCTTTCCAAACAAATTCTAAGGGCGCCATTTTGCCAACCATTCACGCCACAGTCCCACTGCAGCGAAGTCAGACAATTTGGCACCCAGCCAAATCTCCGTTCACTGCCGCAGGATGAAAAATCCTGCCGGCATGAACAGCTGTAACATTCCAGCCGATATGTCCAATGAGTGAGAAAGTGGGAGTTATTTGCGTCAGTTTTTTTGACAAGACATATGGACCGCAATTTTTCGACACTTAGTGCAATGAAAGAGTCGCCTGACGATTCTTGGCGGCGTGGACCCTCCAGGCACGCGACACAGGCTAAGTGGCCGCTTCTGTATGACTTTAACAAGGAGACGCTGCCCGAGCTGGCGGCAATTCCCAACCTGAGGACCCCCAGACCGGCACGAGCCCCCCCACACCCCAGCACCCATGCAACCCCCCCACCCCACTCCGGGGGGTTGGTGCTCAATGGTACTCACCTTCCCACTCCCCTTCGATACTGCTGCGTCTGGCCCAGATTTTGTAGGCCATCTGTGATTCCTAACAGCGTGATAACAAAGAACAAAGAAAATTACAGCACAGGAACAGGCCTTTCGGCCCTCCAAGTCTGCATCGACCATGCTGCCCAACTGAACTAAAACCCCCTATCCTGCTGGGGACCATATTCCTCTATTCCCATTCTATTCATGTATTTGTCAAGATGCCCCTTAAAAGTCACTATCGTATCTGCTTCCACTACCTCCCCCAGCAGCGAGTTCCAGGCATTTACCACCCTCTGTGTAAAAAACTTGCCTCGTACATCTCCTTTAAACCTTGCCCCGCGCACCTTAAACTTATGCCCCCTAGTAATTGACTCTTCCACCGTGGGAAAAAGCTTCTGACTATCCACTCTTCCATGCCTCTCACAATCTTGTAAACTTCTATCAGGTCACCCCTCATTCCAGTGAGAGCAAACCAAGTTTCTCCAACCTCTCCTCATAGCTAGTGCCCTCCATACCAAGCAAGGTCCTGGTAAATCTTTTCTATACCCTCTCCAAAGCCTCCACATCTTTCTGGTAGTGTGATGACCAGAATTGAACACTATATTCCAAGTGCGGCCTAACTAAGGTTCTATAAAGCTGCAACATGACTTGCCAATTTTTAAACTCAGTGCCCTGGCTGATGAAGGCAAGCATGCCGTATGTCTTCTTGACTACCTTCTCCACCTGCGTTGCCATTTTCAGTGACCTGTGTACCTGTACACCCAAATCCCTCTGCCTATCAAACTCTTAAGGATTCTGCCATTTACTGTATATTTCCTATCTGTATTAGACCTTCCAAAATCACATTTGTCCGGATTAAACTTCATCTGCCATCTTTCCCCCAAGCCTCCAACTGATCTATACCCTGCTGCATCCTCTGATGGTCCTCACCACTATCCACAAATCCACCAATCTTTGTGTTGTCTGCTAACTTACCAATCAAACCAGTTACATTTTCCTCCAAATCACTTATATATATTACAAACAGCAAAGGTCCCAGCACTGATCCCTGAGAAACGTCACTTGTCACAGCCCTCCATTCAGAAAAGCACCTTTCCACTGCTACTCTCTGTCTTCTATGACCGAGCCAGTTCTGTATCCATCTCTATGACACTTTGCCAGCTCACCAGTGATCCCACACGACTTCATCTTCTGCACCAGTCTGCCATGAGGGACCTTGTCAAAGGCTTTACTGAAGTCATGTAGACTGTGATGTCATGCGTTTTGGGTGTGAAGCAGATCGCGCCAGGAAAAAGTGGCTGGGAAGATACCAAACTGCTTGATGCCAGGCTCCAATCTGATTTTTTTTCTCCCACACTATTTTCCAGCCTCACCACACTAATCGACCAGTGCGATGGGGTGGAAAGTTATCGCCCTCTGTCTTCTATCAGTTAGGCAATTCTCTATCCTTGCTAATGTACTACACCCAAAACCATGGGCTCTTACCTTATTAAGCAGCTTTGTATGAAGGTACCTTATTGAAAGTTAAGTGGCAATCCAAGTATATTACATCTACTGGTTCCCCTTTATCTATCCTGCTCCCACTACCAGTTCAAAGAATTCTAATGAATTTGTGAAGCATGGTTTCATGAAGCCATGCTGACTCTGCTTGATTATATTATGGATTTCGAAATACTCTGCTATTGCATCTTTTATAATGGACTCGTGACAAATGTTGAGCTGATTTGACTATAGTTACCCGTTTCTTTTTATATCTCCCTTTCTTTTTTAGTAAGGGTTTACATGGGCAGTTTTCTAATCCTCTGGTGCTTTTCCAGGATTTAAGGGAGATTACTAGCAGTACATCCACTGTTGTTGTATCTACTTCCTTTAATATCCTATGGTGCAACCATCAGGTCCAGGTCCATTAGTTTCCCTAATATTTTTCTCGAGTGATAGTTATATTTATTTCCTCCCTGCCCCTGCCTTTTGCTCCTTGATTATTTAGTATTTTTGGAATATTATTAATGTCTTGCACCATGAAGACTGGTGCAAAGTATTTGTTTAACTCCTTTGTCATTTTCTGGTTCCCCATTATTATTTCCCAGTCTCATTCTCTAAGGGATATATGTTCTCTTTGGCTTCTCTATTCCTCTTTATATACTTCAACAAATGTTACTGTCCATTTTATATTACTTGCTAATTTGTCCTTAAAGTTAATCTTCTCCCTCTTTTTTGTCATCTTTTGTTGGTTTTTAAACCTTTCCCAATCCTCGATCTTAATAACCTTTGTCACATTGTATGTTTGTTCTTTCAGTTTAGTACTATCCTTAATTCGCTTGGTTAACCATTGTTGATTTATCCCCTTCCTGGAATTCTTCTTCCTCACTGAGATATATATTTGTTGTGAGTCATGAACTATTTTCACAAACATCTGCCATTGCTGATCAACCATGTTTCCTGCTAATCTCCTTTCCCAGTCCACTCCCACCAACCCTAACCTCATTCCTTTACAATTACAATTACAATTACAGTCCAAAGATGTGCAGGTTAGGTTGATTGGCCATGTTAAAATTGCCCTTAGTGTCCTGAGATGCGTAGGTTAGAGGGATTAGTGGGTAAAATATGTAGGGATGTGGGGGTAGGGCCTAGGTGGGATTGTGGTCGGTGCAGACTCGATGGGCCAAATGGCCTCTTTCTGTACTGTAGGGTTTCTATGATTCTTCTATGCTTCTATTACTCTTATTTAAGTTTAGCACAGCTGTTTCTGACCCAAGTTTCTCACCCTCAAACTGAATGCTAAATCAAACATGTTATGGTCACTGTTTCTTCGGGGATCATTTACTCTGAGATTGCTTATCAAACATATCCCGTTACACATTACCTGATCCCTGGTTGGATCACAACATATTGTCCATGGCTAAATGTCTCAAATATACTCTATGAATTCTTTCTCATGGCTACCTATACCATTTCGATTTCCCAATCTACATGAAGATTGAATTCACCTATGATAAATGTACTGCATTTTTTACAAGCTCTCATTATCTCCTGATTTGTTCTCCATCCTACAGTACAACTACTGTTAGGGGCCCCACCAGTGTCTTCTTCCCCTTGTTATTTCTTACCTCCACCCATCTGGATTCTACATCTTCCAATCCAAGATCATTACTTACTGTTATAACTATTCCATCTCGTACTAACAAAGCTACCCCACCACCCTTTCCTTCTTGCCTGTCCTTATGTAAGGCCACATATTCCTGAATATTTAGTTCCCAGCTTTGATTTCCTTGTAACCACATCTCTGCAATGGCTATATCATACCCAATGGCTATATCATACCCATTAAACTCAATTTGTGCTGTTAATTCATTTATTTTGTGCCAAATACTATGTGCATTTATGTAAAGAGCTATTAATTTTGCCTTGTTAATATTCTTTCCCTTTTGATCCTATTTTCTACTTTTTTTTGTTTGTGAGCTCTGTCCTTTCCTGTCACACACTGAGTATGATTACCTAAATAGCTGCCTTATAATGCTGCCATGTCCTTTTGGTTTGTAAGCCTACATATCCCTTCTCCAGAACCATTCCCCACCACTCCCCCCACCACCATCTAGTTCGTTAAAGCCTTCTCTACTTCCCTAGTTATATGGTTTGTCTTTTAATCCACCAATCTCTCTGAGATGGGTATCCCTGAGCTAGCACATACTACGTGTAAATTGGGTGACTTGCTGTGAAAAAATGACACTTAGTTGCTGTTTGGAGTATCCATGGAATGTTGGGAGATAGATTTCTTTGATCCCGCTATCTGCAGAAAAAGGCAGCACAGAAGCCAGACAAAATTGCTCTTACTCCTCCTCCCTGTTGCACAGTTAAAGCTGTCATCTTTTGGATGAGATATTAACCTGAGGCCCAATCTGTTCTCTCAGATGGATGTGGAAGATCCAATGGTACTATTTCAGATATTAATAGGGGAGTTATCCCTGGTGTCCTGGTCAATGTTTATCCCTGAATCAGTATCACAATAACAGATTATCTGGTCATGTCATTATTACATTTTTGTTTGTGGAAGCTTGCTATGCACAAATTGGCTGATATGTTCCTACATTACTGTGGTGAACCATCGTTGGTTCCCACTGTGGGGTTGTTCTAATGTTGTTGTTGGGCTAGGGTGTTCACACTGTGGGATTGTTCTAATGTTGTTGTTGGGCTAGGGTGTTCACACTGTGGGATTAATACACCTGTGGTTGTTACTGTTGTGGCACATCCCAGTCGGGCTCCGCCTCCTGGGAGAGGTATAAGACCCTCTGCTCGGGCGGGACCTCGTCAGTCTGGGGTGGTGTACTTACGTTCTAGTAGTTCCATTGTTAGGCAATAAAAGCCTTCAGTTACCGAAGCCTTGTGTCTTGAGTTCGATTGACGTGCATCAATTTTATTGCCTAACACTAAGCTCTCGACGGAAAGGAGAGTATGGAACAAATCCTAAAGCCAGAGCGTCTGACGCTGGATCCACGTGCGGTCGGCGCCTCTAACACCTTCGACCACTGGCTGAAGTGTTTTGAGGACTACCTGGCAGCCTCTGCAGCGGTCATCACAGATGACGACAGACTCCGGGTCCTCCATGCGAGGGTAAGCGACACTGTCTACCTCGCGATCCGTGCGGCCACCACTTACCCGAGGGCCCTCGAGCTTTTAAAAAAGCGCTACACGAGACCTCCCAAATAGATCCTCGCTCGTTACCTCCTCGCTACACGACGTCGGCAGTCGGGCGAAACCATGGAGGATTACGCCAATGAGCTCTTGCAGCTTGCCAGGGGCTGCGACTGCAAAACTGTGTCGGCTGAGCAGTATATGTATGACCTCGCCCGAGATGCGTTTGTGGCAGGGGTGGGGTCTTCGTACATCCGTCTCAAGCTGCTGGAAAAGGGGAATCTCAACCTGACCCAAGCTATGGAGATGGCTGAAATGCTTGAGGCGGCTTCGAAGAGCTTGGTCCTGTATCCGGAGGACCACGTGGAGACAACGTGGCAGGAGCAGTCACAAATCCCTCCTCGCCCCACGGGCTCGAAGTGCAGTGTTATGGCGTGCTCCCATGTAGACCCGACGACGGCGGCAGCCCCAGGCGGCCCGCGGTGCTACTTCTGCGGAGGAGCCAAGCATCCACGACAAAAGTGTCCTGCTAAAGCGGTGGTCTGTAATCAATGCGGTAAAAAGGGGCACTACGCGAAGGTCTGCAGATCAAAGCCCAAGAACGGCAGTGCAGCCTGTGACCCTTCAGAACGGGGATCATCACCATCGACGTCGAAGTACCCACGGGGTTTGTCCACGTGCGAGTCCAGGACGACGCCATTGTGGTCGACGGAGTCGGAGGAGGATGACCACCAGGAGTCGCTATGCTTGGCGCCCTCAACCATGTGCGATTCATGGGGGCGGCCATTTTGGTCGACGACGACCAGAAGCGACCAGCAGGGGTCCTCAGCATCGACCTCAGCTGCCTGCAGTGAAGTTCAAGGGCCAACGGTGGCGTCGATCACCCTGAACCAGGCTAAGCACCACAGGCTTGACTGTTCAATGATGGACATAAAGGTAAATGGTCATGCAATTTATTGTCTGTTTGACAGCGGGAGCACTGAGAGCTTTATTCACCCTGACACTGTAAAGAGGTGTGGACTCCAAGTTCAACCTGCCAAGCAGACAATTTCTATGGCATCACGGTCCCGGTCTGTCCCTGTTCAAGGACGTTGTGTGGTAACTCTGAAAGTGCAGGGCACAATTTACGAGCGATTCAGGCTCCTTGTGCTGCCGCATCTTTGCGCACCAATTCTCCTCGGACTAAACTTTATGGTCCACATGAAGAGTGTGATCCTACAGTACGGTGGGCCACTCCCTTCGCTGACAGTAGGGGACCAGCTGCAGCCTCCAAATTGTCCAAAGCGCCCCGCATGCAATCTTTCCACATTAAAGATCACCACACCCTCTTTATTCAAGAATCTGGTACCAGGCTGCAAGCCCATCGCTACTAAAAGTAGGCGTTACAGCGCTGAAGATTGGATCTTCATCAGATCTGAGGTTCAGCGGCTCCTCAAAGAAGGGATCATACAGCCCAGTGTTAGTCCGTGGAGAGCACAGGTTGTGGTGGTTAAGAGCGGGAACAAACCCCGGATGGTCATTGATTACAGTCAGACCATTAATCGATATACGCAGCTGGATGCGTATCCTCTCCCGCGCATATCTGATATGGTCAATCAGATTGCGCAGTACCGGGTGTTCTCCACCATAGACCTTAAGTCCGCCTACCACCAACTCCCCATCCGCCCAGAGGACCGACACTACACGGCTTTTGAGGCGGATGGTTGTCTGTATCAGTTTCTTAGGGTTCCATTTGGTGTCACCAATGGGGTCTCGGTCTTCCAGCGTGCTATGGACCGAATGGTGGACCAGAACGGGCTGCGGGCTACCTTCCCGTACCTGGATAATGTCACCATCTGCGGCCGTGATCAGCAGGACCATGACACAAATCTCCAGAACTTTTTACGCACTGCATCTCGCCTGAATTTGACCTACAACAGGGAGAAGTGTGTATTCCGTACGCGCCGGTTAGCCATCCTGGGATACGTAGTTGAAACCGGGGTCATTGGCCCTGATCCCGACCGTATGCGCCCCCTTGCTGAACTTCCTTTGCCCGCTAGCGCAAAAGCACTGAGGAGATGCCTAGGCTTCTTCTATTATGCGCAGTGGGTCCCCAACTACGCGGACAAAGCCCGTCCGCTTATTAAGTCCACGACTTTTCCACTCACGCCAGAGGCCCAATTGGCCTTCAAGGCATTGAAACACGACATTGCGAAAGCCACGATGCACGCGGTGGACGAATCCATCCCTTTTCAGGTGGAAAGCGATGCATCTGATTTCGCCCTGGCCGCCACACTAAACCAGGCAGGCCCGTCGCGTTTTTTTCCCGCACCCTCCAAGGTCCCGAAATTCGGCATTCAGCGGTGGAAAAGGAGGCCCAGGGCATTGTGGAGGCCGTCAGACACTGGCGCCATTACCTGGCGAGGAAGCGGTTCACCCTGATCACGGACCAGCGGTCCGTGGCGTTCATGTTCAATAACACGCAGAGGGGCAAGATCAAGAATGACAAGATCTTGCAGTGGAGAATTGAGCTCTCCACCTATAATTACGATATCATGTATTGTCCAGGGAAACTCAATGAGCCCTCAGATGCCCTCTCGCGCGGAACATGCGCTACTATGCAGGAGGATCGCTTGAACGCCCTCCATAATGACCTGTGCCATCCTGGGGTCACTCGGCTCTACCACTTTATCAAAGCCCGCAACCTGCCTTACTCGGTGGAGGACGTCAGGTCAGTGACAAGGAGCTGTCGGATTTGCGCGGAATGCAAACCGCACTTTTACCGACCTGACCGGGCACATTTGGTCAAGGCCACTCGCCCCTTTGAGAGGCTGAGTGTGGATTTTAAGGGCCCCCTTCCCTCAACAGATCGGAACGTGTACTTTCTTAACATCATAGGCGAGTACTCCCGGTTCCCGTTTGTTGTCCCCTGCGCGGACACGTCGACTGCCACGGTGATCAAGGCATTCCGTGATCTCTTTACCCTGTTCGGGTACCCCAGCTATATACATAGCGACAGGGGCTCGTCGTTCATGAGTAATGACTTGAGGCAATTCCTGCTCTCATACGGGATTGCCTCTAGTAGGACCACGAGTTACAACCCTAGGGGCAATGGACAGGTGGAAAGAGAGAATGCTACAGTCTGGAAGGCTGTCCTATTGGCGCTGAAGTCCAAAGGCCTTCCAGTCTCCCATTGGCAGGAGGTCCTCCCAAATGCGCTTCACTCCATTCGCTCCCTCCTGTGTACGGCAACCAATGCTACTCCCCACGAGAGGATGTTCTCATTTCCTCGGAAGTCGTCCTCGGGGATATCTTTACCAGCCTGGTTGACGTACCCAGGACCCGTCCTTCTGCGGCGACATGTAAGGGCCCGCAAGTCCGACCCCTTGGTCGAACAGGTCCACCTCCTCCACGCCAACCCTCAGTATGCCTATGTGGCATATCCTGACGGGCGGGAGGACACAGTCTCGATCCGAGACCTGGCGCCCGCAGGGGACGTAGCAACTCCTGTCGCTCCCATACCCCCAGTGACGAATCCCTTATCCTTTATTTCTCCTCCGGACGTGGCGCGGTCAGCACCGGGACCAGTGCATAACAGTTATACTCCACTGTACAGCTTGCCTGAGACCCGGAGATCGGCGCCATCGCAGAATGTACCGGGATCCCCTGCACTATCGCTTCATCAGGGTCAACCGGCCCGTGAGTCCGCGAGAGGACAGCCAGACGCTGTTTTGGAGAGAACGCCACCGCAAGCACCTACTCCGGTGTCACCGCCGGTATTGAGGAGGTCACAACGACGGTGCGGTCCTCCAGACCGTCTGGACTTGTAATCTGTTGACTTTTTTTTAGTCTGTTTTCGCACCCCGCCGGCCTTTGTTCTCAAAGGAGGGGTGAATGTGGTGAACCATCGTTGGTTCCCACTGTGGGGTTGTTCTAATGTTGTTGTTGGGCTAGGGTGTTCACACTGTGGGATTGTTCTAATGTTGTTGTTGGGCTAGGGTGTTCACACTGTGGGATTGTTCTAATGTTGTTGTTGGGCTAGGGTGTTCACACTGTGGGATTAATACACCTGTGGTTGTTACTGTTGTGGCACATCCCAGTCGGGCTCCGCCTCCTGGGAGAGGTATAAGACCCTCTGCTCGGGCGGGACCTCGTCAGTCTGGGGTGGTGTACTTACGTTCTAGTAGTTCCATTGTTAGGCAATAAAAGCCTTCAGTTACCGAAGCCTTGTGTCTTGAGTTCGATTGACGTGCATCAATTACAACAGTGACTACACTTTAAAAGTACTCCATTGACTGTAAAGTGCTTTGAAGTGTCCATTGGTTGTGAAAAGCGCTAAGTCTTTTTTCTCTCTGTTTTCGGCAGCCACCAAGGGCCCATGAAAAATTACCTAACCCAGTATGGAGTCATATGCCTTACATGTGTCACTGGGGCATAAGCATAGCCCTTCAAAATCTATCTATTCCACCCCCGCTCCCCTTTTTTTTCACCTGGAAACTGGAGACAATGAGGTCCAAATTCTTCACCATTGTGTTTGTATGTTAAAGTTTGATGCTATTCAAACACTTTCCAAGCTGCTTAACATGTTAATTTAGCCTAGTTTGCACTATGGTAGCACAGCTGTACAAACTAGAAGTACCTTTGATTTGATTTATTATTGTCACGTGTATTAGTATACAAAGCATACCGTACATAGGGTAGGAAAGGAGAGTGCAGAATGTAGTGTTACAGTCATAGCTAGGGTGTAGAGAAAGATAATCAAGAGACCATCAAGCTCTCTAACATCTGCTGTCCATGTTCTCCTTTCCTAGAGATTAATCGGTGAATACTCTGAGTTGCTGCTTGCCACAGTCAACACATTTGACTCTCCCATTTGTTTAGCAGTCTTTTTCTGCAAAGGAAAATAGTGGCAGTCATTGCATACACGCTCTTTGAATAATAAAAAGGTACATTTCAAGAATAGGCTCTCATCTCATGCATAATGCAATAGTTTGAGCAACACTAGTACTTGAACTAGCAAGATCTGATTTTGCTAATAGAATTTTAACTAAACTGTTTACACCAACCAACAAATTTTTATCCCTGTAGGATATTTTATAATACTTCCCAACTATCTGATTAAATTTAATTATGCTGTAACTCTAGCATCATTCTAACAAAAAGCAAAAAACAAAAACAAAAAGCATCTAGTCAATAGCTGCTGAGTGGTGAAGAATGAGGCATATTATTTTACCTTATGCAACCAAATCATTTGTATTATGGTTGATAGAAAGAGATAAAGATATAACTATTAATCATATTTGAACTTGGTTCACGCATGTTAAAAGTGTCAATCAAGATCTTAAAAGCATTAAAACTGAAAGTTCTAATGCTTTTAGAAAGTTCTTATTAATGAAAGTTTGGAAGAGATTTGAGAGGTTGCTCCAGATCCACTCAAAATAAATCATGTACAAAATAGGTAAAGCTGCTTAATTCTTCAATATCGGGTTAACAGTGCACTGTTCTAACAATTTATATCACATGCATGCAAAGGATCCTAAGTTAAAAGGGCATGCAGAGTGAAAGATTTAATCTATCATAACTCAGAGCAGTTTAAGCTTAACATTGGACTTCAATTCAAAAGCAGCTATATAGCTAGCTGATCAAGTAGTGCTAGCAGGGACAGACTGTTTCAAGGTTAGCATCTATTATCAGTGTTAACAATGGAAGTTTTGCTCTTGGCAATTGTAAGAACAAATGGAAAGGTATTACACAAGACAGGAAGAAACCAGTAAAGACAGGAAGAAAGCATAGCTTTTGACACCAACATTTGCTGTAAAAGCCGCAGGAAACAACTGGTGCAAACAAAGTAAGAGACAAACATGGTACATACATCATACAGAAAAAGAGAAAATGTGAAAAGCTGTTGTTACAAAGACAAAAAATACTGATATATATATTATATCAAATATAGAGGTAACAACATTTCAGTTGTGTATTGCAAGATGTCCTTTTTCTCATGAATGTCCATAGAGGAAATAATTATTTCAATAGATTATTTTCCCGGGCCTTTGCTTACTGAGCTGCTGGGGACAGAAAATGTGAGCACGTATAATTGATAGTTAAAGTTTATATGTTGAATAAAATAAGTATTTATACATAATAAATCTGTTACTATGAATTGTTACTGATAGTTTATTGTTAACTTTTATTACCCCAGTGTTCTGGTATTCAACAAAAATGTGTTTCGTAACTTTTACGGCATTAGTCTTTGTACAGTGTATTATGCTATATGACAGATACTGAAGCTGTAATGTTGACTAATTTGATACTGATGTTCTGACTGACTCTTGATTTATTGAGCGCCAGTTGCAGAAAATTTGGCCTCTTACTTTTATTGTTTTCATTCATTACAGCTATAGCACAAAGTAAGCCAGAGACAAATCTTTTTCCATGGGTTGCAATACTGCATATTACCTGCACCACTAAAATTGATGCAAATAGTTCCCTCATTAGCTTATTGAGTAAAAATACCACATAGAATCATAGATTTCTGTATTAAACAAGGGACTAGAAAATCTCAAATTTGATCTCAGAATTTTGCTAAGTTATTCAAGGCTGAGTTAGAGATGTTTGATTGGCAAGGGAGTCAAGGGTTACAAGGGACAGGCAGGGAAATAGAATTAGGACCACACCAGATCTGTCATGATCTTATTGAATAGTAGAGCTGGTTCAAGAGGACAAATGGTCTATTTCAGCTCCTATTCCTTATGTTCTAGACAGAGA
Organism: Mustelus asterias; assembly: GCF_964213995.1. Lineage (NCBI taxonomy): Eukaryota > Metazoa > Chordata > Chondrichthyes > Carcharhiniformes > Triakidae > Mustelus > Mustelus asterias. Next base: position 52,869,340 of record NC_135801.1, on the reverse strand, counting down.
CAACAACTGGATCACTAAAAGTTCTTCAGCACCGCTGGACAAAGGAGGGAAGAGTAAGCTAGGAAGGTCATCAACTCAAATGTATCTGGTCATCAAGTGAGGATAGAGTTGTGCTCTGCCTTGAATACTTTCATTGTCAGATAGCCCACAATCACTCACTGCTTAGGTTTACACGTGAAGAATAATCACTTGAAGACATGCCAATGTATTTTAGCCAGTTGTGAAACTGTACCAACAATGAAGAATAATTTTCAACTTTGTTATCTGTGTGATAACCTGGTGGAATAGATAATCTGCCCTTTATAGGACATATCCAGTTTTCAAACTATTGATTTCAGTGACATGAAAATCGGGCAGGCTTTACAATGGGTGGGCGATCTGCTGCACCAGATTACCACACAGACAGCAAAGTTGAAGATTGCTGCCATGACTCTGAGGAGAGACAAGAATAATTGGAGATATTGTGATTTCATAAAATATATTAAAATTTTCAAATGGATTGTAAAAGATCTTCTGGATTATTGGGCCGATTCGTAGAGGATTTCCCTAAGCAAAGTATTAATTCCAAATGATGATTTTAAATTCCTTGAGGATTTTTTTTAATAGCCTGAAGTTTTTATAACGTCTCAGTTGTGGTTGTGTATAAAAAGTATCAGTGATCTTGACTTTACAGCCAGGGGCTGAAAGGATGCACGGTAGTGGATGACAAACCTGACAATACCAGGGATGTAGATACTCTGCCAATCTTTAAAAAATGGCATAATTTAAATTAGTCCATACAGAGTCTACCTAACAATGAATCCAACTGACTGCCTGGACAGTAGGTAAGTGTGAGCATCGGATGACAGAAGATGCTCGAGGGTCTGTATGAACATTCCTAGAAAGTCAGTGAAGGATGGATGATACTGGCAAGGATTGGTAATGGGATGGGAGAGGGATTCTGAAGCTAGCCACCAGCAGGAGAGATTAGGGTGGGGATTTATCAAAGATTGGCAGGTGCAGGTAGCCTGCTGCAAGGGAGGATATGTCTTCTTTGTGAGGCCCACATACATTCTCTTATAGAATCATATGTCCACAGCACAGAAGGAGGCCATTCGACATGTTGGGCAGAACTTTGCACACAGAGTGCTGGCTGAGGCGAGAAAACTGGCATGCAGCTCTCCAGGTGCACAGCTGAGTTTTCTCTTCAGATATTCTGGCACTGTGTGCACAGAACATCTGTGACATGGTATTTGTCATAATGGGGGCGGGGCAGAGCCTGATAGAGTCTGAAAAAAATACTCCCCCTATCCCTCCCCCCAGATTGGCACTACCCAGTTGACACTAGATGTCAGGACACTGCCCAGGCATGCCCCTCTTCCCCCAAGGGCTATACTTACCTTTGTACCCTTTGATGCTCCACGTTTTGCAAATGTTGGCAGAACATCCCTGCCATTGTGTCTGTGCTTGCCCTCCTGGAGGATCAATTCATCTGGTACCACTTCCCTGCCTTTTCTCTGTAGCCCTGTGATTTTCTCCCTTCTGAAAACCTCAATTTGCCCTGCCCCAGCATATTCTCAGGCAATGCAATACAGATCCTAACACTCCCTGCATAAAAAACATTTTCCTCATGTCACCATTGTTCCTTTTGCAAATTACCTTAAATCTGTGCCCTCCAGTGCTTTCCACCAATGGCTACTGTGTTTTCCCTGCCCAGAAGGAAAAAAAACTGAGAAATAAGAAAACTGATCCTAACTGGTCTTGTATACCTTCAAATGGAACACCAGTAAAAACTGAGAAATATAAATAGTTTTTTATTCCTTTGGGTATCTATTCTGTCCAGACTCCTCAAGATTTTAAATATTTCTTGTAAATCCCCTCTCAACCTTGTCCAAGAAATGCAGTCCCAAATTTTCCAATCCTTCTACATAACTAATTTTCCTAATCAATGGAACCATTATCGTGAATCTTTTTTGCAGTCCTCTAATGTCTTCATATCCTTCCTAAAGTCTGGTGTACAGAACTGGATGCAATGCTTCATCTGAGGCCAAGCCAGTGTTTTATACACGTTTAATATAACTTCCTTGCTTTCATTCTCCGTGGCGGGGATTCTTCCAGCCTGCTGCACTGCTCAAGTAGCGCAATGGGTCGGGAGACATCAGCGGGGAGTCTTTAGCGGGACTCGCAACCAGCTTCCAGGCAATCGTGAGTCTCCCAGGCTCTTTTTTTCCACGTAATCAGCCCCATGCCAGAAATTGGCGTGAGGCTGATTACCATATGGAAGTCACTATTTCCATATGATTAGCAGGCCCGGGATGGTAGTTCCCACCAGCAGGGTTTACAACTGCTCCCCACCAATGGGGTACAGGCATGCTCACCCCGCTGGTGGGGACAGAAGCCAATGAGGGCCCCCCCCCCTCCCCCCCAGGAGGTCAGGGCAGGGGGTTGCTCCTTGGACAGTGTTAGGCTGACAGTGCCAGTCTGACATTCCAACACTGCCCACTGGGCACCCTGGCACTGCCCACTGGCACCGGGCAGTGCAAAGGGGGTGGGAGCAGAGAGGGCAGAGCCTAGTGCGGGGCAAACCGGTGGTTGTGTACGGGGGGAGGGGCACCCACTGTCACTCTGCAATGGCTTCGATGGGGAGGGATTGATCCCAGCTGGCCATGGGGTGGGGGGAGATCGTGGCGCCATGGGGGTGTGGGGGGGCCAGGGCTGGCCATGGAGGGATGGGAGGTCTTGTCTGGCCACGGGAGGGCTGGCAATTGGAGCTGGCCGTTGGGGGGGGGCGGGGGGGAACGGGGTAGGCAGGCCAAGCCAATCTGATTTTGAGGGTTGAAGTTCCCCCCTTATGTGTATAATGTAAGAATATTTGTGTTCAAGCGCTGTGAAGCTCTTCTAAACTCTATTGATTTTCTCAACAGATGTTGCAACAATAAAGCAAGCTTTCATTGAATCAATTGTGGAAGAGAAGATAAGTAATGATGAAGATCAGCCCTAAATAAAGGAAAAGCTGCAAAAACTACAAAACAAATTCATATTCTTCTCAGTAGCAAACTTTTTTTCAGATGGAATTCATATGGTATCGGTTAAAACACCAGTAGGAAAACAAAACAATTATAAGGACCCTTTAATTGTACAAGTGGCCAAATTTTACCTTATATTCTAAAGCTTTACCAAATGATATAATGACGGATTGATCCAAAGGTTTCTGTTTTAATCTTGTTTATGTACTTGTTTTCAATTAATGTCTTTAAAATGTTCTAACTTACACAGATTATTGTTGAAAATATTCTTTCATCAATACAGCAATCTTAAAAGTTTTCCATGAATGAATCATGAATGAAACACCATGCATCATTGTTAACAAATTACTCTAGAATGATTTTGAGATGTGTTACACAGAGGTAACCTATTTGCTTTAATAGATAATATTCTTGATTATACAACCAAAATGACGAGTTGCTCTAACCAGTTTTTGGAACCTATACTTCCTTAGCTATTTTTCAACCAAATTTATATGTATTTCTAATCATTTGCATATTTGTTGCGTGTGGCTTTCTCTCTCCATATTTGATGATCCATATGTGCTGTTAAAATATCTGTTTTCAATCAGTTTAGAATTTGAAATACTCTTGTGCTGTTTGTGAAAATAATGTCTTGTTAATCAGCTGATGCCTCAATCAATAAATATAAATCTGAAAAAGAGTTTTGATGCTTGTGATAAAAAGAAATTCAGAACTTCATTGAAACAACTATGCTTTGAAGTGGTGCTGTAGAGTTTGCGTGTTTTTGGATGCAACCTTACCAAAACAATTCTAAGGCATGATCTTATGACTTCGTCCCGCCCGTTGATCGGTGTGGCGAGGTGGTAAGATTGCATGTGAAGTGAAAAATCAGAAACACACCCGGTTTCACAATGGTTCTGTTCTTACCAGCCACTTTTTCCAGGCGTGAACAGCTTTGCACCCAAAATGGGTGAGATGCGCATTAGCATGCATTTGATTGGATTTCAATATCATTTGCAAGTGTGGCACGCAATCGTTCCCCCTCACATACGTTTACCACCTCGTCGGTGAGGTGTTATGCCAGCGAGAATTACAGCTGCTCTATATAAGTGTGGTTCAGGCACAGCAGTGACGAACGCAAGCGAAGAGGTGAGTACCACTAAGCACCAACCTCCGGGGTGTGAGGGGGGGCAGTTGACTCAGCTGCGGCCATGGTACAGGGTGGGCTGGGGGGGGAGGGGGGGGAGGCTTGCATGGGTGCAGGATTTTGGGGAGGCTTATACTGGCTTGGGGGTCCTGAGGTTAGGGGTCACCGCTGGCTTGGAGCTTGTGTTGCACGCATTCCCCCTGACCAGTGATGTCACTATGGACAGGCTCTGTGGCTGACTGCTGACATCCGATCCCAGGCCTCAGTAACAGTAACAAGCAGTAGCTCTGTCAGCTGCTGCTCCCAATCAAGGGAGCTCGGCAGGTGTTAACGTGACTCCTCACACTGCATGGACTCTGCGGTGCTGCCCTTGATGGGAACCCATCTCATGATAGTCACGAGAGTGCTTCTCCACCATCTGTCTGAACTGCAAACTATTCCTGGAAGCCAGTGCATCAGACATCCAGGTGGCTGCACCTACGTTAGTGCTTCAAGGGTTCCCAATGGGGACCCCCGCACAGCTACCCATATGATCTCTGTGCCCCTCATGGTGAGGGTGCAGTGATGGTCTCCAACCCATTGAGGTGGCGCATGGCACCGCGGATGGTGTTGGATTGCCACTGCCCAGACTCATGGGGACACAGGTCACTAGGAGGGAGTGTGGATGCCAGGATTGATAACCTCATGCACTGTCTCTCTCTCTCTCTCTCTCACTCAAGGCCAAACCTGTCCAGAAGCTGCAGCAGGAGGACAGGGGGCCACTGGTTGGGGACAGAAGCCGAGCATCCAACAACCCAAAGGGGGGCGGTCAGGGCAGAGAGGAGATGGAGAGTCTGGCTCTTCAAGACATGCATGTCTTTCAATGAGCTGAAGGATGCCGTGTGCCACCGCAGGCTCCACCTCAGTTAGGAGATGGTGCGGCACCTCGAGAGTCACGCACTCCCAGTGGCGGTGAAGGATACCTAAACCTTTGCCCAACCGGATCCATCCAGGCCACCAGCGGGACCCCCTGTGGGTTTTCCCAGTCCTTCATCCACAAGTGTGTCTATGAGCTGATGGATGCCCTGTTCACCCAGGCAAGCCAGTATATCAGTTTTGACATGGGCCTGGCCCAGCAGAAAGCCCAGGCTGCAGACATTGCGGCCATCACCAGAATGCTGAACATGCAGGGGACTTTCAATTACATGCATGTCACCCTGCAGTCCCCAAACCATCAGGCACTGTGGTTCATGAACAGAAAGAGGTCCACTCCCTGATGTTTGGCTGGTTTGCAACCACAAGATGAACATAATGCATGTGTGTGCACAGAACCCGTTTCCAAGCATGGTAGCCTCATCCTGCGGAGCTCAGAAACCCCCGGACTCTTCGAAGACCAGCCCAGGCTGCCAAGATGGTTCATGGGGGTCAAGGGCTATCCACTAAGGAGTTGGCTGATGACGTGAATGTGGAGGCCAGAGACTGAGGTGGAGGCCAGAGACCGAGGCAGAGACCCATTATAAGGAGGCCCCCGCTGCCACCCATTCCATTGTTGAGCGGTGCATCGGGCTCTTGAAGATGAGGTTCCGTTGTCTAGTCTGCTCTGGCAGTGTCTTCCAGTAAAGCTCGCTGTGGGTTTCCCGCATCATCACGGTCTGCTGTGCACTCCACAACATAGTGCAGCAGCAGGGAGACATCCTGGAGGAGGGGGAGGAGGAGGAGGGTGACCAGGCAGACATCCTTGAGGAGAAGGAGGTCGAGGAGGAACCGGCGGATGGAGGATAGGCGGCAGCAAGGGTTTAGCAGGGCAGAACGGTGTGGGAGGCCCTCATTGCCACAAGTTACACTGACTAGGGGGCGTGCCGTCCACCAATCCCAATCCCTACCCCACCTCCCAACCCTTATCCACATCCATAGGTCCCATTGGCATCATATCAGGCTGATGGGCCTGGGTTGGTCATGTTAGCAAGTTACTGGTCCAGGTGGTAGGGTGATGGTAACATGCTGGAGATGAATCACAAACAGATTAGTCACAGCTGTGGGGTGCAATAACAGTTATTGGTGAGATTTAACGGTGGATATTACCCTCTCTCTAACTAAAGTGCAGTCCTTCACCTGTGCCCTCTTGGTGACCCTACTTCTTAATCTTTCATGGCCTAGCGCTATGTCAAGGTGCCCCCCAAGGATAGACATCAGATGTGGATCCAGTCAGCTGTGTTCCACACCCCATGGCCTGTGATTCCCTTTGGCGGGCATCCACTGGAGGCTGGAACCTGATCTTTCTGGCATCACAGATGTATCCATGCTACCGAATTCATCCCACTGCCCATGAAACGCACCAGTTTCAGGAAGGGGGGATTGGAAGACCTGGCAATGGCCAGTCTTTGAATGAAAGGCCCCAGCATGGGCTCCAGCTCTTCCTCCTCCCTCGGGGTGCCAATGGGCCCCTGGGTCACTCCATGAGATGGCGGAGCAACTGGACTGAGCTCCAGGAGGCTCTGTGTCACCTGGCCCTGCCAGTCCTGGAAGCCCAACTGCGTTCACCCCACAGTGTGCGAGCCCTCAGCAATGGCCCTCTGAGTCTGGGCCAAGCTCACAATGCCCACAGAAAGTGGCAACTAAGACTGGGCCAAGCTCTGGAACCAATCAGGTATGGCCTGCTGTGACTGGGCCATGCTCTCAAAGCCCGCAGCTATGACCCGTTGTGTGACTCGGCCATGGCCCACTGTGACTCGGCCATGCCTTGGACTCTGCCACTGATAGCAACCATTTCCTGAACTTGGCTTTCCATTGCATACGCCACCCTTGCAAATTTGGCCTGGGTACCACACAATGCCGGCATCATCTGCTGTACTTGCAGAATGTGACACTCCTCCCAACAGCCTTGCAGTGTTGCTGACACCCCTCCTGCTTTCCCCAGCTCTGCTGCTGCATCTCCAGCAGCTTAGAGAGAACTGATCCCAGCTGCCTGGCACCTGGCTTGGGATCAGCTGATTCCTCGGCTCCGGCAGACCTCTGCGTACTCGGGACAGTGACTGCAAATGGGTTGGGTGCATCAGGGTCATCTCCTGCAACAAAAGGCACAAGGTTCAGTGCAATGGAGGGACATGGTATCTGGGCAGCATGCCACTTACTTGTGATATGTCATATGCTTGAAGGCTTTGCAGATACTCACTTTCTGGTCGCACGCCAACCTGGCTGTCGCTCACGGTCCTGTCCTTGTCCTCCCCCATCAGATGCAGGGTGCTTTCCTCAAAGCGAGTTAGGATTCGCAGGTCGGGGACTCCACCTTCTGTTATCTACCACTCCTGGCGTTTATGGGCCAAGTCAGAAGGGGAAATTGAAGGCCTGATGGCTGGAAGGGCACAGGATGTCGGGGGTGGCATTGGTTGTGTGGGGTATATTGGGGTTGTGCCTCGGCAGGCAGGGGATTTGTCAATGGTGCCAGAGGAGTTGGAGGCAGGCACTTGGAGGTTGGGTGCTGGAAGCCTGCAAGGTGTCAGGGGGTGGATCAACATGGTCATTGCTGGCGTGACAGATGGGACTGGTGCCAGGACGGGATGGACGTTCACCCTTGCTGTCCAAATGAGGTCATTCATTTTCTTCCGGCACTTGCGGCTGGTCCTCCGTGCCAGTGCACCGGCACTAACTGCCACCGCCACCGCCTCCCAAACCTTGTTGACGGCCCTACCACTGGCTTGTTGCCCCTCCAGGGGAAGAAAATGTCCCTGCTCTCCTCCACAGCATCGAGCAGATGACCCTGTTCTCCCTCCCTTGGGGCAGTCCTTTGTGGTGCCATCTTCCTGACTTGATTGCCTGCGAGTCCATCGTTAGTGCTTATATGTAGCTCTTCCCTGTTAATGCCATGCAACTGCGGCCATTTTGGGTCAGTCACATTCCTAGAGGGTCTATGTGGGCAAGAGTCACATCGAGTGTTGTAAGACTGTGCTTTGTGGCTCACCAAAAAAAATCAGCGTGAATAACTCCCACTTTCTCACTCGTTTGGCATTTAGAATTTTTTTTGTAAAATCCCGCCCTAAGTATCAAAAAAGTCTGAAAACTGGAATGTTTTTACGCCAGTTTTTTGGGTGAGTTTGGCACTGAAATCTTCCCACACTCGGTCAGTTTGTTTGGCAGTGGGGCAGAGCCTATGCACGCCGGTGAAGCCAATCGAGCTGGCAAAATAGGGCCCGGAAAATGGCGTTCAGTGCAAAACCTTTTGGCCATTTTCTGGCTTGTTATGCCAACTGACCAGTGCAGTGGGCTGGCAAGATTGTGCCCCTTGTCCTGTGAATACATTGCTAGTATAAGTGCAGATCCACCATAGTTGTTTTCACCTCTCCATTCTTAACATAATTCTGGCAGAAACTGAAATTTTCCCAGGCGAAGCATATAATGACTGTTGCTTCACTACTTTTTAAAAAGTAGTACTGTTTCCTCTTTTGATTGCTGCTGTAGAAAATTATTTGTTATTTATTCTGGAGATGTGAAAAAGCAATAGATTTTGGACATGTTGGGGGCTATTTTCCCAAAGAGAAACTAATTGCCCAACACATGGGAAAACAATGGGGATTCATGATGGTAAGGAGGGGGTGGGATAGGACCCAATCCTGCCTGAGAGGCCAGAATCAGCATGCTGAGTGGACCACAGCACATGCACCAATCTGTCATGATGGAGATTGGCGCATGCCCACTGGCCCCCCCAATCGCCGGCCTCCCGATGGCTTCCCAGACCACCCCCACAACCCGATGGCCAGCCCCGACCCCCACCCCCCTCCGATCGTCAGACTCCCTGATCACCCCCTCCTCCCGCCACCTCCCCCTCACCCCCCTCCCTCCAGGACAGCCCAATCGCCAGCCCCTTTGGGCCTGACCTGACCACCTCCCCCCTTCCCACTGTGGCCTGCCTGATCCACCCCTGCCCCCTCATAGCTATCCCTGATCACCCCACCTCTCTCCTTTCCCCACCAATCCCTAATGCAGAGTGCGCAACAGCATCTCCCCCCACCACCGATCGGTCCCAACCCACCCAGTAGACTCCTCCCCTCTCAGGCCCCACCCCCTTGGCACTGCACGGTGTCCGGTGGGCCACGCTAAGATGCCAGGCTGGCACTGCCAGGCTGGCACTGCCCAAGGGGCACCACACCTATCCCCAATCACCTAGGGGCCTCAATGACCTCTGTCCCCACCAGTGAGGTGATCATGCCTGGTCCCCGTTGATGAGGACCAGCTTTAAACCCCGCTGGTGGGAACAACTCCTGGCGGGTGCAGAAATATTAGCGAGCCCGGATGATACTGTCCAGGCTCGCTAATGACATTGAAATTCAGATTCAAATATGGTAATCAGCCACGCGCTGATTTCTGGAGGGAGGTTGATTACATTTAAAATTGGCCTGGAAAAGTCACGATCAGCTGGACGCTGGCCATGAATCCCGATACAGGCCTCTGCAGAAAATCGCGCCCGCCTAGTTGCTCTGCATGCATTAAGAGTCAAACACTTTGGGGGGAAATTAACTGAGCTGATGGAAAGGGAAGCAAAGTGGGACAGTGAGATAATCACACTGGAGACAATGGGGACGATTCTCCGACCTTGATGTGCCTGGCGCAGATCGCGCTGATCTGGAGAATAGCGTGTGGGTCTAAAAATCGGAAAGGGCACGAGGCCAATTTGCATGAGATTGACTGGATTTCAATATCATTAGCGAGTTTGGCACGCGATCTTTCCCCCTCCCGGATTGCTCCCACCTCTCCGGCGGAAGGTCACACCAGCACGAACCATGACTGGTCTCCACCAATATAGACCTGGCATGAAGGCCAGGTTGGCTCGGAGGCAATTGAAGCCCCCGGGTGATCAGAGGCATGGCCGGGCAGTGCCCATCAGGTAGTGCCCACATGGCAGTGCCCACCTGGCACACCAACAGTGGCTACCAGACTCCCCAGCAGTGCCAGTTGGGCACTGCAAGTGTGCCAGAGCAGTATCAAGGGGATGGGGCCTGAGTGGGGACCATGACAGGGGACTCTGCAGGGGGCGTGTTCTGGGGAGAGAGGGGAGAATCTCAGGGGTCCTGATGAGGAGCACGTCGGGGGTCCTTCCTGATAGGGGACCCATTGGGTGGGCCCTGATGCTGGCGGCCCATGTCAGGGAGGAGGTGGGACAACATGCCGCCAATGGTAGGGGGGCGGATGTTTTCCAACATCCATGGGACAGGGAGGCGGTGTCCCAGTGCACAGAGATTGGGGCGCCCTTGCGAAATGGCACCCAAGTGCTCTGAAGCCAGGCTCACTGGAGTGTTTAGGTCCTGTCCCCCCACAGTATGCAACTCACCACACTCCAAAAAAAGATGATTGAGATGATTGCAGTGCACCTGAAAGACCAACATGGATCACTCCAGTTTCTTGCCATCATGACACTTTGTCATTTTTGGGAGAATTTAGCCCATTGTTTCAGAACCCTGAGCTGCAATATACTGGTGACAGAGGAGGCAGCAAGGCAGTGATGCTGCATGGAAGCAGCAGGAAACCAAATGAGCTAGTTAAACCGGTATTGTTTGGAAAACAAAGGTAGTTTTAAAGGATTTATATTTGTACTGGTAAACAATGGAAATAAGATATAGATTTAAGTGGGATTAATTTAATGTTTCTGTGGAAAGAATGTTAAAACCTATAGTTAGATTCATGCTGGACAAAGTTGTTTGTATGTGTGGGGATTAGTTCAGTTCTCTCATGCTTAGAGATAACTGTAACATGGAGAGTTATATAAACTTGCTTGGCAACTTGGGGCCTTGTAAGGTAGAAAAGCTTTTAAGTTTTAGTTTCAGCTGGATATATTGAAGTTGAAGGACACCAGGAGTGAACATCTCTCAACTCTGCCAGATGAAAGACTGGACAGGATGGAAGCTGCAAAGAGGAGGGCTTCCCAAGGAACGAGCTACAGTCCAGATACCCAGGGAATTGGGACGGAAAGAATGTCCTAAGATGACTGAAGTTAAGAGAACAAAGACCAAGGTATTAGGAAAAAGAAAAATCCAGCACAGGAACAGGTTCTTCGGCCCTCCAAGCATGTGCTAAAGATGATGCCCCAACTAAACTAATAAAAACATCTTCTGCCTTTACTCGGACTGTATCCATCTATTCCCTTCCTATTCATGTACCATTCAGATGCCTCTTAAAAGCTGCTAATGTGCCTGCTTCCACTACCTCCTCTGGCAGCATGTTCCAGGTATCCACCCTCTCTCTGCATGAAGAACTTCCCCCACATAGCTCCCTTAAACATTCCCCCTCTCACCTTGAATCTGTGCCCCCTGGTAATTGACACTTCCACCCTTGGAAAAAGCTTCTGACTATCCACCCTGTCTATACCTCTCAATTTTGTAGACCTCTATCAGATCTCCCCTCAGCCTCCATCTTGCCAGTGAAAACAATCCTAGTTTATTCAACCACTCCTCATAGCCAATGCCCTCAAGATCAGGTAACATCCTGGTGAACCTTCTTTGCACTCTCTCCAAAGCTTCCACATCCTTCTGGTAGCGTAGTGACCAGAACTGCACGCAATACTCTAAATGTGGCTTAACCAAGGTTTTATATAGCTGCAACATGTTTTTCCAACTCTTGTACTCAATGCCCCGGCTGATGAAGGCAAGCATGCCATTTGTATTCTTAATCACCTTGTTGCCACTTTTAGGGAACTGCACACCCAGATCCCTCTGCATGTTAGTGTTCCTTAGGGTTCTTCCATTTACAGTATAATTCACACTTAAATTAGATCCTCCAAAATGCATCACCTCGCTTTTATACACTTCTATCAAATCTCCCCTCATTCTTCTACGCTCCAGGGAATAAAGTCCTAACCTATTCAACCTTTCTCTGTAACTCAGTTTCTCAAGTCCCGGCAACATCCTTGTGCACTGTTGGAGAACAGATAACCACTCCATCTGACGAAGGAGCAGCACGCTCCGAAAGCTTATGGTATTTGCTACCAAATAAACCTGTTGGACTTTAACCTGGTGTTGTGAGACTTCTTACTGTTCTTCCATTGAGCCAATGTCTAATCCAATTTACTACCTCTCCATGTATACCTAACGACTGAACCTTCCTAACTAACTTGCAGGACCTTGTCAAAGGCCTTACTGAAGTCCATGTAGACAACATCCACTGTCTTCCCTTCATCCACTTTCCTGGTAACCTCCTCAAAAAACTCTAATAGATTGGTTAAACATGACCTACCACGCACAAAGCCATGTTGACTCTCCCTTATAAGTCCCTGTCTATCCAAATATTTCTAGATCCTATCTCTTAGTACTCCTTCCAATAATTTACCGACTACTGACGTCAAATTTACCGGCCTATAATTTCCCGCATTACTTTTTGAGCCTTTTTTAAACGACGGAACAACATGAGCTATTCTCCAATCATCCGGCACCTCACCCGTGGATACCGACATTTTAAATATATCTGCCAGGGCCCCTGCAATTTCAACACTAGTCTCCTTCAAGGTCCGAGGGAATACCCTGCCCGGTCCTGGGGATTTATCTACTCTAATTTGCCTCAAGACAGCAAGCACCTCCTCCCCTGTATAGGTTCCATGACCTCCCTACTTGTTTGCCTTATTTCCATAGACTCCATGCCAGTTTCCTTAGTAAATACGGATGCAAAACACCCATTTAATATCTCCCCCATTTCTTTTGGTTCCATACATAGCCGACCACTCTGATCTTCAAGAGGACCAATTTTATCCCTTACTATCCTTTTGCTCTTAATATACCTGGAGAAGCTCTTAGAATTATCCTTCACCTTGTCTGCCAAAGCAACCTCATGTCTTCTTTTAGCCCTCCTGATTTCTTTCTTAAGTAGTTTCTTGCACTTTTTATACTCCTCAAGCATCTCATTTGCTCCCTGTTGCCTATACATGTCATACATCTCTCTCTTCTTCTTTATCAGAGTTCCAATATCCCTCGAGAACCAAGGTTCCTTATTCTTATTCACTTTGCCTTTAATCCTGACAGGAACATACAAATTCTGCACTCTCAAAATTTCTCCTTTGAAGGCCTCCCACTTACCATTCACATTCTTGCCAGAGAACAGCCTGTCCCAATCCACGCTTTTTAGATCCTTTCTCATTTCTTCAAATTTGGCCTTTTTCCAGTTTAGAACCTCAACCCGAGGACCAGATCTATCTTTATCCATGATCAAGTTGAAACTAATGGCGTTATGATCACTGGAACCAAAGTGTTCCCCGACACACACTTCTGTCACTTGTCCTCACTCGTTTCCTAATAGGAGACATAATATTGCTTCCTCTCTAGTTGGTACCTCTAAATATTGATTTAGAAAATTTTCCTGAACACATTTTACAAACTCTAACCCGTCCAGACCTTTAACAGTATGGGAGTCCCAATCTATATGTGGAAAATTAAAATCCCCTACTATCACAACTTTATGTTTCCTGCAGTTGTCTGCTATTTCTCTGCAGATTTGCTCTTCCAATTCTCGCTGACTATTGGGTGGTCTATAATACAACCCCATTAATGTGGTCATACCTTTCCTATTTCTCAGCTCCACCCATATGGCCTCAGTAGACAAGCCCTCTAATCTGTCCTGCCTGAGCACTGCTGTAACATTTTCCCTGACTAGCAATGCCACCCCCCCACCCTTCATCCCTCTGCCTCTATCACGTCTGAAACATCGGAACCCTGGAACATTGAGCTGCCAGTCCTGCCCCTCCTGTAGCCAAGTTTCACTAATGGCTATAATGTCATAATTCCATGTGTCAATCCACACCCTCAACTCATCTGCCTTCCCCACAATACTCCTGGCATTGAAATAGACACACCTCAGAAGATTATTACCACCACACACAACCCTTCTATTTGTGATTTTGCATGAACTATTAACATCATTTATTTTCACCCTGCTCCACTATCTGCTCTGGCACTCTGGTTCCCATCCCCCTGCAAATCTAGTTTAAACCCTCCCCAATAACACTAGCAAACCTCCCTGCAAGTATATTGGTCCCTTTGTAGTTCAGGTGTAACCTGTCTCCCGTGTACAGGTCCCACCTGCCCCAGCAGAGGTCCCAATGATGTAGAAATCTGAAACCCTGCCCCCTACACCAGTTCCTCAGCCACGTGTTCATCCGCCCGAGCATCCTACTCTTACCCTCACTGGCACGTGGCACAGGTAGCAATCCTGAGATTACTCCCCTCGGGGTCCTGCTTTTTAACTTCCTACCAAGCTCTTTATACTCACTCTTCAAGACCTCCTCACTCTTCCTTCCTACGTCATTGGTACCGATGTGTACCATGACATCTTGCTGATCACTCTCCCACTTCAGAATGCTGTGCACGCGATCAGAGACATCCCTGACCCTGGCACCCGGGAGGCTACAAACCATCCGGGAGTCTCTGTCATGACCACAGAACCTCCTGTCTGTTCCTCTGACTGACGAGTCCCCTGTCAATACCGCTCTCCCCTTCTTCCACCCTCCCTTCTGCGCTGCAGAACCAGACTCAGTGCCAGAGATCCGGCTGCCGCATCTTGCTCCAGGTAAGGCATCCCCCGCAACAGTATCCAAATCGGTATACCTGTTGTGGAGGGGAATGGTCACAGGGGAACCCTGCTCTGCCTGCCCTTTCCCTTTCCCTTTCCCTTTCCCTCGCTTGACGGTAACCCAATTACCTGTGCTCTGTGCCTTTGGCGTAACTGCCTCCCTGAAGCTACTATCTATAAACTCCTCATTCTCCCGAATGATCCGGAGGTCATCCAGCTCCTGCTCCAGTTCCCTAACGCGGTTTGTTAGGAGCTGCAGCTGGATGCACCTCCTGCAGGTGTCGTTGTCGGGGACACCGGAGGTCTCCCTGACTTCCCACATCCTGCAAGAGAAGCATTCCAACATCCTGCCTGGCATTCTTTCTACTCTGAAGAAACAAAAACAACTTACTGGAACCTACCCTTGCCTCTGCCTGTTCACGCCAAAGCCTGTTTAAGCCAAAGATGTGACAAAGATGATTGATGAGGGTAGGGCAGTGGATGTTGTCTACATGGACTTCAGTAAGGCCTTTGACAAGGTCCCTCATGGCAGACTGGTACAGAAGGTGAAGTCGCACGGGATCAGAGGTGAGCTGGCAAGATGGATACAGAATTGGCTCGGTCATAGAAGACAGAGGGTAGCAGTGAAAAGGTGCATTCCTCAATGGAGGGCTGTGACAAGTGGCATTCCTCAAGGATCAGTGCTGGCACCTTTGCTGTTTGTAATAGAGATAAATGATTTGAAGGAAAATGTAACTGGTTTGATTAGTACATTTGCGGACGACACAAAGGTTGGTGGATTTAAAGTTGATTTATCAGTCACAGGTAAGGCTTACAATAACACCAATGAAGTTACTGCAAAATTCCCCTAGTTCCAACACTCCAGCACCTGTTCAGGTCAATGCACCTAACCAGCACGTCTTTCAGACTGTGGAAGGAAACCAGAGCACCCAGAGGAAACCCTGCAGACACAGGAAGAACATGCAAACTCCACACAGACACTGATCCAAGCTGGGAATCGAACCCAGGTTCTTGGCTCTGTGAGACAGCAATGCTAACAACTGTGCCACTATGCCGCCAAAATACTGAACAGACAAACAAGCTGCCCTTTATTTTTTGGCAGTAGTGGGATTTGAACCCACACCACCTCAAAGACTGGAGCCTAAATCCAGTGCCTTAGACCACTCAGCCACACTACCACAAATTTGTGGATAGTGATGAGGACCATCAGAGGATACAGCAGGATATAGATCAGTTGGAGACTTGGGCGGAGAGATGGCAAATGGAGCTTAATACGGACAAATGTGAGGTAATGCATTTTGGAAGGTCTAATAAAGATAGGGAATATACAGTAAATGGCAGAACCATTAAGATTCTTTTGAAGTAACTTTTGAAGATAGACAGAGGGATCTGGGTGTATAGGTACACAGGTCACTGAAAGTGGCAACGCAGGTGAAGAAGGCATATGCCACGCTTGCCTTCATCGGCTGGGGCATTGAGTTTAAAAATTGGCAAGTCATGTTGCAGCTTTATAGAACCTTAGTTAGGCCGCACTTGGAATATAATGTTCAATTCTGGTCGCCACACTACCAGAAGGATGTGGAGGCTTTGGAGGGGGTACTGAAAAGATTTACCAGGATGTTGCCTAGTATGGAGGGCATTAGCTAAGAGGAGAGGTTGGAGAAACTTGGTTTATTCTCACTGGAACGACGGAGGTTGAGGGGCAACCTGATAGAAGTCTACAAGATTATGAGGGGCATGGACAGAGTGGATAGTCAGAAGCTTTTTCCCAGGGTGGAAGAGTCAATTACTGGGGGGCATAAGTTTAAGGTGCGAGGGGCAAAGTTTAAAGATGTACGAGGCAAGTTTTTTTACACAGAGGGTGGTGGGTGCCTGGAACTCGCTGCCATGGGGAGGTAGAGGAAGCAGATACATTAGTGAGTTTTAAGGGGTGTCTGGACAAATATATGAATAGGATGGTAATAGAGGGATATAGTCCCCGGGGGTTTTAGTTCAGTCGGGCAGCATGGTCGGTGCAGGCTTGGAGAGCCAAAGGGCCTGCTCCTGTGCTGTAATTTTCTTTGTTCTTTGTTCAGTGCTAACCACTGTGCCTTAGTGGCCACCTGATAAAAATTTAATTGGAATTTAAATTTCCTTCTAGTATTGCTACACATTTGAATTTCATGCTCTTCTTGTCTCAGTTTATAGTCAGTGCTAGCACAGTACAGCCATACTGCTCTCCAGTGCTTTTGGGATGAGCTGTTTCTCCTTTCAATATTGGTGGTTCGGATGAGTGTCACAACATCTCATGCTTGCCAATGACAGAAAAGAAAAGGGAGTTGCTTCAGAAATATGGTTTTCTACCGTCAAGGTAAGGTAGTTTCAATCACCTTTTGACTTCAATGTATTGTTTACTAAACTGTTGTTACTCTATCTGTTATTAGAATCTGTGCCCATGCCCAGACTATACTTTCAACAGCTTCAGTAACAGTATTAATGAAAATTAGTTCTAATGTACCAGTTGGCAATATGCCCAATTTGTGGTGCGACTGAGCTGAACAAGTGCTTCCTTTGAACTAATGAGATTTATATCAAATTGAAAGAATCTCTTTATCTCCAGCCAAACCTCCGAATTGATATATTTATAACATTTTTGTTCAATGTTATCACCATTAATAACAACCCCAGTTTTAACGAGGACAGCAATGAAGTGGGGTGTTTCCCAAGGGACAAAACAGGCAACAGATTTCCTTATCTGCGTAGACTTCCCCGTGCAGATCTCTGGATAAAGTAGCGGTCAGGCCCCAATAATATCATCAGAACCCAATCTGCATATTTAAAATAGGTTCCTGCCTGCTTCTGGTAGATGTCTCTCTTACCTGCTCAGAAAGTCAGGTTCAGATTGGAACCTGCAAGAAGACCTCGGTAGATATGTCCCATGGGTGATTTTAACCACCAGCCAAGTGGATTGAATTAAAATTGCCTTTTTCAGGAGATCAATATATACATTGAACTGTCAACACCCAAATTTATTTATAATTCTCCAAATATTTTGTATTACTAACTGTGTTTTTTGAGATACACCATTAAAATACATAATGTAAATTTATGTGGGATGACAATTACACTTACCAGCTATACAGTCCCATTCTCTGCCAAAGCATCTCCAGTGCGACCTGGGATCATAGAAATGAAATCATAGAAACCCTACAGTGCAGGAAGAGGCTATTCGGCCCATCGAGTCTGCACCGACCACAATCCCACCCAGGCCCTACCCCCATATCCCTACATATTTTTACCCGCTAATCCCTCTAATCTACAAACCTCAGGACACTAAGGGGCAATTTTACAATGGCCAATCAACCTAACCCGCACATATTTGGACTGTGGGAGGAAACCGGGGCACCCGGAGGAAACCCACGCAGACACGAGGAGAATGCGCAAACTCCACACAGGCAGTCACCTGAGCCGGGAATCGAACCCAGGTCCCTGGAGCTGTGAAGCAGCAATGCTAACCACTGTGCTACTGTGCCGTGCAGAGGCTATGGCAGTCAGTGCGCACAGGACTGGAGGCCAATGCCAGAAGAACACGAATGACCTTATTTGGGCTGCAAAGAGTGAGTACCAAGGTGCCAAGCTGTGCCACCTGTTCCTGCTGCCACGAAGCATGCCAACATACTAATGTGTCATAACAGAAATTCTAAAGTGTGGGCAGAATTCTCCCATCCCTCCTGTGGTATGTTTAGTGGCAGGCAGGAGCAGAAAACCTATTGGCAGGCAAAACGTCAGAAACCCACCAGCATGAAAACAGTTTGGGATTCTCCGGATGATGAGTTAATGGTGGGCTGATTATCCCGCTGATTAGTGGCGTGAATGTTATTTGCATTCATTAACATATCATGAATGCTCATTAAAACAGTGACTCACTGGAATCTTGTTAGGTCTTCCAATCTTGCATCACGCCACAAGTCAGACTTCAGTTTCCTCAAAACTTTGAGGTGAGTACAACAAACAGCCTACCCGCAATAGCATTACTATGCCATGTTGCAATGGGGTTCTAGGTTTGGTCTGTTCCTGCTCTCAGCCGACATTGTCCAGAAGAACACCAATGTGCTGCAGTACTCATGAAGGTCTCCACTTTCAGAAATGAGCATTTAGACTGGGAGTGGGGTTTGAGGGAAGAGTGGAGATGACAAACACAAGGGGAGCAAAAGGGTGGGAAGGCTGTGGAAAGGCTGTGAAGGGGGAAGGCTGAACAGAAGTGAAGGCAATGGGGAGGGCAGGCAGTCCACGTGGGGCATGGGTATGCCTTAAATGATGGACTCAGAGTGCATGTTCATCACAACAACGATGGAAGCCAGTATTATTGAGGGAGGCTGGTGAACAACAGGAGGAGACGTTACCTTCACATCCAGAGGTTCCAGGTATATATCAGGTACACAAATAGTGAAGAACAGCCGTCTTGCTATACCACAATAATGGCATTGGTTCAAAACGAATATAGAAGCAAATCTGATTGGGATATGGGGGGGCGGGGGGGGGGGGGGGGGGAGGGGGGAGGGAGGTGGTCTGAGGCAGTATGGGAGGAGGACACTGCTCGGCTAAGTTACCCTTTAGGGAGTCACCCTCTAAATTGTTGATGCTGCAAGAGTGAACAGGAGCCTGCTTAGTGAGAAAGGAGGAGGACCACCTTAGGAAGAAACCGAAGGCCTTCATTAGCACTGTTAAAGAGATACTAGGAATTAGTGGTTTCACGTCACATTTGCTGCATCTCAAGAGTAACACATAGGGATTTGGAATTTGTGACTACAGGCTGCATCATATATGGCATTCCATCATTGAAGACCAGTCACATGACCACTCGAATTCACAGTCCTATTGGGCCAAAGGGCATCTATTCATTGACCATGAGCAACCGATTACTCGTTACTAAGTCACATTAGAAATTATAGCACAGAGCTAGTTTGGGACATTCAGCTCAATTAGACAGAGGTATAGAAATAGTGTATAGGAGCAGTAGTAGGCCATTCAGCCCTTCAAGTCTGCTCCATCATTCAAAATGATCATGGTTCTCTTTACTCAACTCCACGCTCTCCCTATACTCCTGAATGTCTTTCAAGGCCACCTGAGGGGAAGGGTCAGGTTGGGTCACCCTTATGGGTGGCATGGGTCACAGGCGGAATGAGGCACAGTGATTAGCACTGCTGCCTCACAGCATGAGGGACCCGGGTTCAATTCCTGGCTTGGGTTGCTGTCTGTGTGAAGTCTGCACGTTCTTCCTATGTCTACGTGGGTTTCCTCCGGGTGCTCCGGTTCCTTCCACAGTCCGAAAGACGTTCTGGTTAGGTGCATTGGCCATGCTAAATTCTCCCTCAGTGTACCCGAACAGGCACCGGAGTGTAGCGACTAGGGGATTTTCACAGGAACTTCATTGCAGTGTTAATGCAAGCCTACTTGTGACACTAATAAATAAACTTAAACTTTATGCATGTGTAGTGTGGAGGGGGTGAGGGGACCTGACTCCATGTAGGGTTGGAGGTTATCTCCTATCTGGGCTTTGAAGGTGACCATCATGCTCAATTTCTTTGCCTGTGGACCTTTCCAGGGATTAACAGAGGACCTGTGTGGCATCTCTCAGTCCACGGCACATTGATGCATAAAGGACGTCACATGAAGGCACATCCTTATGTCAGATTTGATCTGGACAAAGATAGCCAGGCTGAAAGATTCAGTGGGTTTGCCACTATCTCAGGCTTCCCAATAGATTGCACCCATGTGGCTTTATGTGATCCATGGCAGCAGCCCCTATTGTTTATAAACAGCAAGGGGCACCATTCCATCAATGTACAACTAGTGTGTGATCATCAGAAGCACATACTGCGTGTCTGTGCACGATACCTGAGAGTTGCCATGACTCATAAATCCTCAGTTACCTCGAGATGCCTGAGGTTTTTGAGGGGCCAGTGTGTCCCCTGTGGCTGTTTGGAGATAAGGAGTACCGACTGAAACCCTGGCTAACGACACTGGTGGCTCGCCCTCAGTGTTGTTCTGAGGAGACGTACAATGCTGCTCATTGCTTCACATGCTCCCTTAGAGCAGACCATAGTGCTTCTGAAGATGTGCTTCAAATCCTTGGATCACTCAGGTAACTCACTGCAATAAACTCCCAGTAGGGTTTCACACATCACATGAATGAGAGCTCATTGAAGGGTGAAGATCCGCAGTCCTAGGAACCTCAGGAGGCTGCCAAGGGGCAGTATGAGCATGAGGATGCTTTGGAGGAAGGAAGATGTGGGTGATGTGCTTGTGATACTTTCATTGCTGACACGTTCCGGTAAAAGGAAAGTTATGTGAGGGCATATGGCTATATCATTTCAAGCCCTCAGTGTCATTCTCATTCACCTTAGGGGATGTCCAACCACTGACAGCGTGAATGAGTCCAGCATTCACAGCAAGTTCTAGCCTATATTTCCAGACCATGATCTCTGCTTTGATCCACGGTACCCTGTGAATGGACTCATTCTGGGAACTGAGAGTCCACTGAGGAACAAGAGCGAAATGAGAGAAGACTTGAAGCTTTCGCCACCAGCTAATAATGCAAAGACTGCTGTGACTGAGATGAGGGCATTCCTAGCGATCTGTCTTGTCTTCTACCATTACCATTGAGGAGACACAAGTGCTGCTAGAATATCAATACTGATGAGCTGCCCTCATGCAATGGTATTCCTTAAGGAAAAAGGGTTTGAAACACATCACACGCTTCACATAAAAATTTAAACGCATCTCCCTGATATTACACAAGAGTGCAGAGACTAGTTCAATTGAGGTTGACATCACAGCAATGTTAATCTCACCGTGGGACACTATCACTGAGTGGGAGGATGAGATGGTGATGTGGAAGTTTCAATGAGAGAATAATATATGTCCCCTGCTAATGGTCATGTGAGATCTGTGAGGACGGTAGCTGTATGAGTGCATGATGCCATGATGAGAGTTTGATATTGGAGGGAGTTGATGGATGATTTACCCTGGCTCAGTGGATGAGATCATTCATCCTGTTCCTGCATTGAATGGCATTTCAGAAGTGCTTGCCAGCTGCACTGACTTCCTGTGTGATAGCCTCCCAGGTCGGAGAGGTGAAGCTGGTGTGCTTCCTGGAGCCATCTCTGGAATACCTGCACTCCACTGATCAAGGCCTCAAAGGCCTAGTAAATGAAGTGGTGTGCTGCCTTTCTCTTGAGGCTTTTGGTCTCCTTTTTGTGCATGTAAGACATCTATAATGGTCTCCCACAGACAGATGGGCTGGAGAGAATGAGATGTATGTGTTTGACTAGCTTTTCAAAATGGCACCTGATGCGCGTTATCAAACACGAGGCTAGATGCTCGGGAAATAAAAGGCTTTTATTTACTGGAATGAAGCAGCCAATAATTATATACATGATCCTAGACTGAAGGGGTCCCAGCCAGAGCAGGGACTTTTATACCTCTCCCAGGAGGCGGAGCCCGACTGGGATGTACCACAACACTACAGTACAAAGGTGTAACAACCCCACCCTAACCCCAACAGCAACAAGTAGCACAACCCAACAGTAACATATGTACATCCTTGTAGTACTGGCCAGACCCTGGCTCAGTACTATCCAGTGGGAACCAACGATGGTTCACCACATTCACCCCTCCTTTGAGAACAAAGGCCGGCGGGGTACAAAAACAGAATAAAGTGTCATCAGTCTATAAGTTCAGATGGTCAGGGGGACCGCACCGTCGTTGTGACCTCCTCAATACCGGCGGTGACACCGGAGTAGGCACTTGCGGTGGCGTTCTCCCCAAGGTGGCGTCCAGCTGTTCTTCCACGGACTCACAGGCCGGTTGACCCTGAGGTGACGGTAGTCCATGGGGTCCTGACACGTCCTGCAGTGGCGACCATCTTCTGGACTCAGGCAAGCTGTACACGGGAGTAAAAGGGTTAAGCAATGGTCCCGATGCTGCCCGCGCCGTGTCCGGGGGAGAAACAAGAGTTAAGGGGTTTGTAACAGGGGGTATGGGAGCGACAGGGGTTTCCACGTCCCCTGCTGGCGCCAGGTCTCGGATCGAGACCATGTCCTCTCGCCCGTCAGGGTATGCCACATAGGCATACTGAGGGTTGGCGTGGAGGAGATGGACCTGTTCGACCAACGGGTCGGACTTGCGGGCCCTTACATGTCGCCGCAGGAGGACGGGTCCTGAGTACGTCAACCAAGACGGTAATGAGGTCCCCGAGGAAGACTTCCGAGGGAATGAAAACATCCTCTCATGGGGAGTAGCATTGGTTGCCGTACACAGGAGGGAGCGATTAGAATGGAGCGCATCAGGGAGCACCTCTTGCCAACGGGAGACTGGAAGACTTTTTGACTTCAACGCCAGTAAGACAGCCTTCCAGACTGTAGCATTCTCACGTTCCACCTGTCCGTTACCCCTAGGGTTGTAGCTCGTGGTCTTACTAGAGGCAATCCCGTATGAGAGCAGGTATTGCCTCAAGTCATCGCTCATGAACGACGAGCCCCTGTCGCTATGGATGTAGCCGGGGTACCCGAACAGGGTAAAGAGATCACGGAATGCCTTGATAACCGTGGCAGCGGATGTATCAGAGCAGGGAACAACAAAAGGGAACCTAGAGTACTCGTCAATGATATTGAGGAAGTACACATTCTGATCTGTTGAGGGAAGGGGGCCCTTAAAATCGACACTCAGTCTCTCGAAGGGACGAGTGGCCTTGACTAAATGTGCCCGGTCAGGTCGGTAAAAGTGTGGTTTGCATTCCGCGCAAACCCGACAGCTTCTTGTTACGGACCTGACGTCCTCCACCGAGTAGGGCAGGTTGCGGGCTTTTATAAAGTGGTAGAGCTGAGTGACCCCAGGATGGCATAGATCATTATGGAGAGCCTGCAAACAGTCCTCCTGTATACTGGCGCATGTTCCACGCGAGAGGGCATCCGAGGGCTCTTTGAGTTTCCCTGGACGGTACATGATGTCGTAGTTATAGGTGGAGAGTTCAATTCTCCACCGCAAGATCTTGTCATTCTTGATCTTGCCCCTCTGCGTGTTGTTAAACATGAACGCCACGGACCGCTGGTCCGTGATCAGGGTGAACCGTTTTACCGCCAAGTAATGGCGCCAGTGCCTGACGGCCTCCACAATGGCCTGGGCCTCCTTTTCCACCGCTGAATGCCGGATTTCGGGGCCTTGGAGGGTGCGGGAAAAAAATGCGACGGGCCTGCCCGCCTGGTTAAGTGTGGCAGCCAGGGCGAAATCAGATGCATCGCTCTCCACCTGAAAGGGGATGGACTCATCAACAGCGTGCATCGTAGCTTTCATGATGTCGGCTTTTAATTTATCGAAGGCCAATCGGGCCTCTGGCGTTAGGGGAAAAGTCGTGGACTTAATGAGCAGACGGGCTTTGTCCGCGTAATTGGGAACCCGCTGTGCATAATAAGAGAAGAAGCCTAAACATCTTCTCAGTGCTTTTGCACTAGCAGGCAAGGGAAGTTCAGAAAGGGGGCGCATACGGTCTGGATCAGGGCCAATGACCCCGTTTTCCACCACGTATCCTAGGATGGCTAAACGGCGCGTACGAAACACACACTTCTCTCTGTTGTAGGTCAGGTTCAGGCGAGATGCAGTGCGTAGGAAATTCAGGAGATTCGTGTCGTGGTCCTGCTGGTCATGGCCGCAGATGGTGACATTATCCAGGTACGGGAAGGTAGCCCGCAGCCCGTTCTGGTCCACCATTCGGTCCATAGCACGCTGGAAGACCGAGACCCCATTGGTGACACCAAAGGGAACCCTGAGAAAGTGATACAAGCGACCATCCGCCTCAAAAGCTGTGTAGTCGGTCCGCTGGGCGAATGGGGAGTTGGTGGTAGGCAGACTTGAGGTCTATGGTGGAGAACACCCGGTACTGCGCAATCTGATTGACCATATCAGATATGCGCGGGAGAGGATACGCATCCAGCTGCGTATATCGATTAATGGTCTGACTGTAGTCAATGACCGTCCGGGGATTGTTCCCGCTCTTGACCACCACGACCTGCGCTCTCCACGGACTAGCGCTAGGTTGTATGATCCTTTCTTTGAGGAGGCGCTGAACCTCAGATCTAATGAAGATCCAATCCTCAGTGCTGTAACGCCTACTTTTAGTCGCGATGGGATTGCAGCCTGGCACAAGATTCTGGAACAGGGAGGGTGTGGTGATCTTCAGCGTCGAGTGGCTACAGGCGTTGGGCAATTTGGAGGCTGCTGCTGTTTTCCCACTGCCAGTGAAGAGAGTGGCCCACCGTACTGTAGGATTACACTCCTCAAGTGGACCATGAAATTTAGTCCGAGAAGTATTGGCGCGCAAAGGTACGGCAACACTAGGAGCTTGAAACGCTCGTAAACTGTGCCTTGCACCTTCAAAGTTACCACGCAACTCCCTAGCACGGTGACAGACCGGGACCTCGATGCCATAGAGATTGTCTGTTTGGCAGGTTGAATCCGGAGTCCACACCGCTTCACAGTGTCTGGGTGGATAAAGCTCTCAGTGCTCCCGCTGTCAAACAGACAATAAATCACGTGGTCATTTACCTGGATGTTCATCATAGATTTGTCAAGTCTATGAGGCTTGGCCTGGTCCAGGATGATCGACGCCACCGTTGGTTCATGAGCGCCACTGCAGGCAGCTGAAATAGACGAGGAGGACCCCTGCTGGTCGTTCGTGGTCGGTGCTGACCAACATGGCCGCTCCCATAAGTCGCACGTGGGTGATGGCGCCAAACTCAGCGACCCCTGGTGGTCACACATCTCCGACTCCGTCGACCGTAATGGCGTCGTCCTGGCCTCACACGTGGATGAACCCCTCGATGATTTCGACGACGAAGAGCCGAGCTCTGAAGAATCGCAGGCCGCACTGCCGTTCCTAGGTTTAGATCGGCACACTTTCGAATAGTGCCCTTTCTCACCGCAGGCGGAGCACAACACAGCCTTAGCGGGACACCGTTGCCGAGTATGCTTCACTCCCCCACAGAAGTAGCACCGCAGGCCGCCCGGAGCTGCTGCCGTCGTCAGGCCTGAGTGTGAGCACGCCATTATGCAGCATTTCGAACCCGAGGGACGAGGAGGGATTGGCGACTGCTCCTGCCACGTTGTCTCCACGTGGTCCTCCGGATACAATACTAAGCTATTGGAGGCCGTCTCAAGCATGTCCGCTAGCTCGATTGCCTGGGTAAGGTTAAGGTTACCTTTCTCCAATAGTTTAAGTCGAATGTACGACGATCCGACTCCCGCCACAAACGCATCTCGGGCGAGGTCGTTCATGCTCTGCTCAGCCGACACAGCTTTGCAGTTACAGCCCCTGGCTAGCTGTAGGAGCTCGTTCGCATATTCCTCCATTGTTTCGCCAGACTGCCGTCGTCGAGTGGCTAAGAGGTAACAAGCGTGTATTTCATTGGGCGGTTTGATGTAACGCTTCTTCAGAAGCTCGAGGGCCTTAGTATAATCGGTGGCCGCACGGATCGCGAGGTAGACAGTGTCGCTTACCCTCGCATGGAGGACCCGGAGTCTGTCATCATCTGTGGTGACCGCTGCGGAGGCTGCCAGGTAGTCTTCGAAGCACTTCAGCCAGTGGTCGAAGGTGTTAGAGGCGCCCACCGCACGTGGATCTAGTGTAAGGCGTTCCGGCTTCAGGATCTGCTCCATACTCTCTTTTTATTTTCTTCGATGAGAGTTTAACAACAGTAAATAAAATTGATGCACGTTATCAAACACGAGGCTAGATGCTCGGGAAATAAAAGGCTTTTATTTACTGTAATGAAGCAGCCAATAATTATATACACGATCCCAGACTGAAGGGGTCCCAGCCAGAGCAGGGACTTTTATACCTCTCCCAGGAGGCGGAGCCCGACTGGGATGTACCACAACACTACAGTACAAAGGTGTAACAACCCCACCCTAACCCCAACAGCAACAAGTAGCACAACCCAACAGTAACATATGTGCATCCTTGTAGACCCTGGCTCAGTACTATCCAGTGGGAACCAACGATGGTTCACCACAGCACCCAGACGTTCAACCCCACAAGCTGACAATGGGCGGACAAATTAGCTCCCAACTTGCCAGGTGACTGGGCCTAATACGCCCCTGTGTATAATTAATGAACCTCCAAGTGCAGAACCTGGCATAAGTTCCTGCCATTCTAAGCAGTGGGATGGCACCATCAAAACCACCTGCCAACGCACTTAGTCTCATAAATGGAAAATTCTGCCCTGTAATTCGAGTGAGCTAAATATTT
Organism: Mustelus asterias; assembly: GCF_964213995.1. Classification (NCBI taxonomy): domain Eukaryota; kingdom Metazoa; phylum Chordata; class Chondrichthyes; order Carcharhiniformes; family Triakidae; genus Mustelus; species Mustelus asterias. The sequence continues at coordinate 52,842,402 of NC_135801.1, read as the reverse complement.
TATTACTAAACCCATGATCTGTAACTCTACATATTGCAAACCTGCTATTATTATTGCATCTTTTGAATATGCATTACAAAAAATATATGTAATTCCTTCAAAATATGTAAATGTGTTAGTTCTTAATCAGTTCAACACTCACCTCATGTTCAAAATTCCTGAAGTGTTACTGTGATATAATCTGTTAGTTTAACCTAACCCATGTCAGTTCAACAAAGCTTGTAGTTGTGCAGTAGATATAAACCCTACCACAAAATGTTTTATTTGTGTCAAAAGTACCAGCAGCATTTGGTTCATAAGCAAATCTTGCTGATAATGTGGAACTAATTGGAAAGTGTCATTCCAAGAAACTATAAAGATAATTGATAAGGAAAGTCAAAATATCATAATTTTACAGAAAGAGTAAATTATTCTGCCACTGGACTGTTGCATAACAGCACTGCATTTTGTCACTAAGCTCATAATTTCTTCCTTTGCCATGAAAGCAATTGACTGTCTTTGATTCACGAACAGCATGGCAGGAATGTTTATTTTTGAAACATCCAATTTTATTGAACTGAACATTTGCACTGCCTCCAAAACATCGATTATTTCAAAGAGGATTTAAAAGGCAGCCTGCCCTCACTGTCACCGGCACGTTCCAAAATAATGTCCACAGTCATATGAAAGTTGTAAATCATCCACTCCCTTTCAACTACCATCCACCTCCAATCATTGTGAATCTAAAAAATATTCTCCGTAACTTTTCATTTACTCTCCCACAGTATGAAAATTATACTTCACCAGATCATTTTTATTAACTTAATCAATGATGATGTCCTTCTAAAAGGCATTTGATATCCATGCAACACCACAACAACAAACCAATTGTTGTCTCTCATTCAACCCGGATAAGTGTGGACTTCAACCCGGATAAGTGTGTAGTGATCCATTTTGGCAGATCCAATGGGATGAAGCAGCAGTATAATATGAAGGGTACCATTCTTAGCAGTGTAGAGGATCAGAAGGACCTTGGGGTCCGGGTCCATAGGACTCTTAAATCGGCCTCACAGGTGGAGGATGCGGTCAAGAAGGCGTACGGCGTACTAGCCTTCATTAATCGAGGGATTGAGTTTAGGAGTCGGGAGATAATGCTGCAGCTTTATAGGACCCTGGTTAGACCCCACTTGGAGTACTGCGCGCAGTTCTGGTCACCTCATTACAGGAAAGATGTTGAAGCCATTGAAAGGGTGCAGAGGAGATTTACAAGGATGTTGCCTGGATTGGGGGGCATGCCTTATGAGGATAGGTTGAGGGAGCTTGGTCTCTTCTCCCTGGAGAGACGAAGGATGAGAGGTGACCTGATAGAGGTTTACAAGATGTTGAGAGGTCTGGATAGGGTAGACTCTCAGAGGCTATTTCCAAGGGCTGAAATGGTTGCTACGAGAGGACACAGGTTTAAGGTGCTGGGGGGTAGGTACAGAGGAGATGTCAGGGGTAAGTTTTTCACTCAGAGGGTGGTGGGTGAGTGGAATCGGCTGACGTCGGTGGTGGTGGAGGCAAACTCGTTGGGGTCTTTTAAGAGACTTCTGGATGAGTACATGGGATTTAATGGGATTGAGGGCTATAGATAGGCCCAGAGGTAGGGATATGATCAGCGCAACTTGTGGGCCGAAGGGCCTGTTTGTGCTGTGGCTTTCTATGTTCTATGTTCTAACTATATATTCTCTTCTTCCAATAATTGTTTTGCATAGCCAAAACAAAAATATAAGTTCATATGCAATTAAATCTCCCAAACCAACATTGCAGCACAGAAACTTTATCCTTCTTCTTCTTCTCTGTCTCCATCCCATATGTAAGTTACATTAACCTTTCATGCAAACACACCACCAATTTCATTTTTCTTCTCTTTATTATTTTTTCTTTATTTTACAATCATATTGGCAAACATCTGGTCCAATACTTTCTTTCCTGCTTAGAATCAACTTCTGAGGAACAATGCAAAAACATAGGAACAGATATGAGCCATTTACTCTCTTAAGTCTGTTTCACTGCCATTAGAGATTATGGCAGATCGAGGACCTAAATCCATTAAGTCATCTTTAACCCATATCCCTTAATACCTTTGGTTAACAAAAACTATCAATCTCAATTTTAAAATAAACAATTGATTTTCAACAAAGAACAAAAGAACAAAGAACAATACAGCACAGGAACAGGCCCTTCGGCCCTCCAAGCCCACGCCGCTCCCTGGTCCAAATTAGACCATTCTTTTGTATCCCTCCATTCCCACTCCGTTCATGTGGCTATCTAGATAAGTCTTAAACGTTCCCAGTGTGTCCGCCTCCATCACCTTGCCCGGCAGCGCATTCCAGGCCCCCACCACCCTCTGTGTAAAATACGTCCTTCTGATATCCGTGTTAAACCTCCCCCCCCTCACCTTGAACCTATGACCCCTTGTGAACGTCACCACCGACCTGGGAAAAAGCTTCCCACTGTTCACCCTATCTATGCCTTTCATAATTTTATACACCTCTATTAGGTCATCCCTCATCCTCCGTCTTTCCAGTGAAAACAACCCCAGTTTACCCAATCAAATCTTTGCAGCTTGTAAAAGAGAGTTCTAAACTCATATCAGATTTTGTGCATAGAAATAATTGCTAATTTTACTCCTGAAAGGTCCGAATCTAAATTTTAGACTATACCCCATTTCCCTAGACTTAGCAACCAGTGGAAAGCTATCTATCTACCCTATTTGTTCTCTTTAATGTGTTGAAAATTTTGATCAACTCATATTTTCACCTTCTAAATTCAAGAGAATAAAGCTCTCACTTATGTAAACTGTCTTCAGAATTTAACCATTGGAGTCCAGATATCATTCTAGTAAATCTATGGTGCACTCCTCCAAGGGCAATATATTCTTCCCAAGATGTGGTGCCCAAATGTATGTAGCTGGACCCCTTAGTTTCTTTGGGCTTCCACAGTTTCTAGCTTGTCACCATTAGAAAGATTCCAGTTCTAACCTTTTAAGGTCCAAAGTGGGTGACTTCACATCTGCCTACATTTTTATAGTTTTTTTTCATTCATTTAATCTATCAACATCTCTTTGCAAAACTATGCTTCCATCTACACTGCATACCGTGCCACCTGTCTTTGTGTCATCAGCAAATTCGGATATGTGGCTTTCTACTCCATTATCTAAATTGGTAATAAATACAGTTAATAGTTGAGACTCCAAGACAGGTCCTGACAGACACCATTCCCCACATTTTGCCATTTAGACTATTGTCCATTATCACCTGCCACTAGGCAAACTTCCGAACCAATTTGATTTTTAGCTAACAGTTTCTTATGAAGAACTTTATCAAATACCTTCTGGAAGTCCAGATCAATAACATCCATTGGAATTTTGAAAAAAACACAGAACTTGGGGGCTTAAATATGACTGAAGTATAGATAAAAACAAACTTGCTTAAATAGTTTGCTATCATTCAAAGCATCTGATAATCACAGTGTTATTAACATTCACTTTAGTAGTCAGAAGATTGCAAGCAGTAAATTTCCAGATATCTTAGGTTGCTGAGGGTGAAGTAAGGGTGAAGTAGTGGCTCATATGGCTTGAATTTAAGTTAAGGAGGAGCCTGTCTGATATTGGTGATACTTACTGCAAACCAATATTACGTGAGGCTTCAAACATTATTGAAATATGCAGTACGTCGAATGTTTGTTTGAGGTGTTGGCACTGCACAATAATTCAGTATAGTAGGCAGTGCATCTACTCCCTGCCATATCGGACGATTAGGAGGCCAAATAGTGTTTGGAAACAGGCATTGACCAATCAAACCTCTAGAGCACTGAGCTTTTAGAGCAGACTTTCCCTTATACATAGACAATAAGCCCACAAAACATGCAAACGAGCACTCAAAACATGGAAAGTACCCCACTAATTTTAAGGACTTAAATATTTTCCTGATGGTTTATATTTCCCTTTTTCTTGTAATTGTGCACAAGATGGAGAGGCTGTTTTACAGGTCTTTCCTAATTCAAGTTTTAATCTTATTTTGGAGATATGGAATGTATAACTGCTCTTTTATTTTAGTAGTTATTCCCTGACTGATGCTGGTACTCCACTCTTGCTACCCTCAGTGCTTCTTCCAAGCGCTGTGCAATATGGATGTGCACTGAGTCATCAGCTGAGGGAGTAGGCTGTGTGGCAATCAGCATGTTTCCATCTCTGTGTTCGACCTGATGCCATAAGCCTTCATGGAGTAAAGGAAAATTCCTAGGCCCACTCCCTCCTAACTGTACACCATTGTGCCACTACCTCTGGTGGGTCAGTCCTGCCAGTGGGATAGAGCATACTCAAGAATGGTGATGGGGCGTCTGGGACATTGGCTGTTAGATATGGTTTGGGGAGAGCTGGCAAAGCACTCCCTTTTCAGAAAGCCATCACAGCTTGTGTCACTCAGGCATTTAACAGGCCAGTGTTGGGGCTCCCCAAGGACCAAGAACCTCAGAGGCAGATGTCCCACCCGTCAAGAACTACCAACCAATCAGAGGCTGGCAACCATTCTGTACTCAGCAGCACCACCAGAGAAATAGTGGCTGCTATTGGTACTACACCCAGCTGATTCAGGCACCTGAGTGATGGCAGGGTTGTGGTGTGGATATCATGGGGGATGGTGTCAGCAGCAAGGACAGGGTGTGGCTCTTAGCAGGCCACTTCTTCTCATTGCCAGGTCCCTTGATCAGGCACTGAATACCTTTGATCCCACAGCCAGGAGCCCACAAGCAAATACGCCAGGGTTTGCTTGTCATATGTAGAATGTTGTGGGTTCCTTAAATTAACAACATCAAGAACTTTCAACAAAGGTAGTTTATTCCTGAGCTCAACAACTGCATACAACATTTGTGCTCTGCCCACGCTCATGGGGAGAACTCCAGCAGTCCAACCACATGACCTCTTTTGTAACCGTGTCATCACATTCTCACGTGACCACTCAGTCTACATCGTTCTGTTCAGGCAGGACACCCAGTGACATGAGATATAACCGTGCAGTGTGCACAATAGTAAACTATGTACAGACCATTGTGTGACATACAATTCAACAAACTGACAATGCATAACTCTTTATATATATATATTGAGACGCGGATTAGGCTGTAGCAACTGGTGCATAGCCCATCGCATCCCCCCACTGCCTCCCCACCTCCCTCCACCTCCCCACCTTTTCAGTTGGAAAGAAAACTGAAATTCAAAAGTCAGTTTGAGGCTAAGTGTTAATTAAATACTAGAATCTTGTGTTCAGCCTGCTCAAACTCCCTGAGCATATGATTTCACCAGTTGTTGGTGCTGTAGTCTTTCTGTGACCAGTGTTTTCATTGTTAATAACACAGAAAATCTGTGTGCTCGTCAGGTGCAGGATTTGCTGGGTTGGTCTCTGTAGGAGTCTGCACGTCCATTGGTACAGGGGACTGGTGCCATAGGCAAGATGATGCGGAGCATGGCTGTGTACCACTGCCAGCTGCTCATGGCAACATGCGGTTTGAATCTTGACCATTTGACCTGGTGTTAGAGGGCTGAATCTGTGAGCATCTCAATTATAGTGCATTTTGCTTTTCCATCTGTGTTGCAGGAGGGCATCATTTATGTTGGTTTCAAGTTTAGACTGCAGCAGTACTTTGGCAAAAGGAATTGCCAATCATCCTCCTGGTATGCTTGGAAAGGAGTTGGCGTGTTGGCTAGAGCAGGTCCTATCACAGTAGATTTTGTAGGCTGAGTACAGCATAGTAGTATTTGTGATCTCAGGCACATGTCTCAAGGAGATGCCTTGGCTGAGCAAACCACCCTTTCCACCAAACTATTTGACTGTGGATATGGGGGCTACTCGTGATATGCTCAAAGTCCCATATGTGTGCAAAGTTGTAAAATTCAATGGAGCCAAATTGGCGAGTGTTGTCTGTCATGGGTCTCTGCGGGATGCCATGTATGGCAAAGTATCTCTTAAGTTTGATGATTACTGTTTTACTCGTCATGTTTATCAGGTGGTCAAGTTCAAACCACTCGGAACACAAATCAACAATGACTAAATGTTGTTTGCTATTCCATTTGAAGGTATCAGCTGCTGTGAATAGCCATGGGAGATCAGGGACCTCCTGTAAATGTTCCTTTACTTGAGTGGCTTGAGTGAATTGTATGGTGCACATCTGAAGATTTCCTTTTCCATGGCTGCATACATGGAGAGCCAGTACAGTGATTTCCTGGCCTATATCTGGTTGCTTCCAACCCTGGATACCCATGATGAAGTTGCTGGGTGTAGTACCTCTGAAGAGAGTAGTGATGAGAAAACGCTGGCCACACAGTATCAGTCCATCCTGTACGGTTAGTTCATTTGTGATGGTGAAGAATGTGCAGAGCTTGTAGGGAAGCCTCCTTGAGGACTCAGGCCAGCCTCTCCTGGTGACATCATGCAATTGTCTGCATGTGATGTCGCCTGTATGGCACCTTTGAGTTCCTGAATTCAATGAGGACAGCACCTCTATTGCCATAATGTCTATGTCTTCCTCATGATGTCTGGTCTGTGATGGCTAAGAAAGCTTATACATGAGTGGCTGGTGATCTGTTTCAACAGTTGCAGGATGACCATATATGAAATCATGAAATTTCTGACAGGTGAAAACTAAAACAAAAAGTTCCAATTCAATCTGAGCAGAATGAGTCTCAGTGTTAGTGAGGGGACCTTGAAGCAAAGACTATTGGTCTGCCGTTCTGGATACAGACTGAACCAAGTCCATGCTGGGAGACATCTGCTGAGGATGAATGTGAGTATGAGTGCTCAAACGTCAAAGTATTATAGCACCACTGGGGCTGAGAGTGCCTGTTTGAGTCTGTTAAAGACCACTGTGTGGTGCTCCTGCTGACACCATTCATTCTCCTGGTGGAGAAGTTTGTGAAGAGGTCCAGTGACCTCACTATAACATGGGGTAAACTTAGAAAGATAATTTGTCATACCAAGAAAGCTCTGTAAAGTGTGCTTGTCCATGGGAATGGCCATCTGTTGTATAGCCCTTGTCTTGTCTAGTTCGGGCTTTACACCATTGGCTGTGATTAAATAGCCAACGTAAGGAACCTGGTTGACCCTGAATCTGCATTTTGCAGAGTTAAGCTTTAATTGGGTGGTCCTGATTCTGTCAAAAGATGAAGATGTGAATCATGTCCTTGCATGGTATCACCCCAAACAAGGATGTCATCAACAATGAACTTGCAAGGTTGACCTGCGAAAAGTTGCTCCATGGACTGCTGGAAAACCTTACTGGTAGTGGAGATCCCTTAGTGCATCTTGGAGACATGAATGTGGTTAGTTTTGAGGATTCCTCATCTGGGGCAGCATGGTGGCACCTCATAGCACCAGGGACCTGGGTTCGATTCCAGCCTGGGGAGACTGTCTGTGTGGAGTTTACACATTCTCCCTGTGTCTGCATGTGTTTCCTCCAACTGCTCTGGTTTCCTGTCACAGTCCAAAGATGTGCGGGTTAGGTGGATTTTCCATTCTAAATTGCTCCTTAGTGTCAGGGGGACTAGCAGTGTAAATACTTGGGGTTATGGGGATAGGGCCTGGGTGGGATCGTTGTTGGTGCAGGCTTGATGGGATGAATGGCCTCCTTCTGCACTGTAGGGATTCTATGCTTTCTAACAGATTCGCCAAAGCCTTCATCTCTCATCAAGAATGATGAACATCATGGCATTAATTGACAGCAGGATGGAAAGATCATTAGCAGGCTTTCCCTGTCCTGGACTTAAATGGGGTGGATGTGGAAACGAACAGAATCCCAACTACCATCCTCCCGCCTGATTAAATGCCTCCTGCCACCATGGGTTGGACATAAAATGTCAGGCTGTTGCTTGATGAGTCTGTGGGATGGCTTCCCCAATTATGGCACAAATTCCCAGATGTTAGTGAAGAGAACATTGCAGAGTCAGCTGGGCAGGGTGTGCCTTTGTTGTTTTTGGTGCCTATGTCATTGCCTGGTGGTATGTCCAATTTTATTCTTTTTTAACCTTTGTGTCATGGTTTAATACGATTAAGTAGCTTGCTAGAAAATTTTAGAGGACAGTTAAGAGTCAAGAACAGTGCTGTGGGTCATATGTAGGCTAGACTGGATTAGTACAGCAAACTTCTTTCCCTGAAAATATTAATGAGCCATTATGATAATATGGTAGCTTCATGATCATTATGAAAGAAACTAGCATTTTTGTTCCCTATTTTATTCATTAATTGAATTTAAATTCCTCCAGTTGCTCGTGATAGGATTTGAATTCATGTTTCTGGAGGATTAGTCTAGGCACGGTGGCACAATGGTTAGCACTGCTGCCTCACAGCTCCAGGGACTGTGGTTCGATTCCCAGCTTGGGTCACTGTCTGTGTGGAGTTTGCATCTTCTCCTGTGTCTGCGTGTGTTTTCTCCATGTGCTCCAATTTCTTCCTACATTCCAAAGATGTGTGGGTTAGGTGGATTGACCTTGCTAAATTGCCCCTTAGTGTCAGGGGGATTAGCTAGGGTAAATGAATGGAGTTATGGGGATAGGGCCGAGGTGGGATTGTGGTTGGTGCAGACTTGATGGGCCAAATGGCCTCCTTCTGCACTGTAGGATTCTATGATTAGTATCTGGTATCCTAAGGTTTGGGCCTGCCATATAGTCTTTATATGACTATAAAATTATCTTGAGTGTGACTATTTGGATTGGGGGAAGGCTAACTTCAGTGGGATTAGGCAGAAATTGGCGGCTGTTCATTGGGAGAGGCTGTTTGAGGGTAAATCCACATCTGGCATGTGGGAGTCTTTTAAGGAACAGTTGTTAGGGCTGCAGGATAGGCATGTGCCTGTAAAAAAGAAGGATAGGAAGGGTAGGATTCGAGAGCCGTGGATAACCAGGGAAATTGAGGGATTGGTCAAAAAGAAAAGAGAGGCATACGTTAGGTCCAGGCAGCTAAAAACGGAGGGAGCTCTGGAGGAATACAAAGAAAGTAGGAAAGAACTCAAACGAGGAATTAGAAGGGCAAAAAGGGGTCATGAAATGCCCTTGGCAGACAGGATTAAGGAGAATCCCAAGGCAATCCCAAGTGCACCCACCTGCAGCTCCTCCAAGACCATGTTAGGGAGCTGGAGCTGGAGTTGGATGAGCTTAGGGTCATCAGGGAGGCAGAGAGGGCCATAGACACAAGCTTCAGGGATATAGTTGCTCCAGGGAATGAAAATAGATGGGTGACAGTGAGAGGGGCTGGGAGGAAGCAGTCGGTGCGGGGATCCCCTGTGGTCGTTCCCCTTAGCAACAAGTATTCCACTTTGGATACAGGTGAGGGGGGCGACCTAGCAGTGGTAAGCCGCAGTGACCAGATCGCCAGCGCTGAGTCCGTCCCTGTGGCTCAGAAGGGAAAGGGGGAGAGCGGTAGAGCTATAGTTATTGGGGACTCGTTTGTTAGAGGGATAGATAGGAGGTTCTGTGGCAACAAGAGAGACTCACGGATGGTATGTTGCCTCCCGGATGCCAAGGTCCGTGACATCTCCGACCGTGTCTTCAGGATTCTAAAGGGGGAGGGGGAACAGTCACAAGTCGTGGTGCACGTCGGCACCAAAAACATAGGTAAGAGAGGGGACGGGGATTTAAAACAGGAATTCAGGGAGCTAGGGTGGAAGCTGAGAGCCAGGACAAAACAGGTTGTCATCTCTGGTATGTTGCCGGTGCCACGAGATAGCGAGTTGAGGAACAGGGAGAGAGTGCAGTTAAACACATGGATGCAGGGATGGTGTAGGAGGGAGGGTTTCAGCTATGTGGATAATTGGAACACTTTCTGGGGAAGGTGGGACCTGTACCAACAGGACGGGGTGCACCTGAACCAGAGGGGCACCAATATCCTGGGAGGGAAATTTGCTACAGCTCTTCGGGGGGGTTTAAACCAATTTGTCAGGGGGATGGGAAAAGGAGTTGTAGTCCGGAGGTCAGTGAGTGTAGTGAGGTACTGGGAAGGGTATCATGGTCAAAGGTGGGTACCAGCAGACAAGAAGGTGGGTTGAAGTGTGTCTACTTCAATGCAAGGAGCATCCGAAATAAGGTAGGTGAACTTGGGGCGTGGATTGGCACTTGGGACTACGATGTTGTGGCCATTACGGAGACATGGGTAGAACAAGGACAGGAATGGTTGTTGGAAGTTCCGGGGTATAGATGTTTCAGTAAGTGTAGGGTAGCTGGTAAAAGAGGTGGAGGAGTGGCACTGTTAATCAAGGATAGTCTAACGGCTGCAGAAAGGCATTTCGAAGGGGATCTGCCTACAGAGGTAATATGGGCTGATGTTAGGAATAGGAAAGGAGCGGTCACGTTGTTAGGAGTTTACTATAGGCCCCCAAATAGTAATAGAGATGTGGAGCAAGAAATTGCTAAGCAGATTATGGATAGGTGTGGAGGTCACAGGGTAGTTGTCATGGGGGACTTTAACTTTCCAAATATTGATTGGAGCCTTTATAGGTCGAATAGTTCGGATGGGGCAGTTTTTGTGCAATGTGTGCAGGAGGGGTTCCTGACACAATATGTGGATAAGCCGACAAGAGGTGGGGCCACATTGGATTTGGTAATGGGAAATGAACCGGGCCAAGTGTTGGATTTGGTTGTGGGAGAGCACTTTGGAGATAGTGACCACAATTCGGTGTCTTTTGTTATTGCAATGGAGAGGGAGAGGGCCATGCAGCAGGGCATAGTGTACAATTGGGGGAGAGGTAATTATGATCAAATCAGGCGGGAATTAGGAAGCATAGGATGGGAACAAAAATTGTCAGGGAAAGGCACTAATGAAAAGTGGAACTTTTTCAAGGAACAAATACTGCATGTCCTTGATAGGTATGTCCCTGCCAGGCAGAGAGGAAATGGCCGAGTGAGGAAACCATGGTTCACAAAAGAGGTGGAATGTCTTGTCAAGAGGAAGAAGGAAGCATATGTAAGGTTGAGAAAACAAGGTTCAGTTGGCGCGATGGAGGGTTACAAGTTAGCAAGAAATGAGCTGAAAAAGGGGCTTAGGAGAGCTAGGAGGGGGCATGAGAAGTCCTTGGCGGGTCGGATCAAGGAAAACCCCAAGGCTTTTTACTCTTATGTGAGGAATAAAAGAATGACCATGGTGAGGTTGGGGCCGGTCAAGGACGACAGTGGGTATTTGTGCATGGAGTCAGAAGAGATAGGAGAGGTGATGAATGAATACTTTTCTTCGGTGTTCACCAAGGAGAGGGGCCATGTTTTTGAGGAAGAGAGGGTGTCACAGGCTGATAGGCTGGAGGAAGTAGATGTTCGGAGGGAAGATGTACTAGCAATTTTGAATAAACTGAAAGTTGATAAGTCCCCTGGGCCTGATGAAATATATCCTAGGAGTCTTTGGGAGGCAAGGGATGAGATAGCAGAGCCTTTGGCATTGATCTTTGCGTCCTCACTGTCCACGGGGGTGGTGCCAGAGGACTGGACAGTGGCGAATGTGGTTCCTCTGTTTAAGAAAGGGAATAGAAATGACCCTGGTAATTATAGGCCGGTTAGTCTTACTTCGGTGGTCGGTAAGTTGATGGAAAAGGTCCTCAGGGATAGGATTTACGACCATTTAGAAAGATGCAGCTTAATCCGGGATAGTCAGCACGGATTTGTGAAGGGCAAGTCTTGCCTCACAAATTTGATAGAATATTTTGAGGAGGTAACTAAGTATGTAGATGAAGGTAGTGCAGTTGATGTCATATACATGGATTTTAGTAAGGCGTTTGATAAAGTCCCCCATGGTCGGCTTATGAAGAAAGTAAGGATGTGTGGGATAGAGGGAAGTTTGGCCGATTGGATAGGTAACTGGCTATCTAACAGAAGACAGAGGGTGGTGGTGGATGGAAAATTTTCGGACTGGAAACCGGTTACCAGCGGAGTGCCACAGGGATCAGTGCTTGGTCCTCTGCTATTTGTCATTTTTATAAATGACTTGGAGGAGGGGGCTGAAGGGTGGATCAGTAAATTTGCTGATGACACCAAGATTGGTGGAGTAGTGGATGAGGTGGAGGGCTGTTGTAGGCTGCAAAGAGATATAGATAGGATGCAGAGCTGGGCTGAAAAATGGCAAATGGAGTTTAACCCTGACAAATGCGAGGTGATTCATTTTGGTAGGACAAATTTAAATGTGGATTACAGGGTCAAAGGTAGGGTTCTGACGAATGTGGAGGAACAGAGAGATCTTGGGGTTCATATCCATAGATCTCTGAAGGTTGCCACTCAAGTGGATAGAGCCGTGAAGAAGGCCTATAGTGTGTTGGCGTTCATTAACAGGGGGTTTGAGTTTAAGAGCCGTGGGGTTATGCTGCAACTGTACAGGACCTTGGTGAGACCACATTTGGAATATTGTGTGCAGTTCTGGTCACCTCACTACAAGAAGGATGTGGAGACACTGGAAAGAGTGCAAAGGAGATTTACCAGGATGCTGCCTGGTTTGGAAGGTAGGTCTTATGAGGAAAGGTTGAGGGAACTTGGGCTTTTCTCTTTGGAGCGGAGGAGGTTGAGAGGAGACTTGATAGAGGTTTATAAGATGATGAGGGGGATAGATAGAGTGAATGTTCAAAAACTATTTCCTCGGGTGAATGGAGTGGTAACGAGGGGGCATAACTATAGGGTTCATGGTGGGAGATATAGGAAGGATGTCCGAGGTAGGATTTTAACTCAGAGAGTGGTTGGGGTGTGGAATGGACTGCCTGCAGGGATAGTGGAGTCAGAAACTTTAGGAACATTTAAGAAGCTATTGGATAGGCACATGGAGTACTTCGGGATGATAGGGAGGAAATAGCTTGATTTGGGTTTCAGACAAAGCTCGGCACAACATCGTGGGCCGAAGGGCCTGTTCTGTGCTGTACTGTTCTATGTTCTATGTTCTATTTTATTCATACGTTAGGAACAAAAGGGTTGTCAGGGAAAAAATCGGACCTCTCAGGGACAAAAGTGGGGAATTATGCTGAGAGCCCAAAGAAGTAGGGGAGATCCTAAATGAATACTTTGTGTCGGTATTCACAAAGGAGAGGGATGTGTTGACTGGGAGTATCTCGGAGGGGAGTGTTGACTCGTTAGAGAAAATCTCCATTACAAGGGAGGAAGTGTTAGGTTTTTTAGGGAATATAAAGACTGACAAATCCCCAGGGCCTGATGGAATCTACCCAAGGCTGCTCAGGGAGACGAGAGATGAAATCGTTGGGCCCCTGACGCAAATCTTTGTCTCTTCACTGGACACAGGTCAGGTCCCAGAGGATTGGAGGATAGCTAATGTGGTCCCGTTATTTAAGAAGGGTAGGAAGGACAACCCGGGAAATTATAGGCCGGTGAGCTTGACGTCCGTGGTAAGGAAATTGTTGGAGAGGATTCTTATAGATATGATGTATGCGCATTTAGAAAGGAATAAACTCATTAACGATAGTCAGCATGGTTTTGTGAGAGGGAGGTCATGCCTCACTAACCTGGTGGAGTTTTTTGAAGAAGTGACTAGAATGGTTGACGAGGGAAGGGCCGTGGATGTCATCTATATGGACTTTAGTAAAGCGTTTGACAAAGTCCCTCATGGTAGGTTGGTGCAAAAGGTTGGATCTCATGGGATAAAGGGGGAGGTGGCTAGATGGGTGGAGAACTGGCTTGGTCACGGAAGACAGAGGGTGGTAGTGGAAGGGTCTTTTTCCAGCTGGATGCCTGTGACTAGTGGTGTTCCGCAGGGCTCTGTATTGGGACCTCTGCTGTTTGTGATTTATATAAATCATCTGGAAGAAGGTGTAACTGGGGTGATCAGTAAGTTTGCGGACGACACGAAAATGGCTGGACTTGCTGATAGTAAGGAACATTGTCAGAGGCTACAGAAGGATATAGATAGGCTGGAAATTTGGGCAACGAAATGGCAGATGAAGTTCAATCCAGATAAATGCGAAGTGATGCATTTTGGTAGAACTAACATAGGGGGGACCTACACAATAAATGGCAGAACCATAAAGGGTGTAGAAACGCAGAGGGACCTGGGTGTGCAAGTCCACAGATCCTTGAAGGTGATGTCACAGGTGGAGAAGGTAGTGAATAAGGCATATGGCATGCTTGCCTTTATAGGACGGGGCATAGAGTATAAAAGTTGGGGTCTGATGTTACGGTTGTATAGAACGTTGGTTCGGCCGCATTTGGAATACTGCGCCCAGTTCTGGTCGCCACAGTACCAGAAGGACGTGGAGGCTTTAGAGTGAGTGCAGAGGAGGTTTACCAGGATGTTGCCTGGTATGGAAGGGCTTAGCTATGAGGAGAGATTGGGTAAACTGGGGTTGTTCTCACTGGAAAGACGGAGGATGAGGGGTGACCTAATAGAGGTGTATAAAATTATGAAAGGCATAGATAGGGTGAATGGTGGGAAGCTTTTTCCCAGGTCGGTGGTGATGTTCATGAGGGGTCATAGGTGAGGGGGACGTATTTTACACAGAGGGTGGTGGGGGCCTGGAATGCGCTGCCGGGCAAGGTGGTGGAGGCGGACACACTGGGAACATTTAAGACTTATCTAGATCGCCACATGAACGGAGGGATACAAAAGAATGGTCTAGTTTCGACCAGGGAGCGGCGCGGGCTTGGAGGGCCGTAGGGCCTGTTCCTGTGCTGTATTGTTCTTTGTTCATGTCTAATCATCAAAATACTAGCCATAGTATTTGAACAAATATCCCAGGAATTGCATTGCACAAATTTACTAAACACATCTAAATCATCCTTGAATAAAATGTGAGCCTACATTTGATAACACTGCATACGTCCACAGAAAAATCTATTAATTTCATGTTCTCTCTGGCAGATTATTTCATCATCCATGGAAAGGGATGCAATTTGCCAGAAAAGGAATTAAGTTTCCTAAATAGAAGAACATGGAGCTGGTAAAGAAATATTAGTATTTGTATGTGATCTACAATGCTATAATACCCAAGGGATTATCTTTCATAAAGCACACTGTTTTGCTCGCTATTTTTGTCTAAAGTGTTAAATCTAGAAATCATCACCTCTGTGAATGTATATTAATAGGCTCCAATCTGAGAACTTTCTTTTATTACTGATCCTCTCCAGATTATTTTCCACAATCCATTGTTCATAACTGAAATGTTGGTTGCATGTCTCCTTTTTTTTGTTCTGAGGAAGAGTCGACCATCTGCAGATTATTTGTTTCACTTTTTTACGGATAGTCCCTCCCTTATTCTCTTGCTTATTCACTTTCTCCCCATCCTATCCCTTGTTTTTTTTTAGTAAGTAGTCTCACAACACCAGGTTAAAGTCCAACAGGTTCATTTGGTAGCACGAGTTTTCAGAGCGCTGCTCCTTCATCAGGTGAGCGCAGGATTTGTTTCACAAACAGGGCATATATAGACACAAACTCAATTCCAAGATAATGGTTTGAATGCGAGTCTTAACAGGTAATCAAGTCTTTACAGATGCAGACAATGTGAGTGGAGGGAGGGTTAAGCACAGGTTTAAGAGGTGTGAATTGTCTCCAGCCAGGACAGTTAGTGAGATTTTGCAAGCCCAGGCAAGTCATTGGGGTTACAGATAGTGTGACATGAATCCAAGATCCTGGTTGAGATCATCCTCATGTGTGCGGAACTTGGCTATCAGTTTCTGCTCAGCGATTCTGTGTTGTCGTGTGTCGTGAAGGCCGCCTTGGAGCACACTTACCCGAAGATCAGAGGCTGAATGCCCTTGACTGCTGAAGTGTTCCCCGACAGGACGAGAACACTCCTGCCTGGTGATTGTCGAGCGATGTCCATTCATCCATTGTCGTAGTGTCTGCATGGTCTCGCCACTGTACCATGCGTCAGGACATCCTTTCCTGCAGTATATCAGGTAGTCATGATGTGGAGATGCCGGCGTTGGACTGGGGTAAGCACAGTAAGAAGTCTCACAACACCAGGTTAAAGTCCAACAGGTTTATTTGGTAGCAAATACCATAAGCTTTCGGAGCACAGCTCCTTCGTCAGATGGAGTGGATATCTGTTCTCCAACAGTGCACAGACACAGAAATCAAGTTACAGAATACTAATTAGAATGCAAATCTCTACAGCCAGCCAGGTCTTAAAGGTACAGACAATGTGGGTGGAGGGAGCATTCAACACAGGTTAAAGAGATGTGTATTGTCTCCAGACAGAACAGCGAGTGAGATTCTGCAAGATCAGGGGGAAAGCTGTGGGGGTTACTGATAATGTGACATAAATCCAACGTCCCGGTTTAGGCCGTCCTCGTGTGTGCGGAACTTGGCTATCAGTTTCTGCTCAGCGACTCTGCGCTGTCGTGTGTCATGAAGGCCGCCTTGGAGAACACTTACCTGAAGATCCAAGGCTGAATGCCCGTGACTGCTGAAGTGCTCCCCCACAGGAAGAGAACAGTCTTGCCTGGTGATTGTCGAGCGGTGTTCATTCATCCGTTGTCGTAGTGTCTGCATGGTCTCCCCAATGTACCATGCGTCAGGACATCCTTTCCTGCAGTATATCAGGTAGTCATGATGTGGAGATGCCGGCGTTGGACTGGGGTAAGCATCATTGTTTTTTTTAGATAGCTCCAAGTTGCACGTCTATGATTTATGGATGTCATAATCCTTATGTTGAAAGTAGATGCACTGAATGATTTCCTGAAAGTATACATTTTCATGGGGTCTTTAACATTTATCTTTGCCTAATGAGTTCCCTAAAACTCGGCACGGTAGCACAGTGGTTAGCACTGCTGCTTCACAGCTCCAGGGACCTGGGTTCGATTCCCGGCTTGGGCCACTGTCTGTGTGGAGTTTGCACATTCTCCTCGTGTCTGCGTGGGTTTCCTCCGGGTGCTCCGGTTTCCTCCCACCGTCTAAAGATGTGCGGGTTAGGTTGGTTGGCCATGCTAAAATTGCCCTTAGTGTCCTGGGATGCGTAGGTTAGAGGGAGTAGTGGGTAAATATGTAGGGATATGGTGGTAGGGCCTGGGTGGGATTGTGGTCGGTGCAGACTCGATGGGCCGAATGGCCTCTTTCTGTGCTGTAGGGTTTCTAAGATTCTAAGAAAATATACATAATGGGATGAAGTTGGTCTTTCGTAACAGTAAATTCAGTATACCCAATTCAGTAAGACCAATGTCATTTCTCTAAGAGTTTGATCAAAGGACTCCATGTTCCTGACTAGAAGACAAAACAAAATGGAAATGAAAGAAATATGGCAAAAGGCAAGTGAAGATGAAAGCAAAAGAAATTCTAAGTAAACACCTCGTACATAGGCAACAAAAAAAATGAAAAAGAAAAATCAAGAAAAGAGAGAAAACAAGAAGGACAACAAAGTAGCAATGTGATTAGAGGACTGGAAACAACTGGACCAGGAGGAGATCTCATGTTGCCCCAGCTAAAAATCATATCCTCTGTCCTATTTTCATATATTTCCACTAAAAATGCTTATCCTCACACTTTTAATTGAAATTGCCTATGTAAATTGTCAAGTGGTGATGCTACTTGATTCATTGAACTGACAAGAACTTCTACTTTTATACTACCAGCTGGGTGTAAAACTCCTTGAAAACGTTATCTTATTGAATGAGGTGTAAGGTGTTTTTAATAGTCACTAAATTGATAACGACAAAAAGTAATCTTTGCCATCTTTGGTAGGAAGGTCTAATTACAAGTTTGCACATTCTGTTTCTTATATGTGAGAATTGATAATATAAAAAGTTGAAAAAGAAGTATACATTGAGGTAATACTTTTAATGTGTTATGAGTCAATCTCCCATGATAATATAAATGGAGATTTGATGTCAAATGTAGTCTTCAGCTGAAGTAGGGTTAGCAGGCTGAGAATAATTGACCAGGGTACTCAGACAAAATTTAGTTCCCATTTTAAAAGCAATTCTTACATTTATATTTCCAATATAAATTCATATGTCTCAAATATAATACAGGGCCATCATTGCCGTGAGTTTGTAATTACAGCATGAAAAATTCAAATCAGCAATTTCCATTATAAACCTGGATACAGAATCTACTGTGGAAAAAATGTGATTGGAAGTATGTGCCAGTATAAAGTTTTTAATGGCCTGGATTTTGCCATCAATAACAAAGCGATGGAATTTGCCATTGATCTCAAAGTTGCCAAGAAATATCTATCTCTGTGGTATGGATTTACTCATTCAGAATGTTCATTTGAATTTGGCACCAAGTAAGGAGTTCTCCAGGGCTCCTACAGCAATAATAATATCAAGCAAAGTAAGCAGCCAATCCCATTGATGGATTCTCAGTGACAATAATCGAAGTAAGTTTAGAGAATGAACATCCACATGGGGTCAAATTTGAAGCTCAAATGTTATAAACTAACATTTAAAAAATGATTACTTTAAAACATGCAGAATATTGTAATTCCGCAAAAATGAATTTGGTTTTTCAGGGCCAGATAGCTTGTTCAAGAGTAACTTTCACAGAATCACAGATTGTTACAGCACAGAAGGAGGCTATTTGGTCCATAGTGTTTGCAGAAACTCTCCAAATGAGCAATGAACCGAGTGCCATTCCCTTGCCTTCTCCCATAGCCCTACACAATCTTCCTCTGTAGAAAATAATCCAATTCCTTCCTGAATGTCTTGATTGAATCTTCCTCCACCACACTTACAGGCAACACACTGCAGATCTTAACCACCTGCTACATAATAACATTTCTCCTTATGCCTCCATTGCTTCTTTTGACAATGACCTTAATTCAGTGCCCTGTCCTTTCTGTATCCTCCCTAATGCCTTCACACCTTTCCTAAAATGTAGCACCCAGAACTAACATAAGGATCATGTCATACATAAATCACAGACATGCAATAATCCATTTGAAGCCGAAACACTGTTTTATACGAGTTTAACCTAACCTCCTTGTTCTTGTACTCTTATACCCTTACAGGTCGAATAACCTTCATCTGTAAATCTGAAAACCAAACACAACCAAAAACCATATCATGACCTTCAGTACAGGAGGTCCCTCTCCTGAGACAACACAATATGAGCCAACATGACCTGAGCCAACACAAACTGTTCTGGCCTCACCCGACCTTTCGTGCAGGAAGTCTAGTTGTTTGTCTACACATCAACACTCTGAACCCTCTCCTATAAGCAGAATCATAGATGGCACCATGGATGGAAATGTATTATAGTTACACTGTGTTTATGATTCAGTGATACATCTTACTTTTCTAGCCATTTTAATTACACTAGACCAGGGCTCCCCAAACCGCGGAGGAGGTTTCCGGGAGTTCCCCAAGAGCAATCATTGAAAAGTTGAAAAAAGAGGCCACACAGCTTGTCCCTTTGGAGTAAATTTGTGCTGCAGAGCAAAGAGCCAGCAGATGGCAGAGCAGGCGGTGAAAAGCGGAGAGCGGAACGGGTGGTGAAGAGCGGAGCAGACATCGGAGTGGATGGTGGACTGAGCAACAGGCAGTGGAGCAAAGGTGAGCGAGCAGAGGTGGTATGAGGAAAGGCTTCGGAGGCTGGATGGGAGAGGGGGCCAGGCAGGAGGTGAATAATACTCAGAGGAATGGACAGAAATGTGTGAATGTGAGCATGTATGAGGGAGAGGTGAGTGAGAGAGGTAACAGTTTGAATGTGTATGAGAGAAAGAGATAAGTGTCTGTATAAGAGGGAGAGAAGTGAGAGTGTGGGTGTGTTTGAGAGAGAGGTGAAAGTGAGTATGCATGAGAGAGCGCAGCGAGTGTATATGAGAGAGAGGTGAGTGTGAGAGAGGTGAGAGAGAGAGAGGAATGAGTGTGCATGTGAGATAGAGGGGGCTAAGTGTGTGTGAGAGAGATAGCGAGAGGTGAGAGAAAGGTGAGAGGGTGTGTGAGACAGAGAGGTGTGTGTGCATGCATGAGAGAGAGAGGTCAGTCAGTGTGTGAGAGAGAGTGATTGTGTGTGAGAGTGGAGTGAGTGTATTGTGAGAGAGAGTGAGTGTGTGAGTAAGATAGTGTGAGTGTGAGAGAGAGAGAAGAGGGGAGAGAGAATGAGTGTGCGTATCTGATTGAGAATCCAGTTCTCCAGCAGCACTCCTCATCTTAAATGATTGTGAGCAAAAGAAGCAGCTAGACTTCTCTCATTAAAATTGACAAAAAGATAAGATTTAAATATTTGTTGAATAAGGGAATTTTTAAATTTTAATAAATGTATACACACAAGAAATAGAAAACACTTTTATAGATTTGATTTTGCATGTTTGTACCTATTGCGCAAAAATAATTAATTTTTTGAGGTTTAACTCTTCAACATGATAATAATGTTTTTTAGGGGTTTCGTCAATACTCTTGGGAGATCAGAAAGGTTCTATGGATAGAAAGGTTTGGGAAACCTTGCTTTAGACTATAGATAGCCTAGGTTTAGGCTATTGTAATGTAAGTAGGCCTAGTCCTACAGCCAAAAACCAAAATTATCTGAAATCCACGGACATCGCTGGCCTCCCCTCCCTCCCCTCAATCCCCAACCCCACGGACATTGTTGGTCCCCCATCCCCCTAGTGATCTGGATATCTCTGGCACCCCATCTCACCAGTGACCCGGATATCTCTGGCACCCCATCACACATAACGACCTCACTGTTTCCTTGGACACAGATACTGACCTCAATGCTGCCATGCACACCCCCTGCCTGCGAGCATTCTTCCTTGTTGAATGAGAGCCTTGAGCGTTGCACTCTCTGGACACAGTACCTTGTTGAATGAAAGCCAATCAGCACCTTGGGAGATAGTTAACCCTCTACTGAAACCAGGTTCCCTTTACATTCCTCAAAGGGCTATTTTACTAATGGGCTCATGACTGGCCAAATTGACTGCACCTGCACTCTTCTAACAAGCCAGAACTGTATATAAGCTGCAATAATGGACACACAGCCAGTCACGCCAGGAAGATAGCTGGAAAGAAACCTGCCCAAGGTTCTCCGAGGCTGACCAGCGTTCTTACCTGGAGACATTGAATATGGACTTGTGTTTTAGATAAATCATAGAAATCATAGAAACCCTACAGTACAGAAAGAGGCCATTCGGCCCATCGAGTCTGCACCGACCACAATCTCACCCAGGCCCTACCCCCATATCCCGACATATTTTACCCGCTAATCCCTCTAATCTACACATCCCAGGACACTAAGGGGCAATTTTAGCATGGCCAATCAACCTAACCCGCACATCTTTTGGACTGTGGGAGGAAACCGGAGCACCCGGAGGAAACCCACGCAGACACGAGGAGAATGTGCAAACTCCACACAGACAGTGACCCGAGCTGGGAATCGAACCCAGGTCCCTGGAGCTGTGAAGCAGCAGTGCTAACCACTGTGCTACCGTGCCGCCCCAATCACTGTGCTACCGTGCCGCCCCAAATCCCCAAACAACAGTGTGTGTAAATTTCACAGGTAGTATTTCTCTTGATATGTCCATTTCAGGGGGAGGCCCCCACCTGGGATGAAGCAAATCAGAACTTCCCAGAAGCTTCAGGTGATGTATGTTGAAGTTGGAGGTCTCCTGGCCCTTGGTGGCTATCTCAACAGTTCATTGGTTTCCATTTTAAATAAGAAGAACATTTACAGAAACTTCTAAGTGAACACAAGTCCATAGTTAAAGTTTTGAATAAAACATGTCTTCACTGGTGATAACAAGAAGCATAAAATAATTGGCAGAAACTTTTGGATTTTCATATTTAACTGTGCACGTGTAAACTCCAGGGGTGGGATTTTCCAGCCGTGCCCGCCCCAAGTCCGGAAAATCCAGCCCGAGGTCAATGGACCTTTGTATGGTCCGTGTTCCACCCGCTATGGGTCCCATGGCAGGTGGGATGGGAACATTTCGCCCCAGCAGTTTGTGTCAATTTCAAAAGAGGAAGAGTGCCGAACACTGACCATTTCACCATCATTACCAGTGTAAATTAAGATAAGCAGATCATAAAAAATAGGAGCAAGAGGCTGATCTGATTGTGTCCTTGAATATATTGATGATCCAACACCCATTGAGGTTTTATGATGCAATGTGTAGCATCCCTGCTCTGAGCCTGAAGCTCTGAATTCAGGTCCCATGGATTTAAAGGTCATACAGCATGAGTTCATAATATGGCCAAACAGGTTGATTATAAACCGGTGATGCGCGTTATCACACACGAGGCTTGATGCTCAGGAAATAAAGGCTTTTATTTGCTGTAACAAGGCAGCTACTAATTATATACACGATCCCAGACTGAGGGGTCCCAGACAGAGCAGAGACCTTTATACCTCTCCCAGGAGGCGGAGCCCGACTGGGATGTACCACAATAACTATAATACAAGGTGTAACAGCCCAACCCTAACCCCAACAGCAACAAGTAGAACAACCCATCCCTAACCCCAACAGCAACATATATACATACTTGTAGTACTGGCCAGATCCTGGCTCAGTACTATCTAGTGGGAACCAACGATGGTTCACCACATTCATCCCTCCTTTGAAGACAAAGGCCGGCGGGGTACAAAAAAACAGAATAATTTGTCATCAGTCTATAAGTTCAGATGGTCAGGGGGACCGCACCGTCGTTGTGACCTCGTCAATACCGGCGATGACACCGGAGTAGGCACTTGCAGTGGCGTTCTCCCCAAGGCGATGTCCAACTGTTCCTCCACAGACTCACGGGCCGGTTGACCCTGAGGTGATGGTAATCCATGGAGTTCCGACACGCCCTGAAGTGGCGACCATCCTCTGGACTCAGGCAAGCTGTACACGGGAGTAAAAGGGTTAAGTAATGGTCCCGATGCTGCCCGCGCCATGTCCGGAGGGGAAACAAGAGTTAAGGGGTTTGTAACAGGGGGTATGGGAGCGACAGGGGTTTCCACGTCCCCTGCTGGCACCAGGTCTCGGATTGAGACCGTGTCCTCTCGCCCGTCAGGGTATGCCACATAGGCATACTGAGGGTTGGCGTGGAGGAGATGGACCTGTTCGACCAACGGGTTGGACTTGCGGGCCCTTACATGTCGCCGCAGGAGGACAGGTCCTGAGTACATCAACCAAGACGGTAATGAGGTCCCAGAGGAAGACTTCTGAGGGAATGAAAACATCCTCTCATGGGGAGTAGCGTTGGTTGCCGTACACAGGAGTGAGCGTATGGAATGGAGCGCATCAGGGAGCACCTCTTGCCAATGGGAGACTGGAAGACTTTTTGACTTCAACGCCAGTAAGACAGCCTTCCAGACTGTAGCATTCTCACGTTCCACCTGTCCGTTACTCCTAGGGTTGTAGCTCGTGGTTCTACTCGAGGCAATCCTATATGAGAGCAGGTATTGCCTCAAGTCATCGCTCACGAACGACGAGCCCCTGTCGCTGTGAATGTAGCTGGGGTACCCGAACAGGGAGAAAGATCACGGAATGCCTTGATAACCGTGGCAGCGGATGTATCAGAGCAGGGAATAACAAAAGGGAATCTAGAGTACTCGTCAATGATGTTGAGGAAGTACACATTCCGATCTGTTGAGGGAAGGGGGCCCTTAAAATCGACACTCAGTCTCTCGAAGGGACGAGTGGCCTTGACTAATTGTGCCCGGTCAGGTCGGTAAAAGTGCGGTTTGCATTCCGCGCATACCCGACAGCTTCTTGTTATGGACCTGACGTCCTCCACCGAGTAGGGCAGATTGCGGGCTTTTATAAAGTGGTAGAGCCGAGTGACCCCAGGATGGCATAGGTCATTATGGAGAGCCTGCAAACGGTCCTCCTGTATACTGGCGCATGTTCCACGCGAGAGGGCATCCGAGGGCTCATTGAGTTTCCATGGACGATACGTGATGTCATAGTTATAGGTGGAGAGTTCAATTCTCCACCGCAAGATCTTGTCGTTCTTGATCTTGCCCCTCAGCGTGTTATTAAACATGAACGCCACGGACTGCTGGTCCGTGATCAGGGTGAACCGTTTTCCCGCCAAGTAATGGCGCCAGTGCCTGACGGCCTCCACAATGGCCTGGGCCTCCTTTTCCACCGCTGAATGCCAAATTTCGGGGCCTTGGAGGGTGCGGGAAAAAAAGCCGACGGGCCTGCCCGCCTGGTTAAGTGTGGCGGCCAGGGCGAAATCAGATGCATCGCTCTCCACCTGAAAGGGGATGGACTCATCAACAGCGTGCATCGTAGCTTTCGCGATGTTGGCTTTTAATTTATCAAAGGCCAATCAGGCCTCAGGTGTTAGGGGAAAAGAAGTGGACTTAATGAGCGGACGGGCTTTGTCCGCGTAATTGGGAACCCACTGTGCATAATAAGAGAAGAAGCCTAAACATCTTCTCAGTGCTTTTGCACTAGTGGGCAGGGGAAGTTCAGAGAGGGGGCGCATACGGTCTGGATCAGGGCCAATGACCCCGTTTTCCACCACGTATCCGAGGATGGCTAAACGGTGCGTACGAAACACACACTTCTCCCTGTTGTAGGTCAGGTTCAGGCGAGATGCAGTGCGTAGGAAATTCAGATTTGTGTCGTGGTCCTGCTGGTCATGGCCACAGATGGTGACGTTATCCAGGTACGGGAAGGTAGCCCGCAGCCCGTTCTGGTCCACCATTCGGTCCATAGCACGCTGGAAGACCGAGACCCCATTGGTGACACCAAAGGGAACCCTGAGAAAGTGATACAAGCGACCATCCGCCTCAAAAGCCGTGTATTGTCGGTCCTCTGGGCGAATGGGGAGTTGGTGGTAGGCAGACTTGAGGTCTATGGTGGAGAACACCCGGTACTGCGCAATCTGATTGACCATGTCAGATATGCGCGGGAGTGGATACGCATCCAGCTGCGTGTATCTATTAATGGTCTGACTATAGTCAATGACCATCCGGGGTTTGTTCCCACTCTTGACCACCACGACCTGCGCTCTCCACGGACTAGCGCTATGTTGTATGATCCTTTCCTTGAGGAGCCGCTGAACTTCAGATCGAATGAAGATCCGATCCTCAGCGCTGTAACGCCTACTCTTAGTCGCAATGGGCTTGCAGCCTGGCACAAGATTCTGGAACAGGGAGGGTGTGGTGATCTTCAGCGTCGAGAGGCTACAGGCGGGGCGCGTTGGGCAATTTGGAGGCTGTTGTTCTCCCACTGAAAGCGAAGGGAGTGGCCCACTGTACTGTAGGGTTACACTCCTCAGTTGGACCATGAAGTTTAGTCCGAGAAGTATTGGCGCGCAAAGGTGCGGCAACACCAGGAGCTTGAAACGCTCGTAAACTGTGCCTTGCACCGTTAAAGTTACCACGCAACTCCCTAGCACGGTGGCAGACCGGGACCTTGATGCCATAGAAATTGTCTGTTTGACAGGTTGAATCCGGAGTCCACACCGCTTCACAGCGTCTGGGTGGATAAAACTCTCAGTGCTCCCGCTGTCAAACAGACAATAAATCAAGTGGTCGTTTACCTGAATGTCCATCATAGACTTGTCAAGTCTATGAGGCTTGGCCTGGTCCAGGATGATCGACGCCACCGTTGGTTCATGAGCGCCACTGCAGGCAGCTGAAATCGACGAGGATGACCCCTGCTGGTCGTTCGCAGTCGGTGCCGACCAACATGGCCGCTTCCATAGGTCGCACATGGGTGATGGCGCCAAACTCAGCAACCCCTGGTGGTCACACATCTTCGACTCCGTCGACCGTAATGGCGTCGTCCTGGCCTCGCACGTGGACGAAACCCTCGACGATGTCGACGACGAAGAACCAGGCTCTGAGGAATCGCAGGCCGCACTGCTGTTCCGAGAAGTAGATTTAGATCGGCACACTTTCGAATAGTGCCCCTTCTTACCGCAGGCGGAGCACAACACAGCTTTAGCGGGACACCATTGCCGAATATGCTTCGCTCCCCCACAGAAGTAACACCGCGGGCCGCCCGGAGCTGCTGCCATCGTCTGGCCCGAGTGTGAGCACGCCATTACGCAGCATTTCGAACCCGAGGGACGAGGAGGGAATGGCGACTGCTCCTGCCACGTTGTCTCCACGTGGTCTTCAGGATACAATACTAGGCTTTTGGAGGCCGTCTCCAGCATCTCCGCTAGTTCTATTGCCTGGGTGAGGTCAAGGTTACCTTTCTCCAGTAGTTTGAGTCGGATGTACGATGATCCGACTCCCGCCACAAACGCATCTCGAGCGAGGTCGTTCATATTCTGCTCTGCCGACACTGCTTTGCAGTTACAGCCCCTGGCCAGCTGTAGGAGCTCATTCGCGTATTCCTCCATCGTTTCGCCGGACTGCCGTCGTTGAGTGGCTAAGAGGTAATGAGCGTGTATTTCGTTGGGCGGTTTAATATAATGCTTCTTAAGAAGCTCGAGGGCCTTTGTATAGTCGGTGGCCGCACGGATCGCGAGGTAGACGGTGTCGCTTACCCTCGCATGGAGGACCCGGAGTCTGCCATCATCTGTGGTGACCGCTGCGGAGGCTGCCAGGTAGTCCTCAAAACACTTCAACCAGTGGTCGAAGGTGTTAGAGGCGCCCAACGCACGTGGATCTAGTGTAAGGCGTTCAGGCTTCAGTATCTGCTCCATACTCTCTTTTTTTTTTCTTCGACGAGAGTTTATTTACAGCAAATAAAATTGATGCACGTTATCACACACGAGGCTTGATGCTCAGGAAATAAAGGCTTTTATTTGCTGTAACAAGGCAGCTACTAATTATATACACGATCCCAGACTGAGGGGTCCCAGACAGAGCAGAGACCTTTATACCTCTCCCAGGAGGCGGAGCCCGACTGGGATGTACCACAATAACTATAATACAAGGTGTAACAGCCCAACCCTAACCCCAACAGCAACAAGTAGAACAACCCATCCCTAACCCCAACAGCAACATATATACATACTTGTAGTACTGGCCAGACCCTGGCTCAGTACTATCTAGTGGGAACCAACGATGGTTCACTACAACCGGTAAATCCTTTCAAGCGGATATATTTGATGAGGAATGGGTCCCTTTGGCTATAGCTTCTGGTGACAGTCTGGTGACCAACTCAGAGACCAGAAAAGGAAACATTGGCCAGGATATTCCACTCCTGTTCTTATCTGGTGGGTCCGCCGACAAGAGCAGAAAATACCGCGGGAAGTCCAAAGTCGCATTTTATGTCAGCAAGAAAGCTTGCCGCGATAGATCCCTTCGACACCCCCTCCAATGACAGTACCAATGGGGTGAGGTCAGATGGGGCAGGGCCGACTGGGAGGGGGGGCGATGGGCCCAGACCGGGAGAAGCCAGTCGATTCGGGGGAGGAAGTGCTCGCTGCGCCCTCTGCACTAGAAATCGGTGGGCAGAGGGAGGGAGGGGGGTCCTGATGCATACTCTGCACTACGGATCGGTGTGGGGAGGGTGATGATCAGGACTGGCCATTGGGGGGTGGGGTGGAGGGCTGGTGATCACAGAGGGGAGGGGGTGAAGGGAGGGGGTGATCAGTCTGGATGGGGGGGATTGCAATAGGCCGTGGGCCCACGCAGGAACTAGAGGGGTTGCTTTGTGAAGGCTATGAAGGAAGCTGAGAGCAGCAGAGGCTGAGTGACAGGTCTCTGAGACCTGTACATGCACAATGGTATCGTCTGCTGCTCTCAGCCAGTGTTTGGGCATCTTAAACCCCGCTCCCCCTACAGGCGAGAAACCGTTTCTGCTGTTTTTTTCATGCACTGAATGCATAAGATCATAGGTTTGAACTCGCCCAAAAAATGGATCTGAAACTCCCATTTTCATACCTGTCCTGGATGTAGAATTATTTGGTAAGATCACCCTCAGGATGTTGGCAAGGGCAAAGCTAATGGAAAGACATGTCAGTGATCAGTACCCCATTGCAGCTAAGATCCTTCAACTGTAATTCAATTGGCATATCTGGAGTCAAACTAGATATGCAGTTATGTCCACTGAAGCAACACTTATCTGTGTGAGTGCCAGTGGCTGTTTCGCAGCAGCTAACCCTTGGTGCACTGACTTGCAAAATTGTTGACTGCCATGATGTGTCTTGGTCAACTGGGCAAGCAATTATTTCCCCTTACAGAGTTGGCAATGGCACACTGGCTGAGGAGAGTGCTCTTAATCCTTGGCAAGTGTCCCCCATAGACCAGGTTGAACATAAGGCCTGGGAATGAAGCTTTGGACAATGCCTGCACCTGCGTTGAGAGCTCAGGATGCAGTAGAGTAGCCAAAACTGTGGCCGCTTGGTCATGTGGTATGGGACATGGCTGGTGTGGGGTGTTGCCAAAGCAGTATGCGAAAGTAGGACTGGGTTTCAATGTGGTTACTAGGATATGAGTCAGTGGGCTCTGAGAGTCAGCTTCAGATAATGAATGGGCGAAGAGTGGTCCTTAGGAGACAAATGCTAACTGTCAAGTCTCTCACTTTGACACTGCGGTATGGAAAATGAAGCCTGTTGATCTTGCTGGTATTCTTCTCGCTCATAGGCAGTAGTAATATGTTCCTGTTAGGCTGAAGGGAAAGGCTGGCAAGTTTAGGGATCCCTGGCTGATGAGAGATATTGAGGCTCTGGTCAGGAAAAAGAAGGAAGAAGCATACATTGGGTTTAGGCAATCGGGGACAAGTGAATTTCTTGATGAAATGAATGATGAAAAAAAGTGTAATAGTACAGTTAGGAGGGAAGTCAGATGGGCAAAAAGAGGATATGAAATGAATCTGGCAGGTGAGGTTAAAGAAAATCCTAAGAGGTTCTATGGCTATATTAAGAGTAAAAGGGTGGCTCGAGAGAGAATAGATCCCCTTAAAGATAGCATGGCTGTTTGTGTGTGGAGCCACAGGAAATGGGTAAGATTTTTAATGATTATTCCTCCTTAGTTTACTGAGGAGAAAATCACAGCTGATAAAGAAATAAGGGAAACAAGTGGTGATGTCTTGGGACACATGCATATTACTAGGGAGGAGGCATTTACAGCCTTAAAGCGCATTAAAGTGAATAAATCTCCTGGACCTGATCAAGTGCATCTTCTGATCTTGTGGGAGGCTAGGGAACAAATTGCAAAGGCCCTTACAGAGAGATTGCTTCATCTTCACTGGTGAAGTTCCAGAGACTGGAGAATGGTTAATGTTGTTCCATTGTCTAAGAAGGGTAGCAAAGACAAGCCAGGGAATTACAGGCTGGTGAGCCTGACATCAGTGGTGGGTACATTACCCGGAGGAGATTCTGAGGGACAGGATCTACCAATATTTGGATAGTCAAGGTCTGATTAAGGATAGTCAGCATGGCTTGTGAGTGGGGAGTCATGTCTGATGCACCTTTAGAGTTTTTCGAAAAGGTAACCAAGAGGATGGATGAGGGTAGGGCAGTAGATATTGTTTATATGGACTTTAACAAGACTTTGACAAGGTCCTGTATGGCAGGCTAATCTGAAAGGCTAGATCACATGGGATCCAGAGAGAGCTAGCTAATTGGATTCAAAATTGGCTTGATGGTAGGAAGGTGTGCCTCAGGGGTCGGTGTTGGGACCCTTGAAATTTATTATTTATATAAATGATTCAGATTTGAATATACAAGGCATGATTAGTAAGTTTGTGGATGATCCTAAATTAGGAGGTATCGTTAATAGCAAAGGAGGTTATCAAAAATTACAGGGGGATCTTGATCAGTTAGGTAAATAGGCCGAGGATTGGCAAATGGATTTCAATATAGATAAGTGTGAGGTGTTGCATTTTGAAAAGTCAAACCAGGGTAGAACTTACACAGTGAATGGTAGGGCTCTGGGGAGTGGAACAAAGGGACCTAGGAGTTCAAGTACATAGTTCATTGAAAGCGGTATCACAGATAGACAGGGTGGTAAAGAAGGCGATTAGCACACTGATCTTCATCAGTCAGGGCATTGAGTATGTTACAGTTGTATAAGCCATTGGTGAGGCCGCACTTGGAGTATTGTGTGCAGTTTTGGTTAACCTGTTTAGGAAAGACATTGATAAACTGAAGAGTGTAAAGAAGATTTACAAGGACATTGCCAGGACTAGTGGGCCTGAGTTACAGGGAGAGGTTGGTCAGGTTAGGACTTTATTCATTGGAACATAGCAGAATGAGGGATGACCTTATTGAGGTGTATAAAATCATGAGGGGTGTAGATAGAATGGACGCACATAGTCTTTTTTCCAGGGAGGGGGAATTGAAAACTAGAGGGCATAGGTTTAAGGTGAGGGGGGAAAAATTTAAAAGGGATCTGAGGAGCAACTTCTTCATAGAGGGTGATGCATATATGAAACGAGCTGCCAGAGAAAGTGGTTGAGGCAGGTACAACAGCAAAATTTTAAAAGCATTTGGATAAGTACATGGATGGGAAAGAAATAGAAGGATATGGGCCAAAAGCTGGCAATTGAGACTAGCAGGGAGGGCACCATAGTCAGCATGGACTGGTTGGGCTGAAGGGCCTGTTTCCAGGCTGCATTGCTCTATGACTCTGAGTGAAGAAGAAGACACCAAAGGCAGGAGCAGAACTGTGAAGAGGGAGGGTGTGGCAGGGCCTGCTCCACATGCAGAGGATAAACCCCAGAGAGCCATCACTTGGTGGTGTCCACAGACAGCACCTAACATACCTGCAGATGGTCCAAGAACTACTGTCACTGAAGACTATGCATATTCAGGGAACTGGTTGGTCCCAACCGCCACCTGCTGCAGGATCTGGCACCACAGAGTATCCACTGTCAGTGTTGCTGAAAGTTACAGCTGCGGTCAGTTTTTACGCCAGTGGCTCTTTCCAGGGCTGCACAGGTGACCTCTGTGGGATTTCACAAGCCTCCATACACAAGTGCATCTAGAAGGTGGCGAACGCAATCTTTGCAAGGGCACACAACTTTGTCCATTTCAACTGGGATCATTGCAAGGGCAGTGGGCTTTGCATAAATCTCTGGATTTCCACAGGTGTAGGGTGCCATCAACTGCACCCACATGGCAATCAGATCTCTGGAGCACCTAGCAGTGAACTGCAAGGATTTCCATTTGCTGAATGTTCAGCTGGTCTGTGGCCACATGAAATGCATCCTCCATATCATAGAATCATAGAACCCTACAGTGCAGAAAGAGGCCATTCGGCCCATCAAGTCTGCACCGACCACAATCCCACCCAGGCCCTACCCCCATATCCCTACATATTTTATCCACTAATCCCTCTAACCTACTCATCTCAGGAAACTAAGGGGCAATTTTATCATGGCCAATCAACCTAACCCGCACATCTTTGGACTGTGGGAGGAAACCGGAGCACCCGGAGGAAACCCACACAGACACGAGGAGAATGTGCAAACTCCACACAGACAGTGACCCGAGCCAGGAATCGAACCCAGGTCCCTGGAGCTGTGAAGCAGCAGTGCTAACCACTGTGCTACCGTGCCGCCCATGTGTGCTCAATTCCCAGGAGGTGTGCACAATTCCTACATTCTGAGCAGCTCTCAGATCCCAGACATTTTTCAGGGTCTACAGTGGCCGTAGGGTTGGCTCCTCGGGGACAAGTGCTACCCACTGAGGAGGTGGCCGATCTGTGGAGGTCACAGAGTGCAGCAGAGACAAGGTACAGTGAGGCTTAAGCTGCAACCTGCACTTTGGTGGAGCAAACCATTGGATGCTGAGGGTGAGGTTCTGATGCCTGGACCAGTCTGATGGTCCGCTGCAATACAATCCACAGAGGATGTCACGCATTGTCGTCACCTGCTGTGCCCTGCACAACCAGAGGAGGAGATGGAGGAGCACCATGTTTCTTCCAAGGAGGAGGACATGAAAGGGGATGAAGCTGAGGAAGTTCTTGACAGCGAGGATGTTGGTCGTGAGGCAATGGCAATGTCCAAACAAGGCAGAAGAGCTTGGGATGTGCTCATTGCCATTAGATTCATGTAGAGCGATGAGGACATCCAGTGAGGACACCCCATTACCTTCACATGGCATCTGTGAGCGTTGCTCTCCATTCTGACTGATGGCAGTGCACATTCTCTGTGATAAGGCTCCCGTCAAAGAGATGCAGCGATGCCCATTGTCCGTACATTCCAGCAGGATGATGATTATTTGGAGTGGGGACAGTCCATAGATCCTCACAGATCTTGTGTAAATGTTTGATTCCTGTCTGGCTGATGGCAGCTTGCTTGCTCTCACTGACTAGTGTCATATCACGGTGATGCATCAGGAAAAGTTTCACCTCTCCTGACCTGATGTCATCCTTTGTGAGCTATACTCTTGAGGTTCAGTGTCACTGGAGGCTAAAGAAGATGGGATGTGGGGGGGCAGCCACAACATAAAGATACAGAGAGCACACATGGACAATGACTGGAATGAGTGACGCTAGACCTGTACATTATGGGAGACAAGACGTCGTCATTCCCTACAACATACAGGCATGACTGATGTGTTCAGTAATTGTGAAGAGATGCCACCAATGTGCTGGGAACCTAGCACAAACCACATGGAGGAAGTCCTGGACTGAGAACCCTTCCATTATCTTGTGCAAGAATCAAGTTTTCAGGTCAGGACTACAGGAACACAGCTCATCAGAACAAGAAGCCATAGAATGGGTACAATTACTGAGTTTATTTATAGAGGT
Organism: Mustelus asterias; assembly: GCF_964213995.1. NCBI lineage: Eukaryota > Metazoa > Chordata > Chondrichthyes > Carcharhiniformes > Triakidae > Mustelus > Mustelus asterias. Next base: position 52,809,886 of record NC_135801.1, on the reverse strand, counting down.
GAACTTTATGTACAAATTCTGAACACCTATGCCCACACTATGAATCCTCTGGCATTGGCACTGATGGATCACACCAAGTGCCTGTACCATGAAGTGCATGTCCTGCAGCAATGCCGCATTGACCTTGTTGCATTTCAGTGTCAGCAAAATCGTTTCCAATGTAAGGTGGACAGACTCCTCCATGCAATCCTTCAATCCAGTGGACCAGACATTTCTTCCTGATATTCCCATGTTTGTCTTTGGAGCTCCAGCAACTAAGGCTCATCATCTGACTGGGACTCAGCAGATTCTTGGCCTCCAGCAGTCCTCCAAGTGCAGCTACCCTGGGGCGTCCTTGCCTGAAAGTTTGATCTCCTCACCAGATTGCGACCCCAAACCTGCATTAGAATTAGGTTGCACCGAAGTGTGTGTATCTGCAGGGCATGAGTGAGCGCTGTGACGGTTCTTCTATTTCTGTGTCCTTTCTCTGTGTCCTTTCACTGTGTTGGATCTGGTTGATGGACGACCTGGTCTGTTTCCTAGATGTGTCTGTCATTGGTGCATGGCAGGGGCCTTTAGAAACAGGAGGCGTGACTCACAGCATTGTTGTCTGATGGATTTTGCAGTACTGGAGCCTCACTTGATTTATCGCCACCGACCTCACAATCAGCACAGGAACGGTCAACGTCCTCCCCGGCCAGCTGGATAGCTCGGTCCTCAAGTCTGTGAGAACCTTGAGTTCTGGCATCCATCCGTCCATCTGGGATCTCCCCTTCTTGTTGTGTGTCAGCTTTACCTGCATGAAGACAGATGGAGAAAGTGTAAGCAAGATGCATGCCAGGGCAGATAAGGATGCCTGGCATGAGTGGATGGTGAATGGGACCAGTGAGGTGATGAGGACATGACCCACAGGGAAGATGAAGATATGTGTGCGATAGTGAGAGGTGGTGTCCCTTGAGCTGTAGTGAGTGAGATTCCTGTGGATGTGTAAAGGGTATGTGAGTGTGTGAGTTGAGAGTGATGAAATGACTGACTTACTCTGGCAGAACAAAGAAAACCATTCACCTTCTTGCAGCACTGGATGGCTGTCCTCTTCTGCAGGACAGAACTGGTCCCACAGGCTCCCATGATGGTGACTTTACTGCTAGGTTTTCACCCTGAGAATGGGTAGATTATGTCCTAGCAGTCTCTACTGCATTCTCTACTCCAGGATGGCATCAGAGAATTTTGGGGCAAATTTCCTGGCAGCCATCATTTCCTGGTGACCTACGAAGTGTGGCTCCTATGCGCTGGGACAGCCTTTAAATATGGTGCCAAATTGATTGCAATGCTGAGATAATGGTGGGGTGGGCGAATCAGAGGTCAGTGATGCAGCATGGAAGCTGTAGCCGAATGTTTTTGGAACTAAGTGATGCAATATATGATGATATTCCAAAGATGTGCAGGTTAGGTTGATTGGCCATGCTAAATTTCCCCTTGGTGACAAGAGGAACTAGCGTAAATATGTGGGGTTATGGGGATAGGGCCTGGGTGGGATTGTTGTCAGTGCAGACTTAATTGGCCAAATGGCCTCTTTCTGCACTGCAGAGGTTCTATGAAATGGCAAGAAAAGTTGCCATTGCAGTCGGTGGCCTCAATGCCACTTTTCCCGCTCAGCATTGGCCTTTGCCGATTTCTGGGACCATCACGCCCATTGTCTCAATCAAGCCCTTTCAGAATTATATTTATTTAAATAACATCACCCCACATTCTTTGAAATTCCAATGACTATAGGCCTAACCAACTCAAATGCTTCCCTCATAAGACATTCCCTTCATCCCAGCAAATATTCTAATGAACCTTTTCCTGAAATTCTTCCAATGCAAGTATAACCCTCCGTGCAGCACAGTGGCACAGTGGATAGCACTGCTGCCTCACAGCGCCAGGGACCCGGATTCGATTCCCTGCTTAGGTCACTATCTGTGCAGAGTTTGCATGTTCTCCCCATGCCTGTGTGGGTTTCCTCCGGGTGCTCTAGTTTCCTCCCATAGTCTGACAGATGTGCTCATTAGGTGCATTGGCCATGCTACATTCTCCCTCAGTGTACCCAACAGGCGCCAGAGTGTGGCGACTAGGGCATTTTCACAGTAACTTCATAGCAATGTTAATGTAAGCCTACTTGTGACACTAATAAATAAGCCTAAAGAGGCCAAAACTGTACACACTACTCTCAGGGAGGTCTCACCAATGTCCTGTACAGTTGTAGCAAGACTTTCCCATTTTATTAAATCAAAATACTGCGGATGTTGGAAATCTGAAATAAAAACAGAAAATGCTGGATAAACTCAGCAGGTCTGGCAGCATCTGTGATAACGTTTTGGATCCAAGTGACCTTCCTACCGAACACAAGGTAGAAATATGCAGAATTATATAGTTGGAAAAATGGCAAAGGAGGTGGGGCAGAATAGCAGACACGGCACCCAAACCCTTCATCTTCCTTCCACAGCACCTTGTCCTGCAGTCGTAGGAGATGCATCACCTGCCCCTTTGCCTCTCTCCTCTTCACTGTCCAAGGACCAAGCTCTCCTTTCAGGTGAAGCAGCATTTCTCTTGCGCCTCCTTCAATTTGGTCTACTGTATTCACTGCTCTCAATGCAGTCTCCTCTACATTGATATACTAAAGGGTTAACAAATTAGGCTTTATGGGTTGAGTTTAGGAGTACAAAAGGGGCAGTCACACTATTAGGACTATACTACAGACCCCCAAATAGTGTGAGGGAGATAGAAGAACATATATATAGACAAATTTCTGCCTATAGGAATAAGAGGGCAATAATAGTAGGAGACTTTAACTATCCTAATCTCAACTGGATTTCAAACAATATAAGGGGCATTGGAGGTGAAAATTCATGTACTGTGTCCAGGATTTTTTTAAAAAAAACAATATGTGACAAGCCCAACAAGAGGAGACGCAATTCTGGATTTAGTCTTGGGAAATTAAGTTGGGCAAGTGGGTGAAGTGACAGTGGATGACCATATCGGGGATAGTGACCACAGTTCGGTTAGATTTGGTATTATTATGGGAAAAGACAGACATAAATCAGGAGTAAAAGTTTTAAACTGGGGAAAGGCAAATTTTTTAAAACTGGGAAGTGATTTGGCTGAGGTAGACTGGACAAGACTGCTAAAGGATAAATCAGTGGTAAACCAGTAGGAAGCCCTAATAATTGAGATCCTTAGGGTACAATGCAGACATGACCCCTCCAAAGGTAAGAATGGTATTGCCAAACCTAGACCCCCATGGTTGTCTGGAGAAATAGGGCGGCACGATAGCACAGTGGTTAGCACTGCTGCTTCACAGCTCCAGGGACCTGGGTTTGATTCCCGGCTTGGGTCACTGTCTGTGTGGAGTTTGCACATTCTCCTCGTGTCTGCGTGGGTTTCCTCCGGGTGCTCCGGTTTCCTCCCACAGTCCAAAGATGTGCGGGTTAGGTTGATTGGCCAAGTTAAAAAAAAAAATTGCCCCTTGGAGTCCTGAGATGCATAGGTTGGAGGGATTAGCGGGTAAAATATGTGAGGGTAGGGCCTGGGTGGGATTGTGGTCGGTGCAGACTCGATGGGCCGAATGGCCTCCTTCTGCACTGTAGGGTTTCTATGATTCTATGAAATACAGGGGAAGATTAAACAGAAAAAGAAAGCTTATGATAGTCACAAAAAACTCAACATTGCAGATAGCCTAGAGGTGTATAGAAAGTACAGGGATCAAGTAAAAAAAGAAATAAGGAAATCAAAGAGACGACATGAATAAATATTAGCAAGCAGGTTAAGGAAAACTCAAAGATGTTTTACCAGTATATCAAGAGCAAAAGGATAGTTAAGAAAAATGTGAGATCTATCAGAGATGAAGAAGGTGCAGAAGATATGGAAAGAGCTTTAAACGATTCTTTTTTCTCCAGGTTCACAAAGGAAAGGGATGATGTGGATATCGCAATCCAAGAGAAGCTGTGTGAAATATTGGATAAAATAATCATAACAAGAGAGAAAGTGTTAGAGGAGTTTGATTTCTTAAAAGTGGAAAAGTCGCCAGGAACGGATGGAGTGTTCCCTTAAATGTTGAAAGAGATCAGGAAGGAAATAGTAGATACTCTGAGGATTATTTTCCAATCTTTACTCGACACAGGTGAGGTGCCAGAGGATTGGAGGAATGCAATTGTCGTTCTGTTGTTTAGAAAGGATACAAAGGAATTGCCAAACAATTATAGGCCAGTTAATCTTACTTCGATGGTGGGAAAATTGTGAGAATCAATTCTGAGAGATAGGATAAACTGTCACTTAGAAATGCATAGATTAGTCAGGGATAGTCAGCATGGCTTTGTTAAAGGAAGGTCATGCCTTACAAATTTGATTGAATTCTTTGAAGAAGTGACGAGGATCAATGAAGGTAGTGCAGTGGATGTTGTCTACATGGATTTTAGTAAGACATTTGACAAGGTCCTGCATGGCAGACTGGTCAATAAATAAAAGCCCATGGGATACAGGCTAATGTGATGAATTGGATCCAAAGTATCAAAAGGTAATGGTCAATGGCTGCCCTTGCAAGTGGTGTTCTGCAGGGCTCTGCCATTTGTTTTATAAATTAACTATTTTGACTTGAACATGGGAGCATGATTGGGAAATTTGCTGAAGACACAAAATTTGGCTGTGTGGTGGATAGTGTAGAGGATAGCTGTAAGCTCCAAAATGATATAGATAGATTGGTGGAGTGGGCAGAAAACTGGCAGATGGATTCAACTCTGATAAATGTGAGGTAATGCATTTAGGGAAGTCAAATAATAAAAGAGAATACACAATAAATGAGAGGGATAGATGAAGTGAGAGATCTTGGTGTGCAAGTGCACAGGTCCCTAAAAGTAGCATTACAGGTAGAAAGGGTTGTAAAGAAGGCATATGGAATGTTCTCCTTCGATGGCAGAGGTATAGAATACAAAAAGTAGGGACACCATGATGAAACCGTATAAGACACTGGTGAGGCCACAACTGTGAGTATTGTGTGCAGTTCTGGTCACCACATTACAAGAAAGATGTAATTGCTCTGGAGAGAATGCAGAGAAGACTTACGAGAATGTTGCCAGGGCTGGAGAATTATAGCTACGAGGAGAGATTGAAGAGGTTGGGGTTGTTTTCCTTGGAACGGAGAAGGCTGAGGGGTGACTTGATTGAGCTATACAAAATTCTGAAGGATAGGGAGAGAGTAGACAGGAGCAACCTATTTCAGATGTGTGCTGGACGTGCAGTACCGAGCCTGGACCTGTAAATACATTACCTCTACCCCATGAGCAGGTTAGGCAACCAGAATGAACAAAAGAACATAGGAAATTGATGAGCTGGTCCATAAAACCTGCCTGAGAATCGTGAAAATACAAAAGCATTTTTCATTAAAAATGTGGACATCAGAATTTATCATGAAAATGTTAAGAGCAAGAAATGGGGGAGAAATGGGACAGGAAGTCAAGTGGCACGTGCAGAAAGTGCACCTGCAAGTGAAGAAAAGGTATATTTATAAAGCAAATTTCAAGATTTCCCAAAGTGCTTCACAGCCAATTAAGTATTTCTGAAGCTGATTCACTGTTGTAATGCAAGAAATGTAGCATCCAATGTCGGCACAAGAGTTCTTACAAACAGCAATATGATCATAACTGTTTTAGCAACGATGGTTGAGAAATAAATTTTGGCCCGGACACTGGCAGAACTTCAAAAACTCTACTTCGAAATAGTGAAATGGGATCTTTTGCGTCCACTAGGGAGGGCTTCAATTTAATGTCTCATCGACCAGCACCTCTGATAGTGCAGCATGCTCTCACTCCTACATGTTCTGACAGAGAGCGGGAGTTCTGCCCGCTAAGCCTAGGCCAGTACACTCACACACTTAATGGTTGAGATGAACATTGTGAGAACACAAGGAAGAAACATTGCAGTGGAGATTTCGGAATGCGAGACTGAGACCTCAAAGGACCTCAATGCTTTGTTTGCCCATAATAGCCTTTATCCCTGAAACAATAATGTCCATTATAGATGGGATGAAATTTTCTCAGAAAAAATGTAAGTGTCGAATGGCAAGAAAACGGGAGATTTTATCGCTCGTTTTTCCCGTGAGGTAAGTGGTGGTAATTAACAGCACTCTGTTTAATCCAGAGGCTGCAATGTGATTCCCACCAGTAGTGGGAGAGGGCGGAGCCTATTCATGCCAGGAAGCCGGTTGTGTACTGCTAGGCATGACACCCAATATCCCAGCATGTGGTGTACACAGTATACTTGGAGATCTGCCAACTGCCACCCACACTATGGACATCACCCCCAGTCCCCTGGACATCATCCATAGACATCTCCCCCCCCACCCCCTCCATGGGCCACTCCTGATCACTGCCCCCAACCCCCGATTGCCACCCCCATCCCCTGATGCAGAGTCCCCCTCTTCCCTCCCATCCTGCCAAGTTCCCCACACCCCCAACCTCCCCCAGGTCTCCCACTGTCAGGCTCTGCACCATCAGACTCCACCCCCAACAGGCCCTGCCTCCTCAGGTGTCACCCCTTGGCACTACCCAGTGCCCAATGGGCCATGGCAGGGTGCCAGGCTGGTACTGCCAGGCTGACACTGCCCAAGGGGCTCTGTTCACCCCTGCCCCTGACCACCTGCGGGACCTCAATGGCCTCCAGTCCTACTGGTAAGGCCATCACTTCTGCTCCCTGGTAGTGAGGACTATCTATGATCCTTGCTGGTGAGGATATCAATCAGTGAGGTCAGAAAAGTAAGTGAGCCCGGATGATTGCGTCCTGGGCTCACTAATTACATTAAAATGAGCTAATACATATTTAAGGCAGCACAGTTAAAGCAGGGCAGCACAGAAGCACAGTGGTTAGCACTGCTGCTTCACAGTGCCAGGGACTCCGGTTCGATTCCCGGCTTGAGTCACTGTCTGTGTGGAGTTTGTACATTCTCCCCGTGTCTGCGTGGGTTTCCTCCAGGTGCTCCAGTTTCCTCCCACATTCTGAAAGATGTGCTGGTTAGGTGAATTGACCCAAATAGGTGGCGACTAGGGGAATTTCACAGTAATTTCATTGCAGTGTTAATGTAAGTATTACTTGTGACTAATAAATAAACTTTAAGTCGGAAGGGCATGAGGCTGATTACGCTGGCAGAATGGGGCCGCCAATATCAGGAGAGGTGAGAAATCAGGCACGCACCCAATCTTTTGCCTCTCGCTCATATTTTTTGCCCCACTGCACTACTCAACCAGTGCAGTGTGGGCAGAAAAAACCCACCCATGATGTTTTAAAGAAACAAACCCATGCTTGCCCATGTTCATGATGTTTGTGGTTGAAGTAAGATGGAGGCTGACATGGTGGCACAGTGGTTGGCACTGCTGCCTCACAGTGCCAGGGACCTGGGTTTAATTCCGGCTTTGGATGACTGTCTGTGTGGAGTTTGCACGTTCTTCTTGTGTCTGTGTGGGTTTCCTCTGGGTGCTCCAGTTTCCTCCCGCAAACCAAAATTGTGCAATGTAGGTTGATTAGTCATGCTAAATTGTCCCTTAGTGTCCCAAGATATGTAGGTTAGATGGATTAGCCGGATAAATGTTTGGGGTTATGTGGATAGGGTGGGGAAGAGGACCTGGGTAAGATACTCTGTCAGAGAGTTGGTACAGACTCGATGGGCTGAATGGCCTCTTCTGCTTTGTAGGTATTCTATGATCATGAAGCCATAAAGGTCCTGGGATCATTTTAACCTGATATGTTAACCTACAAACACTTTGAATGACTCCTGCCCAGTTTTGCCATTGTATTTACCTGTATTTTTGCCGCCCTATAAACAGCAGACAGTCAGTGGAACCGAAGCTGGGTGAGTATGGCTGGGTGTTTGTACACTGATGACATAGAATGGTGCATAGGAACAGCCATGATACTTAAATTTTTCAGAAGGTAGGCTGAATGACTCCGTGGACCTGTTGGATTTCAGAGATGTATATCTTCTAGTTTTTAGTGACATGAAAACTGCACCACTAAATCAACCCCAGTCCCCCATGGCCAGAATTTGTGTATTTCTAACTGTAAATATAAAGGGAACTATACTGATAAAACAGCCAGAATTGTGCAAGTTCGGAGCTTCCAAGGGTAACATCACAATCACTGCGACCAGTCCAAGGCGGGCTTTATTTCCAGATGCCTTGTTATCTGAGTCACTAAAATCCCAGCCTGCAACACAAATCATCAGACCGTAGTCAAAATTCAAAACAATGGGAAGTCAAAGATTTAAATTCCTAGGCAAATACCTAAGGCTTCAGATCTTTTTGAATTTGAAGTTATGTCTCTGTAATGCTGGCAAGTCCTTTGTTTTTTTTTTGCAGAATCAGAGTCAGGTGTGATGAAACAAAATGGGAATAGGAGCCCTCACTGCTTTCATTTGGAAAACGAAAGCAGTGTTTCATATGAATTTCACAGGAACTGTCACACTGCTCCTGCTTTTCCTTTTTTCACTTGCACTCAACTTTCAACCTCAATTTTTCTGCTTTTCCCTTTCCTTCATTCTGGGTAATTCATGTCCCCTCACTTCATGTCCTATTTCCTTACATGTTCGTCCCTCTAATTGCTTTAGCATTTTTACATTTATTTTTCAGTTATTTTAATTCGCTTCAGTTGTTAGTTTCTTTTATTCAGTATTGGCCAGGATTTAGACCAGATGCAGTGTTACTGGATGATCAAGTATCATGATGTGCTCATTAGAATATAAGGTTCACCAAAGAGAATTTTAAGTTCCATTAATGAGATTCTGTACCACTTCTTCCTTTGACCATGAAGTTGTCTTTTCAACTTACGTTATTACACATTTGGCAGCATTGCTTCCTTCTCCGTTTACATCAAATCTAGGCAAAGTTTGTTGCCACTGATTGCCTTTCCTGTTCATGAGGACTGTTGTATTTTAAATTCTGCAATATAATTAGAGGATAAATGATCGTGTGGATTCAGTGCAAGATAAAACCATCTACATATTTCAAACATTTACTGATGAGTTTCTTCATGAATTTCAAGGTGTTTGATTTCTACAAGGTCACGTAGCCCCATCACTGCAGTCGGCTCACTTAAAAAGTATTGACCAGCCAAGACCTTTTGGCCATGATCTTTTGACCCTGTCAAATGCACAGGGCACCAAAGGAAATAACGATTTTTAAAGAAAAACGCAAGAATTTTCGGAGACGTGATATCAAATTACTTGTAATAAGTATGATTTTACAGCGTATGATTTTAGAATAACTGTGATAAAAATCGCTTCAACTTAATAGACGGAACAAAATATTGCAGTGTAAATAAAATGTAAAACTGAACATGAATACAGCCTTTTCGGCAAAGGAATTTTAACATATTGCAAAATTGAGTCAATTAAAAGCAAAATTTTCAATCATCTTGGAGAATACTGAAAATGTATCTTCTTTAGCTTTATAAAAATAATGAGGTTTATAGATAACTGAGGGTAGTAGACACGTTGTAAATAGGTTAAATGAGCGTCTGTAGACAGATTACCAATTCTAATATTAGAACACCGTTACAAACCAAAGGGCTGACAATTCTTTCAGTAGACCTATCTTCTGGAATATCCAAGCAGAAAACTTTACCCCTAGTTTTTACTACTTCAAAAATTGTGAATTTTGTTTTATCAACTATTTCTGTTGACTCTGAAGTTAGAGTTGGCAAAAATAGAACCAGAGATAGAAAAGCGGATGTATCGCGAAGTCCTGGAGTTTTTTTAAAGTTTTAGCAAATACAATATTGAAATATCGAGAACGCCGGTATTGAAATCTCCGTGTTTTATTCACGTATATAATTCGAGAAATTAATTCACAGTCCACTGACAAAGTCGTGGACTAACAATTGTCGAGGTGCTCATGATTTGGTGAAGTATTGACTCCATGGTTTATCATAACTTGCTACCCAGTTAGTCCAGTGTCGTCACGTTATCAGTTTCTAAATTTTATCTAAGATTCACCGGATTCTTTCGCAGTTGGCTGTCCGGTAACAATTGCAGCAAAATACGACTCTTATTTTGTCATTCCAAAGCTTTGTGCTACACAAACTTTAGCTACACATTTTATGTTCCTTTCTACTGTGGTGTAAAATGAGAACTTAGAATTCAAGAGTTATAAATGCATGCAAAACTAATGAAGAAGATCCGCAGTACTTTAACATCCGTTCGTATCTATGTATATTCATTTGTACCTGTTTTACTGAGAAGTTAGGGCTGCTTTATTGCTTATGGTTCTAGTGCCACCTGGAAGTACAGACAGGAGGTCAGAAATGGTTAAATTAAAGTTTGAACGTGAACTAGAAGAAATACCGCTGAGATTTACATTTAAAATTAGTTACCTTAAAGACTAACAGCAAAAATAAATCGTTATTAATAAATCAATTTGCTCATATTTCGTGGAAACATTTTTTCAAACTAAAAGTTGCAATTCAGGTTAAATTCTTCATAGTATGCTTTATGATGAATCCTTTAAAATATAACATTTCAAACATGAAGAATTATAAGGTTGCTAGCACAGAAGCATAGATGTTATTAAAAGAAAAGTTATCATCGGTTATTAATCAAATAGCATGGAGAAGGCCTTCAAGTTTTAATTGACAGGCTCAGTGCCCTGATCGAGTTCATTTCCTATAATATTCCAGCTGCTGACAAGATATGAGTGCTGGATGTTAGGATATTCAGTTAGCAATTGGTTCTACGGTGTCTAGCCAACTGCATGGACCTGTTAAGTAAGCGTTAGCTCGTAGAACAGAACACTTTTCAACTTTTTAACGGAAGCTTTATGTGGCTGCACTTATGCAGTATGATCAAGTTTGACTAATGTTGATTCTCTTGTCGACTTCTTACGCGCTGAAAATTATTAAACCAGCCCAAGTGATGATTAGAAAATTGCTTGAATCTTGTAAATCAATCTAATTATACCATACTGTGTACCCCAGTATCGGGGCTATGTTCCAGTGGGATAGTTCTCCGCAGAGAATCGCTGAAGATACTTTGAGGAAAAAAATCATTATGAAACAAGTTTGATCATTTCTCTGGTAAAATAACTGCAGTGATTTGAGTATTTTGATCACCTCGTCCACTGAGGGTGAAAATCAATATTTGCATTAAGATGAGTGCGACAAGTACATGACAATAAAGCATGATTGGCCATAAACACATTGAATAAAAGTAACGGATCGTACAAAGTCTGTTTATTAGATAGTGCAAAAGTAAAGGGGGGGGGGGTCCAATGAATAGAATTGTAAAGATAGCAATAAATAGTGGCGACACATTTCAAAACAATTAGTGGAAACCTTTCTAAAGTATTATGGCGTTTACAGACATATTTTCTGGACCAATTCGTGAACGGGGACATGTAAGAAGAGAATGTGAGTTACAAGAGGTGAATATCCTGTCAAAATAATAAATAACTCTTCAGAACCCGTTTGTGACCGCGTCTGGTTGCGCTTCTGCCTGCTGCTCAGATGCGGTGACATTTTGATGTAATTATTGCCTAAAAGCTCTGCCCAGTATTCCTCTCTCTGTCCTCTGTTTTTGCCCAAGGCCACTGGCATGGAAAGGATCATTTGCTACCAACTGGGCTGTTTGATGAGGGCCTGACCCAGCGACTCATCTATCAGCACAGTGTCGTTTCTTTTATTTACATCTGTCTTTAGCATTCTAATTACTCTGTTTATTACTATAGCCTAAAGGAGCCCGTAAAAAACAAGGGGAATGGAGATTTCCATAACAATAAAGAGTCTCATATTTGCTGCTTTCCAAGTGTTTGCTGCTGTAATGACCTATGGGTGTCCTTTCAAAAAATTAACCATCAAAAGTCACATTGTGCCGTCAGGTTATTGACTGCGCATAGAATTATATAAGGAATATAATCACGTAATGTAATTTAAAAGGAATTGTCGCATTCGAAAAGAACTAAGTAATAACATAAACCCAGGTGCCCGATGTGCCCCCGCAATTTCATCTGAATTCGGAATATTTACCTCTCATGGCTTTTATGTTCTTTCTGAGTAAAATTGCATTGGTTTTAGTGGAATTAGGTTAAAATATCAAGGTTCCTGTTGGTCTGTGTGGCCATATATTGAGACCATTCTCTACTAAATGTGGCTCGCTTAATCTGATGGTACCGTCAGATATTAGATACGATTTCTTTCATTTAATGAGTCATATTTCTGCCCCAGTAGGGTACTACCCCTAGATGTGGCAAAAACTTAAACGCATCTATAAAGAATACAGTTATGATTTCGCTACCAGCAGCTCATGGAGGAAAATTGCACCCACGTGCTGGTTGTATGACTAAGCGAATTCGCTTTCGTGCTTTTTTTCCTCTTCCTGAGTGTCTTAATAGTAATGTAAATAAATATGAAGCAGTTAATTTGCATGGTAGATTAACCCGGGAACCTATCAGAATTCCAATCATTTCTCTAATTCCGTTTGGTAACTCTAAGCCGCCACACAACCATTTTGCGCTAACTACGTATTAGAAAACATGTGTCTCTGTGTAAAAATCTAAGTTAAGCAGCCCCCAGGAATTGAGGCATCTCTGCTCAGAATATATATTTCCGCAAGGTGTTTTATGAATTAATCATGTTTGATCAGCAGGTTTCGTTTTTACATTGTAAAATATATTTCTACTTTACGAGTTCTAATTGTATTATTTTAACGAGATGTCGGTGTTTATCGTGTCTATGCTTCACTGTTCTGAGTGATTGTATGGAAGTCTGTGACCACGCATCCCTTTTGGCTGCAGATGAAAGGATGTCGATTGTGGGATAACGTGTATGTCAGTCTATTCAGCATGCTGTATATTAACACCAGGACGCAAATTAATGTATGGATTTGTTCCAGATTTTAGTGATAATTTATTATCCTTTGTGTTGCCATATGAGCAAACTGATAGATAATGCAATAATATCCACGTAATTAAGCGAGCACAACTTAATCATGAAATGAGAGCAGTTTTGCTGTCCGTCCCATAGCTCTCTGTGTTGATCCGTGTTGAGTGATCGCTGTGCAACCAGCAAACATCCAGGGACAATTTCCCACTTACAGCCAGCAACAGCCCCGCTGCGGCATATTACAAAAGAAATGGGTGGGACACCTGGAAATAACAAAGGGAGGCTGGGAAAGCAGGAGCTGTGTCTTCACCAATATTAATACTTACTCATGAAGAACATGGAGAGAGCCAACTGGAAAATAGGCTGCAAATTCAGATCAACCTGGGAAGATTAAATTCATATCAAATGAATTTAAGGATTTTTTGAGAAATTAATAACAGTAGTTTTGTAGTGAACAGATAAACGGTCAGTGATATTCAGCGTCATCTGTGAAGTTACTATGAGTGTATTTTATTGAAATAATCCATACATTTATACAGATAGTGTACTATTTGGGCACTATGAAATGTACCACCAAGAAAAGTTCTATTCATTTTTAGCCTTCCCTGAAATCTCTTCACTCAACCTTAAACTTCTGCTTTAATTTATCAGGAATTATGGCGGTCATGTAATAAGGACAACAAATTATTTGCGAATATGAGATTCACTCTGCTGGGGTTTTAATACCTGTTGCTGCAGGCTGAGTCATTGTTTACAATTATTCTTGTCGTCCAAGGAAATTAAAAAGCCAACTGCGCACTAATGTGTTTTAAAATTACTTTTTGAACTCGCAGCGATTTTCAACGCTCTGTTTTCTTGGATATGAACTGTATATGCAATGGAGGTTCAAGAAGAGGCAGTGTTCGAGTATTTCTTCCAAACTCTCATCTAAATGACATCAATAATGGGGCCCACACTTTAATGAGCTCTCGAGTTTAAAGACTTGAAGGATATTAACAAGCGCCTTGACAAATGGTGCTTAGAACCACATTAAAGACAGTGCTAATGGAGCGCATAATGACGGCTAATTTTCGATCAGATATAAATTAGAGCCCCAACAGTTATTTGCCTAAAGGACTTTATGTAAATGATTCCGTTCTGTATAAACTGAGGAGCGAGTAAAGCCCTGACATACTGGCACTCCTTGTGGAAATGATTAATAGATCTGCGGCAGAATGTAGCTGACAAGGGGCCGCACAATATATATTCAATATAGAATATGCATCTATTCTCAGATCAACCCCTAATTCATATTATGATGATCCCATCCATGTTATTTTCAAATACAGTCCTAAGTAGCTCAGCCTTATGCTTTGAACATGGATGTTGCTGGAGCATTGTGGTAATCCCGGAGCTGTCTGCTTATTATTGTAAAAGTGAAGTCCGTATATCGCTCCATGCATTCTTTATGGGTGCAGTTGTTACACTGAGTTTCTGCTATTAGAGTTTTATCTATCAGTTTAGATTTTTGGTGCTAAAAGGTGCTAATGTGTAAGGATATGGTTCGAGGTTCGTGGTTATTCTTTATGTCGGACAGTCTGAGGTAGAAGAGGAAGGGTTAGCAGGTTTACCCACTGGTGAATCAGGTATGCAAAAGGGGGACCCATGATCTACAAAATAATTCCTTTCCTCTTTCAAGTGACAGTCTATTAAACATATATTCATATTAGTGGAAAGGTCATGTCATAAGAAATAAAACATGGGGATATCATCACTTCAAAATGAATGTGCGGGATATCGGGCTTTCCGCTGGTTGGTTGTTTTTTTTTATTATTTTTGTCAAATTATTGTACCAGATTTGCAATGATGTATTGGAACATTTCAGGCAATGTGCCCTGTTCAGAAATTCTGACGTATAAATGTGTGAATGCGCTGTTATTTGGCGATGTTCGTGCTGGGTTTGACATGCATTTCAGTACGTTTTGCAAAACAGCATTTTAAAAGGTAGCCCCAGTACATTGTCTGTCCTAACATTCTAATTCAGATTAGTCATGTGTTCCAATCTGACGATGCCTTTTTGCAATGGAGAATTTGAATGACATTGTATCTGGCTACTGAGATCACGATCTTGCTGCATTTAACCCAACATCAAAAATGGCGATTCTCGTTACCAAAATTATAATGGACTTGTTGATTAGATATGGTGCTTTTATCGCTAAATATTGAATGTGACATTTGATGAGATCATGAAAGATGTTTATAACAATTAATGTCGCTTCTTTACTGCTGGTTAGTGCCTGATTCCGATTAATTTTCATTCTTAAAATTGATCTGACTGCATTAGTGGTTTGTTACCTTTAAACATAGTTGTAAATATCTTGTTGAGACATAAAGCGTTATTATGGGCCTTAAGATATAGTATGTGTTATATATAAATATCAATTACTGTTTAATTGTAAAAGCTCTGATCTTTGTTCTTCATGTTGTTGTAAAACTGGAGGTGCAGATTTAGCGAGCATCACCCACTTGTAATAAACCATATTAGCTCAGGGAGGGATTCCCTTTGTTTAAATTCTATTTATTGGAGAAAATGTTTGTTGTATTATTTATTCAGCTGCTCTTATGTTCTTTCTGCCCGGTTGCAAACGTTACATTTTACATTGATATAACAAATTCAGGCCATTTAATATAACAACCAATACATGGAAACTTTAAAATAAACAAATTGTGAGGTATGTCCCATAGAATACCATACTTCAAATTAAAGATTGGAAACGCGTGTGGTTTTTAAATGTTCTGCCCTATGTGTTTACTTCCTTATAATTTCTGGAAGCAGTGTAACATGAAAGTAACTGATGTTCACAGTGTTGTGAAAGAGGAAGTATGTTATTCTCTCATAAGCAGAACACCAGAAGACAACATGGAGGGTACCAGATAAAGGGCACGTGAACACAGTATGGAAAATACACAGGGGACAAGGTGAGAAAGATATAAATGTATACTGAAGTCAGAAGAGAGAGAGAGTGAGATAGACAGATAGGTAAAAAATATAGATGGATGGATGGATGGATGGATGGATGGATGGATGGATGGATGGATGGATGGATGGATGGATGGATGGATGGATGGATGGATGGATGGATGGATGCATGGATGGATGCATGGATGCATGGATGGATAGATAGATGAATGGAGAGTGAGGGGGAGGGACAGAGGGAGGGAGAGATGGAAAGTGAGGGGCTGGATGGATGGAGAGTGAGGGGGAGGGAGGGAAGGAGAGTGAGGGGATGGGTGGATGGATGGATGGACATTATATAAATAGATGTGAACATGCTGGTCCATTAGGCATTCTGGAAAACCCAATAACTAAATGCCATCCAGGTACTTCTAAATGCCCACCAGCTGAAAAGAGCAAGAGCCTGAAATCATTGGATCATTTCATTAATATAACTTATTTTTGTTACAGACTGAGAAAATCTTTATCAAATTCTTGGGTTGCTAAAATACAGGTTTTCGGTATTGAAATATACCTTCTTTTGAAGTATTGCGAATGAATGTAAATATACATTTGACATTAATGTGGATTGTGTACTTTCTGTGTATTCTTTCCACATCAACCACAACAACAAAATACCGTTGCTTTCTTTTGAAAGGTATAACGCTACAAGGATGCACAAGAACCAGCTTTAATTATTTCCTTACAATTGCACTACAAATATCGAAATCATTTCTTTCCAATCACCTATTCAATTAATTATCAATTACAATAAATGGAAGGATGCTGGGGAATGTGGCTCTTTTAAGTTAGCAGAGGGGTAATATTCCTACCAATTATGATTTAGGAATATATTTTATATTTTGCATCTCAAAATGTTCGCTATTATAATTTCAACTTAATATTTCTTCCTCTTCGATTATTTCGTGTTTACATTGCATGGCTGAGATGATGCTCCACCATGTTATCTTATATGTTTGCATAGTCATTCAGTGCGTGCAGCCTGTCAGTTTAAATATCCATTGGTTAGGTTGCAATATTGGTTGATTTTCCATTAATTCGTATTCACTATATATAAATGAGTTTATTTTGAAGGACGATCCGTATTTATCCCCAGAACGTTAAACTCTCTATCTTAATGAGCATATGGAAGACGTAACATATATTAACATTAAATACCGCTGTGTGGATCACACACAAACTCAAGCTTAAAATATACAGAATATTTTCATTTACTCACCTAAAGCATTGTTAAGAAATACAATTACACACGCGGTATGTTTTGCCTTCACTCACGGTCAGTCTCCGTTGATTTCTGGTTGAAAAAAAACACCAGGCATTCTTATACCACTACAACCGATTAATATTGCATTAACCGTATTTTTAAAAAAAATTCCAAAAGCACAATATAATGCCACCTCTATACCAAATCCATCTATTATTAACGAAAAGGTAATTGGAGAACTATGTGCGTGGTTTAGAGCTGTTAAGGGACAAACACTGCGAAAATAGGATCTGGTTTCATTTGCAAAATATAACGTTTTTTGGGTGGGAGGAGTCTCTAAAATTCAACTTTTATTCTATAGTTTTGTTAATTCGAGATTAAAAGCAGTCACGTCTTTGAAGGCAGACAGTTGTTGTAAATGTACAGTTAAAATATTCTCTGCGAGTCCCAAGGCAGTGCTCCACTAGTCCCAGACTTCATTAAAATTTTATCAGCACCAAAGAATATCATGAAATTTATTTATTTTTTAAAAATCCTTCGTTCATAAAAAGTACCTTGCATAATTAAGGGTAAACAAGCTCACAAAAGTAAGTAAATGGATTCGGTATTATAATTCCTTGTGTGAAAGCATTCAAGAATATTTTATGAAAAGAAGATTGGAAATTTAAGGTATTCCTCCTATAGGACAATAAAATTATTCAAATGAGGGATAATTTAACGTTTTAAGTATATAGATGTTTGATTCAAACGACTTTACAATAAAAAATGAACAGTTTACAAATAATTACATTGAAAACTTAGTACATTGTTAAAATGGGAATATAAATGTTTAACATTAAGGAAACGTACCTAAATGTTAAAAATTGAAATATAAAATAAAGCATTAAATCTCAATTCGCTGTTCTCGCATTCAGATTCCATCCTCCCCTCTTAAATTAACGGAGAATTTCCTCACTCGGGAGCTGACATGTGACTAGATTGGGGATGTCAAGCAAAGACGAGCACTATGCAAAGTTAATTTTAATTCCCGGTGAGGATTTCACATTCCAACTCTCTGTGACCCAGAGTAATTAGCTGAGATAACTAATGATTACTTACTTATTCGTTGTAATTATCTGGATTTCGCAATTCGCTGTGTAATTTATTAATTCCCGTAATAGCCTTTTAGTGAATGAATGACTCATTTAGAGGGCGAGATAAAGTTTAGATTTTTCTCCAGCTCCTTGTTATAGCGGTTAATTTGTTACAAACTCCTCTCTCTCTTGGTGATGCTTATAATTATCTGATTAATCTGTAATATTTTACTGGCACCATTGATACATTCAGACTTGTCCTTTCAGACGACTTTACAACAGTAATTACTCAGCACTACTTGCAGTTTGAAGTATTGTGAAAGCGCAGGTTCCTTCTACTTCCCTCGCCAAACAAAAATATGAGGTACGAAATTAGAATTACAATCCCGCGTAAAATAAGAAAACAGTAACAAGAGAAAGTAAATAATATGTATCGTGTGAAAATAGTTGGTGGCATAAAGAAGTTACAATATTTAACTTCGAATTTTAGTTATCAGAACTTCAGAAGTCCTCCGTCCATTTAGTCTTGGGTTTTGTCTCGTTGGAAACCTATAAACCTATAAAGCCTTATCAGGCCGAGTACGTATATGTGGTTATGTGCAGTATTAGGAAGTCAAATAATAATAAAAGTGTATCACCTATAGGAGGCGTTTTGAAAGGTGTCTTCCTAAAACCGTAAGGTTAAATGAATAATGTTTACGCGATTGCAAAATGTTCAAAATGTGTATTTGTTATTATTGCTATTAACAGTTCAAAATATCCAGGCACCCTCTAAAGAGAGTTCTACTCAGGAATTGTTATGAGTTGGCTACTGTTGTTTAGTGTTTCCCGATATGTGCAATGTGCGATATTTATGATCCCCTATGGTAATTGACGAAATCTAACTCTTCTGTAATTAATCGTGGAAGGATAACTTCAGTTACGGTTCATACTCCTCAAATAGGCAACTTTATAGCTTTGAGTAAACGTGTTTGTCCCCGGGTGCAAGTGTCCAGTTGCGTGGTCTGCTTCATACTAACAGCTGTCACTTGTTAAATCTGCATGGATTGCGGGCTTGAATCATTACATTTCGCTGATAATCACTTCTAGGACTCTTAATAAAAGCAGCAAATAATGTCCTTTTACATTGAATATGAATTTCACCACCTTTCCAACCCTTTAAAGATTGACTAATATACATGTTTGTGTTTTGCCTCATTCTTATCAACATTTATGAGACCTGAGGAGGGATAACAACATAATATCCGACATGAGAAGAACGGTAAGCATTACACGGAGGTGGAGGAATAAAAATGTTTGTTCGTCACCCATGCGCCAATACTTCCAAAACATATTAAAGCATGCAATAGCATGAGAACATTAAGTTCGTAAAATTGAAATTGATAAAGATCTGTTAAAGTTGGACGATTGTTTACGAACCCTGCCGCGAGCTTTCCACAAACAGGACAAAACATTGACCTCATCAAAGGTGATCAGTATGTGTTTGTATTTATGACTGGCCTCGCATCAATCAACAAATGCAGCAATGTGTAGAAAGCATAACAAGGGAAACGTGAGCCGAATACACAAGTCCAAAACTGGTAGAGAGGAATGGTAAGTGTTAACGCAAAATAAATGAACAATGGTTTGTTTAGTAACTGTGAAATGACTTATACCCGTTTGTGTTTATATATAACTGTAAGATCAAGTGGGATTCGAAGGGAAGTGCGAATATTAGCATATTTGAGCAATGCAGTGTAAATGGCCGATGAAACAGCCCAACCAATAAATATGAGCATACGCACTGCTACTGGTTTTATGGTAACAACCTTGCTTTTCGTTATAAACAGATTTGTTTAATAAGGAATCTGCTCTGAAATGGTCTGTTGAAATAAAGATCTATTTTTGACAGGCTTTGGAGGCACATTCCATTTGAAATAATATTGACTTTAGGGACCCGTTCCCGTGAACTCGCTTGCTGTCTGTAATCCTTCAGAACAATTCTGCTGTCGCTCGGTTAGCAACTTTTTGTTGCCTTCACATACAAACATAACTTGACATAATTTATTTAGATTTGAATGATTAGCGGGTTCCATATTTCTACTAATTCCATGTAAACAATAATATATTTACAGGTGCTAATAGAGTCTTGTGCTGCAGCTATAAGGAATTATGTACTCTGATGTGGTTCACTGTTTAATTAGTCTATGGGGAGGGGGGGAGGATAAATAAAGCAATTCTGAACTGAAGGCACTAATCCTGTTATTATTTGCTATCACTTCGACATGAATACTGGTATTGGTAAATGTTGTATTTCTATAAATAACCATTGTGGATATTCCAATGATTGCCAATAATAGTGAACATCTAGTTTCAACAAGATTCCAGTTATCCATTGGATAAATCTGAGTATAATCCTCAAAATTGAGACGAGCGGTTATGTTCTATTGGATTGTGTGTTTATTAGAAATATGTTGCATTTTGAGATAAACCCTACAAAAGCTTTTCATAGCTGACTCTAGGTGGCATTAATTCCCCAGTCCTCAGTATTTTGCTGTTAACAACCATTTTCTAAATTCAAATCGTACACTCACCCACACGCTTTGGCTTTTTTTTTAGGTGTTGTTTTATCATAAAGAGGATTCCTCTCTTGGACAATTGGTCTACTACAAAAAAAGGTTATTTGTATCTTGTGAAAGAGGCCCGCTTGCCGGCAGTCTGAGAGCGCCGAGCTTTGACATCTGGCAGCCTGGAGCTCCTGGGACAGATCCTACTCTCTACAGACTCCCTGATTGGAGTCTAATAGAATATTTGCAATCTCTCCGAGGTACCTCTTACCCCTCACTGGCAATCCAGGCATTAACTGCCAAAGCATTAACAACAGAATCATGTTTCTATAACCACTAAGCAAAGACGCGTTAGTTTGTGGGTTAAAATAACTTGCATCACATAATGCACGTGTGTTATTATTTGTTATTTTCACAATGTCCGTTAGTCCGTTAGTCAAAGCAAAACTTTAGTTGGTGCCTTTAACTGCCACTTTACACATCATAAAATATAATGTTCATGGGGAACGGGCAATATCGAATGAAATCACATTCAGGTTTTGCTGTAAAGCTTTTAACCTTTTCTATTGTGACACTTATGCAGCAATAAAAATCAACAATAAAGTCAATAGATCACTTTTTTATTTTAAAGACTGTGCAGAATCTTACATGTAAAGTAAAATGTACAGTGATTGTTTTAATCTATGAAAACTGCATGTTCTTTTAAAAATACAGTTGAGAGCTATGGGTTTTATTTCAAAAACACGATGTTTATTCCATGCTAAGAAATCAAAAATCAATTTATTTTATTGTACTGCTAAAACTACCTACATCCAAAAAGATAGTTAAACAAATACCCGGGAGCACGTCTGCAATGAAAACATACAACATAGGAGTCATATTTTAATAAAATGACTCAACTTTCAAAGAATAGTCAAAGGATTTGCTAATTAAATAAGTCATTTTAATAACCAGAATGTCAATAACTTAACATTAAATTACACCAATAAATAAAATGGAAAACCTCTCTAGAGCAAACAAAGAAACAAAATGTTTAAAACATCATATACCATACAGAAATCGTGCGCTCGTCACGTAAAAATGTTTCTGCTATAACAGCAACACATCAAAATCTGTAAGAATATATCTATATGTGCATCAAGTCCATTGAATGATATTTACAATATACATGTAACTTTATTTAATATTTTTTTTAAAAGATAGGCCAGTACCAAACAACAAGGTATTTCAGCAGTGCATCAATCGCCCATGATCATTAAAATGTGCAGTTTTATTTTAACTTTTATAAACGCACCTCTACAACCTCTTCCCTCCAGTAAACAAAATAAAAAGCATGAATTAAAAATAAACTCCATTCAGAATCAAAACAGACCCCACGACGGTTACACCTATGTTGCATTTTTAATGATCGATCGACAAAGATTAGTTTCTTTGATCAAATCTTTACAGCCAAGACTTGAACCTTTTTGTGAGTTGTCACAAGAATGCAAGAGGGAATCCCCAGAAAAAAAATGACGAAATAAATTATGCTTTAAATTTTATACAAATATATACAGGGTGAATCCTTTTTATTTGTCTTTTTGGGAAAATGTGACACGTTTTCTACCAAAAATCAAGGAATGGCATTTCTGCTTGAATTCTCATCCTTTATTACGGATATTTTCTTAAAATAGGCGGACATTTCTTATTTCTCTATCTTTTTTCTTACACTCTATCAACCAACATACTGTATTAGACATTAAATAATTCAATAATCCCTTTATTTACCCTGCTGTTATCACAACTTGAATTAAACAGGCGGAATTAATTCGAGTGAACACGAAATTAACTTTGTAGACGGTTTGAATGAATAATTCAAGCTTAGGTTGTTTGGCACTAATCTAATAATAGCCTTCAGACACGGGGAGAGATTTCCTGGCTGCTCATAACAGCCATCTCCCTGCATGGCGGATAGTTTTTTTATTGGGGGGGGGGCGGGTATCAAAGTGAAATTTAAAGGGAAATTTGGGTCGATCACCCAGTTTTTTAATGAAACAGTAGCAGCAGCAGGAGCCTGAGGAGTGCTGAGCACAGTTCCCAACAAAATTGTAGGTTTCTTATGATGATGGAAGAGCTCTGTGGGAACAACATTTGTGCAATCCCTAAACAATCGATTGCATGAGATCTTCCATCAAATGTTAGGGTAAGAGTACTGCTCTTTCCTGCAGACTAACCGCTCAGATTTGTCTGCACTAGTTCATTTCAAGGCGCAGAGGGAACATAGGTGTAGAAAAGGTGTTACTTGGAAGAATAAAGGAACGAATACAACCCAAAACATGAAGCCCAAATCAATGTTAGAGCAATTTTACAAACACTGTCATTTCAGCTCGATGGGTCCTTATTCATTTTTTTGTAAACGTTGTGAGTTACGATTAAAAAAGAAATTGTTTCAATTGTTTGCATCTGTAAACTGCAATTCTCCGTTTACACCCATTCACAGTCTGGTTTTGATGTGTCTTGTTTCGCTGGCAGTGGGTGGCAATAAGAAAGAAAATACTCTTACTTGTTCACGGCCCAGAGCAAGGTCCTTGTAGATTCAGGAAGTCCATTTGAACTATACATCGGATGGGGGAAAAGTTCCAGTCTGTGTCTCTCGCTCTTTCGCCCCAAGAAGTCAGACTAGTGACCTGCAGAGTATTTCATTCGTTTCTGTTTCTGCCTCTGGTTACAAAACCAGACTCTGACCACATTCTTTTTGAGGTCTAATTTCTCGGCGATGGCTGCGATTTTCTCGGATGATGGCCGGGGCTGGATGGCGAAGTAAGCTTCCAGAGACCTCTTCTCGGGGGCGGCGATGGATGTGCGCTTCCTCTTCTTGTCGGCGCCGTTGAAGAGCTCGGGTTTACTGAGCTTCTCCCGGTGGGACTTCTCGGCTTCTTCCAGCCACGCTTGCAGGATGGGCTTGAGGGCGATCATGTTGTTGTGGGACAGGGTGAGCGACTCGAACCTGCAGATGGTGCTCTGGCTGAGTGAGCCCACCCCGGGGATCTTCAGGTTGGCCAGGGCCGAGCCCACGTCCGCCTGGGTCACCCCCAGCTTGATCCTCCTCTGCTTGAAGCGCTCGGCAAAAGCCTCCAGGTCGCGGGGGTCGGCGTCCACCTCGCTCATGCAGCCCAGGCCCGGGTGCGAGGCGGCCAGGCCGTGGCCGTGAGCCGCCATGCTCATGGCCTGGTGCATGTGGTTGATGGCAGCCATGTGAGGGGGGCCGGGGGGCGGCGGAGACACCACGCTGCCGTCCGGAGCCGTGATGGTGGGCAAGCCCAGGCCGGGGGAGATGTGCTCCAGCAGCTCGCCCTCCAGGTTCTGGTGAGGCTGGTGTGGGTGCTGGTGGTGCTGGTGATGGTGATGGTGGTGGTGATGGTGGTGGTGATGAGGGGGAGGGTGGCTGATGGGCCCCGAGGACGAGCTGGAGCTGCACGGGATGCTGTTCATGTTGTGGTAGGTGGCGTCCGGCTTGAACGGCTGGTTCTTGCTGCTCTGAGCTCCAATCTCCACAGCCGCCAGAGCCTCTGCTCGGCCCACCAAACTTTCATCCAGCCCGCCGAATATATTGCTCTGCAATTGCAAATAGAATGCAGACATTCCTGTCAGCAGGGAATTCTCTCCACTCCAGGATTAAAACATTTCCAGAATGTTAAAAACACACACACACACACACACCACCCAAGTCATAAAAATTAATATGAAAGGCAAGGCAGTTTGAATACATAAGTTGAAAGTATCCGTGGTGTTGGGTGATTTGCTGTACAGACATGAAAAAAACATCAAGCAGAGAGGGTGAGGGGGCTGTCAAACTGTGCCTTTAAGCGGTGATTATGCAGATACATACCGGTGCTGTTGGCAGACACACTCGGCACATCGTCTCGGAGCTGCTGCTGCTGCCGCTGTTGCTGGACGGAGTGGAGGTCGAGTTGGCGGCAGACGAGGAGTGCAGGCTCGAGTACTTGGGCTCGGCCAGGTTGGAGGAGGGCGGCGGGGGCGGCGGCATGCCGAACGCCTGCTTCCCGTTCAGTGGCATCATCATCATCATCTTGCGGCGGCTCGCCTGCCGCGGGGCGCTGGCGGGGGGACGGGGAGCGGGGTTCCCGCTGCTGCTGCTGCTGCTGGCGGGCTGGCGCGCGGTGCAGGTTTGGAATGGGGCGCGGAGGTGAGCGAGTCTCGCGCCGCGAGCCCTGCTGCTGCTGCTGCTGCACACCTTGCTGGAGCAGGTAGCTCGTGGACAGACATGAAGGGAGTTTTTTTGGTTGCAGTGTGTGTGTGTGTGTGGATCTGTCTGTGTGTGTCAGTGTGTGCGTGTTGCTGT
Source organism: Mustelus asterias (assembly GCF_964213995.1). Classification (NCBI taxonomy): domain Eukaryota; kingdom Metazoa; phylum Chordata; class Chondrichthyes; order Carcharhiniformes; family Triakidae; genus Mustelus; species Mustelus asterias. The sequence goes on along the minus strand of NC_135801.1, from coordinate 52,784,853 downwards.
GGGCCGATGCTAAGCGCCGATTGGTCGCAACGCCGGCTCGGCTGCACGGGGCTCAAGAGGCGGGAAGGCGCTCTCGCTGCAGCCTGTCGCGCTCCCCACCTGGTGGGAAGCAGCAGAGAAGAAACAAGCCCCTCAGAGCCTGCACTCGGGAGAATCTCTCTCCATTAGCATGCCCCTGCAATGATACGCATGCGGGATGCTCTCCCTCCCTCCCTTCAAATTATCCACACGCGCACGATAGTTAGCAGCCCTAAATAAAGCTTGATGATTACCCCACACCAATTCTGTTTTCCCTGCAGAATTACCGACCTATAGATACCGTCACTGGATTATCAGCTCATAGATTTTTATCTCAAGGAACATCAGCCGCAGCATTCATGTTTTGTTTTTGGCAAGCACACTACATGATGGTACTTTGGTTTTATGCACCTGTAGTGCAAGGACTTCTGTTTCAATATTGCTCAATTTCCAATTTATGGCAACAAAATAGATTCTAAATCATTTTCAAATAAAGGAAATAACATTTTATTTAATATTTAGGTGTTCAGCACGCCTAACCTGGCAAAATATTTACCAAATATTGCATCTATTTGCCGTTTTGCCTATTAAGCTGTTGAACGTTTTGACTTTTTATAACATCCCTTCATGCAATTTCAGTGAAAATCAAGAAAATATATTGCGCCACTTGCTCCACCACTCTTCTCAACGCACGATGAAACAAAATAAATCAAACTTAAAAGCCTGACTATCATTTAATTATCGCGCGAATAGCGCTTTCATTGCACCCAAAAAGAAGTCGAGCAACATCTCTAAGCAAATTATGACCGGGGCAGAGAGGAATTATTAGATTGAAATTTCATTTAGGCTCGAGAGACACGGGACTTCAATATGTAATCTGCTGTGCCTCATCTGATTTGTATGCGTAATTCCCGTTGACAAATTTATTAGTTTTCATAATAGTGAAAAAATTGAGAAGCAGCGGGCTAATATCTTGTATCTATAAATTGTACATGTGTCATTCATGAAAGCTAGTCTACATGAAGTCTAATATTTATGGCAATTTGAAGTGAATATTCCCTCCCCTTTAGTGTCTGATAAAAACGGTAAAATGTAGAATGTAGCTCTAGCAGAAGGTTATTAACACGAACTTAATACTTCTTTTGATACCTCATCAGAGAGGTAATTAAACCCTGGAATTATGTACTAATTAACGAGGATTGTCCAATTTGTTTAATCTATTATAAAATTTCAGTAGGGTTGATTTATTCTTCTTTGGAACTGTTCACAGCGCATTTCAGTATGCAATGCATCAGTTCCTAGGAACAGATGTTACATTAGATTTTAAAAGTTGCACTAATTATATTGGTTAACTAGGACGGTTTTGGAATCAAAGTTCAGAACTAAATGCTGATATCTTTATAGTACAGCATAGCAGAATATTAAAGTGCCTTGAGTTGTTACAATTATAAATTGGTTTCTATGTGTCCGAAATAATGTGCTGACAACCTTTCTGCAAGAACTTAAATTATTGCAGACTAATAGTGCAGCAGATGGAAGAAAACGACTTTCTGTACGGCTGTTGTGTATTGATTCCCTTACCTATTTTCTAAGATATAAGCAATAGCACTCAAACGAGTTACTCTGTCTCTGAAAGTTGGATCTTAATTAGTTTCTGCCTTTTGTTATTTACTTATGTTATCTACTTTGCTTTTCATTTTAATAGATGATAAATGACTAATCTTTTTATATGGACAAGTTTGCAGAATGGTCATTCCGGCTTTCGTTTTATGTCAGTATTTACTCTTTAGCATTTGATCTATATGAACAAAACAACTTTTCCCCACCCGCGCAAACACTTCCTCCTGTACAAGATCAAGTTACATATTTATTTCAATATTTTGATTCACATAAAGACTGGGACTGTGGAAAACTGTTATATGACGTGAAACTTTCATGTTATATGAGTTCAGTCAATATAGCAGCAGAATTTCAAACCCCTCTCTAAAACCTGTTCATTTACAACTCGTAACATATAGGTAATAGAACTGGTAATATACTTGTGAAACTGCAAGTCAATGGGGGAAGTAAGTAAGTTTAAAGTTTTAAAGTTTATTTATTAGTGTCACAGATAGGCTTACATTAACACTGCAATGAAGTTACTGTGGAGATCCCCTAGTTGCCACACCCCTGCGCCTGTTCGGGTACACTGAGGGAGAATTTAGTGTGGACAATGCACCTAACCGTGAGCACGTCTTGGAGTGTGAGAGGAAACCAGAGCACCCGGAGGAAACCCACGCGGACACGGTGAGAACATGCAGACAACACGCAGACAGTGACCGAAGCCAAGAATCCAACCGGGGTCCCTGGCACTGTGAGACAGCAATGCTAACCTCTGCCACCGTGCCGCCCAAAGTACACTTTAAGGTTATGTCTGCTTAATAATAATGGCAAAAAGTCGCTACTTTCTCCTGTTGTAAGACACCAGGCTGAACTATCCAGGTGACTTGAATCGTTTGCGGACTAGGTAACGTATTGCATTTTAAACCTGAAAAAATACATGCGATTAAAATCTTTTTCATATAGGAATAAACAAATCAACTCGAGTTGTCAGTTGTTGCGTTAATTTCTCCCACTGCTGCCATACATATCAATGACATGCAACTGGTGTATCTCGGGATAACCGGGTTCTTGGATCTATATCTATAATCAATTCTTCAAAGGGAAATGGATGGTGGCATCGTTGGTTGATGTGATGATATAATGTAATCATGAATATTAGTTCAATGTTTAACAGGATCTTGAAAATGTTGATTCAATAACATATGCAATGTGTAAAAAATCCAGATGTATTTGACTACCGTCTCATAGAACTAGTTTGGTTGAATAGGATCAATACAAATGAATTCTGTGCATGTTTAGCAGTTCCACTCAGCCCATTGTAGTTTCGTTAAACGTGAGTTCGCCCACCCGCCACAGCAGCAGGTTAGATACCGAAGAAAGGACCATTGGGGAAGAGAAATGAAAGAGAAAAGTAAACACAAACAAAAGTGGATTTTTTTTTGGATTATGTGATTGAGACAGAATCAGTAACGGGAAATGAACGCAGACACAGAAAAGATGAGGGGGGAGGGAGTAACCGCGAACAGAAAAAAACCGGTGAATGTTGAGAAATAAGATCAAATGAATTGTGGAGGAAATGGTCTTCTATCAGATGGAAAGAGTGCAAAAGGTTGAAACGGGGAAGAACACGAGAGACAGTAACGGCGGGGGTGGGGGTTGGGGGGGGGCGGTGGAGAGAGAGCAAAGGGTGTATATTCGAGAGGTCAAACTAAGAGTGAAGTGGAAAACACCCATGAGAATGAGTATTGAAAAACAACTATGGTGGAGGAGGTGGACAGACCAAGATATAAGCAGTGAACTGTGACCACAGAATAAGGAAAATAAAGATTCATATACTAGTATAATCAACGGGATAGAATAATATATGGTGATTTTTTTAAAAAAACTAAGTATTTACAAAGGAATCAGGCTGAGAGAGCGAGGGGAGGGAGCTAAGAGAGAAAGGGATCCGGAGTGCAACTCAAGATGGCAAGTCAACCTCTTTATTTTATAATAGCTTCTGTCACCGTCCCCATATCTGGATGCACCGAGAGGTTTTTAGATGTCCCAAAGCAATGGCAAACTGCTGGTAAAAGTGCAGTGCATTCACTATCATGCAACGTGCCATCAGCTTTCACCCAGCTTTAGCAGACAAATGGACTGCTTAGCATTTGAGCAGCCTTCAGAATCAGGTCCATAGACACCAGGAGGGAAATCACTGTCTCCTCGCATAGACGCGTGTTCTGATTTATGATAAAAGTTTAACGAAATCATTTATATTTCAGAGTGTCTAAATCGCTACATAAATATTTTATCCACGATGACATATATGTTACAGGAAAATATACCTTTTCCATCATCAAATTATACAATAACATCGCCAAGGGCTTTGAAATCCATTTGATTAAAGTTCTATTAAGGTAACACTCCAAAAACATTTGCTTAAGAATACATAGACATTTGCACAAAGTATAAAACAAAGAACACAAAATACATAAAACTTTCAATAATACATGGAAAATTTTGTATATATGTAAACTTGATCTTTTTTTAAAGTTTACTGCTAAATGCAAAAACAAAATTTATTTTGAGTATTGCTGAAAAAAAGACATGCTGTCAAAGTTTTTGGTCTTGCGCTCATCAGGATAATTCGCAAGAATGTCAAATGTAAAGTGAATAACAATTTGTACTTCATGAGAAGAGTGTGCTGATTGGTTGACAAGTACACTCTGATTGGTAAAGGTATTAAAGTGGACTTTAACCTGGTGTTGTTAAAACTCTTACTGTGTTTACCCTAGTCCAACGCCGGCATCTCCACATCATGGTAAAGGTATTGCCAAGGATAAAATGTTGCTTCCTTTATACTTGGTATTCTTGTTAATTGTCCTGATGAGTACAAGACCAAAACCTTAGACCACGTGCGTACTTTTCAACAATACTCAAATTCTGTACTACCAAACGATTAAGAGTAGCTTTTCCCCAAAATAAAAGTCGACGTTTTGAATGGAACTGGCAATTCAGAAATGCTGTGATCCATTACCGGAAAATAGTATTGTTACTTTACTGGCATTATATAAGATGAGGACTTGATATTGTATGGTTTCGTTATACTAACCTTTGTGTCCATCAGTTGAATAAAATGCAAATACCAACTGCAATGTGTGGGAGATTCTTAGTTTGCGTGAGCTGAAATATAGTTTGGTCAAGTGGAGTCACGAATTACTGGCAAATTATGGGAAATGATTTCTTGATTCCTTTCCAGTAATTAAGTTTCGATTTGCAGCGTTTATTCTTCTGCCGAGAAGCGTTTGCTGCAATAAATTTGAAAACAGCCTCCATTGATTGCTCCTGGGTTTTAAGTTTTGATTCCGTGATAAGACTCTACATTTTATAGAAGAGCAAATAAAACTGCAGCGTGGAAGCAGATTTCAAACCTCGGGAATAGCTCTCAACTCATGTGCAATTACCAGTTATAAAATCTACAGCACCCTCAATTTTAACCTTCAAACTTTTTCATTGCGCTTTTAATGAACTTGACAACAATACCACTGTTCGAATTCGCTACTCTTCAACAGAAATACATCCAACTGATTAAAACTCCGCCTGTACCTGATACCCATGTTATCATTTTATGTCTGGCTGACTTGTTTGGCCTTCTGGGTACTTTATCAATTTATGCCTAACTGTTAATTCTTTAAAAATATATCTGGTCCACTCTCGCGGGAGGAGAATGCACATCTTCATACGAGTGCGAGGAAGTATTTTTATTTTCCTCAGATTAATGCCAGTCAGCAGTTTGACTTTTCACATGTCACTACAGGTACCGGATGCAGATTGGTATCTGTGGAGTGTGGTCAGGCAACAGACCCGAGTTATACTGTTCACTGTGACTCACATTCAAATCCAACGGTTGAAGAGCTCTGCTCAGAGGGATGTGCAGAGTTCTCACTCTTAAGGCTAATTTTTAATACCAGTACTCAGGCCACATCTGGAATACTGTGCACGCATCTGGTTATCACAATACGGGAAGGATGCGACTGTACTCGGGAGGTTACAGAAGAGATTTACTCGGATGCTATCGGGCGAGACTGGGGAATTTTAACGATGAGGCAAGATTGGATAAGCATGAGACTGAAGAGAGATTTAATTGAGGGATAAACATTATGAGGCCCTTAATAGATTGGGTAGGGAGGACTTAATTTTCCTTAACAGAGAGCCAATCACCAGAGGGAATAGGTTTTACGTAAAAACAAATTACTGCAGATGCTGGAAATCTCAGCAGGTCTGACAGTATCTGTGGAGAGAGAACAGAGCTAAGGTTTCGAACCTTGATGACTCTTTGTCAGAGCTCTGTTCGCTCTGCTTAAATTTAATTGGTGGAAGGATTAGAGGAGAATTGAGATTTTTTTTCACTCAGAGGATGGGGTTCTGGAACTCACTGCCTGAAAGGATACAAGAGATAAAAACCTTCATCACATTTATACTTTGTCAATGCACTTGAAGTGTTATAACCCAGAGGGCTATGAGCCAAGTGCCGAAAAGTCTGATGAGGTTTGAATATCTCTTTTTCACCAGCACACATGATGGGCCCATCTTATGAAAATTCATAAATATTGGAAGTTTCTATGATTAGACATCAAAATTCATTCCCTCATAATATTAGACACATTGAAAAATAAATCAATTAACTGCCCTGAAAAAACTACTGACCCTTTTTGTTTTTCTAAATTCATCATGGACTGGATTCTACAACAATTTGAAAGGATGAAGAGACTGACTCTCCTTTCTTTTGCAGTAAAGTAAGACTGAGGGCAGATCTAGTGGAGATGATTAAAATGATCAAAGGTTGTTTTTTAGAATGGATACAAAGAGAAAGTTTTTGCTTGTGGGCAAGAGCAAAACTAAAGGCATCAATATAAGATAGTCATCAAAACATCCAGTAGGGAATTCATAGAATCATAGAATCCCTACAGTGCAGAAGGGGCCATTCAGCCCATCAAATTTGCACTAAAAGAGAAAATGCTGGAAAATCTCAGTAGGTCTGGCAGCATCTGTAAGGAGAGAAAAGAGCTGATGTTTCGAGTCTAGATGAACCTTTGCACCAACTCCTTGCCAGCGTATCATACCCAGGCCCTCTCCCTGCCCTATCAGTCTAATCCCACACACTTCCCATGGCTAATCCCACACACTTCCCATGGCTCTAACCTACATATCTTGGAACACTAAAGTGTAATTTAGCATTGCCAAATCACCTAGCCTGTATATCTTTGGACTGTGGGAGGAATCCAGAGCACCGCAGGATCCCACGCAGACGGAGTGAATGTGCAAACTCCACACAGATAGATGCCTAAGCCCAGAATTGAACCTGGGTCACTGGTGCTGTGAGGCAGCAGTGTTAACCACTGTGTCACTGTGCTGTCCCAAATTTCAGACCAAACCTCTTTACCCAAAGAGTGGTGAGCATATGAAACTGGTTATCATATGGTGTGGGTGAAGAGAATAGCACACATGCATTTAAGGGAAAGCTAGGCAAGCATACGGTGGGGAAGGAATAGAAGATCATGAGGATAGACAGTGGATCACAAATGCTGACATGTATTGGTTGGGTCAAATGACCTGCTCATGTACTGTATATAATACGTAAAAACAAATGGTATAAACTCAAGCCAGTGACAAAGTTATCTGAAGGGAGGATCACACCTACTGCCTTTAGCGTGCTTGGAAGTTAGGTCAGGATTTGACCTTGGGGCAGCCATTTCAGGTTCATGTGGATCCTAATTCTCTTTGTCTGAAAACAAAGGGGCAGTTTCACTGTCATCTTCATTAGCTTTGACCTGGTTTGTGCTTTCTGGGTAGCGAGCCACAGCCTCAAGTTACTACTGGCCAATTATTAGCTATCAGTCTATTCTTGATCAAGCAACACTTACTCAGCATTAACCTGCTCAGGTTGGGATCCATCAGGGCCACTCAACTCCTGACCTCATTACAGCCTTGGTCCAACCATGGACAAGAGAGCTGAGCTCAAGAGGTGACATGAAAATGATTGCCCTTGACAGCAAGGCAATATTTGACTGTATGTCGCCTCATGGAGCCCCAGAAAAACTGGAGTCAATGAGAGTCAACGGGAATCAAAGGGAAAACTGTTGGAGACATACTTGGCACTAAAGACAATGGTTTGGTTGTTGGAAGTCAATCATCTCAGTCCTGGGACATTGCTGCAGGAGTTCTTCATGCTCGTATCTGAAGCGAACCATCCTCAGCTGCTTCATCAATTAGTTTTCCTCCATTTTAATGTCAGAAGTGTGGATGTTTGCTAAAGATTGCACAATGTTCAGCACCATTTGGAACTTCTCAGATATTGAAGCAGTCCATGTCCAAATGCAGCAAGATCTGGACAACATTCAGGCTTGGGTTGGTAAACAGCATTCACACCACACAAATTCCAGGTAATAACCATCTCCAACAAGAGAGAATTTAACACCCCTCCTTGACATTCAACATCATTACCATCGCTGAATCCCCCCCCCCCCCTATTAACATCCTGGGAGTTACCATTGACCAGATACTGAATTGGACCAGCCATATAAATACTGTAGTTACAAGAGCAGGTTAGACGCTAGGAATCCTGCAGTGAATAATGCACCTCTTGATGCCCAAAAGCCTGTCCACCATCTACAAGGCACATATCAGGGGTGTGGTGGAATACTTTCTACTTGATTGATGAGTGCAACTCCAACTACACTCAAGAGACTTGACACCATCCAAACAACGCCCACTTGATAAGCTTCCCATCCGCCACCATCAATATTCCAGCCATCCACCAAAGCCACATAATAGCAGCAGTGTGTACCATATACAGCCTGCACTGCAGCAACTTACTTGTGACCTCTACCATCTAGAAGGACAAGGACAACTGATGCATGGGAACACCCTCATCTGCAGTGTCCCTCCAAGCCACACACCATCCTGACTTGGAACCATATTGCTGTTCTTTTACTGTCCCAATGCCAAAAACCTGGGACTCCCTTATGAACAGCACTTTGGGTGTACTTGCACCTCACTGACTGCAGTGGTTCAAGAATGCTGCTCACCACTCCCTTCTCAAGGCAATTAGGGATGGACAATAAATGCTGCCAAAGCCAGCGACACCCACATCCCGTGAACGAATTAGAAACAAAACTAACATATAGAATTATTATCAATTCCACAGTGCCGTGAAGTGAAGTGTGAATAATAGTTGCAGCAATGAGATCTAAGATATATCACTCCCGGTGCTGTCCTGAGAACAGCCACTGACTTATACAAATCGCAATTTACTATTGTCATTTGATGGTACATCGTGGACTAGAAATTATAGCAACAACAAAAAGCCACAAACAATACTTACCAACAAGTTTGTATCCAAATTCAGGTTATTTTAAAATCCAGTTTGTTGATATATTTTAGGCTCTTAGATTGTGTCAACATAAGCTTTGGGTTCAAATTCGAAAGCGTTTGATGTGTTGATTCAGAATCACTTTTCATTCACTTGTTTCCGGTAAGTTAACTTGACCAAGTGCTTCAGCATCAATATTTAAATTGTTCGCAAAATACAAAATAATATTAAAGATAACAGCTAAAACGAAATTTACGACGAAAACGTGAATTTATATTGTAACACGGGATTACAAAGCAAATATTAAAACATCATTTGGTCTGGTAATATTTATTAAACCCAAAGTTCCGGAGAATCCAGCTTGGAAAGAAAACCTTTATTTGATTTCAGAGCTGTAACCTTTTGTCCAGCATAGGTCGTGTTTCAGAGTAACATTCTGCAAGGCTGCTATTTCTGTTGCATATTGGACTAATACATTTTGTACAATGATAGAGTTGGATCGAAGATAATTGCATTATGCAATACGAAGACATAATGTACACCATGCCAAAGCTGTAAATGAAATAGCAGGACACCTTTCCGTCTTGGCTCTAATATTGATTTTATATAATTTACTCGCAGCCGATTCTTCCCAATGCGCAGGTATTTTAAAGAGTGTTGTTTGTAGGATGGTGTCTTTCTCTTTTCAGCTAAATTTGGATGTCTTTTGAAAAGTACCTGTGATAGAGCGAGTTTTCGATGTGGAATTAATCACGAGGTGTGTTTTGTGTCACACGCATGGAGGAAGGAGGGACTTTCAGCATGTCCGTCTACGCAAGAGTATTTCAACTTATCTAAACTTGTGTCGCGGCAGAACCAAATTTTTTTCCCACCTAAATGGTCGCAAGATGAATGTTGGAGGAGTTTACTGATATGGGTAGGAAGCTTTTGGGAAGATGTCTTAGCCTTTGAATTTTCTAGCTGCTAAATAGGTTTCCAAAACAAGCTATGCTCAAAAAGTGCATTCCGAAACCGGCACTGATCCTTCTACTATCCTTCCTTTTACAATTTTGCATTCCCAAGAACGCAATAATGATTTCTGATCGGAAAGTAAAGTATAAAACGTAACTTACACACAATTATGATTTTCTTGGTAACTGCATTAATCTCAACTAGGCACTGGGGCAAATCGCGGGGGGGGGGGGGGGGGGGAGCGGAAACTTCCATCACAATATCCCAACAGAGCATTGGTGTAATAACCTACACGCCATGGCACATTTAGCCGACACTGAAGTTTTATAGTAAGCTCTTGTGGATCTGATTGGTTTTATCAGGAGGGTCTTTCACTCATCCATTAAGTCAGGATTTCCACATTAAAACTTGCCATAGCAAATAAAGTTAAAAACTATGAAGGACAATTGTAGTTCTGATGATTATTAGATTCTGCATATCCTTTAGGGGACATTTATTTTGGAAGAATTTGGAAGATCTTTTTTGGTCTCCTTGTGCCATAAATCACCCTGATTTCGGGCTTTGGCAGATAGATGAACTTTCACTGAAGAATGCTGCCCTCAAACAGGAGCTGGAATATACCCAAGACTTTGGAATGGTTCTGTTTTCCTTGCTTTCTTTGCAGAAAACTATTCAGTTAATAATTTATTAATATATATCAATTTATTAAAACAAGTGGATTCATCCTATACCCCTCACACAATTTTAATGTTGCCAATGTTAATATGTAATAAATACATATACAATCTAGAAGGCAAGTATGGCTCTGTAACAATTGAATAACTGGAAGTAGGCACTGATTGTCTTTGCTTTCAGAATTGTCACTTCTTTCACTGCTGTGGTGATTCTTTAACATTTTAAATATTTCTAAGATGCTTGGTGTGACCTGCTGTTGAATACTAATTATTCAATGATCATGTGTAATTCTGCAACAATTGTTCATGAATGATCTTTCACAAGATATTAATATGTTAAAAATTTCAAATTAATTTTCATGGAGGAACAATTTTCAGAGCAATTGAAAAAACAGAGGATTATCATGTTAGGGCATTCTTCTCCTATTGTACACATATTTACCTTATTGTTAAATCAACCCAGGGAAACTTGTCCTATAGTCCCTTATGGTGGCAAAAAAGCCAAAATTAGCCATTGATTCTTTTGTTCCCTTTATAAAAATGATAACTTCTTGCCTTCGACTTATTACAAAATTAGATGCTAACTTCTGTTGGACAGAATACAAAAGGTACAAAAAAGCCTTAAGAAGGCAAGAAAACATGGTCAAGATGGAATCAGAAGTAGCAACCCAGCACACTAGAACTTCCAACAACAATGAGATCGGGAATGCATTGCCAGAAAAGGTCCTAGAAACAAATACCAAAGCAGGGCTACGAGGAAAGTGCACTAATGAATCATTATGTCAGTGAGCCAACACAAGCATAATTGGCTGGATGGTCAGTTTCCACGCTGTAGGATTCTATGATGCTATTACATGAATACAGTAGATAATCATCCTCACTGTTTCAATGCCCAAACCAACTTCAAAGTCAGATGCTCCAACTTCCAATCCTAATTTATTCATCTTAATTCTAACCCAAACAATTTAAAGTCAAAGTATAATATCCTTGCTGTAAGCTTAAACTTAATACTGACCCAGATTCTCTTATTAGCCATAAATCTATCCTTATTCTGAACCCAATCGTAACACGGGCTGTAAGACCATAACTCCAACTTTATCATGGACTCAAACTCTAATGTTAAGATGGACCTAATGCTAATTCTACATCTTAACCCTAAACCTCTGGTGCTGCTGCAGTGGTGGTAAAAGTAAAGAAACCATCCAATATATCATAGAAATTTACAACAGAGAAGGAGGTAAATTGAACTACATTGTGTCTGTAGTAGCTGAAAATAATTATTTTGCCTAATTCCAGTTCTCTTGTAGATTACTGCACTTCAGTGCATATCTAAATACTTTATTGTGGGTGGCATGGTGGCACAGTGGTCAGCACTGCTGCCTCACAAGGCCAGAGACCCGGGTCGATTCCTGGCTTGGGTCATTGGCTGTGAGTCTGCACGTTCTTGCCGTGTCTGCATAGGTTTCCTCTGGGTGCTCTGGTTTCCTCCCACAGTCCAAAAGATGTGTTGGTTAGGTGAATTGGCCATGCTAAATTCTCACTCAGTGTACCCAAACAGGCGTTGGAGTGTGGTGACTAGGGGAACTTCATTGCAGTGTTAATGTAAGCCGACTGTGATACTAATAAAATAAACTTTAAGAAAAACTTTAAGCTCCTCCCTCCACTATCTTTTTAGCCAATGAGTTTGAGATCTATCACACCCTACCCCCACCTCCCCACCCCTCTCAACTCTCCTCAAACCTCCTGTAATCTCACTTTTAAATATTTTAAATTCATGCCTCCTGGATGACTCTCTGATAAGGGAAATAGATTGTTCCTATCCAGTTGATTTTATGCATCTCAATTAAATCTCCCCTCAACCTCCTCTGTTTCAAAGAAAACAGTTCAGCTTATCAATCTATTCTCATATCCAAAATTTTCAAATTTTAGCAATTTCCTTGTAAATAACCATTGTAATCTCTCTAGTGAAAAACATCCTCCTTGTGATGTGGTGACCAGGACTGCACAGTGTGGCATGTACTCCAAGGTCTCTCTTCCTCCACACTTTTCAGTAAATCACTAAATCATCATGGCCCCAAATGCCCTGAGTAAATCAAGTTTTCCTCATTTGTCTACAGGGAAAATGCAGTAGTTTCATCATCACTTACCTGTAAAGCCTGCACTAAGCTTCCACAGTGATTGCAGAAATAACTTAGGCAATGAATAAATAAAAACAAATACATACATATTTGTAACATTCTTCAAACACTTGCTTGTTTGTTAAATTTGAAAACATATATTTGTCATCCCAATAACAGCCCCACCTTAATTGTGGAATCCTTGTGCAGGTATATGGATACTATTACATTACATATTTGTGGCTAAGGGTGTCAAGTGAGCTTAAGCTATTTAGGGGGTTACAACCAGGCTTTTTAAAAACCTCATTCACTATCCTGCTAGCAAAACATCCTTATATTGCAAGCATCATTCTGTATCAATAACAACAAAGTTTAAAAAACCCAGTCGACACAGTTACTTTTAGAGGTCCAGCATAAGCTGGGAATATTTTGTCTTTGGTTTAAAACAAGCAATGGTGGCTCAGTATTCTGTTAAGCACCTCTCCTGGGAGATCTTGTGGTACAATGTTGTGGTCCCAACTCTGAGCCAGAAGCTCCACGTTCAAGGGCCACTTCGGGACTTGATGGCCAGGGAATCTGTGTTCATAATGTGGCCAAACAGGTTGATTATCAACCTGTCAATATGCCTATGGCAGGCAGTAAGAGTTTCCTGGTCAGCCAGAACTGAGTGCTGGCTGCATGCAACACAACAGCCTCCACATACAAGCTCCTGCCACGAGCTTCATTCCATGGAAAGTTTCCTCCTTGCTTTGAGGGACAGTGAAAGAGGAAAAAACACCCCTCTCCTAAATGTTGTTTTGATTTAAATCCATAGAAACAAAAAATAGAAGCAGTACTTAAAAGAGTAGCTGAGCTGATACCACACAGTTTAAACAATCATCCAAACTAAAAACTACCCAGTGAATGAAGCAAAGAAACACATACCAACAGCAAAAGCTTGGAACAAAAAAATAAGCATTTTTGTCTAGTTTTGCTTAGAACCAATCACAATACAATAGATTGTGGGATTTCCACAGCTGTATGATAAAATCATCCTTCCATCCATGGAGATGCTGCTGCAGAAGATAGTGAAGAAAAGAATACTTTTTTGTTGGCACTCCTTCTAAAAATTGGTTCAAGAACACACACAGGCCATGGTATTTTGAAAGCAGTATATCACCTTTAATGCTAATTCTCTCCAGGACATTTTGTAGAGAATCCCAGAGGTGACTAAATATTGACAGCAATGTTGGTCACCTCAAATATCTGCTTATTGATGTCCCTGCCTCTTGAGTGCACTTTATTGAACATCCTTTGCTAGCATACAGGGGTTATGCAGTAGCATTATGCACCATGTTTCAAGTTGTTAAAGAACAAAAATTTTAATTCATATAGATTTTAAACAGAGTAAACAGAAATAAGGGGCGGGATTTTACGGTCTTGCTCGACCCGAGATCAGAAAATCTGGAAAATCCCACCTGAGGTCAACGGACATTTCTATTGTCCGCCCCTCACCTGCTCCGATTCCATGGCAGGCAGGGCGGTAGATTTCCAGTGAAAGTGACTAAGATTAAGTGAATGCTGACTTATTTATAACTAGATCCTGTTAAGTATGTGGTGCCTGTCTCTTTAAGACAGAATAGCAGAAATGAGTCACCTGACTTGAGGGACCAATGGAAACTGAGAGTGAGTGATCACCCCAGATGGTGGAGTCTTCTAGGGAGAATCTACTAGCAGTCATGTAATAAGCAAGCCCAGAGCGGCAAACCTCCTGTACCTAAGTTTTGCGATTCAATAAATGCCTCTTGTACTGAACAACGTCAGAAATCCATTGACGGTGCTAGAATGCTACAACATAACATATTGGCAATGAGGTGGATCAATTGGATGGCATACCCTACCTGTGAGTACCCAATTTTAATTTAAGTTTGGAAAAGGCTGCCTGAGTGCCTGTTCTGGGTGAATAGACTCAGAGTTGTCCAGGTAGTGTCAGACCACAAGGGGCAAACAAAGTAAAGAACCCGGTGTGGCCAGCGATTCAAGAGGTTTGGAAAGATATAAGAAAATAAAGAATGAAGAGAACTTAGCTTTCAGGAGCGTGGAAAGTGAAACTTAAGTTAAAAAAAAGACAGGAGTGCAAAGCTTGTCACAAAAACGCGGGAAAGTGAAAAGCTGAGATTTGCACATATACCGATCTGAACAAAGCCTGCAGGAACCTTATCTGCACCAAAGGACGACAAGCAGTGAAGTCTGGAAGTTTCCAGATGTGGAGAAGTCTTCTACTGCGAAAGGAAGGAGAAGAAAATAAGTTAAAAGAAGATAATGGTCCTGAAAGGACAGCGCCCATCTAGAACATAGAACATAGAACAGTACAGCACAGAACAGGCCCTTCGGCCCACGATGTTGTGCCGAGCTTTATCTGAAACCAAGATCAAGCTATCCCACTCCCTATCATCCTGGTGTGCTCCATGTGCCTATCCAATAACCGCTTAAATGTTTCTAAAGTGTCTGACTCCACTATCACTGCAGGCAGTCCATTCCACACCCCAACCACTCTCTGCGTAAAGAACCTACCTCTGATATCCGTCCTGTATCTCCCACCACGAACCCTATAGTTATGCCCCCTTGTAATAGCTCCATCCACCCGAGGAAATAGTCTTTGAACGTTCACTCTATCTATCCCCTTCATCATGTTATACACCTCTATTAAGTCTCCCCTCAGCCTCCTCCGCTCCAGAGAGAACAGCCCTAGCTCCCTCAACCTTTCCTCATATGACCTACCCTCCAAACCAGGCAGCATCCTGGTAAATCTCCTCTGCACTCTTTCCAGTGCTTCCACGTCCTTCTTATAGTGAGGTGACCAGAACTGCACACAATATTCCAAATGTGGTCTCACCAAGGTCCTGTACAGTTGCAGCATAACCCCACGGCTCTTAAACTCCAACCCCCTGTTAATAAAAGCTAACACACTATAGGCCTTCTTCACAGCTCTATCCACTTGACTGGCAACCTTTAGAGATCTGTGGATATGGACCCCAAGATCTCTCTGTTCCTCCACAGTCTTCAGAACCCTACCTTTGACCCTGTAATCCACATTTAAATTTGTCCTACCAAAATGAATCACCTCACATTTATCAGGGTTAAACTCCATTTGCCATTTTTCAGCCCAGCTTTGCATCCTATCTATGTCTCTTTGCAGCCTACAACAGCCCTCCACCTCATCCACTACTCCACCAATCTTGGTGTCATCAGCAAATTTACTGATCCACCCTTCAGCCCCCTCCTCTAAGTCATTAATAAAAATCACAAAGAGCAGAGGACCAAGCACTGATCCCTGCGGCACACCGCTAGCAACCTGCCTCCAATCCGAAAATTTTCCATCGACCACCACCCTCTGTCTTCGGTCAGACAGCCAGTTACCTATCCAATCGGCCAACTTTCCCTCTATCCCACACCTCCTCACTTTCATCATAAGCCGACCATGGGGGACCTTATCAAACGCCTTACTAAAATCCATGTATATGACATCAACTGCCCTACCTTCATCAACACACTTAGTTACCTCCTCAAAAAATTCTATCAAATTTGTGAGGCACGACTTGCCCTTCACGAATCCGTGCTGACTATCTCGGATTAATCCGCATCTTTCTAAATGGTCGTAAATCCCATCCCTAAGGACCCTTTCCATCAATTTACCAACCACCGAAGTAAGACTAACCGGTCTATAATTACCAGGGTCATTTCTATTCCCTTTCTTAAACAGAGGAACAACATTCGCCATTCTCCAGTCCTCTGGCACCATCCCCGTGGACAGCGAGGACCCAAAGATCAACGCCAAAGGCTCTGCAATCTCATCCCTTGCCTCCCACAGAATCCTAGGATACATTTCATCAGGCCCAGGGGACTTATCGACCTTCAGTTTATTCAAAACTGCCAAGACATCCTCCCTCCGAACATCTATTTCCTCCAGCCTATTAGCCTGTAACACCTTCTCTTCCTCAAAAACATGTCCCCTCTCCTTGGTGAACACTGAAGAAAAGTATTCATTCATCACCTCGCCTATCTCTACTGACTCCATACACAAGTTCCCACTACTGTCCTTGACCGGCCCTAACCTCACCCTGGTCATTCTTTTATTCCTCACATAAGAGTAAAAAGCCTTGGGGTTTTCCTTGATCCGACCCGCCAAGGACTTCTCATGTCCCCTCCTAGCTCTCCTAAGCCCCTTTTTCAGCTCATTCCTTGCTAACTTGTAACCCTCAATCGAGCCATCTGAACCTTGTTTCCTCATCCCTACATAAGCTTCCCTCTTCCTTTTCACAAGACATTCCACCTCTTTTGTGAACCATGGTTCCCTCTCTGAGTGAAATTAGCAAAAGGAACGGCACATTTAGAGAAAAATAAGGACTCTCCAGCAGAAAGAAACATAAAAAAGCTGCAAAAACCGCTGAAGAAATCTGCCACCAGCTAAAAAGAGAAATTACACAGTTTACAAAGATGCCAAGAAGGAGGAGCCATAGTTTCCCACCAAAACTGCCAAAGCACAGGAAAAGCAGAGTAAAACAGCAATTGTGGCAGTTAAGAAATGTTGTCATTCTTAAAGTAGTAATGCATATCAAATTGTACAACATTTCATGCAACAACCATAAGAAGAAACAGAGGGCAAGGGACAGAAAAAAATCAGAGAAGACCCCAGACAGAGGGCAACTCTTTTTTTAAAAAAAAGAGGTCCATCAGCAACGTAAGACCTCAAAGGAGGAAATTAAGATCTCAAGAAAGAGGCAGTGCCGGAGTTCAGAGAAGGTAATAGTCCTTTTGATGGAAAAGATGCTGAATAGAAATACTAGAAAGCGAAGAAACTTTATCACAAGGCCCAAGTAACAGAAATAGAGAACTGCAACCATTTCCTTCACAAGTGACAAACTAAGATTGTGCAAGAACTGTAAAGATGTATTACTGTGTTATGTTGTGATGATAGTACCTGCATGCATTGTAGAGCAAGGTGCTTGACAGAGTAAGGATCAACGGAGGATTAGAGCATGACACCATCTGCAGAGTAAAGTATATAGTCCTTGGTCAGCGGTTTAGAACAGAGCTCATAAAGCAGAAAACTAGTATGGAAGAATCCCATGCAACACTATATTTGGAACTGTGTAAAATTGAAGCTTTCTAGAAGAAGCATTATGTTAAGTGCAAGGCTCAAGATCCCTCCATTAAACAATCACTTCATCAATTTACAAATGTCTAACTTGTGTGTATAATGTTTATTTAGAATGTGGATTGAGTAAATCAATTTTGAAGACTGTAAAAGTAAGTTAAATGGGGAGGGATGTTGTGTATCAAGGAGGGTGTCTGCCTCCTTAAGACAGTAAAGCAGAAGTGAGTCACTTGACTTGAGGTACCAATGGAACCTCAGAGGGTGGAGTCCTCTCTCAGGTAGAATCTCCTAACAGTCATGCAGTAAGCATGTAAAGTCTGGAGCTCTGCTCCGGGACAGCCCAGAGCTGCAAATCTCCTGTACCCAAGTTTTTTGCTATTCAATAAATACCTTTTGTTTCTAACAAAGTCTGAAATCCATTGACAATGTTAGAATGCCACAACATCACAGGTCCTTAGAATAATAAATTTATTGGTCTCCAAAAGATTGCTGTTGCAAATGCGCGTGCACATTATTGAACTTGCCTTTACTATGTTCCCTTACAATTTCACTCTAATTTTGATGAAACATTACAAAGCACAAATTGACAACCCCCTGGCATTATTTAAACATTTTTCACACAATGACATGCTCCTATTTAAGAATTGTGTTTGGAATTGCTGCTTTATCAATGCATTTGGCCCATGAAATGGGATATGCATTAAACACAAAGCATGCATGAAGTTAACACAAGATACCTATATGTTGTCAGACTTGCATTAGGTGCCTGATAACAAGTGGGTTTTTCTGGTTCTTTCTATACCAGTTACACAAATGATCTTTCATGTATTGGGGGAGGGTCTGATGAGGCACATCAGGTTGCAATCAAATTTGGACACAGCACAGTTCTTTCTCACCCTTTAGAAAGCAATATATCACCACTTTAATGTTAATTCTCTCCAGGACATTTTGTAGACAATCCCAAAGCTAACTGAATGAATACTTTTCTTCGTGAATGAATACTTTTCTTCGGTGTTCACCAAGGAGAGGGGCCATGTTTTTGAGGAAGAGATGTACTAGCAATTTTGAATAAACTGAAAGTTGATAAGTCCCCTGGGCCTGATGAAATATATCCTAGGAGTGTTTGGGAGGCAAGGGATGAGATAGCAGAGCCTTTGGCATTGATCTTTGCGTCCTCACTGTCCACGGGGGTGGTGCCAGAGGACTGGAGAGTGGCGAATGTGGTTCCTCTGTTTAAGAAAGGGAATAGAAATGACCCTGGTAATTATAGGCCGGTTAGTCTTACTTCGGTGGTCGGTAAGTTGATGGAAAAGGTCGTTAGGGATAGGATTTACGACCATTTAGAAAGATGCAGCTTAATCCGGGTTAGTCAGCACGGATTTGTGAAGGGCAAATCTTGCCTCACAAATTTGATAGAATATTTTGAGGAGGCAACTAAGTGTGTAGATGAAGGTAGTGCAGTTGATGTCATATACATGGATTTTAGTAAGGCGTTTGATAAAGTCCCCCACGGTCGGCTTATGAAGAAAGTAAGGATGTGTGGGATAGAGGGAAGTTTGGCCGATTGGATAGGTAACTGGCTATCTAACAGAAGACAGAGGGTAGTGGTGGATGGAAAATTTTCGGACTGGAAACCGGTTACCAGCGGAGTGCCACAGGGATCAGTGTTTGGTCCTCTGCTATTTGTAATTTTTATAAATGACTTGGAGGAGGGGGCTGAAGGGTGGATCAGTAAATTTGCTGATGACACCAAGATTGGTGGAGTAGTGGATGAGGTGGAGGGCTGTTGTCGGCTGCAAAGAGATATAGATAGGATGCAGAGCTGGGCTGAAAAATGGCAAATGGAGTTTAACCCTGACAAATGCGAGGTGATACATTTTGGTAGGACAAATTTAAATGTGGATTACAGGGTCAAAGGTAGGGTTCTGAAGAATGTGGAGGAACAGAGAGATCTTGGGGTTCATATCCATAGATCTCTGAAGGTTGCCACTCAAGTGGATAGAGCCGTGAAGAAGGCCTATAGTGTGTTGGCGTTCATTAACAGGGGGTTTGAGTTTAAGAGCCGTGGGGTTATGCTGCAACTGTACAGGACCTTGGTGAGACCACATTTGGAATATTGTGTGCAGTTCTGGTCACCTCGCTACAAGAAGGATGTGGAGACACTGGAAAGAGTGCAAAGAAGATTTACCAGGATGCTGCCTGGTTTGGAGGGTAGGTCTTATGGGGAAAGGTTGAGGGAACTTGGGCTTTTCTCTTTGGAGCGGAGGAGGTTGAGAGGAGACTTGATAGAGGTTTATAAGATGATGAGGGGGATAGATAGAGTGAACGTTCAAAGACTATTTCCTCGGGTGAATGGAGCTATTACAAGGGGGCATAACTATAGGGTTCATGGTGGGAGATATAGGAAGGATGTCCGAGGTTGGTTTTTTACTCAGAGAGTGGTTGGGGTGTGGAATGGACTGCCTGCAGGGATAGTGGAGTCAGAAACTTTAGGAACATTTAAGAAGCTATTGGATAGGCACATGGAGCACTTCGGGATGATAGGGAGGAAATAGCTTGATCTGGGCTTCAGACAAAGCTCGGCACATCATCGTGGGCCGAAGGGCCTGTTCTGTGCTATACTGTTCTATGTTCTAACTAAACATTTATGACAATGTTGGCCACCTCAATTATCTGCTTATTGATGTTCCTGCCTATTGAATCCACTTTATTAAATATCCTTTGCTAGCATACAGGGGTGTGCAGTTGCATTATGCATTGTTTCAAGTTGTTAAACAACAATAAATTGTATTCATATAGCATTTTAAGTATAGTAAACAGACATAAGGTGATTCACAGGAGTACTACCAAACAAAATATAACAGCAGGCTGCATAAGCAGACATTAGATCAAGTGATCAAAAGCTTGGTCAGACAGATAGGTTAAGGAACATTTTTAAATACTAGAGAAAAGTGGAGGCATTTAAGGAGATAATCCAGAGTTTACTGTCTATGCAGCTGAAGATATGGATGATAATAGTGGAATGATGATATCAGGATTTGCAAGTAGCCAGAATTTGAGGAACGCGGAGACCTCGGAGGGTTGCAAGGCTGGTAGAGGCGACAGAGATAGGGAGGGGCGCAGCCATGGAGAGGTTTGAAACAAGAATGACAATTTTAAAATTAAGGTGTTGTTAGACTGGTAGCCAGTGTAAGTCAGAAACACAGGTTTATTAGATGAATAGAACTTGGTGCAATTTAGGATAATAGTAATAGAGCTTTGGAGGAGCCCATATTTACAGAGTGAAGGAGAACATTGGAATTGTAGAGTCTAGCAGTAACAAATGCGTTGTGAGGTTTTCAACAGCAGTTAAGCTGATAAGAGGGAGGGACAGAGAAGACAAAATGTTATATAGGTGGTATTGGCGATGGAGAAGATGAGTTTGGAAGCTCAACTCTGTCAAATGGGATGTGAAGGCCTTGTTCAGCTTCAGACACTGGTCAGGGAGAGGGATGGAGTTGAAAGCAAAGCAACCAAGGTTATGATGGGCATCAAATACAATGACTATGGTATTTCTAATACTCAATTAGAGATGTATATTTATCTAATGTTGGATGTCATTCAGAGTAGTTAACCTCTTACTTTCACCCTAAAAGAATAGAGAAGCAAACCGTCCCTTTGCTTTGCCATAGGCCCTAATTGCACCATTGTCAGGAGTTGATTTTAGCTCAATATCTTTTTAAATACTGAACAAGTACACAGTGTAGATGTAAAAACAGAAAATGCTCGAACTACTCAGCAAGATGGCAACATCAGTGGAGAGAGCGAGTTAATGGTCAGAATTTACTGAGCATCTCGCCACATGTTTCACAGTGGCGGGAGGGGGTCCGGTATTGGCCGGTGGCAGGATCTTCTGGTCCCGCCATTGTCAACAGGATTCCTGTTGAATGCGCTCCTCACCGCCCAGGAACCTGTGGTGGGGCAGCACTGTCGGTGGGACTGGAAGATCCTGCTGGTGTGAATGGCTGGAAAGTTCCGGTTAATAACATCTCATCAGAATGTCATTGCCCTGAAACGTTAACTAATTTTCTCTCTCTACAGATGCTGCCTGACTTGATGAATACTTCAATTGTTTTTGGTTTTTATTTCAGAATCTGCAGTGTTTTACTTTTTCATGGTGTAGATGTGGATGTTCTCTGTTACAATACTCGAATTTAACCTCATTACAACTCAGGAGATTAGTTACCTCTACCTTTGACTAATGCTGTAAAAAAAAAAGCAGTCGAAGAACTACAAATTTACCTAGAACTAATATTGTGATCAAGCCAAAATTTAGAATATCATTTAAATGGCTGGAATTGGTGTTTTTCACCGTTTTAAGTTAATCACTAAGAGGATGTGATAAAATAAATCATATTTAGTTATTAAAACAAAATCAGTAATTCACATATTTAAAGTATTTTGGGTATTATTCTTACACTAGATTAAGAAAGAATTATTATAATGCAGCTGCTGGCAGTGTGAATCATATAGCACTGAAGGAGTCATTTTGGCCCATCATGACTGTCAGCTATTAAAAAAAGTGATCCAATTAGACCCATTACCCTGCTCTTTAGTCATAGTGCTGCAAATCTTCCTTTTTATGTATGTATCTAATTCCCATTTGAAACCTGATATTAAATCTGCTTCCACTATTATTCTGAGCAGTGGATTCCAGAGCATAACAACTTGCTGCATTTTAAAAACCTCATCTTCCATGGCTCTTTTGCCAATTACCTGAAGGCCTTTAGTAAACAATGGAGAGTACAGCTCAGATTTTCTGCTAGGCAATGCAATTCAACTAAATTTGACTAAACCAGCGTAAAAGATCAAGAGAATTCAAATGGATGTTACAACTGATAGAAATTGAATGACATAGGGTGGGGTTAGAAGGCCCATTAGCTGCAAGCACAAATCCTGTAATGGCGACTAAATCTCACAAAAGGCCAAAAATGAAATTTGCACCGGCAAGATTTTGAAATGCGATGTTCCCAGGTCCTCCCCATTGACATGATCAGGTTCAAGCCCAGGAAGGGTATGAACCTGATTTGCATACATTTGAATTCATCATAATACACTTAGCATGGTAATGACACATGTTCAGTCCTCGTTGAATCTTCTCACCCACCAAGCATTAGGTCATGCTGGCACAAATTACTACTGCTTTTTAAAAATGGGAACCAGGTGCCATGATCTCTGAGAGGGAGGAAGAAAGTCAGCATCACTGTCTCCAGCTAGTACTGGGGAGACCAAGGGGGCAGAGCCCGCTGGTCAGCTCTGGAGGGTGAGGAATGAGGGTGACACGGTGGCACAGTAGTTAGCACTGCTGCCTCACAGCGCCAGGGTCCCAGGTTCAATTCCATCCTTGGGTCACTGTCTGTGTGGAGTTTGCACTTTCTCCCCATGTCTGCATGGGTTTCAAGAACAAACAAAGAACAAAGAACAATACAGCACAGGAACAGGCCCTTCGGCCCTCCAAGCCCGCGCCGCTCCCCGGTCCAGGATTGAATCCTGAATCCAGGATCCCCGCCCAATTTTCCAGCCTATCTACATCCTAATATCCTATCCACCGAGCTGTCCCTCACAGCTACGATGCTTTGTTCATCACAACCTATTAACTCACCCTCACCCCCCCATTCCAGACCATGTGATCTCCAGGGAGAGGCGAAAACCCAGAGTGAAAACCCCAGGGCCAATATGGGGGAAAAAAAATCTGGGAAATTCCTCTCCGACCCCCTGTGGCAATCGAAACGAGTCCAGGAGATCACACTGGCCCTGATCAGAAAATGCTTCCCAACCCTATTCATTTCCACTTCTGCTTTACGAACACCATCTGAATTCCCTGCCCCCAGGACAGGTTCCCAACTATCCGCAGTCTCGCTCTGTACTGGCACCAGCAAGATGATCATAGAATGAAGCCTTGAAACGAGAAACAAAGAACAATTAGCCCGCGCCGCTCCCTGGTCCAAACTAGACCACTCTTTTGTATCCCTCCATTCCCACTCCGTTCATATAGCTGTCTAGATAAGTCTTAAACGTTCCCAGTGTGTCCGCCTCCACCACCTTGCCCGGCAACACATTCCAGGCCCCCACGACCCTCTGTGTAAAATAAGTCCTTCTGATATCTGTGTTAAACCTCCCCCCCTTCACCTTGAACCTATGACCCCTCGTGAACGTCACCACCGACCCGGGGAAAAGCTTCCCATCGTTCACCCTATCTATGCCTTTCATAATTTTATACACCTCTATTAAGTCTCCCCTCATCCTCCGTCTTTCCAAGGAGAACAACCCCAGTTTCCCCAATCTCTCCTCATAACCAAGCCCCTCCATACCAGGCAACATCCTGGTAAACCTCCTCTGTACTCTCTCCAAAGCCTCCACGTCCTTCTGGTAGTGTTTCCTTCGGGTGCTCTGGTTTCCTCCCACAGTCTAAAGATGTGCGGGTTAGGTTGATTGGCCATGCTAAATTGACCCTAGTGTCAGTGGGATTTGCAGGGTAAATGCATGGAGTTATGGGAATAGGGCTTGGATGGGATTGTGATCAGTACAGACTTGATGGGCCAAATGGCCTCCTTCTGTACTGTAAGGAATCTATAATTCTAAGTGGATGGCATCAGGGGTTTCCAGCTGTTGTGGGTAGTCCTGAAGTCTGCTGCTTGTGTTGCTTAAAAGTTCTTAGAGAGCTGTGTTAGTCTGATGTCTGTGGCATTGGGTACGGGGCAGCTGTGGCTGCGGGTCATGTGGGTGGGATGTGATGAGAGTCAAGAGGCTCAGCCTAATGGGCTGGATGGATGAGCCTTCGAAAAGTGTAGAAGCATGACAGCAATGAGATCTCGGAATGATGCAACCTGAGTAAGAAGGGTGCCTATTAGCTTTGCCTCTCCCTAAAGCATAGAGAAATTGTGCTCTCCAACATTCCTGAGACTCATGCTCATCAAACTAATTGCCCATCAAGAGATAATTAACATTGTGAGCAACCACAGCCTCAATGTTAAGGAATGGAATGAATACTCAGGGTTCAGGGTAAAACACTTGGGTGCACAGTATTGTGAGGCACTGGACTTGCTTCTGTGCCGGACCCCAACATCTGCCAGTGAGGATCTATCAGCCTGCATAGTGGATATCATTGTTTAGTTGACCCTGCCCATTAGGGATGTGCAATAATATAAACCTCCCATCAGAATCGTCAGATAAAGAGAATAAGGGAGGGAAATAGCAAACGGAAGACCAAAGGTATAGACCAGGCCCAGTCCTGCAATGGAGATAGGAGTGCACCTGAGCTGCTGCATGAGGCCTGGGAATGGCTGTTTTCAGGTTCAGGAAGCCAATGGGTCAGGGGAGGTACCGATGTTATCCAGCTGTGACCCCAACCTGGTGCCCCCTCCCCCAGCGCGCCCTCCCTCGCGCATCCCACAGGTAACCAATCGATATTGGTGTGGAGCTGGCTATTCTACTTATTATAGTGCCGGAGAGCATACATTCCAGCAACAATCCAGCCAGGGAAGATCCAACGGCAGGAGAAGAGGTGGTCACAGGGCAGGCTCAGGCGTCTGAGGCTGCACCAGCCATGCAGGGGATACAAAGGTGCAGAAGGAGACCAAGGGTTTACAGGATTGGAGTGTCCTTTATGCACCTCTTGGACAACATGTGCCATAGAAGATTCTGCCTCACCAGGGACAATGTGTGGTTCCTGTGCCACATCCTTGTAGACTTGGCACCGCATGGCAGTGGAGAACACCTGTTTTCTATGGCCGTGAAGGTCATGGCCCTCAATTGTTACACAAAGGGGTCATTCCAGGGCTCCACAGGTGACCCGTGTGGCATCTCACAGACATCCACTCATTAGTGCATCTCTCAGGTCACGGATGCACTGTATGCAAGGACTTTGGATTTTATTCGTTTCAACCTCGGTCAGTTCAGCAAGATGAGAAAGTTACAGGTTTCAGCAACATAGCTGGTCTGAATGTTGCTCTACGCATCCCGTGGCATTAAGGAGACCCCTTCATAAATGGGAAAGGAGTTCCACTCCCTCAATGTGCAGCTGGTGTGTGACCACCAGATGCGATTCATGCACGTGTGTGCATGTTTTCTAGGCAGTGTGCATGATAGTTACATTCATGGGCAAGTACAGAGCCCTGGCATTTTCGAGGGTCACTCCAGTCTGCAGGAAGGGTTGTAGGGGCAAGGGATATCCCCTGAGGTCTTGGCTGGTAATGTCAGAGCAGAGGCCAGAGACCACAACAGAGATCCAGTACAACGAGGCTCGGAGTGCCACCTGATCTGTGGTAGAGCAGTGCATTGGCCTCCTGAAGATTTGCTTCTGCTGCCTCGACGGTTCTGGTGGGACCCTCCAGTACAGCCTCTAGGGGATGTCTTGCGTCGTGGTGGTCTGTTGTGCCCTACATAACCTGGCTCTGCAGTGGAGCTATGACCTTACTGAGGAAGACCTGGCATGTGTCCTTGGATGAGGAGGATGTTCAGGAGGGAGTTAGGAAAGAGGCCGCTGAGGGTCTAGAGGATGGAGGACAGGCCTGAGCAAGGCTGCACATGGGCAGGAGGGCAAGGGCCTCCTTAGCCTTGTAGGACTGATGGGAATCGTACCAATTTTCTCACCAAAAATGACACTTTGTCATTTCTTTGGAACATTCCATCCATGATGTTTTGAGTTGGAAGCTACCCTCGCCCCCAAAACCAGACATGTTTCCAGGTTGACTTAAACAGCATCTCAAATTTCAACCCTTTGCAATCTTTCAAGCTCATGGAGGCTCTTCAAATGAAGCTTCTTTATTTAGACACAAATATATTAATGAACACCTTTTTTAAAAAAAATTAAAATATTTCATAAAATACTCGTCAAATTCTTAGCTGCCGTTTATGCCAGCAGGATGTTACGGTCCCGCTGATGGCACACCCACGCCCCCAGTTTCCTAGCAGCAAGAGGTACAAAACCCCATTGATAGCGGTGGGACCATAAGGTCCTGCTGCCAGCGAGCAGTGCACCACATCCCGTCACTGCAAATCATGCTGCAGAGGGGGAGTGAAATCTTGCCCACTGAGCAGTGGAGATCAATAAAACCAGTAAATAATCTGCATAGCTTTTTAAAGTCATTTTCAGTTATTTAAAATCAGGTACTTATAAGTGTTAGACAAGACACTCTTATTAATAATGCTTATTTTTTGTGGTTAGCATATCCATTTTCTGCTGTATTGAAAAAAGTGCACACTCTTAAATAGATAAAGGATTTTTAAATTATGAGGTTAAAAAATAATCAATTACTTTCTTTTAAACTTCCTGATTGCAATGGTTCAATGAATATTTTAACTTTATGATTATGTTAATGCATTAGAGGAGCGATTTGAACCTTAATTTTACTTAGGAAAACCAGCACAATTTTAAATGCAATTTGTGCCATTATTGATGATTTTTCTCAAACTGCATCTCCAGAGCTAATTGTTTATTGCTATTTGTAAATTTCCTGATTAATATTTGGTCGTTATCCGGCTGTCCTTTCTATTCTCTTTGTGATAAATTTATCTGTGCTACTTCTCATTTATCTTGTTGGACTTTGCTATTTTCCCTAAACAAAATAAGGCCCTGCACCGACCCCTACATTTCCTTCTTTGTGTGTGTGAACTTAAACAAAAAAAAATCTTGAGGAGCCTAGAACACCAATCTGCTTTGCCTGGGGGTAGTCCTGGAGGAGTTAATCTATTTAGCCAGAAATTTTTATTTTTTCTTTGGAGCCATACTTGCTTGTTTTTACTGGACATCAGGCCTTTCATAGCCCTGGGGTGTTATATATCTGATATTTCAGTGAGAATTGGCAACTATTTATTGTGCCTTTGGCAAATGTATCCAGATGTATCCAAGTGTGTTAGCAATCCACACCAGGATGTAAAGCGACTCATTTCCCAAAGCTAAGTAGATCACTAACCTGCAAAACAAAATCCATTCAATTTTCTACAGTTCTGCATCACTTGTACTCACCTACAAACATGCAAACCGAAAAGATCCGTACCTCTTCGATGTCCAGTGTGCCACACAAAATCTGTATGATTGACAGTGTACAAAATGTCCACATTCTATCTGCCTGGAAGGTTGAAAGTTAATAACTGAAAGTAAACAGTGCTGCTTGATATATATATATACATATATTATGTGCATTTATTTAGCACTGTTGGAATGTCTCAAAAGTATTTCACATGATTATTTTTGAAGCAGCAGACAAAGTATGTTTAATAGAGCCACTATTTATTCACAGGAGAGCAATAGCAAAGATCTGCAAAAACAGCTAATGATATCTTTACTGCTCTTAACAAGCCATGTGGACCTGGTAAAACCTTGCATATGATCAGATAAAGGTGATATTATAAAGGGCTTCGGGGATGCTAAAGCTATGGGCCTGATTTTACCATTTTGAGTGTAAGTGCCAAATCTGGGCGCCAAATAGATCCGAGCCTGGAATCCTCTTTCCCGCTCTCTCCCGCTCTCTTACCCCTGCAGGGAAGAGTAATCTGTGGCTGGTAGTGTAACAGTGATGGTGTTTCCCTTTACAGGCCCAGCTTGATCCTTCTCCAGTGTCTCCTCTTGGACTTGTACTGATCTTGTAGCCGGTTTTCATGCGGATCCACTGTGGAATCGGCCAGTTCTGCTTCATCTTCTTAGCGAGGAATCGCTTCATCCTGAAGGTCTTGTGGAATGGCATGGCCGCACGTCCACTCTGGCAGGAGGGATTCATTCCTCCGGTGGGGAGGAGGGATCACCCGCGGAGTGGCGGCAGACCCCCCAGCCCCCTCCCTCCCCACCGATCAGCTGCAGACTGGCAGCAGACCCCCCCCCCCCCCTCAAAGAACAAAGAACAATACAGCACAGGAACAGGCCCTTCGGCCCTCCAAGCCCGCGCCGCTCCCCGGTCCAGGATTGAATCCTGAATCCAGGATCCCCGCCCAATTTTCCAGCCTATCTACATACCAATATCCTATCCACCGAGCTGTCCCTCACAGCTACGATGCTTTGTTCATTACAACCTATTAACTCACCCCCACCCCCCTATTCCAGACCATGTGATCCCCAGGGAGAGGCGAAAACCCAGAGTGAAAAACCCCAGGGCCAATATGGAGAAAAAAAAAATCTGGGAAATTCCTCTCCGACCCCCTGAGGCGATCGAAACGAGTCCAGGAGATCACAATGGCCCTGATCGGAAAATGCTTCCCAACCCTAGTCATTTCCACTTCCATGAACACCATATGAATTCCCTGCCCCCGAGACAGGTTCCCAACTATCCGCAGTCTCGCTCTGTACTGGCACCAGCAAGATGATCATAGAATGAAGCCTTGAAATGAGAAACAAGGAACAATTAGCCCGCGCCGCTCCCTGATCCAAACTAGACCACTCTTTTGTATCCCTCCATTCCCACTCCGGTCATATAGCTGTCTAGATAAGTCTTAAACGTTCCCAGTGTGTCCGCCTCCACCACCTTGCCCGGCAACACATTCCAGGCCCCCACGACCCTCTGTGTGAAATATGTCCTTCTGATATCTGTGTTAAACCTCCCCCCCTTCAAAGAACAAAGAACAGTACAGCACAGGAAACAGGCCTTCGGCCCTCCAACCCTCCGACCAGAGGATGATCTGGGTCCCACCCCCACCTCATCCCACCCCCTTCATTAAGTCGATTTAAATGCATGCCCAACTTTACCGCGAAAAACGGGCACAAAGTTTTGGTAAAATCAGGCCCTATGTTTTAGTGACTCCATATATTGAGGTGAGGTTGGAATATTATTCTTAGACTATCACATGAAGGATGTGGAGACCCTGGGCGAAATCTTACCAAAAAATGGTGGAGTGTTGTTTCTGGCGAGTAAATCGGTGTGTTTCTCTCCAAATCATACTCTGCCTAAAAAAAACAAGGGGGAGTGTTTCACGGTTTCAGGGGAGCAGGGTCTCAACACGCTGGCAAAATCTGGCTGCACCAATCAGAATAGCTGGCAAGTTCTGCGACTTCCAGATCTGGATCCCTGCCGGCATTCGCACAGACAGCAAGTGCGGGCTCGATTGCACCCACTGTTTTGGTATTCTGTGCTCATAATATAGTAGTGGCAGCTCAATCCAATATCATTTAAGAGATATGGAAGATAAGGGGAGGAAGGTTAGCAAAGACAATGACATAATCCATCAGAAAGGAACAAGGAGATAAAATTAAATGCAACATAATCTAAATGAATTTCTGCTGTTTGCTTTGGAATATGGATTTAAAATGGGAATGTGAGAAATGTTAGAATTAGTGTTACTTTGATAGTGTTGGAGTGAAGGTAGTTAGCAGAGTGTAATGGCTTTTAACCCAAAATTGTCATTTATTTGGATGAGGTGTCTTGGATTGGACTGCACTGTGATGGAAGGATGCCTCACAAATTTGGTTGAGTTTTTTGAGGAGGTGACAAAAACGATTGACGAGGGAAGGGCCGTGGATGTCGTCTATATGGATTTTAGTAAAGCGTTTGACAAGGTCCCTCATGGCAGGCTGGTGCAAAAGGTTAAATCTCACGGGATAAAAGGTGAGCTAGCTAGATGGGTGGAGAACTGGCTTCGCCACAGAAGACAGAGGGTAACAGTGGAGGAGTCTTTTTCCAGTTGGAGGTCTGTGACTAGTGGTGTTCTGCAGGGCTCTGTACTGGGACCTCTGCTGTTTGTGATATATATAAATGATTTGGAGGAAGATGTAACTGGTGTGATCAGTAAATTTGCGGACGACACGAAGATTGCTGGAGTTGCGGATAGTGATGAACATTGTCAGAGAATACAGCAGAATATAGATAGGCTGGAACATTGGGTGGAGAAATGGCAGATGGAATTTAATCCAGATAAATGCGAAGCGATGCATTTCGGTAGATCTAATGTAAGGAGGAGCTATACAATAAATGGCAGAACCATCAAGAGTATAGACACACAGAGGGACCTGGGTGTACAAGTCCACAGATCCTTAAAGGTGACTGCACAGGTGGAGAGGGTGGTGAAGAAGGCATATGGCATGCTTGCCTTTATTGGACGGGGCATAGAATATAAAAGTTGGCATATGATGTTGCAGCTGTATAGAACAATGGTTAGGCCACATTTGGAATACTGCATCCAATTCTGGTCGCCACACTACCAGAAGGATGTGGAGGCTTTGGAGAGAGTACAGAGAAGGTTTACCAGAATGTTGCCTGGTATGGAGGGTCTTAGCTATGAAGAGAGATTGGGTAAACTGGGGTTGTTGGGGTTGTTCTCCCTGGAAAGACGGAGGATGAGGGGTGATCTAATAGAGGTGTATAAAATTATGAAGGGCATAGATAGGGTGAACAGTGGGAAGCTTTTTCCCAGGTCGGAGGTGACAAACAAAAGGGGTCACGGGTTCAAGGTGAGGGGGGCAAGGTTCAACACAGATGTCAGGGGGACGTGTTTTATACAGAGGGTGGTGGGGGCCTGGAATGCACTGCCAAGCAAGGTGATTGAGGCGGACACGCTGGGATCGTTTAAGACTTATCTCAATAGCCACATGAACAGACTGGAAATAGAGGGATACAAAAGAATGGTCTAGTGGGCACATGAGTGGCACAGGCTTGGAGGGCCGAAGGGCCTGTTCCTGTGCTGTATTGTTCTTTGTTTGTTCTATCTCATAGAATCATAGAAACCCTACAGTGCAGAAGGAGGCCATTTGGCCCATCGAGTCTGCACCGACCACAATCCCACCCAGGCCCTACCCCCACATATTTTACCTGCTAATCCCTCTAACCTACGCATCTCAGGACTCTAAGGGACAATTTTAACCTGGCCAATCAACCTAACCCGCACATCTTTGGACTGTGGGTGGAAACCGGAGCACCCGGAGGAAACCCACGCAGACACGGGGAGAATGTGCAAACTCCACACAGACAGTGACCCGAGCTGGGAATCGAACCCGGGACCCTGGAGGTGTGAAGCAGCAGTGCTAACCACTGTGCTACTGTGCCGCCCCTATTCTGCTACTAGTGTCGGTTGAATGAGTTGAGCAACCGTGACCGTTTGAAGAAGGGTAAGCAGTAGATTTTTGCTGGAAGGTAAGTGTAACTTATTTGTTTTGCTCCTCAATATTCAGTTTTTAAGGTGTTACAGAGCATATTCTGTATAAGATTTATGCTGGCATGCTTTGAAAAGGGCAAATATGTGGTGAACAGGGTGCAAAGTAAGCATTCAGAATGATTCCAAGTGCAATGTGGATGAATCATAACATAAGAACATATAAAATAGGAGCAGGAGTTCACCACGTGGCCTGGTGAGCCTGCCCACCATCCAATACGATCATGGGTGATCTTCAGCTTTGGCTTCATTTTCCTGATGCTTCCCATATCTCCTGATTCCCTGAGATCTATCTCAGCATTAAGCATAATCAATGATGGAGCATTGTCAACCCTCTGGAATAGAGAATTCCAAAGATTCACAACACTTTGAGTGACAAAATATCTCCTTGTCTCAATCCTAAATGATGGACTCTTTATTCTGAGACTGTGCTCCCATGTTCTAGGTTTCCCAGCCAGGGAAACAACCTCTCAGTGTCTTCCCTATTAAACCCCTTCAGAATCTTGCACGTTTCAATGAGATCAACTCTCATTCTTTTAAACTCCAGAAAACTTAGACCCAATTTACTCAGCCTCTCATCATAGGACAACCCTATCAATCCAGTAATTTAGTAAACTTTTGCTGTACCTCCTCCAATCCTTCATTAAATATGTAGACCAAAACTGCGCACAATATTCCAGATGTGGTCTTGACCAAACCTCTGTTCAATTGTAGGAAGACTTCTTTATTCTCGTGCTCGAATGTTTTCACTACATGCCAAAATACTATTTTCCTTTGTAATTGCTTCCATCCAAGTCTTTCAGAACAACAATATTTACAAGTTTAATGCCTTTTGAAAAATATTCTGATGAACAAAGTGAATAATCTCACACTTCCCAATGTTGTACATCATCGGCCACCTGGTTGCCCTTTCCCTGGGCAGCCTGTGTGTCCTCCCAATAGCTTGCATTCCCACTATCATCAGTAAACCCAGATACATTATTCAATGTATCTTTGTCTAAGTCATTAACTTTGGTTGCAAATAACGGAGACTCCAGCACTGATACGTGCAGCACTTCATTATTGCAACCTGTCAACTTCAAAATTCTCCATTTACCCCTACTCTTTGCTTTTGGTCCACTATCAAGTTTTCTATCTGTGCTAATGTATTATCCCAACTCCATGAGCTCATATCATGTGTGTTAATCTTTTGTGTGGCACCCTATCGAATGCCTTTTGGAAATCCAACTATACTACATCTACAGTCCTGCTTTAATCCACACAATTGTTACATCCGCAACAAACTCTAATAAATTTGTCAAAGACGATTTCTTTTTGTAAATCCCTGTTGACTCTATCTGGTCATACTATGATTTTTAAGTGCATTGTTAAGACTTCCTTAATAATTACTTACAGCACATTCCTCATGACTGATGTCAAACTAACTGACTTTCAGTTCCCTGTTTTCTCTCTCCCTCTTTTCTTGAAAATGGTGTTACATTTGCTAACCTCCAATCTGCTGGACTATTCTAGAATCTAGGGAATTTTGGAAAAATCATAACCAGCTCTGCAGCTATTTCTTTTAGAACTCTAGGATGTTGACCATCTGGTCTTGGGGATTTTTCAAATTTTGGTCCCTTAAGTTTCTTCAGAATTTGTCTCTGCTGATATTAATGATTTTAATTTTCTCACTCTTATTATACTCAATTTCTGCTATGTAACTTGTGTCATTACTGAATAATGAGGAATGATTGAAAAAGCTTCAGCTTCACGGTCTAAGAAGATGAAGAAGAAACAAAAATCTTACAGAGGCGTAGAGATGGTAAGGTTTTGGCTGGGCCTGTTTTCAGCACAGGATTGGAGGTAGCAGCATCCAAACAGAGAAGTCCACAGCTCATTAACTGCCCACTGCACCACAACAGGAGCTTCCCCGATGAGAAAAATGTATCTGTTAATGGATATGAGGGGTGTCTAGATTTGGAGTGGGATATATGGGTATGGTGGGGGTGGGTGGTGGCGGGAGGAATGATTGTGGAGCTGAAGGATCGCACCTGTTCTTCTGATTTTACTGTAAAGTATATTATACTTAGAAATTGCAAATGATATTACCATATGCTGGTACTTGCAAAGGATGCTCAGGGTGAAATAAAGCAAGGGACACTTTGACCGTGGAGTGCGGAAGTTGTAGGGTAAGGGGCTAGGTGGATGATGGTGAACATGAGAGTAGAGACTCTGAGAGTTATGGGGAGGAGAGAGTTGGGTAGGCGTCACAGTTGGGGGTGGGATTTAGAATCAATTAAAGCTTACAATTTATCTTGTTGAGTCATAACATTATCATCTCTTTGCTGGCTGAATCACTTACTTGTAGTCCCATTCAAATCACTCAAACTCACCTGGAAACTCCCAAGATTTGTCTATCACAGGCTGTCCTAGAAATAAGGGTCAAAAAGGTGTCCCTTAAGAGACATAGGATAAACAGTAAAAATAAGAAACAGTCCCTTAAAATATAGGACAGTTGATCATCCTGGGTCTGTTGGCAGATCAGGTGAATAGGATAGTTAAGAAAGCCTGTGGGATACTTGCTTTTATCAGTCAATGCATCGAGTATAAGAGCAAGGAGATAATGTTGGAGTTGCACAGAGTGTTTGATAGGCCACAGCTGGAGTACTGTGTGCAATTCTGGTCACCTCAGTATAAGAAGGATGCAATGGCACTAGACTGCATACAGAGGAGATCCACCAGGAGTATTTGAGCTATAAGGAGAGACTGGATAGGTTGGATTAGTTTCTTTAGAGCAGAGTAGGCTAAGTGGGGACATGATTGACATGTGTAAGGTTATAAGGAGTACGGACAGGGTGAGTAGGGAGCTGCTGTTCCACTTGGTTGAGGGGTCAGTCATGAGGAGGCATAGTTTTAGGGTAAGGGGCAGCAGATTCAGAGTGGATATGAGAAAATAAGTTTTACTCAGAAGGTGGTAGGAATCTCAAATGCACTGCCTGGGAAGACAGTGTAGGCTGGAAACCTTACAACCTTTAATGAATATTTGGATGAGCACTTGAAATGTCATAACATTCAAGGATATGGGTCAAGTGCAGAAAAATGGGATTAGCGTGCCTTCAGTGGGCCGAAGGGCCTTTACTGCATTGTATGACTCTGTGGGTGGAGTTTTCCCATCCCGCCTGCCACAGGAAGCATAGTGGGTGGGACAGGACCGCGCATAGGTCCGTTTTCCAATCCTGGGGGGAGCGTGGCTAGAAAATCCTGTGCTATGGTTCTACAACTAAGAATGCTAATTCTTCTCATTTTAATCTCACTTCAGCAAGGATATATGGAAGGAGTCAAACACCTAATTTAATCAAACACGGGAAAAGACTAAAAATTGGGGGTGACAAATAAAGCAGTGGGCAAAATGCTTGCACAGATTATTTCACTCCCATCATGCCCCACACAGGGGTTATCGTGTACCAGACCTTTTATTGGCCTAATGCTGGAGAGGGACAACATGTTCAATTCTTCGTCATTTTTAAAAAGATTAAACATATTTATTGAAGTTGTTTATATTTCTTTTCCTGCTAATAAGATGGACCAATATGAAGGAAGAACTTCATTCAAACTATTTGAAAACCTGCTGAGCGATTAAATACTTCACTGATTCTAAGCCCTCCAGCTCCAATCTGTAATTCTCTAATTGCCTGTGGCAATCGTTGGTGCTAATTCAACAAATTTGATCTCCCCATTGATTTTAATGAAGGACGTTGAGCTATGATAATTAGCTGTTCAACATATTTGGCTAGGTTTTCGATTGAGTAGCACGGATGTCCCAGCCAATAATGGTATATATAATGGCATAAGTCACTGATGCTTTCATTCCCTCAAAACTCAACATCCTAGTAATGGTACATAATGTAGCTGTGTCAACTATAGAAAATGCAGGCCCCTCATAAGAATACAGTAATATCATTAGTACAAATTTAGCTTGTATTATATTCATTTATTGGGTAGAGCTTATCAAAAGTCCAAGAATTAATACTATTTAACTTTTGTCCTTCAGCCTGTTGTGGCCCTTAAAAATGATATGCAGCAACCTCCAATTCTGCATAGATTATAAAGAGTCTAGGTATACATTTCTGTAATCTGAAATACAGACTGCATTTTAAAAACGTGTTACATTAAGTGTGTTGTTTAGAACAAGTGACATTAATTTAATCTCTAATTTGTTTCTATAGATCTTGTATTCCTCTCACAGTGGAAAGTACACTGAGATTGCGATTTTGCTACAACTGCCCCCATCTTACAGTGTAAAGTATGTGATTGTTTCACTGTTTTATAAAGAGTAGCAATTTAATTTATGAACAATCATGGTGGCACAGTGGTTAGCACTGCTGCCTCACAGTGCCAGGGACTTGGGTTCGATTCCCGGCTTGGGTCACTGTCTGTGTGGAGTTTGCACGTTCTCCCCGTGTCTGCGTGGGTTTCCTCCCACAGTCTGAAAGACGTGCTGGTTAGGTGCATTGGCCATTCAAAATTTTCCCTCAGTGTACCCGAACAGGCGCTGGAGTGTGGCGACTAGGGGATTTTCACATTTACGTCATTGCAGTTTTAATGTAAGCCTACTTGTGACTAATAAACAAATAAACTTTTTTTTAAGGTGGACAATGCGCACCAAATAATGTTCAGCATATCTTGTCATTTGTTTACTCTTATGGAATGCAGTAAAGTGAATTTATCAAAGTGCAGCATCCCATTGTTTGCATATTGTGGTGAAATTTAGGCACCATTCTTATGGCTGTTTTTCTCAAGAAGAAGTTGCCAAACACCTTTTTACAAAGCCAATGCTCCTGTAATTTAAAAATAACTTTCCAACTTTAGTGCTTTTGTAAACACCAATTATACAAAATAATCCAATTCAAGGTGAGGAATCTGACATGGATAAGGAATGATTCAGGATCTCAATCAGAAACAGAAGAGTTACATAAACAGATCTTTCCAGGCACCAAAAAGAGCCTAACCAGCTGGTATTAGATTGTTCTGGTAGTCACAGCCTGAACTGACACAGTGCTCCGATTTCTATTCTGTGTAAGTGACTGGGTTTTGAGTGAGTTAAAATTTCACCTATGGTAACTTCACTGAGTCACACCAGCATTTTGCATTTGCAAATATTGACCAGGTCATTTTAGGTAATAGCTCCACTGAAGATACAACAGAAGATAAGAAAACATTTGCGGACTGTCAGGGCCTTTTTAATAAAATATACAAAGGCTAACATTTTATTTTTTGCCTCTAGCAAGATAAAAATCGAAAAAAAATTAAATACAGTATTTCACTTTGGTGTTACAGTGGAACCTCCATTATTCATGTTCCAATTATCTGCCCTACTCCTAATTATCCACCAGAACTTTTACACTGTCAGCAAACTAGTTTCCCAATGGAAGGTTCCATTTCTCAGGAGTTTGTTTGAAGGAAAAGAACACCAATGAAAGGATGGAAGCTTTCATCCTCTTTCCATTCAGTGATTCCACCCTTCTCACCTCGTTTGACCTCAATGCTGCACTTGGCCTTGATGCAATGCAGGATGGGATTAACTATGGTAGTGTTTCAAATGGGCTATTAGCCTAGCCAAATCCCAATTGGGCATTTTATTGACCATTGTTGCAACAATGAATATCCAAATTTGCAAAGCTGCAAAACTTCACCAGCTGGATTTTCCAGTGAGCTTTGTGATACCAATGGGCAGTTTCCAGAGATTTGAGGCTTATTCAGAGGGCCTGAAGCAATGGCTGTCTAACTGGGAGAGGTGGGCAGTGCTGGGGCAGGCAGGTGAGCATGAGGATGCCTCAGCATAGAGGCACCTTTGGTTGACTGCATTGAAGTCAACAGATGAAGAGGTCTAAAGGTTGTAAGGCCATTGGGTTGGAGGGTAAACCTTCCACTAGAGTAGAGACAGCTGCCGTTTCAGCAGTTTGGTTCTGTGATTTGATCTTTGTGACATGGGGTCTCTGGTTTCAAAGGTTAATCGCCTGCCACCAGATAGCCAACTTTGGGACAAGAGCAGCATCATCACAAAATGGGGCCTTATGTGACCTAACTAGTTCCCTTGCCAACCCAGTTCCCAGTCCACAACTGGGAAAATTCCCCAAGAGACAGCAATGCATCTGAAAGTCCTCCTGATATGATTCTCCCTAATTTCCTGCCTTCAACTCAGTTTCCTCAGGACTGTGTAAATTCAACCCCATACCTCTGTTCTATTTAGCTGAGGCAGGCACCTATTAAACATTTACAGTGAGACTTGAATGAAAATTTTTGAGAGCTAATGATAAAATTAAGTCCACAAAATTCTGTCTAAGGACTGACTAGAGTGGGATTTTATAACCACGCTTGTCCTGAAACAGTAAAATCCCACCCGAGGTCAATGGGCATGGTCCCATGGGAGATGGAATGGTAAAATTTGCCCCTGAGTATCAATTTTGTATTAATGCATGAAGTCTGATTTAATGTAAATTTTTGT
The DNA here is from genome assembly GCF_964213995.1 of Mustelus asterias. Taxonomy (NCBI): domain Eukaryota; kingdom Metazoa; phylum Chordata; class Chondrichthyes; order Carcharhiniformes; family Triakidae; genus Mustelus; species Mustelus asterias. The sequence goes on along the minus strand of NC_135801.1, from coordinate 52,746,404 downwards.
AGGAATCTTGAATATTTAGCCCCCCAGTCATTTATCATTCCATATGCACAAATCCAAACTTTGGTTTACTAGCAAGCGTTCCCTGTTACAGAATATATTAGAGTTAGTTAAGATACAGTAAGTGATATAACATCGTCCAAATCCTACAGGTTTACACTTGCTGGGTTAGATTTCCAAGAGGAATCTGGGTCAGTGAGGCATACTGTTAAACCTACACCAATAAAAAACTGTTTGACATTTTGCTCCACCAATGAGGTAGACAGTCAACAGCAACCTGGACTGCCTCATAGATTAGATTTAAAGCCATGAGTCAGCACAAGAGGAGGCCATTCAGCCCTTTGAGTCCATGCAGCTCCCTGTAGAGCAAATCAGTCTGTCCCATTCTCTGCAGACTGCAAGTTTATTTCCTTCAAGTGTTCACCAATTTCCTTTTGAAATTATTGATTGTCTCTGTTTCCAACACCCTGGTCACCAGCAAACTCTAGGCCATTACTACTGACTGGATAAAAAAAGTCCTTCCTCATATCCCCCCTACATCTCAGATGTACATCTCAAAATCTTAAATCAGTGTCCCCCTCATCCTTGTATCATTAGTCAATGGAAACATTGTTTTCTTGTCTACTTTATCCAAACCTGTCATAATCTTCAACACCTTGGACAAATTTCCCCTCTATTTCCTTAGCTCCAAGGAGAACAACCCCAGCTTAACCTCTCTTTATGAAGCCAAAGATCCCATGTGCTTTGCTAGCTCCCCACTTAATATACATCATGCTACTTTCATAGATTGATGCACATACACCTTAAGGTCCCGATGTCCCTACGCACTTTAGAACTGTAGCATTAAGTTCATCTTGCAGTTCCACCCGCCTCCCACTTCCTTTATCAACCTAAGATGCAAGCCATCTGGACCAGGTGGTTTATCCACTGCCAGCATAGTCAGCATTTAGCTCTCAATTTTCACCTCAACTTTTCACCTTCACTGCTTCTGTGATCTCTGCTTCTACCAATATTTTGTTGGTTTCCTCTCCTTTACAAATACTGATACAAAGTACCCATTAAATGCTTAACTATTCCCTGCATCTCTAAACAAATAACACTTTCTTTATCCCTAATAGAACCCACCCACTTCTTACTACCTGCTTACTATTTACATGCTAGTGTAAGACTTTGGGTTCCCTTTTATGTTAACTGCCATTTTATTCTTATATTCTCCCTTTGCCGGTGTTTTTTCCTCTTCACATCTCCTCTAAACCTATTATATTTGATTGAGAACATAGAACATAGAAAAGCTACAGCACAAACAGGCCCTTCGGTCCACAAGTTGCGCCGAACAATTTCCTTACCTTCTAGGCTCATCTATAACCCTGTATCTTACTAAACTCCATGAACCTACCCAAAAGTCTCTTAAAAGACTCAATCGAATGCGCTTCCACCACCACTGCCGGCAGCCGATTCCACGCACCCACCACCCTCTGAGTGAAAAACTTACCCCTAACATCTCCTCTATACCTACTCCCCAGCACCCTAAACCTGTGGCCTCTCGTGACAACCATTTCAGCCCTGGGTAAAAGCTTCTGAGAATCCACTCTATCAATCACTCTCAACATCTTATACACCTCTATCAGGTCACCTCTCATCCTTTGCCTCTCCAAGGAGAATAGACCTAGCTCTCTCAACCTATCCTCTTAAGGCATACCACTTAATCCTGGCAACATTCTCGTAAATCTCCTCTGCGCCCGTTCTATGGCTTCCACATCCTTTCTGTAATGAGGCGACCAGAACTGGGCACAGTATTCCAGGTGGGGTCTGACCAGGGTCCTATACAGCTGCAGCATTATCTCCCGATTTCTAAACTCAATTCCTCTATTGATGAAGGCCAGTATTCCATACGCCTTCTTAACCACAGCCTCTACCTGCGACGCCGCTTTGAGCGTCCTATGAACCCGGACTCCAAGATCCCTCTGTTCTTCCACACTGCCAAGCATCTTACCCTTAATATTATATTATTCCATCCTATTCGACCTGCCAAAATGAACCACCACACACTTATCTGGGTTGAAGTCCATCTGCCACTTCTCCGCCCAGTCTTGCATCTTATCTATGTCTCGTTACAACTGCTGACATCCCTCTACACTATCCACAACACCTCCAACCTTTGTGTCATCAGCAAACTTGCCAACCCATCCTTCCACTTCCTCATCCAGGTCATTTATAAAAATCACAAAGAGCAAGGGTCCCAGAACAGATCCCTGGGGCACCCCACTGGTGACCGACCTCCACTCTGAAAAAGACCCATCTACAACCACTCTTTGCCTTCTGTGGGCAAGCCAGTTCTGAATCCACAAAGCAACATCCCCTTGTATCTCATGCCCCTTCACTTTCTCCATAAGCCTTGCATAGGGCACCTTATCAAACGCCTTACTGAAATCCATATAAACCACATCTACCGCTCTTCCCTTGTCTAAGTGTCTAGTCACATCTTCAAAAAACTCAATCAGACTCGTAAGGCATGATCTGCCTCGGACAAAGCCGTGCTGGCTACTTCTGATCATACTATTCCTTTCCAAATGTTCATAAATCCTGCCTCTCAGGATCTTCTCCATCAACTTACCTACCACTGAGGTTAGACTCACCGGTCTATAATTTCCTGGGCTATCTCTTCTCCCTTTCTTGAATAACGGAACCACATCCGCCATCCTCCAATCCTCCGGACCTCTCCCGTCTCCATTGACGACGCAAAGATCATCACCAGAGGATCAGCAATCTCTTCCCTCGCCTCCCACAGTAACCTGGGGTACATCCCATCCGGTCCCGGCGATTTATCTAACTTGATGCTTTTCAACAGCTCCAACACAACCTCTTTCCTAATGCCCACATGCTCAATCTTCTCAGTCCACTGCAAATCTGCACTGCAACTACCAAGATCCTTTTCCACTGTGAATACTGAAGCAAAGTATTCATTGAGTACCTCTGCTATTTCAACCAGTTCAATACAGACTTTCCCACCGTCACATTTGATAGGTCCTACTCCTTCACATCTTATCCTCTTGCTCCTCACATACTTGTAGAATGCCTTGGGGTTTTCCTTTATCCTGTCTGCCAAGGCCTTCTCATGTCCCCTCCTGGCTCTTCTAATTTCCCTCTTTAGTTCCTTCCTACTAGTCGTATACTCTTCTAGATTTTTAACATTACCTAGCTCCCTGAACCTTTTGTAGGCTTTTCTCTTCTTCCTGACTAAATCCGTTACAGCTTTCGTGAACCACGGTTCCTGTAACCTACCATAACTCCCCTGTCGCACCGGAACATTGCCGTGCAGAGCTCCAGACAAATTTTCCTTGAAAATTTGCCACATTTCTTCCATACATTTCCCTGAGAAAACCTCCTTCCAATTTATGCCTCTAATTTCCTGCCTAATAGCATCATAGTTGCCCTTACTCCAGATAAACACTTTCCTAGCTCGGCTGATCCTATCTCTCTCCAATGCTAGTGTAAAGGAGATAGAGTTATGATCACTATCCCCAAAATGCTCTCCCACTGATAGATCTGACAGGTTCATTCCCTAATATCAAATCAAGCGCAGCGTCTCCTCTTGTAGGCTTATCCACATACTGTGTCAGGAAGCTCTCCTGAACACACCTAACAAACTCCTCCCCATCTAAACACCTTACCCTAGGGATATTCCAATTGATGTTTGGGAAATTAAAATCTCCCATCATGACCACTCTGTTATTATCACATCTCTCCAGAATCTGCTTCCCAATCTGCTCCTCCACATCTCTGCCACTATTGGGCGGCCTATAGAAAACACCCAGTAAAGTTACCGACCCCTTCCTGTTCCTAACGTCCACCCACAGAGACTCCGTAGACAATCCTTCCGTGGCATCCATCTTTTCTACAGCTGTGACACTATCCCTGATCAACAGTGCCACTCCCCCACCTCTTTTGCCTCCTTCCCTGTCCCTCCTGAAACATCTGAAACCCGGCATTTGGTTTCTCATTTGAGGAATTCACTTGACAGGGTGGCGTGGTGGCACAGTGGTTAGCACTGCTGACACACAGCACCAGAGACCTGGTTTGATTCCTGGCTTGGGTCACTATCTGTGCGGAGTCAGCACATTCTCCTTGTGTCTGCATGGGTTTGCTCTGGTTTCCCCCCACAGTCCAAAAGACATGCTGTTGTTTTTTTATTCATTTGTGGGAAATGGGTATCGCTGGCTGGTCAGCATTTATTGCCCATCACTAGTTGCCCTTGAGAAGGTGATGGTGAGCCGCCACCTTGAATCACTGCAGTCCATGTGCTGTGTGTTGACCCACAATGCCGTTAGGGAGGGAATTCCAGGATTTTGACCCAGCAACTGTAAAGGAACGGTAATAAATTTCCAAGTCAGGATGGTGAATGGCTTGGAGGGGAACTTGCAGGTGGTGGTCTTCCATTTATCTGCTGTCCTTGTCCTTCTAGATGGAAGTGGTTGTGGGTTTGGAAGGTGCTGTATAAGAATCTTTGGTGAATTGCTGCAGTGCATCTTGTAGATAGTGCACACTGCTGCTACTGAGTGTCGGTGGTGGAGGGAGTGCATGTTTCTAGATGTGATGCCAATCAAGCGGGCTGCTTTGTCCTGGATGGAGTCAAGCTTCTTTTGAGTGTTGTTGGAACTGCACCCATCCAGGGAAGTGGGAAGCATTCCATCACACTCCTGACTTGTGCCTTGCAGATGGTGGACAGACTTTGGTGAGTTACTTGCCACAGTATTCTAGCCTTTGACTTGCTCTTGTAGCCACTGTGTTTATGTGGTGAATCCAGTTGAATTTCTGGTCAATGGTAACTTACCTCAAGGATGTTGACAGTGGGGGATTCAGTGATGGTTACACCATTGAATGCCTTGGGGCCGAGGTTAGAGTGTCTCTTATTGGTGATGGTCATTGCCTGGCATTTGTGTGGCATGAATGCCCAATCCTGGATATTGTTCAGATCTTGTTGCATTTGAACATGAACTGCCTCAGTATCTGAGGAGTCGCAAATGGTGCAGAACATTGTGCAATCATCAGTGAACATCCCCACTTCTGACTTTATGACAGAGGGAAGGTCATTGATGAAGCAGCTGATGATGGTTGAGTCTAGGACACTACCCTGAGGGACTCCTGCAGAGATGTCCTGGAGCTGAGATGACTGACCTTCCACAATCATCTTCCTATATACCAGGTATACCTCCAATCAGCCGAGAGATTGCCCTCGATACCCATTGATTTGTTTTGTGAGGGCTCCTTGATGCCACACTTGATGTCAAGAGCTGTCACTCAGCCCTCCCTCCTGCACCATGCCTTGAGCCATGCATTGATTTCCCCCTTATTTTCCTAATTCTACTCTGACCAGCACGTGACACCTCCCCTCTAGAATTCAGCTTTTTTGTCCATATTTGAACCAAAGCTGTAATGAGTTCAGGCGCTGAGCATCACTGAGCAGGTTATTGCTGAGTAGGTGCTGCTTGATGGCACTGTTGATGACCCCTTCCATCACTTTACTGATAATCAAGAGTAGACTGATTGGGCGGTAATTGGCCGGGTTGGATTTGTACTGCTTTTTGTGTACAGAATATACCATTGTCGGGTAGATGCCAGTGTTATAACCTACTGGAAGAGCTTGGCCAGGAGAGTGGCAAGTTCTGGAGCAGTATCCAGGGCTTCCAACCATTTCTTGAAATTAGATGCATTGGCCATGCTAAATTCTCCCTCGGTGTACCCGAACATGTGCCGGAGTGTGGCGACTAGGGGATTTTCACAGTAACTAAATTGCAGTGTTGATATCAGCCTACTTGTGACACTAATAAATAAACTTAAACTTAATAAGCATAAGTTTAAACTTACTATATCATGCACTCTGTTTATTTGTTTCATCACATTCTCTATCTCTGCTATCCAAGGAGCCTTAGCTATGGTCCCTCTACCCTTTACTCTTTTAACCTGTACATGAAAGCATCTCCTGTACAAAAATTATCCATTGTTCCACCATAGTTTTTCTTGTCAGTCTGTTGTTCCATTTTACCCTGGCTAGATCCCTTTCCATCTCAATGAAATTAGCCCTCTTCCAATTTAGACATTCTCTTCTGCACTGCTAGACTAAACCTTACGATATGATTATCACTTTTTCCCAGGTGTTCATCCACTGACATTTGCTCCACTTGGCTGACCTCCTTCACCAGTACCAGCAACATCTTTCGATGACCCCGAATCACTGCCACTCTGACCGCCACCACCACCATCGTCCCCCCCACCCACTCTACCTCACTCCACCGCGGAGCTGATGACTCCAAAAAACCTGGAGCCAGAGACACACGCAGCTGTGGTGTCCAGCGGGGAGCCATCTAAAGGGCCTCCAATGATGTCTCCTGGCCCATTATGCTGCTACAGCAGTTCAATGGGCTGGGAGAATCGCCCCCTGCATTTCTACTCATTGCTGTTGCCGCATTTGTAGTGCCTGAGAACATACTGGTCAAGATTGTTCTCCTGGACTCATTTCATAAATTCCTCTGCATTCTTACACTTTTTTCTAACACGACCCGAATCAGTATTTGGGCAAAAGTCCCCCAGTATCACCACTCTCTAGTTCTTGTACATCTCTGTGAATTCCCTGCAGATTTGGTCCTCCAGCCCGCTCTCTCTTTTTCATTATTTGGAAGTTAAAAGTGTGATCGTATTCCTTTTGTTTCCCAACTCTAACCAAATAGATCTGTCTTTGCCCCTCAAGGATATCCTCCCATTCCAATATTACACTGTACCCCGCTTTCTTCCTTCTCGATCTTTTCTGAACACTATATCCTTGAATATTAAGCACCCAGTCCTCAACATTTTAAGCTATATTTCCTATTCTAGTACATTTCCACATGGCTATTTGCATTTGTACCATGCTTATTCACCATAATTTGTGCAATTATAAACCTGTCTTTGTATTATTCATATCCCTCTCCTACCTAACATGATACTATTACCTGCTCTAATACTGTCCAACACTTCCTATTGCAGAAGATACGGAGGCATGGGATTGAGGGTGATTTAGCGGTTTGGATCAGGAATTGGCTAGCTGTAAGAAGACAGAGGGTGGTGGCTGATGGGAAATGTTCATCCTGGAGTTCAGTTACTAGTGGTGTACCGCAAGGGTCTGTTTTGGGGCCACTGCTGTTTGTCATTTTTATAAATGACCTGGATGAGGGCGTAGAAGGATGGGTTAGTAAATTTGCGGATGACACTAAAGTTGGTGGAGTTGTGGACAGTGCGGAAGGTTGTTGCAGGTTACAGAGGGACATAGATAAGCTGCAGTGCTGGGCTGAGGGGTGGCAAATGGAGTTCAATGCGGAAAAGTGTGAGGTGATTCACTTTGGAAGGAGTAACAGGATTACAGAGTATTGGGCTAATGGTAAGATACTTGGTAGTGTGGATGAACAGAGAGATCTCGGTGTCCATGTGCATAGATCCCTGAAAGTTGGCACCCAGGTTGATAGGGTTGTTAAGAAGGCATACAGTGTGTTAGCTTTTATTGGTAGAGGGATTGAGTTTCGGAGCCAGGAGGCCATGTTGCAACTGTACAAAACTCTGGTGCGGCCGCACTTGGAGTATTGCGTACAGTTCTGGTCACCGCATTATAGGAAGGATGTGGATGCATTGGAAAGGGTGCAGAGGAGATTTACTAGGATGTTGCCTGGTATGGTGGGAAGGTCTTATGAGGAAAGGCTGAGGGACTTGAGGCTGTTTTCGTTAGAGAGAAGAAGGTTAAGAGGTGACTTAATAGAGGCATACAAGATGATCAGAGGATTAGATAGGGTGGATAGTGAGAGCCTTTTTCCTTGGATGGTGATAGATAGCACGAGGGGACATAGCTTTAAATTGAGGGGTGACAGATATAGGACAGATGTCAGAGGTAGGTTCTTTACTCAGAGAGTGGTAAGGGTGTGGAATGCCCTGCCTGCAGCAGTAGTGGACTCGCCAACATTAAGGGCATTTAAATGGTCATTGGATAAACATATGGATGATATTGGAATAGTGTAGGTTAGATGGGCTTTGGATTGGTTTCACTGGTCGGCGCAACATCAGGGCCGGAGGGCCTGTACTGCGCTGTAATGTTCTATGTTCCGTCCTGTTGAGATGCAACCTGTTCCTTTTGAATAGGTGCCTCTTGATCCAGAACTGGTCCCGATCTCCAAGAATCTGTAGCCCTCCCTCCTGCATCATGCCTTGAGCCATGCATTGATCCCCTTTATTTTCCTAATTCTACTCTAACCAGCATGTGACACAGGGAGCAATCCAGACATTACTATCCTCAAGGTCTTATTTTTTAACTACCTCCCTGTCTCCTGAACATTTGACTGCAGGGCCTCAAAACGTGACGTGACCTCTCTACATCGTTGGTACCAATATGTACCACAATTTCATGTTTAATCCCTTGCCCTACAGAGTATTGTGCTCCTTCTCCTTCTCCATGACATGCTTTGCCCTGACAGCAGGTAGGCAACAAACTGTGCAGGACTTATGACCCAAAAGGATTCTAAATGCCGAATTTGCATGAAAACTGGAGCAACTCCCATCTATGTTTTTTTTTCGCGTGATTTTCAAAATGAATCTCTTACACTTCGAGCACTGCAGAGTGTCCTAATGAGATTCCCTCTGAAAATCAGGAGGCGGGGCCTATTCCCACTGGACAGGCCAGCAGCATAGCGCTGAGCGGGCCACCGTGCACGTGCCGATCTGTCAGCCCCAAGATTGGCCCATGCACAGTGATCTCTGCACTGCCGGCCTCCCAATCACTGGCCAGCTCGATAGTCAGTCAGCCCCGTGACCCCGAATCACTGCCACTCTGACCGCCACCACCACCGTCGCCCCCCCCCCCCTCCCCCCCACTCCATCTCACTCCACCGCGGAGCTGATGACTCCAAAAAACCTGGAGCCAGAGACACACGCAGCTGTGGTGTCCAGCGGGGAGCCATCTAAAGGGCCTCCAATCATGTCTCCTGGCCCATTATGCTGCTACAGCAGTGCAGTGGGCTGGGAGAATCGCCCCCTGCATTTCTACTCATTGCTGTTGCCGCATTTGTAGTGCCTTGCTCATTAAACCTGTGTTCTGAACAGTAGGTCTTCAATGTGTTGTCATTCCCAGGAATCTCCAATGTTGAGTGAAGCATACATAATGCCTCCTGTACTTCCTGCCTTTTCTTACTCCAATGGCTGCCAACAATCTGTTACCCTGAACTCTTACTCGAGTGGCCACCTACTGAAATGTACGAGCTAGGATTCCCATCATCCTTTACTTTCTGCAGTGACTCCAGCTGCCTCTCAAGCTTGGAAATCCAGAACTCAGGCTGCAGAGACTTCCTACACACATGGTCCCCCAAGGCACATGAGGCTTCCTAATGTTCCCACATGGTACAGGAATTGCAAGCAAAGCATCTCTGATGTCCATCCACGTTTGTAATTTCACACATGCACACTTCTTTCCCTTTGGAGAATGGTGGGAAAGTGTTAGAAGGATGTTAGGCTGATTATCAGATTATGGAACCGTGTCATGGAAGCTGCTTCTCTGGTCAACAGATCGTGGAGTGGGACTCAAACCCAGTGCTTCCGACTCAGAAGTAGCGATGCTACCTAATGAGCCACAAGACCTCCCATCCGCAATCTACAAAAACCTTTATTCCCTCTTTTACAATCTAGTTAGTATCTTGCATAAACTATTAATTTTAATTAATGCCTCTAGGCCTGCTCTGTGCTGATACTCTTATTAATTCACTTACTGTTATACTTAGCCCAATTGATGTTTTTAATTTCCCAGCACCTAATTTAAACAAATGCCCTAGATTAGAGAGAAAAAAAGAGAAATACAGACCAACCAATTACTGGTTTTCCTGTGGCATCACACTTTGAATTGTTTTTGAATGCAATGAATTTGCTCTGAGCGCATCCTACCTCTGCAATCCTCCTCCCGATCTTGCTGTGCTCTCTCTTGGGGGATTTTCCCAAAAAATCTCTAAGTGTTGTAACAGTGAAAAAACAGGAGTTTGAGCGCTGGTCTTTTGGGCGCACGCCATATCGCAATCATTCAACACTCAGTGCACTGAAAGAACCTCCATGTGAATCATGCCATCAAGGAGGTTCCAGCTATGTCATTCACCCAAAGTAGCTGCAGCTGCGTGCCGTTAAGCAGCGGGAGCTCCATTTAAACACTCCCACTGTACTCACAGTCAGTCACGCCAGGAAGATGGCACCTCATAGAGCTGCTCCATGGTTTACAGAGGAGGTAGCTGGATGGCTGTTGGACGCTGTGGAGGAGGGGTGGGCCACCTTCTTCCTAAAGACAGTTGGTGGCCCAGGGGTTGGGCTGGTGATGCGGCCTGGGAAGCAGTGGCAGTGGCTATCAGTGCCAACACACTGGCATGAAGGACCGGGGGCCAGTGCAGAAAGAAAATGAATGTCATTGTTTGGGCAGCAAGGGTGTGTCCATCTCGTCCTGCCATCAGTCCCGTACTGAATGACCACATCGATCCATCCCTGACACCCCGCAACCTTCCAAGACCCAAGCCCCCAGCACCTTCCTCCAACTCCTTTGACACCCCCAATCACAACCCTTCCCGACTGAGGCATGACCCCAACATACGCTGCCTGATTGCTCCCACTCCTGACTCCCCCCAACACCCCACGGCTTTCCAGCCATCAGGCTTTCAATCCCCCCTTCTGTCCCCACAAGAGAAGATGGCCGGTAATCACAGGGAGCAGGCGATGTCCGGAGGTGGGGTCCCCAAGTTGCGTGTCCTCACTGCATTTGAGGAGCGTACCATGGAGCTGTTGGGGAGCCTGAGGACAGAGTTGTGTCCAATAGACAGGTCAGGATGCATCACAGAAGTGAGAAACCACAAAACCTTCATTAATATGACCTACCTCAAGTAAGTTGTAATCTGCCCAGTTACTTGCTCTTCCCTTGCACTGAACCATAGGTCTTGTTTTACAGGAGACAACTCGGGCCCTCAGGAATCAGCGCACACAGCCCCCCCCCCATGGCACTTGCTGAGACCCCCATCAAAACCTCAGAGGAAAGCATCCAACAGTCAACACAGGCACCATGTGCATCATCCATCAGCACAGAGACGGTCATACAGGTGGGACATGTTAGTGGCGAAGCTTCTGGGGCACTTTATGGTGAGAACCATACAGCTGTTGATGCACATCAGGTGGAGGTGGGAACGTCCGAGGGCTCGGGCAGGCGGAGGTCTTTGAACCAAGGAATCATCTGGCCCCAAGCCAGGTGCTGTGCCGCTGTGATCAGTTCTCCAGCAGTTGCTGGAGATGCAGAAGCAGAGCCGGGGATTGCAGGAGGGGCCATCAGCAGCATTGCTGTTTGGAGGAGTCCCACAGCCTTCCGATGTAGGAAATGGTGCCAGCATTGCGTGGCACCCAGGCCAAGAGTGCAAGGGTGGCGACTGCAGCGGAAAGCCTGGAGCAAGGAATGGTAGCCATGGGTGGCAGAGTCCAAGGCATGGCCGAGTTGCTGAGAACCATGGCTGACAGCCTCGGAAGCAAGCTTGAGACTTGGCTGTGGACCTCGAAAGCATGGCCCAGTCACAAAGGGCTATTGCTGAGGGATTCCAGAGCTTGGTCCACATTCAGAGGGCCATCCCTGAGGGCTCGCACATCATGGCGCAGATGCAGTTGGACCTCCAGGACTGACAGAGCCAGATGACACCGAGATCTTTGGAGCTCACTCCAGCTGCCCCACCATCCCATGGAGTGTCTCAGGGGCCAGTGGGCACCCTGAGGGAGGAGGAAGCGCTGGAGCCCATGCTGGGGCCTTCCACCCAGGAGACCACATCTATCTCCAGCCCTTCTGAAACCATCCCCTTCCTGACACCGGTGCATCTCACAGGCAGCGGGATGAACAGGGTGGCAAGGCTACATCCGTGGCACCTGAAAGTCGGTCGGAACCCTCCAGGTCCCAGCCCTCCAGGGGACGCCGGCCAAGGGCATCACAGACCACAGGGCGCGTAACACAGTTGACCGCTTCTTCCTCTGATGTGCATCCTGGGGGGCACCTAGACATAGTGGCAGGACACACAGAGAATCATAGAATCCCTACATGCAGAAAGAGGCCATTCGGCCGATGGAGCCTGCAGCAACAACAATTCCACCTAGGTCCCATCCCCATAACCCCATGTATTTGCCCTGCTAATCCTTCTGATACTAAGACGCAATTTGGCATAGCCAAGCAACCAAACCTGCGCACCTTTGGATTGTGTGAGGAAACCGGAGCACCTGGAGGAAACTCACTCAGACACTGGGAGAACTTGCAAACTCCACACAGACAGTGATCCAAGGCTGGAATTGAACCCGGGTCCCTGAGGCAGCAGTGCTAACCACTTGCCACCTCAGCGAGTAGCCCATGTCTCCCACGAGCCATTTTGGCAGACTGGGCTGGTCCTCCAAGACCCTGGGGATGTCTGAGCTGCACAAGATGTCACTATCATGCACGCTCCCCTGATGTTGTGTGTATACCTGCATGATGTTCATCAGGTGGTTGCACACAAATTGAATGTTAACGGAGTGGAACCCCTTTCTGTTAATGAAAGGCAGCCCTTGATTCTCTGGGCCCGATGGATGGCATGGGAGCCATCTACAGTCCCTGCACATGTGGCATCCCGGCATTGATGGTGAAACCTACAGCCCGGGCTTCCTGTTGGGCCTAGTCCATGTCTAAGTAGATGTGTTGCCTTCCCGGGCGTACATGACATCTGTCACCTCGTGGATGCACTTGTACATGGAGGACTGCGCGATACCATACTGATCTCTGCTGGCAGCCTGGAAGGACCTGGTGCAGTAGAAATTGAGGGCTGCCGTGATCTTCACTGCCACCGGGAGCAGGACCTGGCACAGGATGCTGGTAAATAATGGTGGAGGGTGGGAGAGAGAGAGATGCCGGCATTGATCGCGGGACGGGTGGGGGATTACAGGGGAGATGCCAGAGTTGATCGGGAGGGCGTGGCCCCTGAGACTTCCATAGTGGGGACGGGGAGGTTGTTTCTTGGTCAGATCATCAGTATCTCCCTCTCCCCTCTCCACAACATCACCCCCACCCCCCCCCCCCCCCCCCACCCCAACAGTAATCGCTGGCATCTCCCTGTCTCCCTCTCCCCTCACCACTACACATACAAGACCCCCACCCTACCATGAGGCTCACCCTAGGGTCCACCCTGGCACTGCCCCCGGTGCAGGTTGGCATTATTTGTACATGAGGATTTTTTTCCCCTGCTTGTCCTAGCCAATATTTATTGTTGATTATGCGGTCATTATTTAATTGCTGTTTATGGGACATTTTGTAAATTGACTATCATTCTTCCCTACATTACAACAGTATATTGCTCGAAATTTCACAGCAGCCATGACTTTCACATAAAAAAAGGTAACAACTTCTCTGTGATATCCAGGAACAAATACAAACAGAAAATGCTGGATACACTCAATGGGTCAGGCAGGAGCTGTGGAGTGAAAAACTGAGAGGAGAGCCAATGGATGTGATTTACATGGATTTCCAAAAAGCCTTTGACAAGGTGCCTTACAGGAGGCTGTTAAATAAGCTAAGAGCCAATGGTGTTAGAGGCAAGGTACCAGCATGAATAGCAGATTGGCTGATAGCCAGAAGGCAGAGAGTGAGGATAAGGGGGTCCTTTTCAGGATGGCAATTGGTGACGAGTGGTGTTCCATAGGGGTCAGTGTTGGGACCATAACTTTTCACTATATACATTAATGGTCTGGAAGATGGAACTGAGGGCATGGTTGCTAAATTTGTGGATGATAAAAAGATATGTAGAGAGACAGGTAGTGTTGAGGAAGTGCAGAGGCTGCAGAATGACTTAGACAGGCTAGGAAAGTGGGCAAAGAAGTGGTAGATGGAATACAATGTGGGAAAGTGTAAGGTTATGCACTTTGGTAGGAAGAATAGCGGTGTGGACTATTTTCTAAATGGGGAAAGGCTTTGGAAATCTGAAGCACAAAGGCACTTGAGAGTCCTGGTTCAGGACTCTCTTGAGATTAACATGCAGGTTCAGTTGGCAGTTAGGAAGGCAAATTCAATGTTAGCATTCATTTCTAGAGGCCTAGAGTACAAGAGCAGGGATGTAATACTGAGGCTATATAAGGCTCTGGTCAGACCCCATTTGGAATATTGTGAGCCGTTTTGGGCCCCATACCTAAGGAAGGATGTGCCGGCCTTGGAGGGGGTCCAGAGGAAGTTCACAAGAATGATCCCAGGAATGAAGGGTTTGTCATATGAGGAGCGGTTGAAGAGACTGGGTCTACACAAGATGGAGTTTAGAAGGATGAGGGGGATCTAATTGAAACTTGCAGAATACTAAGAGGCCTAGATAGAGTGGACGTGGAGAGGATGTTTCCACTAGTGGGAGAAACTAGAACTCGAAGGCACAATCTCAGAGTGAAGGGATGCTCCTTTAAAATTGAGATGAGGAGGAATTTCTTCAGCCAGAGGGTGGTGAATCTGTGGAACTCATTGCCACAGAGGGCTGTGGAGGTCAGGTCATTGAGTGTCTTTAAAACAGAGGTTCTTGATCATTAAGGAAATCAAGGGTTATGGGGAGAAGGCAGGAAAATGGGGATGAGAATCTTATCAGCCGTGATTGAATGGCGGAGCAGACTCAATGGGCCGAATGGCCTAATTCTGCTCCTATGTCTTATGGTCTTATGATATTTTTGGTGATGACCTTTCATTAGGAGCTCATGTCCCTTTGCACAGATGCTATCTGATCTGATGAGTGTTTTCACCATTTTCTGTTTTTATTTCAGATTTCCAAAATCCACAGTGTGTTCCTTTCGTTTCAGCTGCATAGCAGCTCTGTTTTTCAGCAAAAGTCAGGAAAGTTGTGTTCCATGGCAAGCTGGAAGATCTGCCTGGAACAAGCAGGGGAGTGTCTAGAGTGTGTGAAATATATATTCATGCCTATTTTTCTTGAACCTCTAGAACAGTTCTCCCTCCAAATGCAAAAGTACCATTGGAATCTCCAAAAAAAGTTCTTATCCTGCACACCTCAGTGTTTAGAAGCAAGACAATAATAGGAAATTGAGTTGGGTAGTCTTGCAAAGCCTAAAGATTAGAAAGCAGAGAAAGCAATATTATAAGCAAAAATAAATGTAACTTCTGATTGAACAATAATTGAAATATACTCACATTTACATGCCATGCAATAAACACATCCCCATATATTAATGATTGCTTTATCATCAATAATGGTGTTCAATGTAAAAGCCAGTGTGGGGCCAGATTCAATATTCTTTTGAAGTTTTAGTCATATATTCCCTACAGTGCAGGAGGAGGCCGTCCGACCCATTGAGTCTACACTGACCCTGCGAAACAGCATCTCACCCAAGCCCAACCCCACCCTATCCCCGTAACCTCACGTATTTACCATGACTAATCCCCCTAACCTATACATCTTGGAACACCAAGGGGCAATTTAGCATGGCCAATCCATATAACCTGCACATCTTTGGACTGTGGAAGGAAACTGGGGGAAACCCATGCAGACACGAGGAAAGCATACAAGCACCTCACAGTCATCCAAGGATGGAATTAAACCCAGGGCCCTGGCACTGTAGTGGCAGCAGTGATAACTACTGTGCCACCGTGCCACATAATTACTAAAAAGCCTATGGGCGGCAGAATCTTACCAAAAAATGGCAAGTGTCAGGGTCTGACTGAAAATCAGTGTGTTTCTCTCCAGAGAGACAGGCAGGTTTTCTCCCCAGATCTTATGACACTTTGTGACAAAAAAACACGGAGTGGGGTGTGTTTCACACCATCATGATGAAGGGCAGGACCTAAGCACAACGGTAAAGTGCAGCTGCACTGAGATTGGGGCACCCCAATCAGTGGGTGAAATAACCTTCCCCCACCCCACCACGGAGGTCTCAGGGGTTCCTCCACCAGCCAGCATTCTCCCCCCACCAGCCCCCAACCCCCGCCCATCAGACCAGCATTCCCCCTCCCCGCTCCATCTGTCATTCATCCCCTTTGATCAGAGCCATCATTCATTCCCCCCATTCGGCTCCCAGTAGGGTCCCGCCCTGGACTTGTCCCCCTGCAGGCACTGCAGGTTGGCACTGCAGGTTAATATGGCATGTTAACATGGCAGTGCCAGCCTGTATCAGGGAGCAGTGCCAAGCCACTGCCTGGTTATGTCTCTCTCCCCCAGGGGCTATACTCACCTATACACCACCAGCAAGGGGGCGGCAAAAATCGGATAGAGTCATAGAGGTTTACAGCATGGAAACAGGCCCTTCGGCCCAACTTGTACATGCCGCCCTTTTTTTTTTAAAACCCGGAAGCTAATCCCAATCGCCCGCATTTGGCCCATATCCCTCTATACCCGTCTTACCCATGTAACTATCTAGACGCTTTTTAAAAGACAAAATTGTACCTACCTCTACTACTACCTCTGGCGACTCGTTCCAGATACTCACCACCCTTTGTATGAAAAAATTGCCCCTCTGAACACTTTTATATCTCTCCCCTGTCACTTTAAACCTATGCCCTCTAGTTTTAGACTCCCCTACCTTTGGGAAAAGATATTGACTATCTAGCTGATCTGTGCCCCTCATTATTTTATAGACCTATAAGATTACCCCTCAGCATCCTACACTCCAGAGAAAAAAGTCCCAGTCTATCCAGCCTCTCTTTATAACTCAATCCATCAAGTCCCGGTAGCATCCCAGTAAATCTTTTCTGCACTCTTTCTAGTTTAATAATATCCTTTCTATAATAGGGTGACCAGAATTGCACACAGTATTCCAAGTGTGGCCTTACCAATGTCTTGTACAACTTCAACAAGACATTTCAACTCCTTTATTCAATGTTCTGATCGATGAAACCAAGCATGCCGAATGCCTTCTTCACCACTCTATCCACCTGTGACTCCACTTTCAAGGAGCTATAAACATATACCCTTAGATCTCTTTGTTCTGTAACTCTCCTCAACGCCCTACCATTAACTGAGTAAGTCCTGCCCTGGTTCAATCTACCAAAATGCATCACCTTGCATTTGTCTAAATTAAACTCCATCTGCCATTCGTCAGCCCACTGGCCCAATTGATCAAGATCCCGTTGCAATTGGAGATAACTTTCTTCACTGTCCACTATGCCACCAATCTTGGTGTCATCTGCAAATTTACTAACCATGCCTCCTATATTCTCATCCAAATCATTAATATAAATGACAAATAACAATGGACCCAGCACTGATCCCTGAGGCACACCGCTGGTTACAGGCCTCCAGTTTGAAAAACAACTCTCAGGATATCCTGATCTTGCCAGTGAGGTTCACAACTTTGGCTTCTGCCAGATCTTGTGCCTGTGCCACCATCTCCACGGACGGAGAGCGCAGGCTTAAGATCCCATCTGATATTTTTTGTCACCCGAAATGTGAACTGGGGCGCTTGCACCTTGTGTCCCCTTTGATGACCCAAGTCTGTCCCTAGTGTTACCCAGTACAACAATGGGACCCTGTAAAGTTCAGCTGCCGTTGAGCAGCATCAGTTCTTTGATTGAATATCTTGGTAAGATAGCAATTTGATGTTCTTTCAAACGTCTGATATATATTTTGTGAAAAATACAGATTAAAAACTGAAAACAACACCCACCTCATTATTGAAGACAGTTCTTTGACTTATGTCTGTGATTCTTGTCTCTTCAATTATTCCAGCTGTTGCTTGTGAAGGAGAAGTTCCTTCCATTTCAAAGACTGCCTGTGCTGCTAACGTCCCCTGTGAGAGCTTTTGACAAGATATCTAATAGTGAGTTTAGTAGTCAATAGCAATCCTGCTACAGACACAGGTTTAGAATAATGACGAAGCATAATGGATATCATTTATTCTAGAAGTGACGAAGGCTCCATAACCTGAAGGTGACAAAGTCACGTGATTTTTATACTTCTTCACAAATGGAATTAAATAACAATTCTTTATTCTTGGTGGTACAATCTGTTTGTATTTCATTTGAAAGCTTAGGCTTAAACTCGTTGCAAATAACATCATGTTTCAAATTTGAATAGGAAGAATGTTTAGACTCAAATGTCATAAGATGTTTTTAATGAGCTGAGCTGAGTACAGATTGTCAAGATGAGATCTATTTTAGGATTGTGCAAGAGTTACAGTAAAGCTTTTGGAGAAAACAAATGATCTCACACTTCACTTTTCCCTGATTCCCATTGACTTCCATTTTTTTACTGAGGCTTCTTGATGTCACACCAGGAATTCTGTCTTTATACAAAGGCAATCACTCTCATCTTAGCTCTGGAAATCAGCGATATTTGTCCACGTTTGAACCAAGTTGCAAAGGAGATCTGAGGCCAAGTGGTCCTGGCAGAACCCAAACTGAGCACGGGTGAGCAGATTATTTCTGTGTTTTAATATATTTGAATATCATTAACCCCAACCCTCCGCCAGATATTGACATCTTGCCACATCAGCGAGGTTTACAACAGGTTCACCCAGACATGAACCTATCATGGGGATCCTCCGGGGTGCAATGGGTAGTATAGCCCCCAGGGAAGAGACTCATGCCTGGGCACTGCCTGCTGGCATAGGTTGGCACTGCCAGGTTGGTGTAGTGCCAGCTAGTTGTGCCAACATGTGCCAGGGGCAGACTCTAGTGGGAGCCTGATGAGGTTGGGAGAGTTGGGGGGGGGGGGGGCATGTGCGTGTGTGGTGGGGGGTTAGAGAGGGAGATGCAGGCGATGGCTGTTGGTGGGGTGGGAATTGTGGGGGTGCACGACACCAGCATTGATTTCAATGGCGGGTGATGCTGGCATTGATCCGGGGGGAGAGGCTTGCAGCCATTGATTGCAGGGTGGTGGGGGAGGTTACTTCTCGGTCTGATTGAGGCGCCCTTTCGGTGCAGTGCTCTTTACCATCATGTTTAGGCTTCGCCACACAAAATGACGGCATGAAACATGCCCCTTTTTTTGACAAAGTGCCATACGATCTGGCGAGGAAACCTGGTAAGAAGTTTAACAACACCAGGTTAAAGTCCAACAGGTTTATTTGGTAGCAAAAGCCACACAAGCTTTCAGAGCTCTTTCACTCACCTGAAGAAGGGGCTTAGAGCTCCGAAAGCTTGTGTGGCTTTTGC
Organism: Mustelus asterias; assembly: GCF_964213995.1. Taxonomy (NCBI): domain Eukaryota; kingdom Metazoa; phylum Chordata; class Chondrichthyes; order Carcharhiniformes; family Triakidae; genus Mustelus; species Mustelus asterias. The sequence continues at coordinate 52,727,242 of NC_135801.1, read as the reverse complement.
TACCAAATAAACCTGTTGGACTTTAACCTGGTGTTGTTAAACTTCTTACTGTGTTTACCCCAGTCCAACGCCGGCATCTCCACATCGAGAAAAGCTGTCCAGGTGAACCTGTTGTAAACACACCAGTTTTCAGTCAGACCCTGACACATTGTCAATTTTTGGGCAAGATTTCGCTCATTGAAACATTCCTTCATTGTCGTTGGATCAAAATCCTGGAATTCCCTACCTAACAGTACAGTGGGAGGGAATACTGCTACCAAATGGGCAGAAGGGGTTCAAGAAAGTAGCTCATAAACAATGCACCCTCTTTTTTTCTGAGCTGGGAGTGTGACCAGTTATATAGGCAGGATTGCTTTGGCTGGAGGGATCATTAAACCAGCATAAAAGTTCACAGGTACTCAAGTATAAAGTGATTAAAGGTACAACTCGGTAATAATTAAAATTCCACAATCTTCTACAGTGGTTCCCTTCATCTGCCCACATTTTTTTGTCATCTGGCAGAAATTATGTAGAAAATCCAGATCGAGTTTTAAGCCAGATACATTCGCTTACCATCCTACTGTGCAAGAACTCTGAAAAACTACCCATTTTTGTCCCATTTCACTATCATGTTTGAATAGTCTCTGTTGTACAGCACAGATTAGTCTCACAAGGAGAAGCAAGTCTTCTTCAGTTGAACCCTTCCTTTCAGGAGTGGCTGTTTCTGTCCCAGAAAAGATCCCAATGTCCCAGAAATCTGAATACAGCATCTTGAGCTGTATTTGTTGAAGCTCAGAGCTGGGATATGCTGAATTGTACAGGGTTAAGAAATGAGCCTTCATACTCCTGATTGTTGTCTACTGGAAATACCGTTCTGTGCATATCTGATCAGAACCAAATTAGATAAAAGCAAATTACTGCCGATGCCGGAATCTGGGCTCAATTGAAGGCAGGACCGGATCTGGGGTATGAAGGCAGATTGGAGACTTTCACTTCCGAAGGGAACACCACAGACACGGATTCTTCCTGAGGTCTCGCTTCAGTTGGGGTGCTCGACTCTACTGCTTCCATTTCGGAATCCATGTTTTCTATCATTGGGAAGGGCAGGGGTAGGGTTGTCTTCTGGCCAAGGCTTGACGCTGGCAGTGGTCATCTCCACGGCTGGTAATGAGGCTTGCACTGGCACGGATTCCTACTCCTAAGATGGTCCAGGTGCTTCCTGACAATTTTGCCCTAATAAGAATTGGGCCCTGATTTTTTTGTTATGATTCCAGCGACCCAACTGAGACTGTATCCAAAATTCCTCACACGGATCGGTGATTAGTTTTTAATACTCTTTCTGTCCTTACAGAATCATAGTTCTTTCTTCTGGTTCTTTTGTTGGGACTCCACCCTTCCCATTAAATTTGGGAACAGTAACCATAACCTTGTCTGAGACCTCCGTCCTATTAACAATTCCACTGGGGCAATTCCTGTCATTGTGTCAGGGGTACTGCTATAATTGAATAAAAATTGTGCCAGGTTGGTCTCTATAGATGATGCAGGTTGCTTTTTCATGCCAAGCTTAGAGATCTGCACCACCTGTTCAGCCAACCCATTAGATAACAGGTGATAGGGTGCTGCCCAATGTGTTTGATTTCATTGGAAAACATGGAGGTCTGAAACTCGGTGCTTGCAAAGGCAGTGCCATTGTCAGAGACCAGACTTCAGATATACAGATACTTCATGGTAGTTGTAGTTTCTCAATGGTAGCATGGGAAGTGATGGAGCTCATGTGATATATCTCCAACTATTTGTAGTGCGCGTAAACCATAATTAAAAACATGGAGCCCAAAAACGCCTTGGTAAAGTCTACATGCACTCGCACCCAGGGCCTACCAGGCCAATCCCATGGATATAGGAAGGCTGAGGGGGAGAGCTTTTGATTCTCTTGGCACAAAACTCACACTGTCTGACCAAGTCGATCATGTTTGCATCAAGACCAGGCCACCATACGTAGCTCTTTGTTAGCAAGTTCATCTTTGAAATCCCAGAGTGGCCATTGTGTAATTCCATAAGTATCAGACATCATCCTGAGCAAGGGACAGCTACGCAGGAACCCCAGAGGATGCTGCTATCCTCAACACTGAGCTCATCTTTCTTTGTCAAGTAATGTTTCATTTCATCTCAGGGTTGCCCTCTGAATCCCCATGTAATATTATATGCTTTAGTTTAGGCATCCAGGCCTTGATTTGCCTTGCAGACACCGGTATGATGTACAAAAAGTTGAGCATCATCACAACCTTTCCCACAGCTAGTTTTGAAGCCGGGCCTTTGGGCAATGCAGATGACTCAGCGCATTGGCATTAGCTATCTGGATCCCGGGCCGGTGCTCTAAGAGGTATTTATAAGCCAGCAGTAACAAGGCCTAATGCTGTATCCAGGCAGAGGCACTGGAGGGTATTGCCTCTTCCAGGTTTGGAAGGTATTCGCGTTCTGAAATTCCTGTGACCAAGACATCATCCAGGTAACCCTTGGACAATGTTCTCCATGACCATTTGAAAAATTGTGTATACAAACGAGACCCCAAAGCACAGGCGAGTGTACTCGTATAGGCATTTGTGTATATTAATTGTTACGTACTTTCGGGAAGGCTTGTCCAATTCAAGTTGAAGATATGGATGGCTCATGTCCAACTTAGAAAATGCTTGACCACCAGTTAACCTGGCATACAGGTCTTTAAGCTAATGGTATTTGCTCCCGAATAAACCTGTTGGACTTTAACCTGGTGTTGTTAAAACTCTTACTGTGTTTACCCCAGTCCAACGCCGGCATCTCCACATCATACAGGTCTTCAATCCAGGGCATAGACAATCCGTCAAATTTAGAAACTCTATTAACTTTAAGCTTATCGTCTCCACCAAGTCAGACTGACTTATCCAGCTTGAGAACAGGAACAGTATGTACAGCCCATTCTGCAAGTTGTACGGGTCTTATGATGCCCAGCTTTTCCAGGTGTTCCAGTTCTGACTCTACTTTTTCCAACAGGGAGTATGGAAATGGTCTCGCTCTAACATATTTAGGCATAGCATCAGGGTCAACGTAGATCTTAACTTTGGCTCCCTTTATTTTTCCAAGCCCTTTCTGGAAAACTTTGAGTACTTATTGATGACTTTGTACAGTTCCCCCATGCCCAGTCAGTTCAGTCTGATGTGCTGGAGCCAATCTCTCCCCATGAAGCTAGGTCCTTGTTCCCAAACAATGATGAGTAGAAAGTGAGCCAACGGCTGCCTGTAAGACACATGGGTTGCCAAGGTGCCCTTTATCTGCAATGGTTCTCCTGTGTAGGTGGCCAGCTTGGCCTTTGTATTTTCTAAGCTCAGGAGCTGAATATAAGCCCGGAGGTGATCATAAGTCTGCTCCCTGATACCAGAGACTGCAGACCTCATATTCACTTCAATTTTTAATGAATGGCTATTTACTAACACCTCCACCATAATGGGGGCAACCTTTGTTGTCGAGACGCGATTTAATTGCATTGACCCTGTTCCTGCTAATGCGCATACGTGCAGGGTACAGTCTGGTACTGGTCTTGGCCACTTTTGAAACAGCACGCATTTTGACTGTCCATATATTTTTGCCTCAGTTGTGGTCTTCAGGTCACATTCAGGTATCAGTCCATTCTTTCACCAAAATCTCCTGCATGCACTTGATTATAAACTATGGATGCACCCCTCCCCGATGAGCTCAACACATTCTATGCCCTTTTTGAGCAAGAGGTCAGTGAGCACACGCCATCCATCCCTGAAGCCTCGGATGAACCTGTATCCGAGGTCACCATTGCCAACTTCAAAGCAGCCTTCTCAAAAGTCAACCCACGGAAAGCAACTGGCCCAGATGGGGTACCCGGACGAGCACTCAGGTCCTGCATGGGCCAGCTGGCGGGGGTATTCGCAGATCCGCAAGGCTGTGTCCTCAGCCCCTTACTATACTCCTTATACACCTTTGACTGTGTGGCCAAATTCCCTCCAACTTGATTTTCAAGTTTGCTGATGACATCACCGTAGTGGGTCGGTTCTCAAGCAATGATGAAACAGAGTTAGGAAAGAGATAGAGAATCTGGTGAACTGGCGCGACGACAATAATCTCTCCTTCATTGTCAACAAAACAAAGGAGATAGTCATCGACTCCTGGAAGCACAGTGGAGGGCATGCCCCTGTCTATATCAATGGGGACAAAGTAAAAATGGTCGAGAGCTTCACGTTTTTAGATGTCCAGATCACCAACAACCTGTTCTGGTCCCTCCATGCGCTGTAGTTAAGAAAGCCGACCAACGCCTCTACCTTCTCAGGAGACTAAGGAAATTTGGCATGTCCGCTACAACTCTCACCAACTGCTGCAGATGCACTATAGAAAGCATTATTTCCAGTTGTATCACAGCTTGGTATGGCTCCTGCTCTGACCAAGACTGCAAAAAACTACCAAGTGTTGTGAACAAAGCCCAGTCCATCACTCAAACCAGCCTCAAATCCATTGATACTGTCTACACTTCTCGTTGCCTCGGAAAAGCAGCCACCATATTCAAGGACCCCACGCACCCCGGACATACTCTCTTCCACCTTCTTCCATCGGGAAAAAGATACAAAAGTCTGAGGTCACATACCAACCGACTCAAAAACAGCTTCTTACCTGCTGCTTTTGAATGGACCTATCTGTACGTTTTTCGGGCAACACAAACGCATATAAGGACTGTAAAACGCACATTGGCCATTTAAATGGTAGAAGTGGCCACGTTTGGCTGCAGAAGCTGGCTGTTTTCTCCCAGCAGGCTCAGCCCTGCCTGCTTCCAGTCGAATTCACAAACAGTCAGGGTCCAGTCGGGCTGCTGATTAGATTAACTGAATCACAAAGGGAGCAGATGACATCACCAGACCAGACTTGCATCGAGATTGGAAGATCAATACCAGCCACAATGTACCTGGATAAGATACAATAGATATGATAATGGGGCTACCCAGCAGTAAGGAGAAACCCATCTCCATGATGGGAAAACAATCTGTAAGCCCCGGTAAAGTGATTAGGAACATCGATGGGCCATTCATACTGGACAAGGCAGTCTCAGCCATTTGTGATTTCAATAGACTGTGCTATCACTGAAGCTGATAGCGATCTGGGACCATTGTTCTTGCAATTGCCGGTGGGGGCGGAGCTCACGGGACTTTTGAAATCTGAACTTTAAAAAGTGTGGTTTTGCAGCCATTCTTTCTCTTTTTCTCTTCGGACCAGCATGGCAACTCTCTCACCCTCCTGAACTGTGTTGCAGAGAGCAGTTTTCCAGCACACAGACAGCCCAGAAGGTCAAGGTCGGCTCAACTGAGTATTTCCTAGTAATTCGTGAAGTTCCCGAGGGTAACATAGCAGTGGAGGCTTTTGTGGGAATGGTGGGTGCATGAACCTTTTCATAGTATAAGATATTGCTAACACTGTTTAAAGTTAGAATTGACGTTGTGCCCGTTTAGTTTTTGTTCTCATAGTTATAGAGTATAAGATACCTATATGTTGTTTTCTGGTGTTGATGAGGTTTAATTTTGGTGTTTAATAAAAGATATATGATTTGAACTCGATTGGAGCCCATCTTGCCCTTTCATTTTCTCATCAGCTATCTCTGGTCAGGTCACATTTTAATATCCCTTACCATAATTCCGGAGTTGAGAACCGAGGGTACTCTGGGCGATTCGAACCTGCCCACTCAGGAAAGGCTGCCAGGTAGTGGATAGGCAGCAGTTTCCTTTTCTCTCTCTTGGGAGCGCTACTCTAGTGCTGTACTTCACACCCCGGCTCCCCAGGGTCCTAGTGCCCTGCGAACACCTCGCACAGTGGAAGTTCCCGACCTCCACACTAAACTGTTACCTCAAGTAGAAACACACACGACACTAACCAGATCCTACACAAAAGTTCTACTAAACAGAAGCTATAAATCATAGACCTATTTACAATGCCACCCGTCTCCGGGTGGCCAGCTCAAAACTGGTCCCCACTATGCTGGGGCCAGTCGTCCGTCTGGTCCGACCGTCTGGTCTGGACTTCCTTGGGCCGAGGGGCCTGACTGCCCCTGGCCTCCCCTTCCCCTAAGGGGTTCTGGAATCCCCCTCCACTCCCTGCGGAGACTGGGCTACTTGTGGCCGCACTCAGCAGTGCTCCACATTTCCCACCTTCCACCTGGGCCCTTTTACTGCGGGATCGGGCCCCAGGTGCCATGTGTGAGGAAGACCACCTTACCCGGGGCTTGGAGACCCTACCGCTCCTACGTCCCCTCAATGGTTCCCAAACCAGAGGCGACACCTCCATCTCCTCTGCCTCCACTACTTCTGCCTCCCTGAGGCAGTTTACTTGACCGGTGAGTGGGTGCTCGGGTATTTTAAAGTTACCCGGGCAGGGTGCTTGTATCACCGTCTGCCTCACAGTGGTCATTACTTCTGGTGCTGCCAGGCGGGGACAGCATGTTGTCACCTGTTGGGTAACGGTGGGGTCGGGTATTTCCCCTACTGTTTCCACCTCTATGGGGGCTTCCTCACTCACTTCCCCCTTCCTCATTTCCTTCCTGTTCTTACCGGCCCTGGTGGGGTCGAAGAGCTTGCACTGGTTTACGTGGTGCCACCTTATCTTTCGGGGAAGCTGTACAGCGTATACCATGGGGCTGGCCTTATCCACTATACTGTACGGCCCCGCGTACAGTGGCTCAAAGGTTCCTACCCGCGCAAAATTGCGGACCATCACCTGCTCTCCCATGGCCCACTCATGAGTTGTGCGGGGCTCCAGCAGCAGCCTGTTTCTGCGGTGCTGGGCCCCCATGTTACTGGCTGCCTGCCAGTGGACCTGCTTCAGCTGTTGTAGCAGCTGTGTGGCAAATTTGTCCCTGCTTACCTCCCTGAGCTGTCCCTCGGTCAGGGCTGGGATCAGGACATGCATGGGAGTCCCATGACTCGGCGCGTCATGAGTTCATGGGGAGAGTACCCGGTACTCCTGGACTGGCTGGCCCGGATCCCCATAAGCAGCAGGGACAAAACCTCCACCCACCGGGTGGGTGAATCCCTTGTCTCCTTCCGCAGCCTTTCCTTTATAGTCCGGTTCAAACGATCTACCGGAGCCGTGGACTGTGGGTTGTAGCCTACGTGCCATTTTGCTTTAATGCCCAGTACTTTAAGGGTAGACTGCATCACCTGCCCTGTGAAGTGGCTCTCTTGACCCGATTCGACATACTGTGGGAGTCCCCACCTGGAGAACACCTCCCGGACTAAGATTTTGTGCCGTGCCTATCGCAGTGGCTGTTCGGCAGGGGAAGGCCTCCACCCATTTTGAAAACACATCCACCAGTACCAGGCAGTATTTGTAACCCCCTTGAGCGGTCGGAAGGGGTCCAATGTAGTCGATTTGGATCGATTGCCATGGCCCCTCCACCCTCCTGACGTGTCCAATTGAAACTTTCCTATTCTGGGGGTCTGGGTTGTTCGCAGCGCAAACTAGACAGCTTGCGCAAAAGTTGCGAATGTCTTCCCTCAGCCCCAGCCACCAGCCCGCCATCTCCACACATTGCCATGTGGTCTCTGGCCCGGGGTGTCCTGCCCCTGGACCCTCATGGGCTAGTTTCAATAACTCCCTTCTGTAAAGGGAAGGTACTACCCATTGGTCCCCTCTGAAGAGCATGCCTTCCTTCACGGTCATGTTCTTCTCCCCATAGGGACCCTCTACCCTTTCTTGTCTGCCTAGGGCTGCTAAAACGGTTTTCAACTCGGGGTCCTGTGCCTGAACTGTGGCCAGGTCTGGGGCCAAGGTCACTCCTGGATCCCCTCTCCGGGGCTGTCCCCTGGCTGCTGCCACCTGTCCTTCCCCATATGGATCCCACACTACCCCGTTCCTAGCCCCCTCTCTGGCCAGAAGGTCTGCCTTCTGGTTCCCCTCACCTCGCGGCTCTGTCTTGGAGTGGGCCTTTACTTTATGTATGTATCTATCCCCGCCCTCCCCTACAGCAGCCACGATCCTCTCCAACAGAGGTTTAGTGGTGAGGGGTTTCCCGTCTGACGAGGTGTACCCTCGGCGGGACCAGATAGCTAGGTACTCCGTGCACGAGTTGCACGTGAACATGCTATCTGAACAAATGGTGTATGGAGTGGGGAAACACTCGGGATGGGTAACCACATACATAACGGCGGCCAGCTCTGCCTGCTGGGCACTCAGTGTGTGTGGGAGCTTGAGGGCCAGGGCTATCTCTGCCTCGGGGTCCCAGATCCAGCAACCCGTGAACCTGGTGCCCTCCGATACGGAACTGGATCCGTCTACATAGATGTCCCTACCCGTGGGATGCAGCCCTGCCCGAAAACCGAAATCTACCTCCCATACGGAACAATGGTGTGGTTCCCCTGGGTATACTAAGTTGGCTGCGAGCTGTGGCTCACTCAGCCCCTTCACCCGTAAAGCCATCTGGGACAACAGGAGAGTCCACCGGGTGATCCTTGCACTACTGACATTGCCGCCTTTAATTCGACTGTCTAGTAACATTTGGGTTGGGGTATGGTGGGTCAGGAGAGTGATGGGTGACATTCTGATGAAAACCTGCACCCGTTTTACTGCCCAGTATGTGGCTAGCAGGTGTCGCTCACAATTGGAGTCTGCCCGCTCCACTTCTGTGAGGACTCGGGAGGAATACATCACGGGCCTAAGCTTGCCATGCCGTTCCTGGAGGAGTACAGCACTCAGGACATCACTGCCAATCGAGTTCAAATCATATATCTTTTATTAAACACCAAAATTAAACCTCATCAACACCAGAAAACAACATATAGGTATCTTATACTCTGTAACTATGAGAACAAAAACTAAACGGGCACAACGTCAATTCTAACTTTAAACATTGTTAGCAATATCTTATACTATGAAAAGGTTCATGCACCCACCATTCCCACAAAAGCCTCCACTGCTATGTTACCCTCGGGAACTTCACGAATTACTAGGAAATACTCAGTTGAGCCGACCTTGACCTTCTGGGCTGTCTGTGTGCTGGAAAACTGCTCTCTGCAACACAGTTCAGGAGGGTGAGAGAGTTGCCATGCTGGTCCGAAGAGAAAAAGAGAAAGAATGGCTGCAAAACCACACTTTTTAAAGTTCAGATTTCAAAAGTCCCGTGAGCTCCGCCCCCACCGGCAATTGCAAGAACAATGGTCCCAGATCGCTATCAGCCTCAGTGATAGCACAGTCTATTGAAATCACAAATGGCTGAGACTGCCTTGTCCAGTATGAATGGCCCATCGATATTCCTAATCACTTTACCGGGGCTTACAGATTGTTTTCCCATCATGGAGATGGGTTTCTCCTTACTGCTGGGTAGCCCCATTATCATATCTATTGTATCTTATCCAGGTACATTGTGGCTGGTATTGATCTTCCAATCTCGATGCAGGTCTGGTCTGGTAATGTCATCTGCTCCCTTTGTGATTCAGTTAATCTAATCAGCAGCCCGACTGGGCCCTGACTGTTTGTGAATTCGACTGGAAGCAGGCAGGGCTGAGCCTGCTGGGAGAAAACAGCCAGTTTCTGCAGCCAAACGTGGCCACTTCTACCATTTAAATGGCCAATGTGCGTTTTACAGTCCTTATATGCGTTGGTGTTGCCCGAAAAACTTACAACCTTGCATTAATTTGATCTTTCTCTATACCCTAGCTATGACTATAATACTAAATTCTGCACTCTCCTTGTTTCCTTCTCGATGTAAAGTATGCTTTGTTTGTATAATGTGCAAGAAACAATACTTTTTACTGCATACTAATGCATGTGACAATAACAAATCAAATCAAAATATCTCTTAATCTGGCACAGAGAAATCATGTACCAATCAGTAATCTTGGCTGGGATTCTCCCAAAAAAATTCGAAGTTCACAATTTGCATGAAAACGGGAGTAACACCTGCCGATTTTCAGATTGAATCTCTCTCACTCTGAGCCCTGCAGAGTGCCCTAGCGAGATTCACTCTGAAAATCAGGGGGTGGGGCCTATTCTTGCCCAGGAGGCCAGCAGCATAGCGATGAGCAGGCCACTACGCATGTGCCGATCTGTCAGTGCGAAAATTGGTGCATGCGCAGTGGCCCCACATTGCTGGCCTCCCGATCGCTGGCCTTTCCAATCGCTGGCCAGCCCCGCAACCCCAGACGCAGGCAGGCCCGGACAATTCAGTCCTGGGCCCATTAATCAAATGGAAATCCTGATTAGCATATTGAAATCAGCTCCGCGCCAATTTCTGGCTTGGATCTGATTACTCTGAAAATCTTGTGCTGGGAGACGCGTGGAGGCGAAACGGCTTCCGCTGGTGTCTCCCGACCCATTGTGCTGCTCAAGCAGTTTAGCGGGCGGGGAGAATCGCCCCCTTTAACTGCAATTACATGAATACTGCCCTAAAAATGACCTATTATTATCGCACTTGATGCACCTCCATACCTTGATAGCAATCGCCTGCTTCCTGAAAACAATATGTTGTTTGTGGTTGCCTTCTTCTGAAATGTTCTTTTTGTCAAAGATTTGGGTCTTTGGGTGTAATCTTGAGGAGGCAACAGGGGTTGCCACCCAAACTGCCTGAACCCTCCCCACCCAAGACCCTGGACTTACCTTACTACAGGATCCATCGACCTTGTCCTTGGGCCTGCAGTGTAAGCAGTGCCCACTATTGCATTCTCAGCACTGCTGGGACTGATGAAGTTGCTGGCCAATCTGATTGGCTGGCAGTTCCTGAGGGTGGCCTTTCCTCCTCAGTGAGGGCTGGAAGTCCCACACTTCCTCTATTTAGCGTGCCTACAGCATGTTATGACTGCGGGGTGGCTTGGCATGGAGCAGGTTGGCTCCATGACAACTTTGCTTCCTGGGTGGTAGGGGGGCACGAACCATCTGGCCCACTGAGTGCCTTTGAAGGAGGAACCTCACCTTGGCGGATGGTAAGCAGCCCACACAGGTTTACTTGCTATGCATGCCATATGTGGCTGTTAATACCAGCAACTGCAGGATGAGCCTTTAAGTGGTTATTAATAACTGTGCACTTCAGGGCCTCAATTGGCAATTGGGTCAGAAGGATGAAAAGGACCTTCCAGCCCGGACTTGATCAAGTTAGAAGCAGGAAGGTGGCATGGTGTTCACCCACCATCTCCACCCAATTAAATGTCTCCTCAACTCCAAACATGCACAAGAAGGGAAAAGATCCTGCCCTATAGGGCAACAGTAAATCTTCATGTTAATGCTGGCATTCCAGCCTCTACCATGAGAACATAGATTGCAGATTTAGATTGCAGATATCCGTGGAGCTGTCCTTGTTTTAAGGCTGTTTGATTTCAATGTGTACATGACGTTGGTTGTCAAATGTTCCACACTCGCCGTACTGTTCCAGTTTTGGGACCTGATGTGAAGGCTGCAGGCCAACCTCTTGCACCATACTGCGGAGGAAAGCAGTGAGGGGGAACATGCTAGAGCATTAACTGTGTAACAGCATTTACAAAGCAATAAGATATAAGAGATGGAAATGTGCCCTAGGTGTTCATTGGAATATGAAGCAAGGACCCTGAGCCCCATCCACTTCACCATTGCCACTCTCCTTTTCCACGTCTCTGCTTTGAATTTTCTCCTCAAATGCAGTCAGATGAGATCATGATTTGCAGCTTAGATGCACAGAGTTGTCTTCTGCTGTGCACAGATTTCTCCTACAAAAGAAGGGACAAGGAATTGCTCAACCCCAATGTGTGAAAATGCCTTCAGGGATTGGAAAGGTGGGCTGTGCAGCATGCAGATGGTGAGAACAGAAGGATTTGGCAGTTGGTTGTTCTGAGCATTTGATGCACTATGCAAGAGAGATAAGTAGCCATAAGAAAGTAAGCATAAAGGAATCATGAGTGGGAGGGGAGAGGTTAGGATAATATTTGTTAGTTTAGGTCATGAATAAGAAATAATGCTGTCCCAGCATATCCACCCAATCAGTTTTTTTCTGCCGTCACATTTTCTGGATATTTTTGCAGCTCACTTTCTTTCAGACATCGCTTACTTAAAGTCATTGGAGTAGGAGTTTAACCCACAATCTTTTGACTGAGAGAGGAGTCAAAATGATGATGCCAAACTGACACCTATTGAAATCTGTCAAAAACTTATCTCCCATCTACAATAGAATCACTGCAGTGCAGAAGGAGGCCATTTGGCCTCTCCAACAGAGCATCTTGCCTAGGTCCACCCACTGACCTATCCCCATAACAACATATTTACCCCACTAATCCCCCTAACCTGCAGATTTTGAGACACTAAGGGGCCATTTAGCATGGCCAATCCACCTAACCGGCACATCTTTGGACCATGGGAGGAAACAGGAGCACGCAGACATAGAGAGAATGTGCAAACTCCATACAGTTAGCCAATTCCAGAATTGAACGTGGGTCCCTGGCGCTGTGAGGCAGCAGTGCTAACCACTGTACCACCGTGTCTCAATGGCCCCACTCCTTGACTGGCATATTAAACCAAGTAGCATTTTTCACAAGTACAATCAAGCAGAAGGCAGCAGCAGACCAGATGCTGACCCTAAATGCCAAACCCAGTAAGATAATTGTCACTGAGTCCCCACAGCTTTATTCAGCAATAGTTCAATTGGAATCTCACCATTCAGGAATTTACTCAATCCATTTTATAATTAAATTATTATTATTGCAATTTATTATTGAGTTACTTGATTCCATTTTTTTAAAAAAAATTACTTCTCAAATACATCTATTTTAAACTATTGCTACTAGTCATCTTAAATTGGAAGCCCAACTTATCATCACTGAATATAAAACTCAAATTTATAATTAAGTTACACTCTCATTTTTGTAATTAAATTATTAACTAAACGTTATAATCCACAACACTGTTCACCATATTTAATGATTAAATTACATACTAAATTGAATTAACTTACCCACTGAAATTCATAATTACTTACTATAAATAATTAATTTATCTGCTCCTTCAATAATTAGTTAACCTATCAGTATTTAATAATATATTTAATCACAAAATTTAAGAGAATCCATTTATGCTCTGAACACATTTCATAATTCAACAAATTTCACACAACAGTTAATGAAAATTTTAACAGAATCTATTAATTTCTATCTTCAGCTTAGCTCTTATGAACTCATTCGATTTCCATGTGAGCACCTCTGCTATATTGTAACCTTCCTGCCAATGTCTTGTGCCATCAATAAAAATTAGGCAGGGGTTATGTCGCATTATCAGTAACAATTTATCAGCACAAGGTTGGTCTCATAATCTGGGAGCCCAGGGAAAGGAATTTGGGTTCTGGCAGTTTGAAGATGAAGTCTTGGGACTGGATTTTTGAATGTACAGATTGGAGGTGGGTGGGAGTGAAAATTAGCCCCTTTGGCTGGTATGCTGTTTCTCAGCTATTTTTGTGGAGGCAAGTGTAGGATGTCAGCAGGGCGACTCTCCCACACACTGTTGGTAATTGATCATTATTAGACTCATTAACAATCTTATTCAGTCCAGTTAAAGGAGAACAACTGAAACTTTCGACTGGGACTGGGCAGCCAGTGGCAAGTTAGAGTGCCAACCTCGCAGGTAGGTCTGGAGGTCCTTCCTGCCAGTCTGGGTGCAGAAGCACGACACACGACAGCGCAGAGTTGCTGAGCAGAAACTGATAGCCAAGTTCCGCACACATGAGGACGGCCTAAACCGGGATGTTGGATTTATGTCACATTATCAGTAACCCCCACAGCTTGCCTCCTGGACTTGCAGGCTGTCCTGTCTGGAGACAATACACATCTCTTTAACCTGTGCTTAATGCTCCCTCCACCCACATTGTCTGTATCTTTAAGATCTGGTTGGCTGTAGGGATTCGCATTCTAATCAGTATTCTGTAACTTGATTTTTGTGTCTCTGTGCCCAGTTGGAGAGCACATTTCCACTCCATCTGACGAAGGAGCAGTGCTCCGAAAGCTAATGGTATTTGCTACCAAATAAACCTGTTGGACTTTAACCTGGTGTTGTTAAAACTCTTACTGTGTTCACCCCAGTCCAATGCCGGCATCTCCACATGCAGAAGCTGCCACAGGCCACCCCATAGAGGGGCTTGTTGTAGTGGTCTGGCTGTTGAATCTATTTTTTAATTAATGATTTTTTAAAAACTGGAGATGTGGCATTTTTGAAGCACCCTTTTAAGGTACTTTACAGCTTGCTGCTCCTTTCCAGCTTGAATATCCTGCCCACCATCCTTAACTAGACATCGAACCTATCTCCAAACCAGTTACGATGGTCTCCGGTTTGGAAATCCAAATTAGTGGTAGCTAAGGGGGTTGGGGGGCCTGGGGGTGGAGGGTGTGGTAAAGGGGCCCAGAATGAATCCCAACTTCCGTTTCCTTTTTCCAGAGGGAAAATCAACGTTTAGCAGTACTTTGGAGTGACAATCAACAAAGGGTTAGGATAAATGGGATTGATTTTGACTTTTGGGTAGCTTCCAGTTCTATTGGTGCACAGACCACTTGGAGGCACCAGTCTCCTTTGCATTTGGCAAGAAAGCTGTGGATGTCAATGAGTAATCTTGATCCAGCTCAGGGCACCTCTGCCTCAGGAACCTTGGCCAGCTGTAACTCTGGCAGAGGCCTACGGGAAGGTGCAAATGGAGATGTGATACTGAAGCAGCTTAAGAACAGGCCAGCAGCAGCCCATATAATTTTTGTAGGGCCAGGAGAATCACTCCTGCTTGCACCACAAAAACTATTTTTTTAATGTTCACTGATGATTGCACAATGTTCAGCACCATTCGCAGTCCACATCCAAATGCAGCAAGACTTGACAATACCCAGGCTTGGGTTGACATTTGTGCTGCATAAATGCCAGGCAATGGCCATCTCTAACAATAGAGGATCTAACATTCACTGGCATTACCATCTCTAAATCTGCCACTATCAACATCCTGGGGGTTACCATTGACCAGAAACTGAACTGGACTTGCCATATAAATACAGTGGCTACAAAAGCAGGTCAAAGGTTAGGATTACTGTGGTGAGTAATTCACCTCTTGGCTCCCCAAAGCGTGTGCCTCATCTACAAGGCACAAGTCAGGAGTGTGGAGTGTGATGGAATACTCCCCATTTGCCTGGATGGGCGCAGCTCCAACAGCACTCAAGAAGCTTGACACCATCCAGGACAAAGCAACCCGCTTGATTAGTATCACATCCACAAATGTTCAATCCCTCCACCAGTGATGCTCAGTAGCAGCTGTGTGTACTAACTACAAGATGCACCGTAGGAACTTGACTAATGCTCCTTAGACAGTACCTTCCAAACCCATGACCACTACCATCCTGAAGGACAAGTGCAGTCGGCACAAGGGGACACCCCCACCTGTAAGTTCTCTTCCAAGCCACCCACCATCCTGACTTGGTTGTATATCGCCATCCCTTCACTGTTGCTGGGTCAAAATCCTGGAACTCCCTCTCTAACAGCGCTGTGGGTGTACCTACAGAAGATGGACTGCAACAGTTCAAGATGGCAGTTCACCACCACTTTCCAAAGGGCAATTAGGGATGGGCAATAAGTGTTTGTGTCATAAGCTCTGCGCCTCAAAATTGCAGCTGAGCTTTTAACTACATTATTAGGCCCTGATAATTAAAGACACGTTTTTTTTTCAGGTAGGCACTTTACCTGTCCTGTACAGCAGACCCCTTTTAAAATGTGCTGCCCTCTTTATTAGTGTTGGTGGAGCATCAAGATGACCGATCCGATTCTGAGATTGCTATCCCCTCATTTACAGGAAGCCACAGAAGACACAATTGACCTGAATGTGTTATTCAGCTTAGAGAAGATTTGGAAATGAGTGAATTACACAATCATTACTGCATCCATTTATGTTCTCTTCACATTGATGATTTTGATTTGGGCATAAGGAACTTAAAATGTACGTTTCCTGATGACACCATAACAAGATGTCTTCAGGGGGAGAAAGACATGTCAGCAGAATGGCCAGAAAGGTGGAAGGTGCAATTAACTCTTGCTGAAAAGGTGGTTAAAGCAGAGTCAGATTTGGAGTTACTCTCAGTTCAGCTATGACCTTATTAAATGATGGAGCAGTTTAAAGGGGCTGAATGGTCTTCTGCCATTCATTGTTCATATGTTCATATGTACAGGAGAGAAATGTGATGCAACGCACTTTGGGAGAAGGACTAATGAATGGCAATATACACTGGAAAGACACTGAAGAATGTTGGTGAACAAAGAAACATAGATCACAGAATCCTATGGCTCATTGTACCTGTGTTAGTTCTTTGAGAAAGCTGTCAATTTAGTTTAGGCACAGCTATTATCCTAACTTTCACTCCAAGGCTGCGTGATTAGGTTGGACCATGAGGGTTACCACTCAAAGCCTGAATAACTGCAATGCAAGAGATTCTCAGTGTCTCCCTCAGTGACTGTTCCATGCCCACCTCTGACAAGGAGATCCTCTAACTTACCCAGTCACCCAATCGTTCCACAGCCCCTTACAACTCAGCTTAACTTACAGTCGGTGCCTGAGGGATTTAATGGTCAGGAGCAATTGGTGGCACTGTCAGGAATTTCTGTTGTTAGATTGGACATAATTGCTTCAGAAGCCAGACTTCAAGCATGTCAATGGAGCTGACGCTGAACAGTCTCAGCTGTGGAGGAATGCTCAAATTTGAAATGCTTTACCAAATGCATGACCGATTTCTTCACCTCAGACACCCCACCTCCCCACCGCCACCCCCACCGCCACCTCTGACATGTGCTTGCGGACTTCCTTCTGTCTGTGCTACCTTGCCCCCTTCCTCACCTCCACACTGGAGCTCTTGCCCTGAGGCTCCCTTCATTGCTGCCTCATCCCTGCTGCCCCTCTTCCCCCACTGGGACCCTCGCCCCAATGTTCCTTTCAATTGTGCCTTGCTCTTTGCTGCCAACCAGCAACCACTGCCCTCCCCCCCCCCCCCCCCCCCCCCCCCGCCCCCCCCCCCCCAACCAACTGGAGCTCTTGCCCCAAAACTCCCCTAAGTGATGCTAAATTCTTTGAAAAATACCTGATCTGCACCTTAGGTGCTGTAAGTGACAGGGCTATGGGCTGGAGCAGGAGGGAGGGATTAGAAAGAGCACCTGGGTGTCCTCAGGCTGGCATGGACATGATGGACCAAATGGCTTCCTTCTCTGCTGTAATGTTCCTATGGTTCTATTGTTCTAAGTGCTGCCCCTTCCCCCGCCCCACACTGGAGCCCTTGCTTTGTTCACTGCACTGAAAGCCAGTGGGGATCTTATGGGGATCTTCACATGCGCTGTGCTATATTGTGTGCACTCAATAGTCGGGGAGGGGATCTAGACAGACAGGTGAGGGAGGTCAGCCAGTCATTAGGTGGGTGTCTGGAGGGACAGTCGGACAGTGGGGGTGGAGGGGTTGACTTGTCACTGGTGGGAGTGGGGAGAATGATGTCAGAGCAGTCGGCAGGGTGGGGAGGTTGGGTCATTTCGTGCAAGAAACACAAAGGGACTTGGGAGTGATTGTTCAAGATTCTCTTAAGGTTAACGTGCAGGTTCAGTCGGCAGTTAGGAAGGCAAATGCGATGTTAGCGTTCACGTCGAGAGGGCTAGAATACAAGATCAGGGATGTACTTCTGAGGTTGTATAAGGCTCTGGTCAGACCGCACCTGGAGTATTGTAAACAGTTTTGGGCCCCATATCTAAGGAAGGATGTGCTGGCCTTGGAAAGGGTCCAGAGGAGGTTCACAAGAATGATCCCTGGAATGAAGAGCTTGTCGTATGAGGAATGGCTGAGGACTCTGGGTCTGTACTCGTTGGAGTTTAGGAGGATGAGGGGGATCTTATTGAAACTTACAGGATACTGCGAGGCCTGGATAGAGTGGACTTAGAGAGGATGTTTCCACCAGTCGGAAAAATTAGAACCAGAGGGCACAACCTCAGGCTAAAGGGACGATCCTTTAAAACAGAGATGAGGAGGAATTTCTTCAGCCAGAGAGTGGTGAATCTGTGGAAATCTTTGCCACAGAAGGCTGTGGCGGCCAGGTCATTGAGTATCTTTAAGACAGAGAAAGATAGGTTCTTGATTAGTAAGGGGATCAGGGGTGAATGGGAAAAGGCAGGAGAATGGGAATGAGAAAAATATCAGCCATGATTGAATGGCGGAGCAGACTCGATGGGCCGAGTGGCCTAATTCTGCTCCTATGTCTTATGGTCTCATGCCTGGGGAGGGTTAGTCAGGGTGTGGGTGGAGTGGGGGAGCCCCCTGGGGGTTGGGTGGGGGAATCCTGTTGGCAGTGTAATCCTGTGGGTGGGGCGGGGTGGAGGTGATTGGTTGTCCTGGCGAGTAGGCCGTGGGGGTGAGGACTGTTTTCAGGGGATTGGTAGAGTCCCTTTAGGTTTTGGGGGGAGTCTCATAGGGCTGGGTAATCAGGGAATGGGGAAGTTCCATGGGGTTGTAGTTGGGGGAGGTGCAGGTGTCTTGTGGGGGGAGTGGGGTTAGTCGGTGGGTGTAGTGGAATATTATGGGGGGTAGCTGGGGTTTGGAGGAATCTCCTGGGTTTCAGCGGTCTGGGGGTGTGCCATGGGGGATTGGTGTGGGACTGTACAACAGACCCAGAAGCGAGAAGTGGTTTTAATTCTTCTAACTTTTTCTGGGTAACTTTTACTTAAATTAAATTACTTAAATTAATGTTAATGTTTTTACTGCATTATGATCTTTATATCTTTTCAAATATATTTAAGACTAAACAACAATTATGTGGTACAATTAAGATGCGCAAATTGACTCCATTATTCACTCCCACCCCAAAAATAATGGTGAAATTAGTTCAAATAGAAATATATTATTGTAATGGTCCTGGGGTAAGTATTGTGGTGAACCATCGTTGGTTCCCACTGGATAGTATTGAACCAGGGTCTGGCCAGTACTACAAGTATGTACATATGTTGCTGTTGGGTTAGGGATGGGTTGTGCTACTTGTTGCTGTTGGGGTTAGGGTGGGGTTGTTACACCTTTGTATTGTAGTATTGTGGTACATCCCAGTCGGGCCCCGCCTCCTGGGAGAGGTATAAAGGTCCCTGCTCTGGCAGGGACCCCTCAGTCTGGGATCGTGTATATAATTGATAGCTGCTTTCTTACAGCAAATAAAAACCTTTATTTCCTGAGCATCAAGCCTCGTGTATGATAACGCGCATCAAGTATACTGTACACAAAACAAATATCTTACTTGTGGCCTTCCAGTTAGATTATTTTGTACTTACAAACCTGTCCCTATGGTTTTCCAGTTATTTGTACATTGGAAAAGAAACAAGAAAAATATCATCCTTCGTTGTGTTCTCACAGTTTGCAGCAATACACCTTGGGGGTATTTTTAGATATTTTTAACCTCTAAAGAAGATTCTTAATTCACTTATGCTGACTTACAGCAAGAAAACAAGTCTGAACCGCGGAGACTAAAAATTGAAATAAAGAGAATCTGCTGTTTTGGTTTGTGAGTTTTTTTACAGTTCTGATGCGCATCAATTGGACACGAGGCTCAAAGCTTCGGTAAAAGAAGGCTTTTATTAACTAACAATGGAACTATCAGAACTTTAACACACTATCCCAGACTGAAGGGGTCCCGTCCGAGCAGGGGGTCTTATACCTCTCCCAGGAGACGGAGCCCGACTGGGATGTGCCACAACAGTAACAACCACAGGTGTATCAATCCCACCCTAGCCCAACAACAACATTAGTACAATCCCACAGTAACCTATATACATTCCCATAGTGCTGGCCAGCCCTGGCCCAGTACTATCCAGTGGGAACCAACGATGGTTCACCACATTCACCCCTCCTTTGAGAACAAAGGCCGGCGGGGTACGAAAACAGACTAAAATGTCAACAGATTATAAGTTCAGACGGTCTGGAGGACCGCACCGTCGTTGTGACCTCCTCAATACCGGCGGTGACACCGGAGTAGGCACTTGCGGTGGCGTTCTCCCCAAAACGGCGTCCAGCTGTTCTCCCACGGACTCACAGGCCGGTTGACCCTGATGAAACGGTAGTGCAGGGGATCCTGACACATTCTGCGGTGGCGACGATCTTCGGGGCTCAGGCAAGCTGTGCATTGGAGTAAAACTGTTAAGCACTGGTCCCGATTCTGTCCGCGCTACGTCCGGGGGAGAAATAAGGGATAAGGGATTCGTCACTGGGGGTATGGGAGCGACAGGAGTTGCTACGTCCCCTGCGGGCGCCAGGTCTCGGATCGAGACTGTGTCCTCTCGCCCGTCAGGATATGCCACATAGGCATACTGAGGGTTGGCGTGGAGGAGGTGGACCTGTTCGACCAAGGGGTCGGGCTTGCGGGCCCTTACATGTCGCCGCAGGAGGACGGGTCCTGGGTACGTCAACCAGGCTGGTAAAGATATCCCCGAGGAAGACTTCCGAGGGAATGAGAACATCCTCTCGTGGGGAGTAGCATTGGTTGCCGTACACAGGAGGGAGCGAATGGAGTGAAGAGCATCAGGGAGGACCTCCTGCCAACGGGAGACTGGAAGGCCTTTGGACTTCAACGCCAATAGGACAGCCTTCCAGACTGTAGCATTCTCTCGTTCCACCTGTCCATTACCCCTAGGGTTGTAACTCGTGGTCCTACTAGAGGCAATCCCGTATGAGAGCAGGAATTGCCTCAAGTCATTGCTCATGAATGACGAGCCCCTGTCGCTATGGATATAGCTGGGGTACCCGAACAGGTTAAAAAGATCACGGAATGCCTTGATCACCGTGGCAGCCGATGTGTCCGCGCAGGGGACAACAAACAGGAACCGGGAGTACTCATCTATTATGTTCAGAAAGTACACGTTCCGATCTGTTGAGGGAAGGGGGCCCTTAAAATCAACACTCAGCCTCTCGAAGGGGCGAGTGGCCTTGACCAAATGTGCCCGGTCAGGTCGGTAAAAGTGCGGTTTGCATTCCGCGCAAATCCGACAGCTCCTTGTCACCGACCTGACGTCCTCCACCGAGTAAGGCAGGTTGCGGGCTTTGACAAAGTGGTAGAGCTGAGTGACCCCAGGATGGCACAGATCATTATGGAGGGCGTTCAAGCGATCCTCCTGCGTAGTAGCGCATGTTCCGCGCGAGAGGGCATCCGAGGGCTCATTGAGTTTCCCTGGACGATACAAGATATCATAGTTATAGGTGGAGAGTTCAATTCTCCACCGCAAGATCTTGTCATTCTTGATCTTGCCCCTCTGCGTGTTGTTGAACATGAATGCCACGGACCGCTGGTCCGTGATCAGGGTGAACCGCTTCCCCGCCAGGTAATGGCGCCAGTGTCTGACGGCCTCCACAATGGCCTGGGCCTCCTTTTCCACCGCTGAATGCCGAATTTCGGGGCCTTGGAGGGTGCGGGAAAAAAATGCGATGGGCCTGCCCGCCTGGTTAAGTGTGGCGGCCAGGGCGAAATCAGATGCATCGCTTTCCACCTGAAAAGGGATGGATTCGTCTACCGCGTGCATCGTGGCTTTCGCGATGTCGTGTTTCAATTCCTTGAAGGCCAATTGGGCCTCTGGCGTGAGTGGAAAAGTCGTGGACTTAATAAGCAGACGGGCTTTGTCCGCGTAGTTGGGGACCCACTGCGCATAATAGGAGAAGAAGCCTAGGCATCTTCTCAGTGCTTTTGCGCTAGCGGGCAAGGGAAGTTCAGCAAGGGGGCGCATACGGTCTGGATCAGGGCCAATGACCCCGTTTTCCACCACGTATCCCAGGATGGCTAACCGGCGCGTACGGAATACACACTTCTCCCTGTTGTAGGTCAAATTCAGGCGAGATGCAGTGCGTAAGAAGTTCTGGAGATTTGTGTCATGGTCCTGCTGATCACGGCCGCAGATGGTGACATTATCCAGGTACGGGAAGGTAGCCCGCAGCCTGTTCTGGTCCACCATTCGGTCCATAGCACGCTGGAAGACCGAGACCCCATTGGTGACACCAAATGGAACCCTAAGGAAATGATACAGACGACCATCCGCCTCAAAGGCCGTGTATTGTCGGTCCTCTGGGCGAATGGGGAGTTGGTGGTAGGCGGACTTAAGGTCTATGGTGGAGAACACCCGGTACTGCGCAATCTGATTGACCAGATCAGATATGCGCGGGAGAGGATACGCATCCAGCTGCGTATATCAGTTAATGGTCTGACTGTAATCAATGACCATCCGGGGTTTGTTCCCGCTCTTGACCACCACAACCTGTGCTCTCCACGGACTAACACTGGGCTGTATGATCCCTTCTTTGAGGAGTCGCTGAACCTCAGATCTGATGAAGATCCGATCCTCAGTGCTGTAACGCCTACTTTTAGTAGCGATGGGCTTGCAGCCTGGTACCAGATTCTGAAATAAAGAGGGTGTGGTGATCTTTAACGTAGAAAGGTTGCAGGCGGGGCGCTTTGGACAATTTGGAGACTGCAGCGGTTCTCCCACTGTCAGCGAAGGGAGTGGCCCACCGTACTGTAGGATCACACTCTTCATGTGGACCATAAAGTTTAGTCCGAGGAGAATTGGTGCGCAAAGATGCGGCAACACAAGGAGCCTGAAACGCTCGTAAATTGTGCCTTGCACTTTCAAAGTTACCACACAACGTCCTAGCACAGCGACAGACCGGGACCTTGATGCCATAGAGATTGTCTGTTTGGCAGGTTGAATCTGGAGTCCACACCTCTTCACCGTGTCAGGGTGGATAAAGCTCTCAGTGCTCCCGCTGTCAAACAGACAATAAATTGCATGATCATTTACCTGTATATCCATCATCGAACAATCAAGCCTGTGAGGCTTAGCCTGGTCCAGGGTGATCGACGCCACCGTTGGTCCGTGAACGTCACTGCAGGCAGCTGAGGTCGATGCTGAGGACCCCTGCTGGTCGCTCATGGTCATCGTCGACCAAAATGGCCGCCCCCATGAATCGCACATGGGTGAGGGCGCCAAACGTAGCGACCCCTGGTGGTCATCCTCCTCCGACTCCGTCGACCGCAATGGCGTCGTCCTGGACTCGCACGTGGACGAACCCCGTGAGTACTTCGACGACGATGGTGATGATCCCTGTTCCGAAGGGTCACAGGCCGCACTGCCGTTCCTGGGCTTCGATCTGCACACCTTCGCATAATGCCCCTTTTTACCGCATGAGGTACAGACTACCGCTTTAGCGGGACACTTTTGTCGTGTATGTTTGGCTCCTCCGCAGAAGTAGCACCGCGGGCCGCATGGGGCTGCAGCCATCGTCTGGTCCACATGGGAGCACGCCATAACACCGCACTTCAAGCCCGAGGGGCGAGGAGGGATTTGCGACTGCTCCTGCCACGTTGTCTCCACGTGGTCCTCCGGATACAGGACCAAGCTCTTCGAAGCCGCCTCAAGCATTTCAGCTAATTCCAAGGCTTGGGTCAGGTTGAGATTCCCCTTTTCTAGCAGCTTGAGACGGATGTATGAAGACCCGACCCCGGCCACAAACGCATCCCGGGCGAGTGCGTACATGTACTGCTCAGCCGACACAGCTTTGCAGTCACAGCCCCTGGCTAGCTGCAAGAGCTCATTGGCGTAGTCCTCCATGGTTTCGCCCGACTGCCGACGTCGTGTAGCAAGGAGGTAACGAGCGTGGATCTCGTTGGGAGGTTTCGTATAGCGCTTTTTTTAGAAGCTCGAGGGCCCTCGGGTAAGTGGTGGCCGCACGGATCGCGAGGTAGACTGTGTCGCTTACCCTCGCATGGGGGACCCGGAGTCTGTCATCATCTGTGGTGACTGCTGCGGAGGCTGCTAGGTAATCTTCAAAACACTTCAGCCAGTGGTCGAAGTGTTAGAAGCGCCCACCGCACGTGGATCTAGCGTCAGACGTTCTGGCTTAAGGATTTGCTCCATACTCTCCTTTCTTTTTTTTCCTTCCGTCGAGAGTTTAATTTTAGTTAATAAAATTGATGCGCATCAATTGGACACGAGGCTCAAAGCTTCGGTAAAAGAAGGCTTTTATTAACTAACAATGGAACTATCAGAACTTTAACACACTATCCCAGACTGAAGGGGTCCCGTCCGAGCAGGGGGTCTTATACCTCTCCCAGGAGGCGGAGCCCGACTGGGATGTGCCACAACAGTAACAACCACAGGTGTATCAATCCCACCCTAGCCCAACAACAACATTAGTACAATCCCACAGTAACCTATATACATTCCCATAGTGCTGGCCAGCCCTGGCCCAGTACTATCCAGTGGGAACCAACGGTGGTTCACCACAAGTTCATAGTTCCAACTGTCAGCTTTTATCTGGGCTCATGAGCAGTACTTTGCATATCTTTCGGATTTCCAGCGTGCAGGGAAGGCAATCATGAGAAAGGTTATCAAAGAACAAAGAACAAAGAAAATTACAGCACAGGAGCAGGCCCTTCGGCCCTCCAAGCCTGCACTGACCTTGCTGCCCGGCTGAACTAAAACCCCCTACCCTTCCAGGGACCATGTCCCTCTATTCCCATCCTATTCACGTACTTGTCAAGACGCCCCTTAAAAGTCACTAGCGTATCCGCTTCCACTACCTCCCCCGGCAACGAGTTCCAGGCACCCACTACTCTCTGTGTAAAAAATCTGCCTCGTACATCTCCTTTAAACCTTGCCCCTCGCACCTTAAACCTGTGCCCCCTAATAATTGACTCTTCCACATTGGGAAAAAGCTTCTGACTATCCACTCTGTCCATGCCTCTCATAATCTTGTAGACTTCAATCAGGTCTCCCCTCAACCTCCGTCGCTCCAATGAGAACAAACCAAGTTTCTCCAACCTCTCCTCATAGCTAAAGCCGTCCATACCAGGCAACATCCTGGTAAATATTTTCTGTATCTTCTCAAGGATGTAGCATGGAGGTGGTTTAGAGATTTCAGTTCTATATGGAAGAGGCAAGAGAGAAGAATGGAATCCTGATGTACCATTTCCTTTTAGGGTGTCTCGCAGAAATTAAAGAATGAGAAATGGAAGAAAAGTGTTTATTATTTTTCCTTGTATTCCTTAATTATTTTCTGTTCAGCTTCAGGTGAACCTGTGACATCCAAGGAAACAAGCAGGTCACCCAAACACAGGAAACAAGAACAGGAGTAGACCATAGGGCCCCTCGAGCCTGCTCCACCATTCAGGACAACCTTGGGCTTGATCTCCACTCTCCCGCACACTCCTCACATTTTTTAAAATTCATTTGTGGGACATGGGCGTCGCTGGCTGGCCAACATTTATTGCCCATCCCTAGTTGTCCTTGAGAAGGTGATGGTGAGCTGCCTTCTTGAATCGCTGCAGTCCATGTCCTCATATCCCTTGATTCCCTGAGAGACCAACAATTTGTCGATCCCAGCCTTAAATGCATTCAACACTGGAACATGGGGTATAAAAATCCAAAGATTCACAATTCTTTGAGTGAAGTAATTTCTCCTCAGCCCAGTCATAAATGCTCAACAAACTCCCTTTCTCCTGAATCTGTGCTACTAGGTTTTAAATTCCCTGACCAGCACAATCTCTCAGTCTCAATCTCTCTTTCTGTAAATTTTATGTAATTTGATGTAATATTTTATACATTTTTTGATAGTTGGGTGGGATTTTCCGGCTGTGCTTGCCCCAAGACTGGAAAATCTCTCCCGAGGTCAACAGGCCTTTGCATGGTCTGTGTCCCGCTTGCTACGATTTCCGTGGTGGGCAGGACATAAAAATGATGTAAATCTGAAATGAATACAAAAGATGCTGGAAATACTCAGCAGGTCAGAGTGAATGAATGGAATTCTCCCATTCCACAAACTCCATTTACATTTATCACATCTCATTATTGATCACTAAAGCTGCTGCTGACCGGAATTTCCCCACAGCTTCCAATCTTGCATCAAGCCAGTGAGAAATTCCCTCTGTATCGAAAGTGTTGTACTGGGAGATTCCAGTTCTGTATAGACAGCGCTGCACTGGGGCACTCCACTGTCTGTATAGACAGTGCTCCACAGGGGACTCATTGTCTATATAGACAGCGCTGTATCTGGGGAACTCCAGCGCTTTTATAGACAGTGCGGTACTGGGGGACTCCAGTGTCTGTATGTTTAGCACTGCATTGGGGCACTCCACTGTCTGTATAGACAGCGCTGTACTGGGGAACTTCAGTGTCTCTATAGACAGCGCTGCACTGGGGCACTCCACTGTCTGTATAGACAGCGCTGTACTGGGGAACTCCACTGTCTGTATAGACAGTGCTCCACAGGGGACTCATTGTTGATATAGACAGTGCTGTATCTGGGGAACTCCAGCGCTTGTATAGACAGTGCTGTACTGGGGGACTCCAGTGTCTGTATGTTTAGCACTGCACTGGGGACTCCAGTTCTGTATAGACAGCACTGTACTGGGAGACACCAGCGTCTGTCTAGAAAGCGCTGCACTGGGGAACTCCAATGCCTGAAAGACAGTGCTGTACTGGGGGACTACATTGTCTGTAAAGACAGCACTGCACTGGGGACTCCACTGTCTGTATAGACAGCGCTGCACTGGGGACTCCACTGTCTGTATAGACAGTGTTGTACTGGGGAACTCCAGTGTCTGTATAGACAGCGCTGTACTGGGGACTCTCATGTCTTTATAGACAGTGTTGTACTGGGAGACACCCGTGTCCGTATGAACAGCGCAGGACTGGGGAATTCCAGTGCCTGTATAGACAGCGCTGTACTGGGGGACTCCACTGTCTGTATAGGCAGAGCTGTACTGGGTGCTCCAGTGTCTGTATAGACAGCGCTGCACTGGGGAACACCAGTGTCTGTATAGACAGCACTCCACTGGAGAATACCAGTGTCTGTAGAGGCAGCGATGTTCTTGAGATTCCAGTGTCTGTATAGACAGCGCTGTACTGGGGGACTCCAGTGTCTGTATAGACAGCGCTGTACTGGGGGACTCCAGTGTCTGTATAGACAGCGCTCTTCTGGGGGCCCCAGTGTTTGTATAGAAAGCACTGTGCTGAAGAAATCCAGTGTCTGTATAGAGAGTGTTTTACTGGGGGATTCCAGTGTCTGCATAGACAGCGCTGTACTGGAGGACTCCATTGCCTGTGTGGACTGCGCTGTAATTCGGGCTCCACTGTCTGTATGGACAGCACTGTATTGGGAGCCTCCACTCTCTGTACAAACAGCGCTGTACTGGGGGCCTCCAGTGTCTGTCTGGATAGCAGTGTACCGAGTGACTCCAGTCTCTGTATAGACACCGCTCTGCTGGGGAACTCCATTGCCTGTGTGGACAGCGCTGTAATGGAGGCTCCACTGTCTGTACCGACAGTGCTGTACTGGGAGTCTCCACTGTTTGTACAGGCAGCGCTGTACTGGGGGACTTCAGTGACTGTACAGATAGAGCTGTACTGAGGGACTCATTTTTTGTATAGATAGTGCTGTACTGGAAGTCTCCAGTGACTGTATCTAAAGCACTGTACGGGGGGACTCCATTGCCTGTATAGACATCGCTATACTGGAGGATGCCAGTGTCTGTATAGACAGCTCTGTACTGGGAGACTCCAGTATCTGCATAAAAAGTGCTGTGCTGAGGAAATCCAGTATCTGTATAGACAGCACTGTACTGGGGAACTCCATTATTTATATAGACAGCACTGTACTGGGGAACTCCAGTGTCTGTATAGACAGCACTGTACTGGGGAACTCCAGTATCTGTATAGACAGCACTGTACTGGGGAACTCCAGTATCTGTATAGACAGCACTGTACTGGGGAACTCCATTATTTATATAGACAGCACTGTACTGGGGAACTCCAGTGTCTGTACGGACAGCACTGTACTGGGGAACTCCAGTGTCTGTATAGACAGCACTGTACTGGGGAACTCCATTATTTATATAGACAGCACTGTACTGGGGAACTCCAGTGTCTGTATAGACAGCACTGTACTGGGAACTCCAGTGTCTGTATAGACAGCACTGTACTGGGGAACTCCAGTGTCTGTATAGACAGCACTGTACTGGGGGACTCCAGTGTCTGTATAGACAGCACTGTACTGGGGAACTCCAGTGTCTGTATAGACAGCACTGTACTGGGGAACTCCATTATTTATATAGACAGCACTGTACTGGGGAACTCCATTATCTGTATAGACAGCACTGTACTGGGGAACTTCAGTATCTGTATAGACAGCACTGTACTGGGGAACTCCATTATTTATATAGACAGCACTGTACTGGAGAACTTCAGTATCTGTATAGACAGCTCTGTACTGGGGAACTCCATTATTTATATAGACAGCACTGTACTGGAGAACTTCAGTATCTGTATAGACAGCTCTGTACTGGGGAACTCCATTATTTATATAGACAGCACTGTACTGGAGAACTTCAGTATCTGTATAGACAGCTCTGTACTGGGGAACTTCAGTATCTGTATAGACAGCTCTGTACTGGGGAACTCCATTATTTATATAGACAGCACTGTACTGGAGAACTTCAGTATCTGTATAGACAGCTCTGTACTGGAGAACTTCAGTATCTGTATAGACAGCACTGTACTGGGGAACTCCAGTGTCTGTATAGACAGCACTGTACTGGGGAACTCCATTATTTATATAGACAGCACTGTACTGGGGAACTCCAGTGTCTGTATAGACAGCACTGTACTGGGGAACTCCAGTGTCTGTATAGACAGCACTGTACTGGGGAACTCCATTATTTATATAGACAGCACTGTACTGGAGAACTTCAGTATCTGTATAGACAGCTCTGTACTGGGGAACTCCAGTATCTGTATAGACAGCACTGTACTGGGGAACTCCATTATTTATATAGACAGCACTGTACTGGAGAACTTCAGTATCTGTATAGACAGCACTGTACTGGGGAACTCCATTATTTATATAGACAGCACTGTACTGGAGAACTTCAGTATCTGTATAGACAGCACTGTACTGGGGAACTCCATTATTTATATAGACAGCTCTGTACTGGAGAACTTCAGTATCTGTATAGACAGTGCTGTACTGGAGAACTTCAGTATCTGTATAGACAGCACTGTACTGGGGAACTCCAGCGTCTGTACAGACAGCACTGTACTGGGGAACTCCATGGTAACTGTCGACAGCGCTGTACTGGGAACTGCAGTGTCTGTATAGACAGCGCTGTACTTGGGAACTTCAGTATCTGTATAGATAGTGCTGTACTGGGGAACTCCAGTATCTGTATAGACAGCACTGCACTGGGGAACTCCAGTGTCTGTATAGACAGTGCTGTACTGGGGAACTCCAGTATCTGTATAGACAGCACTGCACTGGGGAACTCCAGTATCTGTATAGACAGCACTGTACTGGGGAACTCCAGTGTCTGTATAGACAGTGCTGTACTGGGGAACTCCAGTATCTGTATAGACAGCACTGCACTGGGGAACTCCAGTATCTGTATAGACAGCACTGTACTGGGGAACTCCAGTATCTGTATAGACAGCACTGTACTGGGGAACTCCAGTATCTGTATAGACAGCACTGTACTGGGGAACTCCAGTGTCTGTATAGACAGTGCTGTACTGGGGAACTCCAGTATCTGTATAGACAGCACTGCACTGGGGAACTCCAGTATCTGTATAGACAGCACTGTACTGGGGAACTCCAGTATCTGTATAGACAGCACTGTACTGGGGAACTCCATGGTAACTGTCGACAGCGCTGTACTGGGAACTGCAGTGTCTGTATAGACAGCGCTGTACTTGGGAACTCCAGTGTCTGTATAGATAGTGCTGTACTGGGGGACCCCACTGTCTGTATAGGCAGAACTGTACTCAGGGCTCCAGTATCTGTATTAACAACGCTGTACTGGGGGACTCCAGTGCCTGCATAGACAGCACTGTACTGGAGTATTCCAGTGTCTGTACAGACAGCGCTGTACTGGGGACTCCAGTGTCTGTATAGACAGCACTGTATTGGGGGACTCCAGTGTCTGTATAGACAGCACTGTACTGGAGTATTCCAGTGTCTGTACGGACAGCGTTGCACTGGGGACTCCAGTGTCTGTACGGACAGCACTGTACTGGGGAACTCCAGTGTCTGTACGGACAGCACTGTACTGGGGAACTCCAGTGTCTGTACGGACAGCACTGTACTGGGGAACTCCAGTGTCTGTACGGACAGCGTTGCACTGGGGACTCCAGTGTCTGTATAGACAGCGTTGCACTGGGGACTCCAGTGTCTGTACGGACAGCACTGTACTGGGGAACTCCAGTCTCTGTATAGACCACGCTGTACTGGAACCTTCCAGTGTCTGCATAGACCACGTTGTACAGGAGAATTCTAGTGTCTTATAGACAGCGTTGTACTGGGGGTCTTCAATGCCTGTATAGAGAGCGCTGTACTTGAGGACTCCAGTGTCTGTATGGACAATGCTGCACAGCGGAACTCCAGTGTCTTTATAGACAGCGCTCTGCTGGGATCTCCAGTGTCTGTATAGACAGCGCTGTACTGGGATCTCCAGTGTCTGTATAGACAGCGCTGTACTGGGGGAACTCCAATCTGTACAGACAGTGCTCTGCTGGGGGACTCCATTGCCTGTGTGGACAGTACTGTGTCTGTATAGACAACGCTGTACTGGGGATTCCAGTGTCCGTATAGACAACGCTGTACTGGGGGACTCCAGTGACTGTATAGACAACGCTGTACTGGAGGATTCCAGTGTCTGTATAGACAGCGCTGTACTGGGGGACTCCAGTGTCTGTATAGACAACGCTGTACTGGGGGACTCCAGTGTCTGTATAGACAATGTTGTACTGGAGGATTCCAGTGTCTGTAAAGGCAGCGCTGCACTGGGGGATTCCAGTGTCTGTATAGACAGCGCTGCACTGGGGGTCACCGCTGGCTTTATAGACAGTGCTGTACTGGGTGCCTCCAGTGTCTGTGTGGACAGCGCTGTACTGGGGGACTCCAGTGTCTATATAGAGAGTGCTGTACTGAGGGTCTCCATTATTTATATAGACAGCGCTGCACAGCGGAACTCCAGTGTCTCTATAGACAGCACTGTGCTGGGGACTCCAGTGACTGTATAGACAGCGCTGTACTGGGGGAACTCCATTGCCTCTATGGACAGCGCTGTGATGGGGGCTCCACTGTCTGTACAGACAGCGCTGTATTGGGGACTCCAGTGTCTGCATAGACCACATTGTACTGGAGGATTCTAGTGTCTTATAGACAGCGCTGTACTGGGAGTCTCCAGTGTCTGTATATAGAGCGCTGTACTTGGGGACTCCAGTGTCTGTATGGACAATGCTGTACTGAGGGACTCCATTGTCTGTATAGACAGCGCTGTACTGGGATCTCCAGTGTCTGTATAGACAGCGCTGTACTGGGATCTCCAGTGTCTGTATAGACAGCGCTGTACTGGGATCTCCAGTGTCTGTATAGACAGCGCTGTACTGGGATCTCCAGTGTCTGTATAGACAGCGCTGTACTGGGATCTCCAGTGTCTGTATAGACAGCGCTGTACTGGGATCTCCAGTGTCTGTATAGACAGCGCTGTACTGGGATCTCCAGTGTCTGTATAGACAGCGCTGTACTGGGATCTCCAGTGTCTGTATAGACAGCGCTGTACTGGGATCTCCAGTGTCTGTATAGACAGCACTGTACTGGAGGCTTCCAGTGTCTGTATAGACAGCGCTGTACTGGAGGCTTCCAGTGTCTGTATAGACAGCGCTGTACTGGAGGCTTCCAGTGTCTGTATAGACAGCACTGTACTGTAGGCTTCCGGTGTCTGTATAGACAGCACTGTACTGTAGGCTTCCGGTGTCTGTATAGACAGTGCTGTACTGGAGGCTTCCAGTGTCTGTATAGACAGTGCTGTACTGGAGGCTTCCAGTGTCTGTATAGACAGTGCTGTGCTGCGGGGCTCCAGTGTCTGTATAGACAGCACTGTACTGGGATCTCCAGTGTCTGTATAGACAGTGCTGTGCTGCGGGGCTCCAGTGTCTGTGTAGACAGCATAGACCACGTTGTACTGGAGGATTCTAGTGTCTTATAGACAGCGTTGTACTGGGGGACTCCAGTGTCTGTATAGAGAGTGCTGTACTGGGGGACTCCAGTGTCTGTGTAGACAGCACTGTACTGGGGGAACTCCAATCTGTACAGACAGCGCTCTGCTGGGGGACTCCATTGCCTGTGTGGACAGTATTGTGTCTGTATAGACAACGCTGAACTGGGGGACTCCAGTGTCTGTGTAGACAGCCCTGTACTTCTGTATCAAGAGCGTTGTAAGGTGGGGACTCCATTGTCTGTGTAGGCAGTGCTTTTCTGGGGAACTTCAGTGTCAATATCGACAGCGCTGTACTGGGGGAATCCAGAGTCTGAATAGACAGCACTGCACTGGGCACCTCCAGTGTCTTTATAGACAGCGCTGTAGTGGAGGACTCCAGTGCCTGTATAGACAGCGCAGTACTTGGGGGACTCCAGTGTCTGCATAGACAGTGCTGTACTGGAGGATTCCAGTGTCTGTATGGACAGCACTATACAGGGGGACTCCACTGTCTGTATAGACAGCACTGTACTGGAGGATTCCAGTGTCAGTATGGGCAGTGCTGTACTCAGGGCTCCAGTGTCTGCATAGACAGCGCTGTGCTGAGGAAATCCAGTGTCTGTATAGACAGCACTGCACTGGGGGATTCCAGTGTGTGTATAGACAGTGCTGTGCTGAGGAAATCCAGTGTCTGTATAGACAGCACTGCACTGGGGGATTCCAGTGTGTGTATAGACAGTGCTGTGCTGAGGAAATCCAGTGTCTGTATAGAGAGCATTGCACTGGGGGATTCCAGTGTGTGTATAGACAGTGCTGTGCTGAGGAAATCCAGTGTCTGTATAGACAGCACTGCACTGGGGGACTCCAGTGTCTGTGTAGACAGCCCTATACTTCTGTATAGACAGCACTGCACTGGGGGACTCCATTGTCTGCGTAGGCAGTGCTCTGCTGGGGAACTCCAGTGTCTGTATAGGCAGCACTGTACTCAGGTACTCCAGGGTCTGTATAGACAGCACTGTACTCAGGTACTCCAGGGTCTGTATAGACAGCGCTGCACTGGGGAACTCCTGTGTCTGTATAGACAGTGCTGTACTGGGGAACTCCATTGTCTGTGTGGACAGCATTGGAACGGGGGACTCTCGTATCTGTATAGACAGTGCTGTACTTGGGGACTCCAGTATCTATATAGACAGCCCTGAACTTCTGTATAAAGAGCATTGTACTGGGGGGTTTCCATTGTCTGTGTAGATTGCACTTTACCAGGGAACTTCAGTGTCTGCATAGACAGTGCTGTATGGGATCCTCCATTGTCTGTATAGACAGTGCTGCACTGGTCTACTCCACTGCCTGTATTGACAGCGCTGTGCTAGGGGATTCCAGAGTCGGTATAGACAGTGCTGCACTGGATAAATCCAGTGCCTGTGTGGACAGCGCTGTACGGGGACTTCAGTGTCTGTATAGATAGTGCTGTACTGGGGAACTCCAGTGTCTGTATAGACAGCGCTGCACTGGGGAACTGCACTGTCTGTATAGACTGCACTATACTGGGGGACTCCACTGTCTGTAAAGACAATGCAGTATTGGGGGACTTCAGTGTCTGTATCAACAGCGCTATACTGGGGGACTCCTCTGTCCGTATAGACATTGTTGTACTGGGAGACAGTGCTGTACTGCAGGTCTCCAGTGTCTGCATAGACAGCGCTGTACTGGAGCATTCCAGTGTCTGTATGGACAGAGCTGTACTAGGGGCTCCAGTGTCTGTATAGACAGTGCTGTAGCGAGGGACTCCGTTTTTGTTTAGACAGTGCTGTACTGGGAGACTCCAGTGTCTGTATAGAGAGCGCTGTACTGGGGGACTCTAGTGTCTTTATAGACCGTGTTGTACTGGGAGACTCCAGCGTCTGTGTGGACAGCCCTGTACTTCTGTGTAGGGAGCATTGTACAGGGGGACTCCATTGTCTATGTAGGCAGTGCTGTACTGGGGAACTTCAGTATCTGTATCGACAGCGCTGTACTGGGGGACTCCAGAGTCTGTATAGACAGCACTGCACTGGGGAACTCCAGTGTCTGTATAAACAGCGCTGTACTGGGGGACTCCAGTGTCTGTATAAACAGCGCTGTACTGGGGGACTCCAGAGTCTGTATAGACAGCACTGCACTGGGGAACTCCAGTGTCTGTATAAACAGCGCTGTACTGGGGGACTCCAGTGTCTGTATAAACAGCGCTGTACTGGGGGACTCCAGTGTCTGTATAAACAGCGCTGTACTGGGGGACTCCA
Source organism: Mustelus asterias (assembly GCF_964213995.1). Lineage (NCBI taxonomy): Eukaryota > Metazoa > Chordata > Chondrichthyes > Carcharhiniformes > Triakidae > Mustelus > Mustelus asterias. The sequence goes on along the minus strand of NC_135801.1, from coordinate 52,692,954 downwards.
GTGTCTGTATAAACAGCGCTGTACTGGGGGACTCCAGTGTCTGTATAAACAGCGCTGTACTGGGGGACTCCAGTGTCTGTATAAACAGCGCTGTACTGGGGAACTCCAGTGTCTGTATAAACAGCGCTGTACTGGGGGACTCCAGTGTCTGTATAGACAGTGCTGCACTGGGGGACTCCACTGTCTGTATAGACAGCGCTGCACTGGGGGACTCCAGAGTCTGTATAGACAGCGCTGTACTGGGGGACTCCAGTGTCTGTATAGACAGTGCTGCACTGGGGGACTCCACTGTCTGTATAGACAGCGCTGCACTGGGGGACTCCACTGTCTGTATAGACAGTGCTGCACTGGGGGACTCCACTGTCTGTATAGACAGCGCTGCACTGGGGGACTCCACTGTCTGTATAGACAGTGCTGCACTGGGGGACTCCACTGTCTGTATAGACAGTGCTGCACTGGGGGACTCCACTGTCTGTATAGACAGTGCTGCACTGGGGGACTCCACTGTCTGTATAGACAGTGCTGCACTGGGGGACTCCACTGTCTGTATAGACAGTGCTAGACTGGGGGACTCCACTGTCTGTATAGACAGTGCTAGACTGGGGGACTCCACTGTCTGTATAGACAATGATGTATTGGGGGATTTCAGTGTCTGTACTGACAGCACTATACTGGGGGACTCCACTGTCTGTATAGACATTGTTGTACTGGGAGACTTCAGTGTCTATATAGACAGCACTATACTTGGGGACTCCAGTGCCTGTGTAGACAGCCCTGTACTTCTGTATAGAGAGCGTTGTACTGGAGGATTCCAGTATCTGTACAGACTGCGCTGCACTGGGGGTCTCCACTATCTGTATAGACTGAGCTGTACTGGAGGCTCCAGTGTCTGTATGGACAGCACTATATTTTTGTATAGAGAGCATTGTATTGGGGGATTCTATTGTCTGTGTAGATAGCGCTGTACTGGGGAACGTCAGTGTCTGTATAGATTCATAGAAACCCTACAGTGCAGAAGGAGGCCATTCGGCCCATCGAGTCTGCACCGACCACAATCCCACCCAGGCCCTACCCCCACATATTTACCCGCTGATCCCTCTAACCTACGCATCTCAGGACTCTAAGGGGCAATTTTTCACCTGGCCAATCAACCTAACCCACACATCTTTGGACTGTGGGAGGAAACCGGAGCACCCGGAGGAAACCCACGCAGACACGAGGAGAATGTACAAACTCCACACAGACAGTGACCCGAGCCGGGAATCGAACCCGGGACCCTGGAGCTGTGAAGCAGCAGTGCTAACCACTGTGCTACCGTGCCGCTGTACTGGGGAACGTCAGTGTCTGTATAGATAGCGCTGTACTGGGGAACATCAGTGTCTGTGTGGACAGCGCTGTAATGGGATCTCCACTGTCTGTATAGACGGCGCTGTACTGGGGGATTCCAGAGTCTGTCTAGACAGCGCTGCACTGGGCAACTGCAGTATCTGTGTAGATTGCGCTGTACTGGGGGACTCCAGTGTCCGTATAGACAGCGCTGTATTGGGGACTCCAGTGTCTGTATAGATAGCACTGCACTGGGAGACTCCACTGTCTGTATGGACAGTGCTGTACTGGGGGACTCCACTGTCTGTATAGACAGTGCTGTACTGGGGGACTTCACTGTCTGTATAGACAGCGCTGTACTGGGGCACTTCACTGTCTGTAGAGACAGCGCTGTACTGGGGAATTTCAGTGTCTGTATCGACAGTGTTGTACTGGGGGACTCATGCATCCTCCACTTCGACAGACCAAAGCCTGGCCAGGGGTGGGGTGTGAGCTGAGGGTGAAGCTGACAAGCACAATGGGAGGGCAATGTGGAAGGATCAGTGCTAGGGCAGTGGAGGCAGAGGGGTGGGCGGGCATGGGGCACAGGGGTAGGGAGGTGGAGGGAAATGGTGCACAATGGCTGGCAAAGTGAAGACCGAGGGGAGGGAAGCTGGGCCCCGACAAGGGCACATGAAACATTGTCAGCAAAGGGGTCAACGGGATACCACATTATTCACTGGAAGGGGATGCATATAGACTCCGGAATGAGGTGTTGTCGTTAGTGTCACACATTAGGGATGGTTTGCACCAACATTCAGAAGTTGGGGAGGCTGTGGTTTGGGAGTGTTACTGTTGTCCTTAGTTCTCTTAAGAATGGGGAAATATGTCAAGGTTTCACTTTTAGTTCAGAGGCTTGCAGACCGGCATCACAGTGTGCAGAGATTCCTCCTGTGGAATGGAAAGGATTCCCAGAATGACGGGCAGTCCAGGGGCGACGTAGACCTCAGAGTCTGAAATCAGAGATAGGAGATAGTGCAGAGGTGCAGCAAGCATGCCACAGGAGCAATCACTGGAAGCATGGTTCTGTCTGGGAGGAGTATGAGGGTGTGTGGGAGGAGCGCTAAACTGGCTATGGGGCTCTTGAGGTGCGCCCAAGGCAAAGACACCGGCAATACATAATTAGATATATATAAGATATATATGTTCAATTTCTTATTAGCAATAGGACCCTGGTTCGACCCCACTTGGAGTACTGCGCGCAGTTCTGGTCACCTCATTACAGGAAAGATGTTGAGGCCATTGAAAGGGTGCAGAGGAGATTTACAAGGATGTTGCCTGGATTGGGGGGCATGCCTTATGAGGATAGGTTGAGGGAGCTTGGTCTCTTCTCCCTGGAGAGACGAAGGATGAGAGGTGACCTGATAGAGGTTTACAAGATGTTGAGAGGTCTGGATAGGGTAGACTCTCAGAGGCTATTTCCAAGGGCTGAAATGGTTGCTACGAGAGGACACAGGTTTAAGGTGCTGGGGGGTAGGTACAGAGGAGATGTCAGGGGTAAGTTTTTCACTCAGAGGGTGGTGGGTGAGTGGAATCGGCTGACGTCGGTGGTGGTGGAGGCAAACTCGTTGGGGTCTTTTAAGAGACTTCTGGATGAGTACATGGGATTTAATGGGATTGAGGGCTATAGATAGGCCTAGAGGTAGGGATATGATCGGCGCAACTTGTGGGCCGAAGGGCCTGTTTGTGCTGTGGCTTTCTATGTTCTATGTTCTAATATATTATACTAAGCAAAATAGATTATAACCATTCAAAAAACATCATGGGACTAGGTGACCTGACCGCCTTCCAGGGGGTACTCAGTAATACGGACACAGAAAACGGCATACTCAACAGGGCTTCCCACTTTAGCCGCACACGGGCAGCTGTCTCTGAGTAACTGTTAACAATTACTGGGCAGAGACAAAATTGAGATGAAGGAGCCTATGTCAATGTACAGGGAAGACCCAAGGACAGTTGATAAGGGGGTCTGGGAAACATGAGAGAGGACACCTATCCATTCGTGAGCTGATCTCGCAGCCTCATGATGCCCATTTATTCATTTTATTGGCTCTATATGTAATGTATGAAATCTGGAATCTTTACAATTGGATTATGTGTCCAGCAGGGATGGGCTGAGTCACTGTATTAGGAATGATGATTTTCTTTGTTCAGTAAAGTTGCACATGGTCAACTCATGTGGCTTCTCCCCGCCGGTATAATTCAATTAACTGTTTGTCGATTGAATCAGGATTGAGTGTGCAATGAATCTTCTGAGTTCATTCTCCCTTAACAGGCTCCTTCTTGGGAGCTGTTATGTATGTTGGGGCATGCCCCTTTAAAAGAATGGGTCAGGTGATCCAGGACACAAGCTCCACCGTGGGTGTAGCTTGCCCAGCCAGTCTTACGCAGACTGTGCTAGAGATACAGCATGTTAATAAACAGTTCCAGTTAGTTTACTCCCACTTACCTCATGGTCTTTTATTAGTTTATATTAGACCTCATACATAATATAATCCACACTCACTTGTTGGTGCTGCTACTGCCAACAGTGCACCTGCCCTACCCTCTGTGATAGCCATGTCTGCTACAATGCATCCATTTTTCATCACTTCCATCTCCACTGCATGACTACAGCAATGAAGTGCACACCACCTCTCAGCTTCCTGTTCCCTGTGTCACACTTGTTTCATGGCCCAACAGTGCTTGTCAGAGTGGGCCACTTAAAACAGTTATCATGGGGCCCGATTTTACCATTTTGATTCTAAGTGCCAAATCTGGGCGTAATACAGATCCGACCTTGGAATTGGCGTTCAGACGCGCATGCGCAGTTCAAAAAAAATCTGAAAAAGTGCGCCCATGTCGGGAAAGAAAGAGCAGAAAGCGGAGAGAGCGGCTCTCTGACACAGATCATCCTCTGGGGGTGGGGGGGAGGAGGAGGAGGCGGGTCAGATGTATCTCTGGGGGGGGGGAGGAGGAGGAGGCGGGTCAGATATATCTCTGGGGGGGGAGGAGGAGGGGGCGGGTCAGATGTATCTCTGGTGGGGGGGGCAGGGGTGTCCGCTGCCACTCTGCGGGCGATCCCTCCTCCCCACGGGAAGAACGAATCCCTCCTCCCGGAGTGATTCAAGTTCATCATCTTTCATCTGAAACATTAACTCAGTTTCTCTCTCCGTACGTACTGCCTGAGTATGAATCAGTAAGTAAATGGCCTGCTACATGAGGCGCAGAGATCATAAAATCCCTGTATTTGATCCCTAGTCCAAGCTCCAGCTGATGCCAGACAGGGCTTCAGTCATTATTCTAAACTGAACAAAAACCATTCAATTACTCCTGCTTCTGATCAATATCCAGTGACTTTAACTTGTTAATTTTAAACATGTAAAACACTCAGAGAGCAATGTTGAGCTCAGTTACAATGCTGTGCTGGATAAAAAGCTTGGCAGTGGTCACCGTCTAAACTCACACATGAAAACTTTTGGATGAGGCATCAAAAGGATTCCAGAATATTTGGAGCCATATTCCTCCAAATAGCAAGACACAGAACATAACAGGCACTAACTTCCAGATAGAAGAGCAAAATACTGCACATGGGAAGTTAAAACAGAAAATTCTGGAAATACTCAGGCAGCACGTACGGAGAGAGAAACTGAGTTAATGTTTCAGATGAAAGATCATGGACTTCAATCACTCCAGGAAGAGGGATTCGTTCCTCCGGTGGGGAGGAGGGATCGGCTGCAGAGTGGCAGCGGACACCCCTGCCCCCCTCCCTCCCACCGATCGCTCGCAGAGTGGCAGCGAACACCCCTGCCCGCCCCACCCCCCCCCCCACCAGAGATCCATCCACCCCCCCCACCAGTGAGTGATCGGGCCTCCCCCCCACCACCAGACAACGATCAGCCCTCTCACCGCCCCCCCCCCGAGATACATCTGACCCGCCACCTCCTCTCCCCCCCCCCAGAGGATGCTCTGACCCGCCTCCTCCTCCCCCCCCCCAGAGGATGCTCTGACCCGCCTCCTCCCCCTCCTACCCCCCAGAGATACATCTGACCCTCCTCCCCCCCCCCCTCCCAGAGGATGATCTGGGTCAAAGAGCCTTTGCTGGCTCTGACCCTGCTCTTCGGAAGCTGCAGCATCGGCTTCGGATTTTTATTTAGCAGGTCACTAAAAGCGTGGATCCGAAACGGAACAGAAGAAGGTAAAGTGGGAATTGATGGTAGAGTTGGATGGGCAGCTAGTTAAATCAATTTAAATGCATGCTAATGCATTTAAATCATCGGGCCGCCCGATTCGGGTGCGGAACAGATCCGTGCCACTCGCGGGTGTCAGTAAAGTCGCAATTTGCTCGGACGCGGGTGCAGATCGCGATAAAGGCCTCACACCCGACTTTACCACGATTTCGTGCCCGAAAACGGGCGCAAATTGTTGGTAAAATCGGGCCCATGGTGTCACTCAAATGTCTTCCAGTGTGAGTGTGAGGCAGCTCTGTGGCTCACTCTGCATGGTGGTCCGTGGTCATCCCCAATGGATGGGCTAGCAACCTCGCCTCACATCTTATGAGTGCCATATGACATGCAGGGCTGCCAGCTTGCCATTTGATTTGATTTGATTTATTATTGTCACATGTATTAGCATACAGTGAAAAGTATTGTTTCTTGCGTGCTATACGGACAAAGCATACTGTTCATAGAGTAGGAAATGAGAGGGTGCAGAATGTAGTGTTACAGTCATAGCTGGGTGTAGAGAAAGATGAACTTAATGCAAGGTAGGTACATTCAAAAGTCTGATGGCAGCAGGGAAGAAGCTGTCTTGAGTTGGTTGGTATCTGTCCTCAGACTTTTGTGTCTTTTTCCCAAGAGTATGTCTGGGGTGCATGGGGTTCTTGATTATGCTGGCTGCTTTTCCAAAGCAGCAGGAAGTGTAGACAGTGTCAGTGGATGGGAGGCTGGTTTGAGTGATGGACTGGGCTTCGTTCACGATCCTTTGTAGTTTTGTGCAGTCTTGGGCAGAGCAGGAGCCATACCAAGCTGTGATATAACCGGAAGAATGCTTTCTATGATGCATCTGTAAAAGTTAGCGAGAGTCGTAGCTGACGTGCCAAATTTCCTTAGTTTTCTGAGAAAGTAGAGACATTGGTGTGCTTTCTTAACTATAGTGTCAGCATGGAGGGACCAAGACAGGTTATTGGTGATCTGGGCACCTACAAACTTGAAGATCGCGACCATTTCTACTTCGTCCCCATTGATGTAGACAGGGGCATGTTCTCCTCTATGCTTCCTGAAGCCGATGACTATCTCCTTCATTTTGTTGATATTGAGGGAGAGATTATTGTTGCCGCACCAGTTCACTAGATTCGCTAACTCATTCCTGTACTCTGTCTCGTCATTGTTGGAAATCCGACCAACTATGGTGGTGTCATCAGGAAACTAGAAAATCGAGTTGGAGGGGAATTTGGCCATAAAGTCATGGGTGTATAAAGAGTATAGTAAGGGACTGAGGACATACCCTTGTGGGACACTGGTGTTGAGGATGATCATGGAGGAGGTTTGTTGCCTATCCTTACTGATTGCGATCTGTGGGATAGGAAGTTCAGAATCCAGTCGCAGAGGGAGGAGCCAAGCACCAGGCCACGGAGTTTGGAGATGAGGTTTGGAGGAATAATGGTGTTGAAGGCTGTGCTATAGTGGATAAATAGGAGTCTGGCATTAGTGTCTTTGTTATCTAGGTGTTCCAGAGTTGAGTGCAGGGCCAGGGAGATGGTGTCTGTTGTGGACCTGTTGCAGCGGTAGTGGATCCAAGCAATCTGGGTCATAATGATGGGTGTCAGAGCCACCGGACAATAGTCATTAAGGCACGCTACCTGGCTTTTCATTGGTACAGGGATGATGGTCATCTTCTTGAAGCAGGCAAGGACCTCAAATTGTTGTAAAGAGATGTTGAAGATGTCTGCGAACACCCCCGCCAGCTGGTCCGCGCAGGACTGAGTGCTCATCCGGGCACTCATGCTCATTTGTGCCAGTCGCTTTCCGTGGGTTGACCTTTGAGAAGGTTGCCCTGATGTCTGCAATGGTGACCTCGGATACAGGTTGATCCGAGACTTCTGAGTTGTAGGGCGTGCTCTTACTGACCTCTTGCTGAAAACTAGGCATAGAATGCATTGAGCTCATCAGGGAGGGTTGCGTGGGGGCCGGTGATTTTACATGCCTTCATCTTGTAGCCTGTTATGTCTTGCAGACTTTGCCATAGTCAGTGGGGATCCGTGTGGCTAGCCTGGGACTCTAGCTTGGTCTGGTACTGTCTTTTGGCATCTTTGCTGGGTCTCCTTCGATTATATCTGGCTTTCTTGTATAGGTCAGGGTCGCCTGACTTGAACGCTTCAGACCTGGACCAACAAGCAGTGGATATCCCTGTTCATCCGTTGGTTCCAGTTGGGAAACACGTGGATTTGCTTCTTTGGCACACAGTCTTTTACACACTTACTAATGAAGTCAGTTACTGTCGTGGCGTACTCATTCAGGCAGGTCACAGAGTTTTTAAATACTGACCTGTCTACTGACTCTAAGCAGTCCTGTAGGAAATCATCCGATTCCTCAGACCAACACTGCACAACTTTCTTTGATGGATTCTCACGTTTTAGTTTTGCTTGTAAGCCAGGAGCAAGAGCACAGCCTTGTAGTCTGATTTGCCAAAGTGTGGGCAGGCGATAGAGCGGTAGGCATGTTTGATATTTGTGTAGCAGTGGTCTAGGATGTTTGGGCCATGGTGGAACAGGAGACGTGTCATCATACATGTCACTCATCATGCCAGACTCACAAGGACATTGCATTGCTTCCAGCAATTCACCTAGGTTTGTAGTGATCACCTCTTGGTTTCTGACTTCCTTGGTCACCTCCAACTGTGCCTTCTTTGTCAGGCTTTTTGGCCTCCTCCTCCTCCCATCCACTTAGAGTAAAACTGCTATCCAGTTCCCTGCTGATGCAGGAATATTTCCAGGGAGGTGTCACTGAAACGTCGATTCACTCTTTCTCTCATTGTAACCATTGCTCCTCAGACTCATTCCTGCTGCATTCTATCCTCTAGCCTTTCAACATGTCATTGTCAAACTACCTGTTGGCACTAACTCCATTAGTCAGCTCTCTTGTTGACAGGATGTTCACTGGTGTCTATTAGAATATCACTGAGGAAGTCTCACTCCCTGCCTGTACAGCCACATAATTCATAAATGATCCATGCATTGGAATGTTGACTTGTTTGGTAAGATTCAGCACCTTGTTACTGATATTGGATAAGGTTGAAATTATTCCAATCTATTCAATGTTCTTGATGTGAGGTATATAGGCTTCCAAAAGGATTTGACACTGAACTGCACAACATATTAATGAACAAAGTTATAGCTCATGGAAGAAAAGGGACAGTAGTGACTGAATATGAAATTAGCTGAGTGACAGGAAACAATATTGGTTAATGGATGTTTTTTAGACAGTGGGAAGGTTTGTATTGGAGTTCCTGAGGAGTCAGTGTTGGGAGCCTGTTTTTTTCCTGATATATAATGGTCTAGATCTTGCAGATGTCATGAAATTTGGAAGTATTGTGAACTGAGAGGTGGGTAGAACAAAAGTTCAAAAGAACATAGAGAAGTTGGTGAAATGGGTGGACAGGTGGTAGATGAAGTTCAATGCAGAGAAATATGAAGTGATTCATTTTGATAAGAACATGGAGAGAGAATATAAAATAAAGGGCATAATTCTTTAGGAGGACAGGGACCAGGGGGCATATGTCCATTAAGATGGCAGGATAGGTTGAGAGTATGATCAACAAAGTATACAAATTCCTAAGCTTTATTAATAAGGGCATAGAGCACAAGAGTAAAGCGATTATGGCCCATAACTTACGTCCCAAATCCTGACCCACAACGATTGAGAGCTGCACATGCGTGTCGAGACAATACTTAAGCCCCAGTGCACATGCGTGCTGAAAGTGCGCCGCATTCAAACCCCAATCTGATCTTTCTCTGCAAGCACTGCGCTGAATTAGCTGAATGCAAATGAATCTGACAGTGGTACTGGGCCTGCTTGTCCTGATATTGATTAAGTTTTTACACTTCATTATTTATGCTTTTTTCTCCTCCAGAATCAGCGAGCAGAGGCAGGAGACATATCTCAGAGGGATTTTTAGGTGAGCTAATCTTTTGTAGCATTGTTTATTTGGTTAAAAAGCACATAAAGTGAAAGAAAGTTTTTTTTAAACTTTGGTTTGTCACATGGCCGTAAGAAACTATAACAGATAGAGTGGGTTATGTAATAAACTTCAGCTAAAGATTTTGCAACGTATTTTAAGCTCTTTTGTTTAAATGTAATGTTGATCCTTACAAGCCTCAGTAATTACTTCAAATGCTTTTGGAATGTTTAATGCCTTAGTTGATGTATGCAAGTCTCCTTCATTCATTCATTCATGAAAACTCAGTGTTACATCGGGTTATGACAACACTATCAGGAATGACAGGATGGTTACTGGATGATAAGGATATCCATTGAAAACATAGCTTATGAGGTAGAGGTAGCAGTGTTGGAGGGAGAGTTTTGCTTCTGGGTCCTTTCAACATGGCATTAGTACTGTCTCGATTTATTAGTTTATTACATAACCCACTCTATCCATTATAATTTCTTTCAATGTTGGGAGGGAGAGGAGAGGGACCCTAATTTCCTCCTGCATCTCCCCTGGACATCTCCCCATCCATGTGACATATCCTCCTGCATCCCTGATGGTGCTGCGTCTTGTCCAGAGAAATACCCTCCCATGCAGAGGGTGCAGCAGGACCGACGATGAAGCATAGGAACGCTACAACCATGCTCATGTAGCAATATGTCAGGGAGTGGAGAGGACAACTGGTGTTTTGAAATCACATTTTCCATGTCTGGACAGGTCAGGGGCAAGTTACAATATGAACCAGGGCATTGACAACTTTGCCCTTCTGCATGGACTGAGCGTTCACCAGGAAGATGACTTTCCAACAGAAATGGAGGAGCTGGACAAGAGTAATATGGAGCGTGGTTTACAAAAAGACAACAGAACTGTTTTTGTCTGTTGTGTTAAAGTGAAAAAGTATATTTTATTGCAAGAAATTTTGAAAAGTTGAGGTAGTTATTAAGCATCAGGTGCTAAAGCAAACGTTAAGTTAAATGTGAACATGCTATCAAAAGTTTTCTATTTATAAAATTATTTTGGTAATTTGGTTAAGAAATGTTTTCCATTAAACTTTACAAAATTCTACAAATGCTTTATTAAAACATCGAAACATATGAGATAATTATAAATGAATAACACAATTAAGAAAACAAGAAATATAATAGCGATAAACACAAATCAGAATAAAATCAGATGTTAGACAGAACAGTTCAAAATGGAGCATACAGAAGGGGGGGTGGGTTGAGGTAGAGGTAGCAGTGTTGGAGGGAGAGTTTTGCTTCTGGGTCCTTTCAACATGGCATTAGTACTGTCTCGATTTATTAGTTTATTACATAACCCACTCTATCCATTATAATTTCTTTCAATGTTGGGAGGGAGAGGAGAGGGACCCTAATTTCCTCCTGCATCTCCCCTGGACACCTCCCCATCCATGTGACATATCCTCCTGCATCCCTGATGGTGCTGTGTCTTGTCCAGCAGCACTGTCTTTGAATGGGGTGGCTCCCATGCAGAGGGTGCAGCAGAAGCTGACACCACTTTATTGATGATCTGCTGAAGGAACTCATTTTGCTGCCTCAGCAGCCTATGCAAAATCTGCAAGTTATGAGCATTGCCTTCAGTTACTCTTTGAAGCTGCTGGCAGACATCTTGGCTCCTTGCACTGGTGTCATAATGTTCTGTCATTCCCATTACAATCTCAAACAGCTCATGAATAACCACTTCATCACTTTGATTGTCTATGAGATGTTGATCTTCAGGAGATGCGGAGTCTACCTCTGCCTGAAGGCGCTGAGTACTCTTCTTCCAATACAGCAGCCATGTTATTGTAGGCCTCGTCCGCTCCAATCACTTGGTCTCTCTGAACATCAGAATTAAAATCAGAAATATCACCCTGCTGCAAGGCTTCCTCCTCCTCTGCTGCAGCCTTAGTGCTGCACTGCTGTGACGTATTGGCTTCCATTATATCACCTGCATGTATCTCTGATGCTGCATAACACTCAGCCACACTCTGCTGTGCTGTCACCATGGCATCTGTGAAAGCTGAAGAAAGCACAATTATTTTTCCATCATATTAACTGTCCTCTTTTTGATATGATCAATTAGCTTTCTGTCTTAGCTTGACTAAGCCCAAAGTCCACACCACCACCTACTCCAGGGTTGAGAGACCCAGCAGATCCCAAGCATGTTCCTGGTGGAGTGAGACCCTTCATGTACGCCAGTCCCCCTCCAGTCAGTGAATGCTCCCGGGCATTATGGGCCTTTTTTGCCTGCAGAAAGGAATTGAAATGCCTTTTTAAAATCTTGTGATTATCAACTTGCAGGACAGTGACAGCTAAAAGCAAATAACCCTGGGGGGGCACTTTTCCAATCTTATGACCAAGTTACAACCATCTCCATGGTAACTGCATTTTATGACCCTCTCCAGGTTTGCTATTTACATGGGAGCCCAGCTTCAAAAATCCCCATTGTTACTAAATTCTACAACCCCTTCTGCAAATCTGAGAGGAGCCGATGTTCTTTCAACATCATGGCCCATGAATGTCCATTGTTAATGACTTTTATGAGCCCTGGGTTGGTTCATACCATAACCAAAGCAGACTGAAGCCCTTACCTTTGAGGGTGAAGTTTTTATGTTTTAACATTTTTTCATCAAAAATGCTACATACCCTAGCTGAACGCATTAAATCATTGACTTTCTTTTGGCACTTATATGCGGTCCTAGACACTTCACTATATATGGAAACAATGCGTGCAACTTACTTCCAAGCCATAGATTGTAGTTTTCTTAGTAGCTTTGATTTTCCATGGCCCAAATTTTGGACACTGCTCTACCTCGTGTAATGGGATATCCAGATCATGGTCAGAGAAATTCTGACTTCTCTTCTTCCCAGCTAGATTTTCAGTGGCCATATTCTAAATTAAAACTTCTGAATACTTTTAAGCATGCCACACATAAACTTATATAATAATACAATGCTGATTTAAATAGTTGTTTCAGAGATTTAAAATAAATAACAAAACCTACATTCATTTATACATATTAAATACTCATCTTCAATCATAAAAATAAAAATAAAAATTACTAAAACTTTAAATGAACCAATAACAATAGGATTAACTACTTAAAAGAAATAGCAAAATAATGAAAAAGAGCTTCAACATACCTTTATAATAGCAGGGAATTCACCTGACCCTCTGTTTTCAGTACAAAACAGCTATTTACAAGCTAGACCTCAATGGGTTTTCACAGTCTGGCCATCATAAGAGGGTGGGGGGCTTAGAGTCCTCCGGCGCCGCGCTGGGGCCTACGGAAATTGTCCCGCTGAAGGCCAAAGGCTGATGCTCCCAAAGGAAGTTAGATCGTGATTTTTGAACAAAGGGAAGTGGGCAAGAAAATCAACTATTTTTGGCAGCTCTTAGCTTTCCGGCTCTAGACGTGAATTGTGGGTCTATGATAGCCTGTATCTGGGGTCACCACTGCAGATGTCAGAGCAATTTTCTTGAAGGTCAACCCACGGAAGCAGCTGGCCCGGATGGGGTACCCGGACATGCACTCAGATCCTGCGTGGATCAGCTGGCGGGAGTATTCGCAGATATCTTCAACCTCTCTTTACAACAATCTCTATCTGCTACAAGAAAACGACCATCATCCCTGTACCTAAGAAAAACCAAGCAGCGTGCCTTGATGACTATCGGCCAGTGGCTCTGACAACCATCATTATGAAGTGCTTCAAAAGGTTAGTCATGGCACGAATCAATTCCAGCCTCCCGGACCACCTGGATCCACTACAGTTTGCCTACCGCCGCAACAGGTCCACAGCAGGCGCCATATCTCTGGCCTTGCACTCAACCCTGGAGCACTTAGATAACAAGGGCACTTACGTCAGACTCCTATTTATTGACTACAGCTCAGCCTTCAACACTATTATTCCCACAAAACTCATCTCTAAACTCCGTGGCATGGACCTCGGCACCTCCCTCTGAACTTTCTAACTCACAGACCACAATCAGTAAGGATAGGCAACAATACCTCCTCCACAATCATCCTCAACACCGGTGTCACACAAGACTGTGTTCTCAGCCCCCTACTGTACTCCTTATACACCTATGACTGTGTGGCCAAATTCCCCTCCAATTCAATTTTCAAGTTTACTGACGACACCACTGTAGTGGGTCGGATCTCAAACAATGACGAGACAGAGCACAGGAATGAGATAGAGAATTGTGAACCCGGCAACAATAATCTCTCCCTCAAATTCAACAAAATGAAGGAGCTTGTCATTGACTTACATAGAACATAGAACAGTACAGCACAGGACAGGCCCTTCGGCCCACGATGTTGTGCCGAGCTTTATCTGAAACCAAGATCAAGCTATCCCACTCCCTATCATCCTGGTGTGCTCCATGTGCCTATCCAATAACCGCTTAAATGTTCCTAAAGTGTCTGACTCCACTATCACTGCAGGGAGTCCATTCCACGCCCCAACCACTCTCTGCATAAAGAACCTACCTCTGATATCCTTCCTATATCTCCCACCATGAACCCTATAGTTATGCCCCTTGTAATAGCTCCATCAACCCGAGGAAATAGTCTTTGAACGTTCATTCTATCTACCCCCTTCATCATTTTATAAACCTCTATTAAGTCTCCCCTCAGCCTCCTCCGCTCCAGAGGGAACAGCCCTAGCTCCCTCAACCTTTCCTCATAAGACCTACCCTCCAAACCAGGCAGCATCCTGGTAAATCTCCTCTGCACTCTTTCCAGCGCTTCCACATCCTTCTTATAGTGAGGTGACCAGAACTGCACACAATATTCCAAATGTGGTCTCACCAAGGTCCTGTACAGTTGCAGCATAACCCCACGGCTCTTAAACTCCAACCCCCTGTTAATAAAAGCTAACACACTATAGGCCTTCTTCACAGCTCTATCCACTTGAGTGGCAACCTTTAGAGATCTGTGGATATGGACCCCAAGATCTCTCTGTTCCTCCACAGTCTTCAGAACCCTACCTTTGACCCTGTAATCCACATTTAAATTAGTCCTACCAAAATGAATCACCTCACATTTATCAGGGTTAAACTCCATTTGCCATTTTTCAGCCCAGCTTTGCATCCTATCTATGTCTCTTTGCAGCCTACAACAGCCCTCCACCTCATCCACTACACCAATCTTGGTGTCATCAGCAAATTTACTGATCCACCCTTCAGCCCCCTCCTCTAAGTCATTAAAAAAATCACAAAGAGCAGAGGACCAAGCACTGATCCCTGTGGCACTCCGCTAGCAACCTGCCTCCAATCCGAACATTTTCCATCCACCACCACCCTCTGTCTTCGATCAGATAGCCAGTTACCTATCCAATTGGCCAACTTTCCCTCTATCCCACACCTCCTCACTTTCATCATAAGCCGACCATGGGGGACCTTATCAAACGCCTTACTAAAATCCATGTATATGACATCAACTGCCCTACCTTCATCAACACACTTAGTTACCTCCTCAAAAAATTCAATCAAATTTGTGAGGCACGACTTGCCCTTCACGAATCCGTGCTGACTATCCCGGATTAATCCGCATCTTTCTAAATGTTCGTAAATCCCATCCCTAAGGACCCTTTCCATCAATTTACCAACCACCGAAGTAAGACTAATCGGTCTATAATTATCAGCGTCATTTCTATTCCCTTTCATAAACAGAGGAACAACATTAGCCATTCTCCAGTCCTCTGGCACCATCCCCGTGGACAGTGAGGACCCAAAGATCAAAGCCAAAGGCTCTGCAATCTCATCCCTTGCCTCCCAAAGAATCCTAGGATATATTTCATCAGGCCCAGGGGACTTATCGACCTTCAGTTTATTCAAAACTGCCAGGACATCCTCCCTCTGAACATCTATTTCCTCCAGCCTATTAGCCTGTAACATCGTCTCTTCCTCAAAAACATGATCCCTCTCCTTGGTGAACACTGAAGAAAAGTATTCATTCATCACCTCGCCTATCTCTACTGACTCCATACACAAGTTCCCACTACTGTCCTTAATCGGCCCTAACCTCACCCTGGTCATTCTTTTATTCCTCACATAAGAGTAAAAAGCCTTGGGGTTTTCCTTGATCCGACCCGCCAAGGACTTCTCATGTCCCCTCCTAGCTCTCCTAAGCCCCTTTTTCAGCTCATTCCTTGCTAACTTGTAACCCTCAATCGAGCCATCTGAACCTTGTTTCCTCATCCCTACATAAGCTTCCCTCTTCCTTTTCACAAGACATTCCACCTCTTTCGTGAACCATGGTTCCCTCACTCGGCCATTTCCTCCCTGCCTGACAGGGACATACCTATCAAGGACACCCAGTATTTGTTCCTTTTGTTGTAGGGAAATATCCCTTACCAGTGCAGAATAGAAGTTGAGTCGCAAATCAAGGTTCAAAGCGTGTCTTTATTGTACAATTACTAGGATCCTAGGGAGACCCCCGTAGCCAGCTCAGAAACAGTGGCTTGGCCACGTTGATCTCAATTAAATCACATCAGCTCTGGATCTTTATAGGGATCCAAAATTCGCGCGGGAACATTTGATTATGCCTTTTTTACACAATGTATAAAGTGGTCTGTCAGTTTCAAAAGTCCCTAGGAAGTTTCATGGATTAGCATTTGTATGGTGTGTGTTCGTGTTAATGGGATTACTTGGTCCTGCCCCGGTGTCTAAATGCGTTTCCCATTACCATCTCTATGTGTCCTTTTATTTGAATTGATCCTATTGTTCCGTGTCTGTGTTTCCTGCTTGTGAGATTGAGTGTTAATGTCATCCTGTCCTGTTGGGTGTCTGGGGTATTTCATTCTTAACCTTTTATCCTTATCTCTTAGTTTATCAGATTTTTATGTCTGCCTTGGCCAGTTTAAAATGCAGCTGCGCTGTTGCTAGGCAGATTAGGGATCTTCCGTAGTTTCTGAAATTCGTGAGTCTCTCAGCTGTGCAGGAGGGGACCCGATCGAATATCCATCCGGGGGTGCCCCTCTGCATTGTTGGCCCGTTATGAGTGGTGCCAATTAGTCCAATATGTAAATATGTTTGATGATGCAAATATGGTTTTCTGGAAAATTTCCTCCTTCAGTCCCTCCTCTCGTCCAGGGGGTGCCATTCATGGCTGACCCCCCATGGACGACCTTCAGAGGAACAGTGATTTGTACAGCTGTTGTCCTTGCCGTTGTTCCTCTTCTTCTGTGTCGTTGTTAAGTTCTTGCATCTGGATACTGGCAGTGGGTAGCATTCTTGATGTAATATTTGCACATATCACTTTAATACAGGTTAGGCCAAGGCAGAGTGTGAACAGGATGGCTACTACTAGGATTAATCCCTTCATAATATATGCTCCCCAAACTGTGTTAAACAGCCATCCTAACCACCCATCAGTCCCTGTTAACCCCTGTTTAAAGTTATCCAATTGCTTTTGTATCCCGGACATGGCTGCTGTTATGTTTAGTGTCTCGTCGTGTACGTATGTGATGCATTTTTCCTTGATGATGGTGCATACCCCCCCTTGTCTGGCTAGCTGATAGTCCACCGCATATCTCGTTTGTTGTGTGTATAGTCTGAGTTCTGCGAGTTCTTGGTCAATTGCGCCTAATGCTTGTAGGGTGTTGTTTCCTAAAATGGTCAGTCCACATATGAAGAAGTTCCTATTACTGGCACTGATCACCCCTGCGGCGCCTCCCAGGGATAGTGTCCCCAGAAATCCATATCCTAAAGAAGACCCTAGTGTGACAGGGGCCTGCCAGTCGGAGCAAAATTCTGCGCTGATGGCCCTGGTCACTATGCGTTTCTGGACATGCCCTTCACTTGGGCATGGAACCGTGAGAGGTCTGATTGTCCCTACGGAAAAGAACCTTGGAGGCCTGTCTGTGGCCGTCATATATACATTTTTAAATAAAAACACGTACCCGTCTTTAACCCGATAACATGCATTACCCCGGGGTCGTTTGACCGCATGGCCCCATCTTGTGGAACCTTCCCTCCCCCTGGACTGTCCACTTGATTGTACCTCTTGGTGAGAATCAAATGGATATGTCCCTGAGGCTGAGCTTACGTGGGTGCCGTTGCACTTGCCACACATAAGCTGCCTACCCGCGGTGACTGCAATGCATTTTTGTTGCTTGCAGTCACAAGTGAAGTGTCCTTCCCGGACCCGGCACTCCTGGAGAGCACAATGTGCCTCAGCGCACGAATCATTTTTAGGGACAAAGGCATGCACGCACCCCCATCCCTCTCCCTTAAAACATTGTGGGTAGTTCCCAAGTGTCTCCTCCGGTTGGGGTCCCGTCCCCCTTAGAATTCCCGGCTCAGTGAGCTCTACACACCTTCCTTGTATCCCTTGCTTAAAGTACCCAATATGTTCTTTGCAGGGTGCCCCCGATGTGTCAATAGTGAATAACTCTTGTGGGAGCCACCCTGGTGTTGCGATGAATAGGGAGTTTACTGATCGCGCTGAGGGGTAACAAGCGGTCCTATTCCCATAGATCTGGATGTGTGTTTTCAGGAATAGGTTTCCTTCCATGATTGGTGGTTCTGCTCCCCTAACCCCCATATGTTGGAGTGTATTTACAATGGTCAGGGTTATTATCAGATATGTCCCTGTTCCCATATCGCTCTTTTTTTTTCAACAGTATTTTACAATTACAGTATATACAGAAAATAAACAGGCAATTAAATTAAAAGTAGTTGGTTCCGACGTCTTGATAGTAGATCTGGTCCTGGTTCCTGTGGAAGTTGAATGAGCAAAACGGTATTTTTTAGTTCATTTGTCCTCATATAGTTTTAATTGGGTCCAGTGTTTCCAGACCCCCTGTCCCCTTATATCTATACAGGCACAGGTATCTCTGCTAACAATGACCTCGTAAGGTCCGTGCCATCTTGGGGCAAATCCTGGTTTTGCAGGAAGCACTTTTGTTAATACCCGGCTCCCGGCTTTTGGGACTTCTGGTAATATTTCTGAGTCCCCCTCTGCGTCGACCTGTGCCTGATTAGAAATTACGGACCGGCGCATCCCCTTCAATTGGGTGCTAAGGTCTCGGATGTATTGTCGGATACATCCATTCATTTGTATGTAGTCTTATCAAAAGACATCGCTTTCCCCATTAAAATCACATGCCATACAGTTCCGATCTTTATATGAGTACTCTTACACTATCTCTAATTTGATCATTTGTTTGCGTGCAAGCGCTACACCACAGTACTTCACAAAATAATTATGTCTTTATCAATGCCCAATATAGTATATGAATATATCATACAAAGTTGGTTAAGGCTTTTCAGGATTTGATGTTATTCTTGTGTCTATATGGCAGTGCTATACTGTATAATAAAAATAATCAAGCGGCAGTTGTATCATACCACTTTACACATCGTACCCGTGATATCCAAACCCTTTTAATTTAAGCCGTTTCTTTTTTTTAAACTGAGCTCCAGATCGAAACCCCCGCACTCTAGGAAAAGTAACAGGCGCCGAATCAAAATCAAAGCAGGTACAATACATACCAGTTATTTGATTAGGAACATTTTGGTTTCTTAACTGGCTAGGTTTTAAGCTTTGCAGTGCTTTTATATTTGGCAAACCTTGAACCTTGATGGCTCATGAAATTCTGACGGCAGTACATAATTTTAACTAGTTCAGAATACTAAACTATCTGACGTTCGCAAATCGCGATATTCTGCGATTAATACTGTATTTCACTGACTTGATACACTTTAAACTAATTCATAGACCTCAGTCTTTTGTTCCTGCTTTTCTACCTTTCCACAAAATAACTTATTTTCTTCTCTTAACTCCTCAACTAACTCTTATAATTTCTACTTCAAGACAAAGGAAAGAGCACATGCTTCCTTCCAAGGTTTAAATCCTTTCTTAACATTAAAACAAACAACAACAAAGCATTCACGCAACCACTTTGTTTAAACACACACACACACACATGGAAGCTTCCAAAAGTCATTCCACAGTACATCCTTTTTCATTCAAACTTATCATTTCAGACTGGGATGAGTGTAAAACATTCAAAGAGAATACAGAACATTGATTAAGACAATCGCTTTTATTCTTCTTTCTTCCAAACTGTAATTAACTCAAAGCAGAAGTAAATTCAAGAAATCCTATCACTTTAATCTTTAACAGTTTTAACACTCTCCCAGCCCCCTGAGGCTAAACCAAGGTGCAATACACTGCACCCACTGCCTGTAGCAAACATTCCACAGGAACAAAGAGCTCCCTGCTCTCAATCTAATTACAACAACAACCACCTACATTCGACAAGCTACCAGATCTCACAAACACACTGAAATACAAAAACTAAGATCTCTCCTATCCATCTGCTGCCTTTCCCCTGGCGTAAAAGGCTTATAGGTTGCCTTTGGTTGTGCTAACGTCCCTCCTCTCGTGACTGGCGCTAGATTATAATTTTCTACGTTTTCTTCTGATGCTGGAGTGGCTGTATGTTTCTGCACTGACTCGTATGGGCGCCGAGGGTCCGTTTCCTCTGATCTCTGCGTTATCTCCGCAGTGTGTCTTCTGTGTTCTAATTCCCTCACTCTCTCCTGTAATACTTTAATTTGTTCTGTCTCTTTGTGTCTCTCCTCCATTGAGGCATTTACTTCCTCAATTAGTCCAGCTAACTGGGTCACTAATATTACTCCCATTACTTTTGTTTTGTCCCGTTTAACTCCGTCTACCCACTTTCTTTGATCTTCTAAAGTTTGTGATGCGTTCCACCCGTTCCGTTTCATCTTTGCAACAATCGCTTCTCTGGCTAACAGATACTTCAAAATGAGAGCTACTGCAGTTTCTCCCTTAACAACGTGGTCTGCCATTTTTCTGTCTAGCAGTCCTGCAACCCCCGTATGCTGGCTGCTACAGTAAAAGTGCCTCAACTCTCTCCCTTATCTCCTGTCACTGATACTGCCCCAGCACCGTCTGTATTGCTGTAGGGCCTCGTAGTGAGGTTCCAGTGGGTCTCTTTCCCCTGGGCTCCCCCAACTATTCCTGACACCTCACGCTTGGACTATTTTGTGTTGTCTTATTGGGATGTGTGCTGGTTGTTTAGTGGGTTTGTCCGCCCCTGTTCCCAGCCCCTCTAAGTACAACGCCTCCCGCTCGGCCACCACCCCCACTAGCAGGGTTGATCCGTTACCCCAAAACCGGGTATCCTGCTATGGGCTGTGGTGTTCCCTACAGACGAACAAGGTTATCAAACTCCGCCCGGGTCCCTAATGGATCCTCCGTCGTCGTGTCTCTTGGTCAGGATGGATCGGGTCCCCTTTTCCTCAACACTTACACACATGTATTCTGTTATCAAAGCCCCTGTTATAGTTAGTAACTGTATCGACTCTGAGGTTGTTCGTCCCTTCAGAGTCAGTGTTGTTACCCGATTTACACTGTCCGTGCCTTGCACCCTGAGTGCCTGTGCCTCTTAGCGCCCGCTTCAAAACCCAACCTTAGCGTGGGAGATTTCTCCTCTTAACGTCCAGTTTAGGGTAGGGCACCTTGAGTCAAGCACTCCCTTGTCCTATTGCCTTGGCACAGACAGCGGTTTCATTTACAATCCTGGGTTAGTTACACCAATTAGTTCTGCATGCGGTACTTATCTTTATATTAGTCTTAATTCCTGTTATCAAATAGCCCAAAACCTGTTATCTTTACCTCTGGTCCTTTACTCCTATTAAAGTTAAAAGTTACTTACCTTCTTCCACGCGGTCGTTCTGACCTGTACCTCTTTAGTGCGGACTTCTGTTTCAATTTAAAAACTTAGGCAAGATTATACAGTTCTACAAGACAACAATACTTAAAACAGACAAACCCTAACCCTTAAAGGTACCTCACTTTGAACGGAGACCTGCACTCTCCTTTGACTGCTCTGGATTTGTATCAGATTCGTTTAAATTTGATCCCGACTTTCAAACTGTGGCCATCAGTCAGAAGTCAGATATCAAATCCTGCCGACTACGCCATTTTGTTGTAGGGAAATATCCCTTACCAGTGCAGAATAGAAGTTGAGTCGCAAATCAAGGTTCAAAGCGTGTCTTTATTGTACAATTACTAGGATCCTAGGGAGACCCCCGTAGCCAGCTCAGAAACAGTGGCTTGGCCACGTTGATCTCAATTAAATCACATCAGCTCTGGATCTTTATAGGGATCCAAAATTCGCGCGGGAACATTTGATTATGCCTTTTTTACACAATGTATAAAGTGGTCTGTCAGTTTCAAAAGTCCCTAGGAAGTTTCATGGATTAGCATTTGTATGGTGTGTGTTCGTGTTAATGGGATTACTTGGTCCTGCCCCGGTGTCTAAATGCGTTTCCCATTACCATCTCTATGTGTCCTTTTATTTGAATTGATCCTATTGTTCCGTGTCTGTGTTTCCTGCTTGTGAGATTGAGTGTTAATGTCATCCTGTCCTGTTGGGTGTCTGGGGTATTTCATTCTTAACCTTTTATCCTTATCTCTTAGTTTATCAGATTTTTATGTCTGCCTTGGCCAGTTTAAAATGCAGCTGCGCTGTTGCTAGGCAGATTAGGGATCTTCCGTAGTTTCTGAAATTCGTGAGTCTCTCAGCTGTGCAGGGGGGGACCCGATCGAATATCCATCCGGGGGTGCCCCTCTGCATTGTTGGCCCGTTATGAGTGGTGCCAATTAGTCCAATATGTAAATATGTTTGATGATGCAAATATGGTTTTCTGGAAAATTTCCTCCTTCACTTGAAAAGGTTCCACTTTTCATTAGTGCCTTTCCCTGACAGTTCCTGTTCCCAACTTATGCCCCCTAAATCTTGCCTAATCGCATCATAATTACCTCTCCCCCAATTGTAATCATTGCCCTGTACGGACCTATCCCTCTCCATTGCATTTGACTTCAGGAAATATAAAGGAGAACATGCCCCTGTCTACATCAATGGGGACGAAATAGAAAGAGTTGAGAGCTTCAAGTTTTTAGGTGTCCAGATCACCAACAGCCTGTCCTGGTCCCCCCATGCTGACACTATAGTTAAGAAAGCCCACCAATGTCTCTACTTTCTCAAAAAACTAAGGAAATTTGGCATTTGGCAGCTATGACTCTCACCAACTTTTACAGATGCACCAAGGAAAGCATTCTTTCTGGTTGTATCACAGCTTAGTATGGCTCTGCTCTGCCCAAGATCGCATGGAACTACAAAAAATCGTAAATGTAGCCCAATACATCATGCAAACCAGCCTCCCATCCATTGATACTGTCTACACTTCCCGCTGCCTCGGCAAAGCAGCCAGCATAATTAAGGACCCCACGCACCCCGGACATTCTCTCTTCCACCTTCTTCCTTTGGGAAAAAGATATAAAAGTTTGAGGCCGAGTACCAACCGACTCAAGAACAGCTTCTTCCCTGCTGCTGTCAGACTTGTGAATCGACTTATCTTGCATAAAGTTGATCTTTCTCTACACCCTAGCTATGACTGTAACACTACACTCTGCATTCTCTCGCTTCCTTCTCTATGAATGGTATGCTTTGTCTGTATAGCACGGGAGAAACAATACTTTTCACTAGGTTAATACATGTGACAATAATAAATCAAATCAAATCAAACTTGTAAAAACGATGAAAGTACCAATGCAAGTGGAGAAGGTAGTCAAGGCGGCATACGGCACGCTTGCCTTCATCGGCCGGGCATTGAGTTTAAAAATTGGCAAGTCATGTTGCAGCTTTATAGAACCTTAGTTAGGCCGCACTTGGAATATAGTGTTCAATTCTGGTCGCCACACTACCAGAAGGATGTGGAGGCTTTGGAGAGGGTACAGAAAAGATTTACCAGGATGTTGCCTGGTATGGAGGGCATTAGCTATGAGGAGAGGTTGGAGAAACTTGGTTTCTTCTCACTGGAACGACGGAGGTTGCAGGGCCACCTGATAGAAGTCTACAAGATTATGAGAGTCATGGACAGGGTGGATAGTCAGGAGCTTTTTCCCAGGGTGGAAGAGTCAATTACTAGGGGGCACAGGTTTAAGGTGCGAGGGGCAAGGTTTAAAGGAGATGTACGAGTCAGATCTTTTACACAGAGAGTAGTGGGTGCCTGGAATTCGTTGTCGGGGGAGGTAGTGGAAGTGGATACGGTAGTGACTTTTAAGGGGCGTCTTGACAAATACATGAACAGGATGGGAATAGAGGGACATGGGCCCTGGAAGGGTAGGGGGTTTTAGTTAAGTCGGGCAGCATGGTCGGTGCAGGCTTGGAGGGCCGAAGGGTCTGTTCCTGTGCTGCAATTTTCTTTGTTCTTTGATAGTTCAGCCTCAACTGGAATATTGTCAAAATCTTATCAAAAAATTGCCGAGTGGTGCTTCCAGCATGAAAAATGGAGGGATTCCCACCGACGGCGCTGGTGTGATTTCGGACCAAATCTTATGCCTCGTTAATAATAAATTTTATGGCCACGAGTGTCATGCCGCACCTGCGATGTATTCCCTCTGATCCGCCCTCCCTGCAATAACTTAACTGCTGCAAGCTCTTGAGAGCTCCATATGAATGGCTTCCATTTGGCAGGAGGTGGCAGCCAAGAAGGCACTTTTCAGAAGGGGCCCTCACCGGGATGATGTGGAGCAGAGGCAGGACAAACTCTACCCCCACTCCAGGAGATGGCCTTCCAGCAGGATCACCACCCCCGCTGAGATACAGTGGCAGCCCTGGTCATTGCAAGCACACTCCAGAAGAGAATGGGGGCAGCAATGTCGGAAGATGATGAATGAACTTCTTCGCTCAGCCAAGGTAAGTGAACCACTCCCAGTCCCCCTCTGGACCCCCTTGCACACCCCTCGCACCTCCAACTCCATCTCCCACCCAGTCACCTCAGGAGTTGCCAACACCAGCCACCACGGACCATCCCCCTCCCACAATCACCATGTTCCCCCAGTAGCTGCTATGCTCCTCACATTGCAGCACCTATTCGAACCCCATGCCTGCCACACCTCATCAGCATCGTCAATCTTACAACTCCCACCTAAACTTTCTCTCACTGTGTCATTGCAGGACAAACACAACCACAACAAGTGTGAGTGATGGCAGCCAGCTGGAGTCATTGTTCCACTGGAGCAAGCAGAGAGGGAGTGAATTGAGGCAGGAGTGCTGGTGAGAGATTGATTGAATTATTTATTTATTTAATTAGTTAGCGTGGTTTTTTTTTGGCCTTTACTTTTGTAGTAATATTTTTCTTAAGTTTAAAGTGAAAACCGGAAGTGGGCTGCTAAGGAGTCTGGGAAGGGTTTTTTAAGCGCGCGAAGTATAAAAGGTAGGCTGCAGTATACAGCGGGCAGCGTCGGGAGCGGGCAGTGGAGTGTGTGGGAAGCAGAGTGTGAGCTATAAGGACTTTGGCTCACAGGACTTAGGCAGAATGGGCGAGCAGGGGTGAGTTTAATTCATTTTTGCTGTTTCTACCTGGTACTGGCAAGGTATCTAGAGGGGATGGGTGTGCAGGCAGTGCTATGTTCCTCTTGCACTATGTTTGAGGTGAGGGACGACGACAGTGTCCCTGCTGATTACACCTGTGGGAAGTGCACCCATCTGCAGCTCCTCCAAAACCGTGTTAAGGAACTGGAGCTGGAGTTGGATGAACTTAGGATCATTAGGGACGCAGAGGTGGCCATAGACAGAAGCTTTAGGGATACAGTTACTCCGAGGAATGAAAACAGATGGGTGACGGTGAGAGGGGCTGGGAGGAAGCAGTCAGTGCAGGGATCCCCTGTGGTCGTTCCCCTTAGCAACAAGTATTCCGCTTTGGATACGGTTGAGGGGGATGACATACCAGTGGTGAGCAGCAGTGAGAGGATCTCCGGCACTGTGTCCGTCTCTGTGGCTCGGGAGGGTAAGGGGGAGAGCGGGAGGGCAATAGTTATTGGGGACTCGTTAGTTAGAGGGATAGATGAGGTTCTGTGGCAGCAAAAGAAACTCGAGGATGGTATGTTGCCTACCGGATGCCAGGTCCGTGACGTCTCGGACCGTGTCTTCCGGATTCTTAAGGGGGAGGGGGAACAGTCACAAGTCGTGGTACACATTGGTACCAATGACATAGGTAAGAGAAGGGCGGGGATTTAGAACAGGAATTTCTGGAGCTGGGCTGGAAGCTGAGAGCCAAGACAAAACATGTGGTCATCTCTGGTACGTTACCGGTGCCACGTGATAGCGAGTTGAGGAACAGGGAGAGAATGCAGTTAAACATGTGGTTGCAGGGATGGTGTAGGAGGGAGGGTTTCAGATACGTGGATAATTGGAACACATTCTGGGGAAGGTGGGACCTGTACAAACAGGACGGGGTGCACCTGAACCAGAGGGGCACCAATATCCTGGGAGGGAAATTTGATACGGCTCTTCAGGGGGGTTTAAACTAATTTGTCAGGGGAGTGGGAAAAGGAGTTGTAGTCCAGAAGTCAGTGTTGAGGGTGGTGAGGTATTGGGGAAGGTATCAAGGTCAAGGGTGGGTACCGGTAGACAGGAAGGTGGGTTGAAGTGTGTCTACTTCAATGCAAGGAGCATCCGGAACAAGGTAGATGAACAAAGAACAACAAAGAACAAAGAACAATACAGCACAGGAACAGGCCCTTCGGCCCTCCAAGCCCGCGCCGCTCCCCGGTCCAGGATTGAATCCTGAATCCAGGATCCCCGCCCAATTTTCCAGCCTATCTACATACCAATATCCTATCCACCGAGCTGTCCCTCACAGCTACGATGCTTTGTTCATTACAACCTATTAACTCACCCCCACCCCCCCATTCCAGACCATGTGATCTCCAGGGAGAGGCGAAAACCCAGAGTGAAAACCCCAGGGCCAATATGGGGAAAAAAAATCTGGGAAATTCCTCTCCGACCCCCTGAGGTGATCGAAACGAGTCCAGGAGATCACACTGGCCCTGATCGGAAAATGCTTCCCAACCCTAGTCATTTCCACTTCCACGAACACCATATGAATTCCCTGCCCCCGAGACAGGTTCCCAATTATCCGCAGTCTCGCTCTGTACTGGCACCAGCAAGATGATCATAGAATGAAGCCTTGAAACGAGAAACAAGAAACAATTAGCCCGCGCCGCTCCCTGGTCCAAACTAGACCACTCTTTTGTATCCCTCCATTCCCACTCTGTTCATATAGCTGTCTAGATAAGTCTTAAACGTTCCCAGTGTGTCCGCCTCCACCACCTTGCCCGGCAACACATTCCAGGCCCCCACGACCCTCTGTGTGAAATATGTCCTTCTGATATCTGTGTTAAACCTCCCCCCCTTCACCTTGAACCTATGACCCCTCGTGAACGTCACCACCGACCCGGGGAAAAGCTTCCCACCGTTCACCCTATCTATGCCTTTCATAATTTTATACACCTCTATTAAGTCTCCCCTCATCCTCCGTCTTTCCAAGGAGAACAACCCCAGTTTCCCCAATCTCTCCTCATAACCAAGCCCCTCCATACCAGGCAACATCCTGGTAAACCTCCTCTGTACTCTCTCCAAAGCCTCCACGTCCTTCTGGTAGTGTGGCGACCAGAACTGGACGCAGTATTCCAAATGCGGCCGAACCAACGTTCTATACATCTGCAACATCAGACCCCAACTCTTATACTCTATGCCCCGTCCTATAAAGGCAAGCATGCCATATGCCTTCTTCACCACCTTCTTGGGGCGTGGATTGGTACTTGGGACTACGATGTTGTGGCCATTACGGAGATGTGGGTAGAACAAGGACAGGAATGGTTGTTGGACGTTCTGGGGTATAGATGTTTCAGTAAGTGTAGGGAAACTGGTAAAAGAGGTGGAGGAGAAGCATTGTTAATCAAGGATAGTTTAACGGCTGCGGAAAGGCACTTCAAGGGGGATCTGCACACTGACGTAATATGGGTTGAGGTTAGAAATAGGAAAGGAGCGGTCACGTTGTTAGGAGTTTACTATAGGCCCCCAAATAGTAATAGAGATGTGGAGGAAGAAATTGCTAAGCAGATCATGGATATGTGTGGGGGTCACAGGGTAGTTGTCATGGGGGACTTTAACTTTCCAAATATTGATTGGAACCTTTGTAGGTCAAATAATTCGGATGGGGCAGTTTTTGTTCAGTGTGTGCAGGAGGGTTTCCTGACACAATATGTGGATAGGCCGACAAGAGGTGAGGCTACATTGGATTTGGTACTGGGAAATGAACCGGGTCAAGTGTTAGATTTGGTTGTGGGAGAGCACTTTGGAGATAGTGACCACAATTCGGTGTCTTTTGTTATTGCAATGGAGAGGGATAGGGCCGTACGGCAGGGCAAGGTTTACAATTGGGGGAGAGGTAATTATGACGCGATTAGGCAAGAATTAGGGGACATAAGATGGGAACAGAAACTGTCAGGGAAAGGCACTAATGAAAAGTGGAACTTTTTCAAGGAACAAATACTGGGTGTCCTTGATAGGTATGTCCCTGTCAGGCGGGGAGGAAATGGCCGAGTGAGGGAACCATGGTTCACGAAAGAGGTGGAATGTCTTGTGAAAAGGAAGAGGGAAGCTTATGTAGGGATGAGGAAACAAGGTTCAGATGGCCCGATTGAGGGTTACGAGTTAGCAAGGAATGAGCTGAAAAAAGGGGCTTAGGAGAGCTAGGAGGGGACATGAGAAGTCCGGGTCGGATCAAGGAAAACCCCAAGGCTTTTTACTCTTATGTGAGGAATAAAAGAATGACCAGGGTGAGGTTAGGGCCGGTCAAGGACAGTAGTGGGAACTTGTGTATGGAGTCAGTAGAGATAGGCGAGGTGATGAATGAATACTTTTCTTCAGTGTTCACCAAGGAGAGGGGCCATGTTTTTGAGGAAGAGAAGGTGTTACAGGCTAATAGGCTGGAGGAAATAGATGTTCGGAGGGAGGATGTCCTGGCAGTTTTGAATAAACTGAAGGTCGATAAGTCCCCTGGGCCTGATGAAATATATCCTAGGATTCTTTGGGAGGCAAGGGATGAGATTGCAGAGCCTTTGGCTTTGATCTTTGGGTCCTCAATGTCCACGGGGATGGTGCCAGAGGACTGGAGAGTGGCGAATGTTGTTCCTCTGTTTAAGAAAGGGAATAGAAATGACCCTGGTAATTATAGACCGATTAGTCTTACTTCGGTGGTTGGTAAATTGATGGAAAAGGTCCTTAGGGATGGGATTTACGAACATTTAGAAAGATGCAGATTAATCCGGGATAGTCAGCACGGATTCGTGAAGGGCAAGTCGTGCCTCACAAATTTGATAGAATATTTTGAGGAGGTAACTAAGTGTGTTGATGAAGGTAGGGCAGTTGATGTCATATACATGGATTTTAGTAAGGCGTTTGATAAGGTCCCCCATGGTCGGCTTATGATGAAAGTGAGGAGGTGTGGGAGAGAGGGAAAGTTGGCCGATTGGATAGGTAACTGGCTATCTGATCGAAGACAGACGGTGGTGGTGGGTGGAATATGTTCGGATTGGAGGCAGGTTGCTAGCGGAGTGCCACAGGGATCAGTGCTTGGTCCTCTGTTCTTTGTGATTTTTATTAATGACTTAGAGGAGGGGGCTGAAGGGTGGATCAGTAAATTTGCTGATGACACCAAGATTGGTGGAGTAGTGGATGAGGTGGAGGGCTGTTATAGGCTGCAAAGAGACATAGATAGGATGCAAAGCTGGGCTGAAAAATGGCAAATGGAGTTTAACCCTGATAAATGTGAGGTGATTCATTTTGGTAGGACTAATTTAAATGTGGATTACAGGGTCAAAGGTAGGGTTCTGAAGACTGTGGAGGAACAGAGAGATCTTGGGGTCCATATCCACAGATCTCTAAAGGTTGCCACTCAAATGGATAGAGCTGTGAAGAAGGCCTATAGTGTGTTAGCTTTTATTAACAGGGGGTTGGAGTTTAAGAGCCGTGGGGTTATGCTGCAACTGTACAGGACCTTGGTGAGACCACATTTGGAATATTGTGTGCAGTTCTGGTCACCTCACTATAAGAAAGATGTGGAAGCGCTGGAAAGAGTGCAGAGGAGATTTACCAGGATGCTGCCTGGTTTGGAGGGTAGGTCTTATGAGGAAAGGTTGAGGGAGCTAGGGCTGTTCTCTCTGGAGCAGAGGAGGCTGAGGGGAGACTTAATAGAGGTTTATAAAATGATGAAGGGGATAGATAGAGTGAACGTTCAAAGACTATTTCCTCGGGTTGATGGAGCTATTACAAGGGGGCATAACTATAGGGTTCATGGTGGGAGATATAGGAAGGATATCAGAGGTAGGTTCTTTATGCAGAGAGTGGTTGGGGTGCGGAATGGACTCCCTGCAGTGATAGTGGAGTCAGACACTTTAGGAACATTTAAGCGGTTATTGGATAGGCACATGCAGCACGCTAGGATGATAGGGAGTGGGATAGCTTGATCTTGGTTTCAGATAAAGCTCGGCACAACATCGTGGGCCGAAGGGCCTGTCCTGTGCTGTACTGTTCTATGTTCTATGTTCATGACCAAGCTGAGGACCCTCACATGTTTTGTGAGCGAGCCCTTGGCTGGCTGGGGAGGAGGAAGAGCGTGCCTGCGCTGCTGGTGAAGCGAGGACAACAGAGAAATGCGAGAATCCTCAAGACACACTGTCATTCCTCAAGTCTCAAGTAAGTAAACATTGTTCCCTCTGTGTCCCCTGAAATGTTGCAGCTTTCCTGGGAATGTCAGCACAATGCCTGGGACATTGGCTTGCAAAGGGCTAAATGTTGGCCTCCACTAAATGGCAGTGCTTTTTGGCTGCACACCATTTAATGACATAATCATTAGTGAGGGGAGGCCGGGTGGCTGTTCAGACAAATGTCTACCTCTTGTGACAGACGAGGCACAGCTGAATCGTGAGGTCAGCAGTTAGCATGTCCAGTGCATTTCCAGAGGGCACCCTGTTTCTCCCAGATCACAAGAGATGCAGGGTTGTTCAGCCTTCCATGACCCTTTAGATCTATCATTACGTGCAAGCACCCCTCGGAGGTGAAGGTGCCAGGTTCACATTTATGTAGAGCTGTTGTAAATGGTACCGGAGTAACATCATGCCTATGCCCACAGAATATTCAGTGAGCGGGGACGTTCCAGAGAATGTGCTTGCTAATGAGATGGTAATTTATTAAAATGAGGTTCCTGGAGTACCGAGGTGTGTTTCACGCTACTCCATCGACAAGAGGTCTGGAAGATGGGAACTTGGAAACTCACCAGCGCGAATCACGTTTTCCGGATTTTGAGCATGGACCTCCATTGCGACAGACGGAGAGTGTGGGTCAAAATCACTGCCATTGTTTCCAGCTTCTCAGAAAGATCATAGAAATCATAGAAACCCTACAGTACAGAAAGAGGCCATTCGGCCCATCGAGTCTGCACCGACCACAACCCCACCCAGGCCCTACCCCCATATCCCTACATATTTTACCCGCTAATCCCTCTAACCGACACATCTCAGGACACTAAGGGGCAATTTTAGCATGGCCAATCAACCTAACCCGCACATCTTTGGAATGTGGGAGGAAACCGGAGCACCCGGAGGAAACCCACGCAGACACGAGGAGAATGTGCAAACTCCACACAGACAGTGACCTAAGCCGGGAATCGAACCCAGGTCCCTGGAGCTGTGAAGCAGCAGTGCTGACCACTGTGCTACCGTGCCGCCCCTGTGCTACCGTGCCGCCCCGAGACCGTGAAGGCATTAAAGAGGGTGCAGAAAATACTCAAGAGAACGTTTCCAGCAATGAGGAACTTGAGTTATATAGATAAATTGGAGAAATTGGAACAGTTTTTCTTGGAGAAGAGCTTAGAGATTTGATAAAGCTGTACAAAATCATGAGGGGACTGGACAGAGTAGATCGGAAGAAACTGTTCCCATTGGTGGAAGAATGGGGAAGGAGAGAACACAGATTTAAGGTAACTGGCAAAAGAAACAATGGAGATGTGAGGAGAGTAAGAAGTCGACTTCTTACTGTGCTTACCCCAGTCCAACGCCGGCATCTCCACACGATGTGAGGAGAAACATTTTCACACAGCGAGTGTTTAGGATCTGGAATGCACTGCCTGAAGGTGTGGTGGAGGCAGGTTCACTTCAGGCATTCAAGAGGGAATTGAACTATTATCCGAAAAGGAGGAATGTGCAAGTCTATAGGGAGAAGGTGGAAGAATAACAATAGGTAAATTGCTCATTCGGGGAGCCATAGCAGACATGATGAGCTGAGGGAATGTATCTCTATCATGTATCGAACTGTTGCAACCTGTGATGGATTCAGTGTGCTGGGTAAGACAAAAGGTTGTTTGCAAACAGGCTTGTGGGGCTGTGGAACTGGTTAGACCTGGTTCAAGCCACAGCCTAGAGAACAATGGAAAGGTATTTACTGAGAGGTTGCTTAAGTTGCGAAACCTGCCCAGCAACAGAGAGAGACTATAAAAAGAGGGACACGAGGAAACCATTTTTGTTACGACACTCTACTGCTGGACTGAACACCATGTGCCTTTGAAATAAAAGTTCGTAACGAAAAGCTTTGTACCTCATCACTGACTCTCCAAAGAACCAGGATTTGAAGCTAAAATCTAACAGTTTGAAGCTAGGATCCAACAGAGCCGAATGGCCTCCTTCTGAGCTGTATCAATTCTGTGATTCTGTGTTGCACAGCCTACTTCTATAACCCAAAATATTCACAAAACAAATTCGCAAAAACAAAAGAGGACAGATTCTGGAATGACACAACACATAAATCCAAACATTTGCTCACTGATAATTACAAAAGGTAGCTTGGTAAATCAAAATTTACATGCAATAAATTTAAATGAAGTTATATTTTTGAAGGAAAATTACAAACAAACAAGAATTTTACAGAAACAAATCATGCAGCATTGCTTTTCTTTCTTGCGGGTAATTTTGTACAACTAGTAATGTTATGTTATAACTGAAGGATTACTTTATTTAATTATTACTGTGTTTCGTTTAATATTCTAATTTTTTCTTAGTAGTAATTTTGCGTTATGAAAAGATGTTGGTGATTTGTTTTCTGCTCAATCATCCCAAATCGGGGAGTTAGTGCTCTGAGACCTCTGCTCTCGGGATCTGGGTTGAGTCTGTTCAATCTCATTTCATACAGCACTTTTACAATCTAAGGAGAGAAAAGATTTTCATCCCATGAGTATGGGCTGCATTCAAATCAAGCTCCCAGAGTGAGAGCACAGTAAGCTAACCCACTACATCATTTACTCCCCTAGACAATCATTTGCAACAAATAAAAAGCATACAAAAAGTACTGTGATGATATATGTTGCCGGAGCTTAATTTTTCAGGATAAAAGCCCTAATTACAGTCATTTGTCTACTTAAAATTATGCTTTAATTGCACTGCATAATCAAAATCTTTGTTGTAGCAAGAATCCAAGGAGAATTACCCAGTTTGCATACAAGCAGCACTTAGCAAACTAAACACTTGTTATTTTTAACTCTGATATTACCATGACCAAGGACATCTGAAATTGGAAAAAGATGAGAAGTTCACTTGGCCTCATGGAACAGAAAGACAGTAGTTTTCCATTCTCTTATAGTGAGTTCCTAAAACAAATACACAAATATGCTGGAAATACTCAGCAGGTAAGAGGAGAGAAACAGAGTTAACGGGCCCAATTTTACCATTTTGATTCTAAGTGGTGGATGGACTTGAAACTGGGAGTGTTTCAGATCCAACTTTTAGACCCGTTCTCAGGCGCTCCCATGCGCACTCTCCTGAAAAAATAGCAGCGATTCCAAATCACGCTGCACAAGCCTGTGGGCGGAGCTTAACACACCTAAAATGCTGCAGATCGGTGCCTCCAACTGTGCATGCACAGTACAAAACAGATAGAAAAACGCTCCCCTGCCACATCGCTCCTAGGCCGGATAATGCCTCCCCCTGGCCCTCACAGACATTGACCCATCCCCGCAACATTAATGACTCCCTTATCCCCCACCCAGACCGATCGCGGCCCCCTGCCCTCCTTCCACCCACCAATCACTTGCAGAGTGGCAGCGGATGCCCCCTTCCCCCTCACTGATCACATGCAGAGTGGCAGCGGACCCCCCTTCCCCCTCACCGATCACACGCAGAGTGGCAGTGGACCCCACTTCCCCCCATCGATCACTCACAGGGTAGCAGCGGACGCTCCCTTCCCCCCACTGATCACATGCAGAGTGGCAGCGGAACCCCCCCGCCCTCCACTGATCTGAATGGAGCCATCTGACCCACCTCCCTTCCCCCCTCCCACCACCGATCTGAAGCAGAGAGCCGCTGGAAGCTTGGAACTTACCTCCTCAGAAGCTGGAGTGCCCAAATAGGACCTTTGCAGACCATGTCTGTTTTGCGCCAAATCTGGATGGGCGAATGCGGTGGTAAATGGGGAAGTGCCAGTAAGTTTGGGCGTGCGGTCCATTAAGTCAATTTAAATGCATGCAAGTACATTTAAATTGACATCGCGCCCGTTTTGGGCATTGTCCTGATGGCGGCCATTTTCGGCCCTTGGTAAAGGTGGAACCAGCACAGAGGGGGGCGCGGATCGCTCTACTCACTTCATGCCCGACTTTACCAAATTTTTGCGCCTGAAAACAGGCGCAACTTGATGGTAAAATTGGGCTCAACATTTTTGGTCAATAACCTTTCACCACAACAGAAGCATAGAATCCTATAGTGCAGAAGGAGGCCATACGGCCCATCGAGTCTGCACCAACCACAATCCCACTCAGGTCCTATCCCCACAACCCATGCATTTACCCTAACTAGTCTCCCTGACACTAAGGGCAATTTAGCATGGCTAATCCACCTAACCTGCACATCTTTAGACAGGAGGAAGTTCGGAATGTAAGAGTTATTAAGCGAGGAGAAGAGGGGAGCGGGGCAGGAAGAACAAAAGGGAAGGTCTGTGATAGCGTGGAGGGTAGGAGAGATTTAATAACAACAGGCTGAGTGATGCAAAAATCAAAGAGAGTCGAAAGGAGTATAATAAAAAAACAAAGATGAGGAGCAAATGTCCATATGACTGCCCACCTGAATGGAATATGAAAGGGTAAAGAAAGAAACAAACCAACAAAAACAACCCTCAAGAAACACATAGAAGGAGATGGAGGCAGAGGTTATGATCTAAAGTTTTTGAGCTTGGTAAGCTCCATCAGTCTCAGCAGCACCAAGAGCACACTAGTGGGCACTACTGGCACTGATGACCTGCTGGTCAATTAGATTGTTCAGCAGTTCCTGAGCTGAGATCTTCCTCCCCAGTGAGGGGCGGTGGTCCGAATTTGGTCAATCCACAGCATGTTATGGCAACAGGGCAGGCAGGCTGGCTGGATTGGGTCAGCTCCATGCCAACTTTGCTTCCGGGGTTGGTGGGGGGAGGGGGGAATCTGCCTGCCCATAATATGCTGCCCATTGTCTCTGTCTGTCCAGAAACCACAAACAGAAGTCACCTGATTTTCTGGAATCCATTTGGTGAGGGTACAGCATCCATTGTTCCATGTTGCTTTCTTATTTTTAAAAGAGAGTCCACTGCCCAATTATTTTTATGAGCATGCTGTGACCATCACAAGTTGCAGACACACCAGAGCAGAGTGTGAATTGAGTAGCCATCTGTCAAAATTCCCAAAGGTTGTTTGCCCCCATGCTTGTCTGATGGTGAAGTCTATAAATGCCATGAGTGCTGCCATGTCTGTGTAGGGTTGCCAAGCCTCCCTGACTATCTAGGAGTCATGATGTGGAGATGCCGGCTTTGGACTGGGGTGAACACAGTAAGAAGTCTCACAACACCAGGTTAAAGTCCAACAGGTTTATTTGGTAGCAAATACCATAAGCTTTCGGAGCGCTGCTCCTTCGTCAGATGGAGTGGAAATGTGCTCTCAAACAGTGCACAGTGTCTCTGTGCACTGTTTGAGAGCACATTTCTACTCCATCTGATGAAGGAGCAGCGCTCCGAAAGCTTATGGTATTTGCTACCAAATAAACCTGTTGGACTTTAACCTGGTGTTGTGAGACTTCTTACTATCCAGGAGTCTACCAGAATTGGCATGTATCTCCTGGTGACTATTGAAAGCAATCTGGGAGATTTAGGATATGCAAGATGTTCATGGATATTGATGAAGTGAATGAGTGGATGGGGGTGGCAGGCAGCTGGAACATTTGTCTGGGGTGGGGGCGGGGGTGGAGGTTGATTGCCACTGGATGTTTGCAGACATCCGCTTTTCCTTCTGGTAAAAATGGTGGTTCCCAGAGCCAGGTTGAGGCTGCTGCGCTCTCTGCAGAGTCTGTGGATGGGTGTCCTCACTGACTGCAGCACTCCTGAGAAGAAGGAAATGCAGATGG
Organism: Mustelus asterias; assembly: GCF_964213995.1. Lineage (NCBI taxonomy): Eukaryota > Metazoa > Chordata > Chondrichthyes > Carcharhiniformes > Triakidae > Mustelus > Mustelus asterias. The sequence continues at coordinate 52,657,103 of NC_135801.1, read as the reverse complement.
CGAGTGCTGCACCATGGGCTTAGTTCTCACAGATAGGCTACCCGTTCCCGGGTATGATGCAAGGCAGATATGCAAGATGTTCATGGATATTGATGAGATGAATGAGTGGATGGGGTTGGCAGGCAGCTGGAACATTTGTCTGGGGTGGGGGCGGGGGGGGGGGGGGGAGATCTGAAATATAGGCCGCAATTCTCCCATCACAATCCACAACTTTTCTGGCGGGTTGGGGTGGGAGATGCGCGTCGCTGGCTTTGTTCCGGGATTTGCGCATGTGCCAGGAACACCAGAGCCGGCGAACAGTCGCAGGCCAGACCACGCTGGAAACCGGTAGGAAGGCAGGTAAGTAATTTGAATCTGTTTTTAATATGTTCTAAATGTCTTTTGAATGTAATTATCAGAACTTACCGGTCCCAATCGAATCTCCCACCCCACCAGGAGTACTTCATTCTGGCGGGGTTCAGACTAGCTCCCCACGTTCGGGGAACTAGCGGGAGACCCTGCCAGAATGAAGGGGAGGCAATCGGGGCCCCTCAGGGGGTCAGGCAGTGGGGGGTAGTGCCCCCTGGGTATGGCCACCCTGGCAGTGCTAGCATGTGCCCCATGGTACTGCCCAAGGGGCAAAGTGCCCATGCCCGGGGGCACCTTGGCACTGCCAATGGAGCGGGGCCTACTGTGGGTGAGGCCAAGGAGCAATCAGTGGGGTTGAGGGGGATCCCGCTGCCCCTCTGCATTGGGATTGGTCTGGGATGGAGGAATGGCAGCGATTGGGGCAAGCTGGGGGTGGGGGGGTGGTCTGCCGGCGGGAGGGGGGGGATGCCTGCCTCCCGGGGGGATCTGACCCCAGCGGGGGGGGGAGGGGGGAGTTAGCAGAGGGGAGGGGGGGTCTGCTGGGCTGAGGGGGGTGGGGGATCACCACTGCTGGAGGGGTGGCTGGACATCGGGGCTCTCCGGGGCGGGGGGGGGGGGGGGGGGGGGGGCAAGTCAGGGCTGGCCCGGGACATGTTGCGGGGGCCGCGATCGGGCCATGGGGGGAGCTGGAGGGGCAGCACTGCGGTGGTCCCTGGCTGCATGCGCAGAGTTCCGGAGCTGTCAGACTCCGGTGCAAATAGGTCCCGTCCCCCTGGGTTTTAATGATATTCACAATTGGGATCTCTGCAGGGCACAGAGTGGGGAGATTTGGGTGAGAGGCTGAACTGACAAAACAGTCGGAATCCCAAAATTCAACGCTTTTGGGAGAATCGCGGCCATCGTGAGTGCCTGGGCCTGGGGGAGTGGAGCAGCCCCAGCCTCCCCTGCACTCACCCTGGCTGAAATGCCAATGGCACAAGTCTGCGGTAGGAGTAGATGAAGGTAGGAGGTCATGTGACATCTCCCAGAATTTGTCCAGCCAGAGTTAGCAACCCTATGTGTCTCCGGTGCGTGAGAGTATGGCAGCCTCCATTGGGATTTTGAAGTGTAAAGAGAAGAGTCAAAGCAATAGAACAATGTAACAATTTGGGTCAAGCCAAGCAAAGTGGGACAGGGAGGGACAGAGAGGTTATGAAGCGCATCTGTGAATAAGGTACATACAAAGAATATTGGTTAAAGAAAATAAATTAAAGGTTATTTAACCAAATACATGAAGGGTTTGTAATAAGATAGATGAACTAAAGGCATAAATAGAGGTGAATGGTTTGGTTCTAATAGCCATTTCAGAGATACAGGACAGGTTATTTGCATTTTGGTTCGGGACTCCAGAATCAAGATCAAATGGCTGTCCTAGCCCCACACTGAAGTCACCTGACAGTGATTTTCCCCTGATTGGCCAACTAGTGGCCACAGGGCATGCTCACCATCCAATCAAAGATGGCAGGCAGCTTCTAGAAACTGGAGAGCCAATTGGAAGCTTGGATTGGACATAAGGGAAAGAAAGAGTGCCTCTATTCTGACGTGCCCTCTCTGCAATTTTAACAAATCTGAAATTAAAAATAGCCACAGAGGCAAGGCCACCATTATTGAGGCAAAACCAAATAACAGTTATGGTCAGGTAAGCAGTGGGCAGGAGGGACGGCCTCAGAGTCTCTCTGGGTCACTTATCCCTAGATTGCTGCCTCTAGGCTGCTGCCATGCCTGTACATCATGGCATGCTTGTATACTGACTGGGAAATTCTAGCAGAACTTTAACTGGCTTTTAACTTGCCTTAATTGGTTTCCTGTTGCTTTCGCGTGGATACCCCTTTTGCTGCCCCATCCTGCCTTGTGGAAAATGATTCAAAGCAGGATGATGCTGGCAAACTGGCATTCCTGCTGGTGTTGCAAAATTGCCGAGTTAACCACCTCTGTTCTTGCCTCCATATAATGGTGAAAATTTTGCTCATGGTTACAAAGTGACCAAGATTGAGAAATAAATATTCTAGGATATACAACATTATGAAAGGAGAGCCAGAATGGAAAATGAGGCTGGGTAGCCCTGTTTGTAAAGGATAAGACGGTAGTAGGAAACATCTTTGCTTAGAAGATCAGAAAGTAGAATCGGTATGGGTGGAGATTAGGAATAAGAAGGTCAGAAAATGCTAGTGGGAGTATGTTATAGCCCCTTAACATAAATCATAGAGTTCAACAGTGCACCAAGCTAGAAACTATTGAAGTTTGCAACAAAGACAGTATAATAAGCCTGGGGAACTTTAATCTTCATATAAATGGACAAATCAAATTGGCAAATGTTGTCTGGAAGATCAGTTAATGAAATGCTCTCGTGACAGTTTCCAAAAACAATAGGTTGTGAAATGGAATAGGAATAAAGAAATTTGAGATCCAGTGTTGTATAATGAGGCAGGTTTTATTCATAATCTCATAATAAAAGATCCACTCGCAAAATGTGATCAAAATAGAATTAATTCCATATTAAATTTGAGAGTAACATACTCTTATGTAAAACAAGTATCTTGGATTTAAATAAAATCTATTGCACAGATCTGAGGAGAGAGCTAGTTAAGGATGATAGGGTAAATGAACTGAAATGTATGGTGGTAAATGATCAGTGGGAAACATTTAAAGAAATTATTCAAAGTATTCAACAAAAATGTACTCCATTAAGAAAAAGCATAATTTCATGAGAAAGATCAATCTGTGGCAGGCTCACGAGAAGGTTAATAGCTGGTATTAGATTAAAAAAAGAGGCTGATAACGTTCCAAAGAATAATAGTATGCTCGAGCATTGGGAAAGATTTAGAAAGTAGCAAAGGTCACCAAAAATCGTATTACAGTGGAAAAATAGTGTATGAAAGCAAACCAGGAACTTAAAACAGATTGTAAGAGATTTTAAAAATACCTATGCATCTCAAATGCTTTGAAAAGATTGTGGTTAGAAAATAAGAAGTGAAACCTCATAACTGATCCAACCTCATAGAAGAATCATAGAAACTCTACAGTGCAGAAAGAGGCCATTTAGCCCATCGAGTCTGCACCGACCATAATCCCACCCAGGCCCTACCTCCATATTCCTACATATTTACCCGCTAATCCCTCTAACCTACACATCTCAGGACTCTAAGGGGCAATTTTTTTTTAGCATGGCCAACCAACCTAACCCGCACATCTTTGGACTGTGGGAGGAAACCGGAGCACCCGGAGGAAACCCACGCAGACACGAGGAGAATGTGCAAACTCCAACGGGTGTTGACCCGTTAGAGAAAATCTCCATTACAAGAGAGGAAGTGTTAGGTTTTTTAGGGAACATTAAAACTGACAAAGCCCCAGGGCCTGATGGCATCTATCCTCGACTGCTCAGGGAGACGAGAGATGAAATTGCTGGGCCTCTGACGGAAATCTTTGTCGCTTCTTTGGGCACGGGTGAGGTCCCTGAGGATTGGAGGATAGCAAATGTGGTCCCGTTGTTTAAGAAGGGTAGCAGGGATAACCCAGGAAATTATAGGCCGGTGAGCTTGACATCCGTGGTAGGGAAGTTATTGGAGAGGATTCTTAGAGACAGGATGTATGTGCATTTAGAACGGAACAATCTCATTAGTGACAGACAGCATGGTTTTGTAAGAGGGAGGTCGTGCCTTACAAATTTGGTGGAGTTTTTTGAGGAAGTGACAAAAACGGTTGATGAAGGAAGGGCCGTGGATGTCGTCTATATGGATTTCAGTAAGGCATTTGACAAAGTCCCACATGGCAGGTTGGTTAAGAAGGTTAAGGCTCATAGGATACAAGGAGAAGTGGCTAGATGGGTGGAGAACTGGCTTGGCCATAGGAGTCATGATGTGGAGATGCCGGCGTTGGACTGGGGTAAGCACAGTAAGAAGCCTCACAACACCAGGTTAAAGTCCAACAGGTTTATTTGGTAGCAAATACCATAAGCTTTCGGAGCACAGCTCCTTCGTCAGATGGAGTGGATATCTGTTCTCAAACAGTGCAAACAGACACAGAAATCAAATTACAGAATACTGATTAGAATGCAAATCTCTACAGCCAGCCAGGTCTTAAAGGTACAGACAATGTGGGTGGAGGGAGCATTCAACACAGGTTAAAGAGATGTGTATTGTCTCCAGACAGAATAGCTAGTGAAATTCTGCAAGTCCAGGAGGCAAGCTGTGGGGGGTTACTGATAATGTGACATAAATCCAACATCCCGGTTTAGGCCGTCCTCATGTGTGCGGAACTTGGCTATCAGTTTCTGTTCAGTGACTCTGCGCTGTCGTGTGTCGTGAAGGCCGCCTTGGAGAACGCTTACCTGAAGATCCAAGGCTGAATGCCCATGACTGGGCGGTTCCGGATTGGTAGATGCGTTGGTAAAGGGGGAAATGCTGATAGAGTTGGGCGGGCAGTTCATTAATTCAATTTAAATGCATGCAAATGCATTTAAATCGTCGTTGCATCCAATTTGGGCGCGGAACGGATCCCCGCCATTCGCGGGTCTCGCTAAAGTGGTGATCTGCGCGGACGCGGGTGCAGATCACGATAAAGGCCTCACACCCGACTTTACCACAATTTCACACCCGAAAACGGGCACAAATTGTTGGTAAAATCGGGCCGTGCGTTGCACAAAGTGCCATAAATTCATTCCACTCAGCTCGCCCAGAAAATGGGTGGGAAAAATTCCCGTATTCTTGCCCATTGGGCACTTAGTTTTTTTTCAGGAAAATCGCGCCCCTTATCTTTCAATTTCATACCATCACTAAATTCCTGTTAGCCATGGATAGTACATCCTTCTTACAGAGTCCTTCTTTCTGAGTAAAATATATCTGTGCTGAGAATTATGATGTATCTCTTTAAACCTGTGCTACTGCTTATCCACTGTCTTACCTTTTTACCTATTTTTCATTCCACTATAACAGTACCTTTTGCAATTATCCTTATTTTAGTTTAAGACATGAGTTTTAAATCCAAGTTCCTCATCCTGAAACTGAATGTGAAATTCTAACATATTATGATCACTTTTGCTTAGAGGATCATTTACAATGGGGTCATTATGTAATCTTGTCTCATTACACAATACCAGGCTTGAAATAACTGTTCCCTGGTTAGTTCCAGAGTGTATTATTCTAAGAAACTGCCCTGATACACTCCATGAACTCATCCTCAAGGCTACCTTTGCCAATTTGATTCGTCCAATCTGCATGAAGATTAAAATTGCCTATAATTATTGCATCCAAGTGCCCATTTATTCTTGATGTATACTGTGCCCTAGAGTACAGTTACTGATGTAAGACCTGTAAACTATTCCCACCAGTGATTTTTTTTTACCATTTCTTACCCCCACCCAAACTATGAATATTATTTTTAATGGACATTTGGCATTTGGTGAAGTCCCCCATAATGGATTGTTTGCTCATGTTATATCTCATTAAGATAAGGGCAATTATTGGGAAATTAGTCAAGTGACAGGAGACAGGGAGTCGTGATAAAAGAAGGTACTCTAATTGGCAGGACGCGACTTACAGTATCTCACAAAGATCTATGTTAGAACCTCAACTATTCATCGTATTTATTAATAAATGGAAACATATTCTCCATACTAACATCATAAATACAACTAAAATTTTAAAGATCGATTAGGTCACCACTCAGTCATTTCTTTTCTAGAGAAAGGACCCCTAACTCTTCAGTCTTTCCTGATGGTTGTACCCTCTCAGTTCTGATATTATCCTTCATGAATCTTTCTTTGCAATTTTTCCATATCCTTTTTATAATAGTGACCAGAACAGTTAAAAGGACTCTACATTCCAACTGTGTTCTATACAAATTTAACATAACTTCCCTGCTTTTCAATTCTAGCACTCTAGAAAGGAACACCAGAACTTAGCTTCAATTTAATAAAGCCTTGTAACTAGTTTATGTGAATCAGTAAAATGTCTTGAAACACATTCAGTTCCAGCATCAATTCTGTCTGTTAGTATGTAGCAGTAGTTGAGTTTAAACAACTGTTTGTAGTTTGAGGAAAAGAGAGACATTTAATTCATCAAAGTGGACACATCTCTGTCAGATATTTTGAAGCACTTGTGGAAACCTGAGGAAACAAGCCAAAATGATTGTGGTTAAATCCATTACAAGGAGCATCCTGTGAACCTGCCAAGAGGAGCATCTGCAAGAGCTCCAGAAAGACCTGAGCACAATGTCGGACCTCTACAGGATCTGCAACCAGGGCTGTCGTTGCAACTGATTCCTTGTATGAAGAGTCAGTATTGCTCAGGCAATTGAATGAATCCAGCATAATAATTAACTATTCTACACAGAATCTTTAGAAAATCCTGTTTAATGTGACAAAAAAAATCTCAATTTTTTTTCTCTCCTCAGCTGAAGGCACTGATACATGACCAACTCCAGCTTCAGAACGGCTGCTGTTCTCCTGTACGTTAATTAAGTGACTGTGCTGCAGGTGTGAGTCGACATGCTGAGCAGCAGCAAATTGTTCAACCGTAAAGGACATCATAGCCAAGCCTGATCCTGCTGTTCCTTGGTGTCCACATGTGCATTTTCTGGCAAGGAGGTTACAATAACAATAAATAATAGGAGGTTCTAGTGCCCCTGGAGCTGCCCAAACTGAAATAATTTAATTCAGCACGGGCCAGTATAGAATCCTAGTCTGTGAATGTCAATATCATAGTGAACATGCATTATCATTGAAACAATAGAGAAAGGCCTTATACTCGACTTTAAAATTGAAAAATAACTCAACTCTCCCCATAGTACAACAGATAAATATTTGTGTCCAGTGGAGTTTCTAGTTTTGATAAAAGATAATTTAGAATTAGGGAGGGGGAAGGTCAGCAAGGTTTCTAATTTCTGGGAAGATTGTTAAAATATATAATTAGATGGGAATAAATCCAAGTGACAAAGTGGTATATTATTCAATCTAGTTATTGGAGAAACATTGGCTGTGAATTTCCTCAGAGCTGTGGTGGAAACAGACAATTCCCAGGATACAGCTCTGACAAAATGTCATCCAGACTCGAAACATAGGTTCTTTTCTCTTTCCACAGTTGCTGTCAGACCTGCTGAGATTTTCCAGCAATTTCTGTTTTTGTTTCAGATCTCAGCATTCGAAGTATTTTGCTTTTATCCCAGGATGTAGGTGTTGTTGGCAAGACTGGCATTTTTTGCCCATCCCTAATTGCCCTTGAGAAGGTGGTGGTGAACCGTGCTCTTGAACAGCAGCAGTCCTTGTGATGTTATTAGTGAGGGAGTTCCAGAACTTTGAGCCAGTGAAAGATGAAGGAATGACAATATCATTCCAAGTCAGAATGTTGTGTGAGGGGAGGGAGTGTTGTTCCTATATACCTGCTTTCCTTGTTCTTCCAGGTGGTAGAAGATGCTGTGGGATTGAAAGATGCTGTGCTTGACAAGTTGCTGCAGTGCATCATGTAGATGGTGCACAATGCAGCCACAGTGCAACAGTGGTGGAGGGCATGAATTTTTAAAGTCGTGGGTTAGCTGCCAAACAAGGAAATTGCTTTGTATTTGGATCTTGAGTATTATTGGAGCTGCACTCAGCTGGGTAAGTGGAGAGTATTCCACCACATTCCTGATTGTGCCTTGAGGGTGGACAGACTTTGGGGAGCTGGAAGGTTAAGTTGCCAACTGCAGAATTTTGACTTGCTTTTATAACCATAGTATTATATGAGTGTTAAGCTTTTGGTAATTGTGACCCCAGGATGTTGATAGTGGGGTATTCATTTTTTTCTATTACTCATTTACAGGACGTGGCATCTCTGGCTAGGTCAGCATTAATTACCCATCCTTAGTTGCCCTTTATGGGTAAAACAGTGACGCAGTGGTTAGCACTGCTGCCTCAGAGCACCAGAGATCCAGGTTCAATTCCAGTCTCGGGTGACTGTCTGTGTGGAGTTTGCCCATTCTCCCCGTGTCCAAAGATGTGCAGGTTAGATGGATTGGCCTTGCTAAATTATCCCTTAGTGAAGGAGGAAAAATATACAGATGGATACACATAAGATGGTGGCCTGGCACCCAAACAGTCACCTGGGAAAGAGACATTAAACGGACACTGACTCTTAGCCCAGACAATTACTTAGGACTAAAGATACTCAGACAACTACTTGTAAATTAAAATATGCAGGAATTAGATACTGCAGGAAGCCAGTGGAAATAGGGACAAAAGGGTCTGGTAAAGAGATTAGCCATGATGTGGAGATGCCGGCGTTGGACTGGGGTAAACACAGTAAGAAGTTTAACAACACCAGGTTAAAGTCCAACAGGTTTATTTGGTAGCAAAAGCCACACAAGCTTTCGGAGCTCTAAGCCCCTTCTTCAGGTGAGTGGGAATTCTGTTCACAAACAGAGCTTATAAAGACACAGACTCAATTTACATGAATAATGGTTGGAATGCAAATACTTACAACTAATCAAGTCCTTAAGAGACGAAACAATGTGAGTGGAGAGAGCATCAAGACAGGCTAAAAAGATGTGTATTGTCTCCAGACAAGACAGCCAGTGAAACTCTGCAGGTCCAGGCAACTGTGGGAGTTACAAATAGTGTGACATGAACCCAATATCCCGGTTGAGGCCGTCCTCGTGTGTGCGGAACTTGGCTATCAGTTTCTGCTCAGCGACTCTGCGCTGTCGTGTGTCGCGAAGGCCGCCTTGGAGAACGCTTACCCGAATATCAGAGGCCGAATGCCCGTGACCGCTGAAGTGCTCCCCAACAGGAAGAGAACAGTCTTGCCTGGTGATTGTCGAGCGGTGTTCATTCATCCGTTGTCGCAGCGTCTGCATAGTTTCCCCAATGTACCATGCCTCGGGACATGCAAGAAAGGATGTCCTGAGGCATGGTACATTGGGGAAACTATGCAGACGCTGCGACAACGGATGAATGAACACCGCTCGACAATCACCAGGCAAGACTGTTCTCTTCCTGTTGGGGAGCACTTCAGCGGTCACGGGCATTCGGCCTCTGATATTCGGGTAAGCGTTCTCCAAGGCGGCCTTCGCGACACACGACAGCGCAGAGTCGCTGAGCAGAAACTGATAGCCAAGTTCCGCACACACGAGGACGGCCTCAACCGGGATATTGGGTTCATGTCACACTATTTGTAACTCCCACAGTTGCCTGGACCTGCAGAGTTTCACTGGCTGTCTTGTCTGGAGACAATACACATCTTTTTAGCCTGTCTTGATGCTCTCTCCACTCACATTGTTTCGTCTCTTAAATACTTGATTAGTTGTAAGTATTTGCATTCCAACCATTATTCATGTAAATTGAGTCTGTGTCTTTATAAGCTCTGTTTGTGAACAGAATTCCCACTCACCTGAAGAAGGGGCTTAGAGCTCCGAAAGCTTGTGTGGCTTTTGCTACCAAATAAACCTGTTGGACTTTAACCTGGTGTTGTTAAACTTCTTAAAGAGATTAGCTACAGGTGGGATCGGGAATACAAAATGCAGGAAAACCAATTACTGTAAACAAGGTCAAGAATACAGTTTGCAAGGGGTTAACTTAAGGGGTTAAACTTAAGGGGTATTTGGAGTAATAAGTATTGTTGTATGTGATATAGTGATAAGTACTAACTGCTGATAGTGATAAGTAACTGTTGCTTGTGCTAACCGACAAAGAGGACAAGGTAGTGCCTGTCTCAAAACCCTGCCTTAGACGGGTTGTTAAGAGGAGGAATCTCCCACGCGAAGGTCAGGAGATTGAAGTGTGGCAAGAGACACCAAGGGCACTTAGGATTGTGAAGCACAAGTGGCAGAGATCGGTTAACATCAAACTCTGTAGTGGCGAACAAACGCAGAGTTGCTATCTGATTGCATGAAAGTTTGAAAAGTTGGGAACTGTACTGTCAATGTTGTGAAAAGCGGGGCGGAAAAGGAGCTTGATCAACTCTGACCTAAACCGGACTCTGGTGGAGCACATTGCCGAGGTGGTAATAGTGGAAGCCGTGAGTATAACTTGAAACCCTGTAACGGTAGTGAAACACGGTGCTAGAGTAGTAATAGTGGCCGGGGGTAGTGAAGTCCCTATGGTAGAGAGCACACTTTACTAGCAAGTAATCGTGGCCGGTGTTAGTGAAGTCTGCGAAATGGCAGATAATGAAGTTAAATGGGGACCTGCAGGATCCTTCATTGAAATTTACATGACAGACAGGAAAGAGTTAATAAAGAGACTGCAAAAGGATGGCTGGGATACCTTAGAGCAGCAGAGAGAGTGGATAGATAAAGAAAAGAGAAACAAGACAAAGAGGATAGGAGTAATGTTAACACATCAGTTAGCTGATCTAATTGAGCAAGTAGTCGCGTCTACTAAGAAGTGGAGAGAAGATAAAGAAAGGATTAGAGAATTAGAATCCCGAGTGAGGCAATTGGAAAAGCAAAACCAGGTTTTAGAAGAAAAGCAATGGAGAGGGGAAACTGTTCCTCTACCTCCTTACGAATCCACACAGAAGGAACCAAGCGCTCCCCCAGAGGAGTGGGAAGTGCTAGAACACAACTTAGCACCAGTAACCTGAGGGGGAACAAATGCGCGACCAAAGGCAACTTATCAACCCTTCACCCCAGGTGAGAGACAACAGATAATGGCTTCCCTGGGTAAATTACAACCTAGAAGCGCAAACACTAAATTCTGGGAAGAATTAGACATAATCTGGGTAGGACACCAATTACACCTGAGAAACATACACCAGAATGGAAAACGGCCGCTGTTTAAAAAAGGAAATAGACAAAAGGCAGGTAACTACAGGTCAGTTAGCTTAACGTCTGTAGTTGGGAAAATGCTGGAATCCATCATTAAAGAAGAAATAGCAGGCCATCTGGATAAGAATGGTTCGATTAAGCAGACGCAGCATGGATTCATGAGGGGAAAGTCGTGCTTGACGAACTTGTTGGATTTTTATGAAGATGTGACTAGTGCGGTTGATGGAGGGGAACCGGTGGATGCGGTGTTTTTGGATTTCCAAAAGGCATTTGATAAGGTGCCTCATAAAAGGTTGCTGAAGAAGATTGGGTCACACGGAGTTGGGGATAGGGTGTTAGCGTGGATTGGGCATTGGCTATCCGACAGGAAGCAGAGAGTCGGAATAAATGGGTGCTTTTCTGGTTGGCAGATGGTAACTAGTGGCGTGCTGCAGGGATCGGTACTGGGGCCTCAACTATTTACCATTTATATAGACGATCTGGAGGAGGGGACTGAGTGTAGGGTAACAAAGTTTGCAGACGACACAAAGATAAGTGGAAAAGTGAATCGTGTGGAGGGCGTAGAAGGTCTGCAGAGAGATTTGGACAGGCTGAGTGAGTGGGCGAGGATCTGGCAGATGGAGTATAACATTGACAAATGCGAGGTTATTCACTTTGGAAGAAATAATAGCAAATTGGATTATTATCTAAATGGAAAAAAATTACAACATGCTACTGTGCAAAGGGACTTGGGGGTCCTTGTGCATGAAACGCAAAAACCCAGTCTGCAGGTGCAACAGGTGATCAAGAAGGAAAATGGGATGTTGGCCTATATCGCAAGGGGGATAGAATATAAAAGCAGAGATGTCTTGCTGCATCTGTACAGGGCATTGGTGAGGCCGCTGCTGGAATACTGTGTGCAGTATTGGTCCCCTTAGTCGCAGAAGGATATATTGGCCTTGGAGGGAGTGCAGAGAAGATTCACCAGGTTGATACCAGAGATGAGGGGTGTTGATTATGAGGAGAGACTGAGCAGATTGGGTTTGTACTCGTTGGAATTTAGAAGGCTGAGGGGGGATCTTATAGAGACCTATAAGATAACGAAGGGGCTGGATAGGGTAGAGATGGAGAGATTCTTTCCACTTAGAAAGGAAACTAGAACTAGAGGGCACAGCCTCAAAATAAAGGGGGGTCAGTTTAGGACAGAGTTGAGGAGGAACTTCTCTCAGAGGGTGGTGAATCTCTGGAATTCTCTGCCCACTGAAGTCGTGGAGGCTACCTCGTTGAATATGTTTAAATCATGGATAGATGGATTCCTGATCAGTAAGGGAATTAGGGGTTATGGGGATCAGGCGGGTAAGTGGAACTGATCCACTTCAGATCAGCCATGATCTTATTGAATGGCGGGGCAGGTTCGAGGGGCTAGATGGCCTACTCCTGCTCCTATTTCTTATGTTCTTATGTTCTTATGTACCAGCTGGTCAGGGCAGCCTGTCCAGCGGATAAGTGGAGGCAGGTAGCAGGTGGACCCGCCGCTCCTCCAGCACAGGATTATAATGGGGGACGGTGGACACATGCAGTCACCCTAACATCAGAGATAGATGCCCAACAGGCACCCTTCACCCAGTTTAAAACAGAGATTCAGAGGGTATGAGGGAATGCTCCCACTAACTGGAGCAGAATTACCACAACAAAACAGTTAAAAGGGGAAGGAGCTTCTGAATACAGGGAACGTTTGTTCCAGGTATATCAAGAGTGCTTAGGACAAGGGAACCCAGGTCGAGGGGATCGAGCGTTCATCCAGGCTTTAAAGGATGGACTCTCCAGCGCTCACTAGGTCATCCTAAAAATGAGAGTGATTATGTCCCAAGATTACAATGAATTGGTAGAGTGGGCTAGCGGAGTACCAGGAGAAGAGAAATCCCAGGGAAGAACAAGGCTAGAAAGAGTAGCAGCCTACAGTAATGGGAATGGAACAAAGTCTAAACTGACTTGTCACAATTGTGGCCGGCAAGGACACTTTGCGAAGGATTGCGGACTTCACGGAAAGGAACAGATTTGGGAACAGTGGGAAACATTGCAGCCACTGTAATAAATATGGACACACAGAAGCAGTGTGTTGGAATAAGCATGGGAAACCCCCGACCCGATCCATGACCACAGCAGAACCGGAGGAACCACAGGACCTCCGGGGTCAGCAAGATTGACAGTCTGCAGCCTCCATTCACAAGGGTAAGAAGGAGGGAAGGATTTACGTGTCAGCACTAGTAGGGGGCAGACAATGTGAGATGCTAGTGGACACAGGAGCATCCATATCTGTCACCGACCTACCCTTACCCACTTACAAATAAAATGATTTACCTAACCGGGATGGGAGGGAACAAAACACCCGCCTACCTGAGCGAGACCGCGTTAGTAGAGATAAATAATCTGTATATACCAATGAGGTTTTATGTGTGCAAAAATAACGAGGGTACAATAATGGGAAATGATTTGATGAAAGAATATGAGATTCTGATAGACTGTGGAAAGGGAGAATTAATCTGGCCAAGACAGGATGGTCGGAAAACAAGAATAGGGAAACTTACAAGTCACCTCGAAACTATTAGGGTGGCCACAGTCATTACCAGAAATTGGGAATTAGAAACAGGAGGGTTCAGAGCCATCGGTGCCTCCGTCCCCGGAGTATGGGCTAAAACGATGTTGGATACCGGTTTGACTAAAACGGACCCAATAAAGGTACTGGGACCGGAGCATAAGCCACACCGACAATACCCAATCAAACCAGAGGCAGAGAAAGCTGTAGTGGAGATAGTTAAAGGATTAGTGGAAAGGGGGATTCTGAGAGAAACCACAAGCACCACTAACTCCCCAACATGGCCAGTGAGCAAGCCTGACGGAAGCTATAGGCTCACGATAGATTACACCGGACTCAATAAAGTCATGTCCAAATTGCACCTCATTGTAGCAAGCCCTTCGACAATCCTGAATGGACTGTCACAGGAGCACAAAATATTCACAGTATTGGACATAGCCAACGGATTCTGGTCCTTACCATTGGATCCCGAATCCCAAGACAAATTCGCCTTTACAGTGGGAGACAAGCAGTACACTTGGACTCGTTTACCACTGGGATTCCACAACAGCCCCGCTATATTGCATCGAGCAATGAGTGACATCCTGAACAGAGTAGAACCGCCAGTAGTATGGTCTTACAATATGTAGACGATATCCTGATAGCTTCAGAGTCCAAGTCAGGACATCAAGAAGCCTTATATTTAGTACTGAATGAATTAAAAGCCGCAGGGTTAAAGGTGAGCCCCAAAAAGGCACAAATCGGGAAAACACAGGTCCTATACCTCGGACACCCTTAATTCCCAAGGACTTAAAGAAATGCCAACGGACCGAAAGAAGGCGGTACAACAAATGCCGCGACCCGTCACCATAAGAGGGGTCAGAAAGGTACTAGGACTATTCAACTATAGCCGGAGTTTCATCCCAGGATTCGCAAAATTAGCAGAACCCATACAAAGACTAGTCAAAGGGGGAAAACCAGCTTTAGATGCCATAGAATGGGGACCCGAGCAGGAAGAGGCTTACAATAAACTAAAAACAGAACTGATATCAGCCCCTGGACTAGGATTACCCGATTCTAATAAGGACTTCCACATCCACTGTAGTAATGAGGGAGGGTTCTATTCCGCCGCGGTAACACAAGACCATGGCGACAGAAAGAGACCCATAGGATATTATTCCACAGCAGGAGGGCCGGGAGTCACCGGACTGCCAAGGTGCATACCCGCCTTGGATTGAGCCGCCTGGGCTGTAAAGGTTAGCAAGCCAGTAATCATGGCAGGGAATATAATCCTTCACACCAAACACACCTTGGTGGAAATGTTGAACACGGGAAAACTAAGGTCAGTCTCAAACATGAGAAGGGCTAAGTGGGAAGCCGTCCTCCTACCTCCAAGCAAGTCCGTGATAATAATAAGGGATACAGGGAATAACCCAGCAGAAGGGATTTTAGACAAAGGAGAGCCACACAATTGTGAAGATATAGATAGGGACGAGGAAGAGGGTAAGATAAAGGATATACCCTTAATAACAGCTGAGGAGACCCTTCTTGTAGATGGGTCACGCAAATATGTGGAAGGATCACCCCGAACAGGGTGGGCAGTAGTGAATGACAAATTAGAGACAGTAAGGTCAGGAAGGATTGACGGAGGTCTATCCGCACAAGTGGCAGAACTAGTGGCACTCACACAGGCACTAGAGTTATCTGAAGGTAAAACGGTGAACATCTATACAGATAGTCGCTATGCATTCGGAGTCATACATGACTACATGACAGCATGGGGAAGAAGAGGGTTCATAACCACAGGAGGGACCCCTATTAAGCACCAGTAAAGAATTGAGGCATTATTGAGAGCTAGCGAGAAACCTAGAGAAACCGCAGTAATCAAAATTAAAGCGCACCAGAAAGAGCCAGGAAGAGATAACCCAGACTGGTTAAATTTCAAAGAGAACCAAGCCGCAGACAGGGCGGCACAGTTAGCCTTAGGACAGGAGACAATTGGCGAGCTGCCAATAGCAGCAACAGAACAGACTGGAGACGAAATAGATATTCGGGACTTACATGAGGATACCCCAAGGGAGGAAAAGGAGAAATGGAAAGCACAGGGAGCAGCCAAAGGGACTGATAACATTTGGAGACGGGAAGATAAGGTAATAGCACCAGAGTGCATACAAAACACCCTATTGGAACTACACCATGGACTCTCACGTGGGTAGAAAGGCCATGATAACGAGTATAGGAAAGGAATGGTGGTGGAAAGGAATGGGAAGAGATATAGCCCGACACTGTCACCGATGCGTGACGTGCGCGCAACACAACCCTGGTAGACCCATAAAAATTAAAATGGGACACCAGCCGAGACCAAAGGGACCCTGGGAACATCTGCAAATAGATTTCACAGGGCCAGTACCACAATCCCATGGCAAAACCTATTGTCTGGTTATTATAGACCAGTTCACCAGGTGGGTAGAAGCGTTTCCTACTACAAATTGTACTGCTACCAGGGTAGCTAGGATATTGGCAGAAGAGGTAATCCCTAGATGGGGTGTACCCCTACAAATCGATTCGGACCAAGGGATGCACTTCACTGGAAAGGTGGTAAAAACAGTATGTCAATTAATGGGGATAAAACAAAAATTTCACATCCCTTACCACCCACAGAGTTCTAGAATGGTGGAACGCATGAATAGAACACTAAAAAATGCATTAGCTAACGCCATACAAACATCGGGAAAAATGTGGACAGAGGTATTGCCCACTACACTAATGAGATTAAGAGCTACCACAAACCGGACAACCGGATTAACCCCTTATGAACTAATGACAGGACGGGCGATGCAATTACCTGAAAGCATCATAACAGGTGGGACCGATGTAGGTACATTAAAAGATAAAATCAGGAGATATGTTCTGGAACTGAGCACCCAACTAAAGGGGATGCGCAAATTGGTAAAGGACAATCAGGAAATAAAAGACGCAGAGAGAGAGCTTGAAATGCTCCCTGACGTCCCAACAGCGGGAAGTCGCGTCCTAGTAAAGACATTACCTGGCAAACCAGGGTTTGCACCAAAATGGAATGGGCCATATGAAGTTATAATTAGTAGAGACACCTGTGCCTGTATAGACATAAGAGGGAAAGGGATCTGGAAGCATTGGACACAGCTAAAAATATACAAGGGAACAAATGAGTAATTAAATTGACGAACTAACGAAAATGCTTTCCTCAACACAGGCAAAGACTGCAAGCAAGAACGACTGGCGCACGCGGGTTGAATAGATAATATAACTTGTAAAGATTATATGAATTATAGTGTTAGGTTTGATATTTGCTCGTTGCGGAGATGTATGGTAATCGCGTATGTAACTACTACTTTGCGTTGTCGCGACTGTAAATTTAACTGGATTGGAGGATAACTTGTTTTACAAAGCTCACATACATTTACACGGGAATCGAACTGTATGTTACCCGTTAGCACAATCGGTTGAAGCCCTATTTGTAGCCACCCCTGGATGGACCCCTCATGACTTATATACCGTAGATACATCAGATACACCCTGTAAGGGACAAATTGGCAAATATAAAAGAGGTATACAGGGGAGATGTGTGGGACTTGTAAACCCCACAGATCCTGTGTGCAGAGGGTTCCAACAGGGGGGAGGAAAAGCTTGTTCAGATACTGCAAACTATCCGCTTTGTTTTACGGGGTAGGGATGGGGATGTGCCTATGCCTTGGTTCCTAAGAATGATTCCTGCGTACAGACGCAGTGTGTCCGTCAACATTGTCGGGTTAATAAGGGACAGTTTACTTGCACTTGTGATGAACATAAATGTCTGAATATAACCTCGGGAAGACAGCTTATTTGTGGACAATGCAATGGAACTCACGTAAGCTCAGACAAATGGACATACCCATTTGATATTTACCAGGTGGTGGGATCAAACGGGGAGTCAAGTAAACCGAACAATTGGCAATGTGGACAAACTCATAATCAAGACACTAAATGTTACTGGGCTAAGAAGGGATATGTGTTCCTCTTCAATAGTACTTACATGACAGAAACACCAAACCTCTCAAACCATTTTGCAGTAGGAACAATCGGACCACTGACTGTTCCACGCCCTCAGAAGGGGCATATTTGGAGGAGAATAGTAACTCGGGCTATCAGCAAAGAATTCTGCGCTGACTGGGAAGCCCCGGGCACAATGGGATCCTCACTGGGATATGGGTTCCTTGGAGCCTTATCTCTCAGGGGGCAGCAGGAGTGATTAGTGCAAAGAATAGGAATCATATTGTTTGTGGACTAACAGTCCTGGGAAACAGCACTTCAAAAGCACTGGAGGCTGTTAACCAAGAAATGGCTGAACTGAGATTATATGCACAACAGACACGATACGCAGTGGACTATCAGTTAGCACAACAAGGGGGAGTGTGTACAATTATAGGCAATCAATGCATAACCCATGTCACAGACGAGTCCTATAACATTACACAGGTCATCAATAGCATCAGAGAACAACTTGATAGCTTCAGACAGGGACCCAAGAAAGGAAGTAACTGGCTGGAATGGCTAGTGGGGGGGGGGGGGGGGGGTCCTGGGAATCTTACTTATTACATGGATTGGTCATACTCATTTCAATTGTAATTGTCTGTTGTCTAATTGTTGGATGCCTAAAAGTTTGTTGCAAGGTGGTGGTGACTAGAATTGTGCCAGGAGCCAGTGTATACATCGAAGAAGAAACCCCGATGAAGATCCCCGAAGACATCAGAAGAAACGAAGAAGGAAAGAAGAAGAACAAAGAATTATACATATCAAAATTCTATTATTGGTCTAAGGATTAGTGAAACTCATAATCCAACCAAAAGCGAGGACTGAAGGAGGAAAAGTATACAGATGGATACACATAAGGTGGTGGCCTGGCACACAAACAGTCACCTGGGAAAGAGACATTAAACGGACACTGACTCTTAGCCCAGACAATTACTTAGGATTAAAGACACTCAGACAACTATTTGTAAATTAAAATATGCAGGAATTAGATACTGCAGGAAGCCAGTGGAAATAGGGACAAAAGGATCTGGTAAAGAGATTAGCTACAGGTGGGATCGGGAATACAAAATGCAGGAAAACCAATTACTGTAAACTACTGTATGAATAGACCGAAACTAAAGTCATTGATAGTCACTGACGTAGGAAATGTATCCATTCATAGAACAATGCGATGTTAACATGCTTATGTCTGTATCTGTCTGTATTTGTCTATAATGATGTGTTTAACGATCGATCACCTGCTTGATTACAGCGATGTGATAATGGCTAGATGTCAGGTCCATCTATTGTGTAAAGGGTATAAAGATGGACCGCTCCTATTGTCTCATTGAGAGAAGGTTTTGCTGCTTGTTAGTGCCTTTTCTCCACAAAGCTTCGTTCAATAAAACTGTATTGTTGAAACCTTCAAGTCTGATTCACAAGTGGCATTTTTCCCACAACACTTAGTGTCAGAGAGAGGTGGGATTACGTGGATAGGACCTGGGTGGGATTGAAGGGCTGAATGGTCTCCTTCTGTACTGTTGGGATTCTCTGATTCTGTGTCTGGACTTGGATTGAGAAGGTAGTGGTTAGCTGCCTTCTTGAACTGCTGCAGTCCCTGAGGTGCAATTATACCCAGAGTGCATTGGGGAGGGAGTTCCAGGATTTTGACCCAGTGACAGTGAAGGAACGGTGATATATTTCCCAGTCAGGATGGTAAGTGACTTGGAGGGAAACTTCCAGGTGATGGTGTTCCCAGGTATCTGCTGCTCTTGTCCTTATAGATGGTCGCAGTTGTGGGTTTGGAAGGTACTACCTGAGGAGCCTTGTTGAGTTCCTACAATGCATCTTGTAGATGGTACACACTGCTGCCACTGTTTGTTGGTGGTGGAGGGAGTGAATATTTGTGGAGGAGATACCAATCAAGTGGACTGCTTTGTCCCGGATGGTGTCAATGTTCTTCAGTATTGTTGGAGCTGCATCCATCCATCAAGGGTGAGTATTCCAAAACACTCCTTTCTTGTACCTTGTCAATGGTGGAAAGGCTTTGGGGAGTCAGGAGGTGAGTTACTCACCCACAGGATTCCTAGCCCCTGACTTGCTATTATAGCCACAGTATTTATATGGCTAGTCCAGTTTGTGGTCAATGGTAATCCCTAGGATGTTGATGGTGGGGGACTCATAGAAATTCATAGAAACCATACAGCACAGAAAGAGGCCATTTGGCCCATCGAGCCTGCACCGACCACAATCCCACCCAGGCCCTACCCCCATATCCCTACATATTTACCCACTAACCTACACATCTCAGGACACTAAGGGCAATTTTTAGCATGGCCAATCAACCTAACCCGCACATCTTTGGACTGTGGGAGGAAACCGGAGCACCCGGAGGAAACCCACGCAGACACAAGGAGAATGTGCAAACTCCACACAGACAGTGACTCAAGCCAGGAATTGAACCCAGGTCCCTGGAGCTGTGAAGCAGCAGTGCTAACCACTGTGCTACCGTGCCGCCCACACAGCGTTGGTAATGCCATTCAATGTCAAAGGGTGATGGTTAGACTCTCTCTTGTTGGAGATGGCCATTGCCTGGCACTTGTATGGCATGAATGTTACTTGCTACTTATCAGACCAAGTCTGAATGTTGTCCCGGTCTTGCTGCATTTGAATATAGACTGCTTCAGTATCTGGAGTAGCAGATGGTTCTGAACATTGTGCAATCAACAGCAAACCTCTGGCCTTCTGATGGAAAGAAGATCAATGATGAAACATTGAAGATGGTTGAGCCTAGGACAGTCCCCTGAGGAACTCCTGCAGTCATGCTCTGGAACTTAAATAATAGACCTCCAACTGCCACAACTATCTTCCTTTGTGCCAGGTATGTCTTCAACAAGAGGAGAGTGTTCCCCGTGATTACCATTGACTCCAATTTTGTTAGGGCTCATTGATGCCATACTCGATCAAATGCTGCCTCTGACGTCAAAGGCAGTTACTCTCACCTCACCTCTGGACTTCAGCCCTTTTGTCCATGTTTGAACCAAGGCTGTAATGAAGTCAGGAGCTGTGTGACCCTGGCAGAACCCAAACTGAGCATCACTGAGCAGGTTATTGCTGAGCAGGTGCTGCTTGATGACACTGTTGATGAGCCCTTCCATCACTTTACTGATGATCAAGAGTAGACTGATTGGATGGTAATTGGTTGGGTTGAATTTGTCTTGTTTTTTGTGTACAGGCCATACTTAATCAATTTTCCACATTGCCGAGTAGATGCCAGTTTTGTAATCCTACTGGGAACAGCCTGGCTAGAAGTGCAGTGAGTTCTGGAGCACAAGTCTTCAGTGCTATTGCTAGAATATTGTAAGAGTCCACAGCCTTCGTAGGACTGCAGGGGATGACAGCCAATAAGCCAGTACTGCGCTTTATGGAGGGAGCACTCACCAGGATGCTGGATGGTGTGGAGCAGAGGTGGGACACCCTCCGTCCAGGAGATGGCCTTCACCACTTTCGTCTGGGATGCAGTGGCAGCCCTGGTCAGTGCAAGCGCACTCCAGAAGAGGATGAGGCAGCAGTAATGGAAGAAGATGAACGATCTTCTTCACTTAAGCAGAGTGTGAACCACCCCAGATACCCTCTAGACCCCCTTGCACATCCCTCGTACTCCAATCCTTTCCCTCACTCAGCCACCTTGGCCTTTGCTAAAACCAGGCACCGGTTTCCTCCCTCCCTCTCACAATCACCATGTTCCCCCAGTAGCTGCTATGCTCCTCACACTCCAGCTCCCACCCAAGCCCCATGCCTGCCACACCTCATCACCATCTTAAATGTCCACACTCCCACCTACCGCCTAAACTCTCCCTTCCTGTGTCATTGCGGGAAAACTCAACCACAACAAGCATGAGTGGGTGCAGTCAGCTGGAGTCATGCCTGAGCTGAGAGCCCTCACACATTTTGAGGAGTGAGCCCTCGAGCTGGCCGGGGAGTGCCTGTGGTGCTGGTGAAGTGGGGGCAGCAGAGAAACATGAAAATTCTCAATACATATACTGTCATTCATCAAGTCACAAGTGAATAATCAATGTTCCCTCAGTATCCCCTGTAATGCACTGATCCCATCTCCCTTCTCTTGCAGACCAGCGGAACAGGCCAAACCATCTAGTGCCCCCTGCACCCACTGGATTCCAGCAGCTTCCCCAACCTCACTGTTGAAGAAGCATCACAGGTGCTGCCTGTACCCAACATCACCACAGAATCTCACACCTTCGTGGGTTTAATCAGTAGACAGGCTTCTGGGTCACTCACTGGTGAGGACCTCACAGCTGAAGATCCACAACAGGTGGAGACAGGGAGATCCCAAAGATCCAGCACTCAGAGGGATACTGGAGCCCAGGACTCTGCTGAGCCCCTTGCCAATGATGTATCTCTAGGCTTGGTTGTCCCACAGCTGCTGGAGCTGCAAAGGTGGAGTCATGAGCATCAGGAAGGAATGACAGCATCCTCCTCGGAAGACCAACTAGAGGAGTCCCACTGCCTTCTATCCGAGAAGATGCTGTCACTGCAGCGCAATGAGGCCAGCACTGCGAGGATGGCATCCTCAGTGGAGACCCTGGTGCTGGATGTGCACTCCATGGTAGGAGATGTCCGCACCATGGTGCAGGACTTTGACTGCATAGTGCAGTCACTGTTGGGAATCCATGAGTGTCAATGCTAGAGGATGATGGGGCTTCTGTATCTCACTCTAGCTGCCCCTCCATCCTATGGAGGAACACAGGGGCCCCCGGAAACCCAAATGGAAGATGATCAGCAGGAGTACAGCCCTGGGCCCTCCAGCAAGGGGACCCTGGATGTCTCCAGCCCAACTGATATCCCCCTCCCTGTGAGCGATACATGTCTAGCCCTTGACACCGAACAGGGAAGCAGTCAAACATCCATACTGCCCAAAAGCAGGCCTGGACCTTCCAGGTCCCAGCCCCCACAGATGAAGCCCGCTTAGGTCATCTCAGGCAAAAGGGTGTGGAAGTCAGCAGCCTGTGACTCCTGGGGATAAACGTAGATGTGTTGGGAGGGTGAGGAAGATTAAGAAACTGTAGGCACTTAGTGGACATGGGTGATTATAGGCAACAGGGTAGATAGGTCATCATTTTGTATTGAATGTTTGGCATTAAATTTCACTTTGCTCACCCAAGAGCCTCCACCCTGTCTGTTCATGCCACCAAGCTTGGGGGAACCACCGCACTCACCCGGCACCTCATCCCAATGGAGTGTGAGAATGGCAGCGCTATGTCCCTCCTACACTGATGATGCAGTAAGGAGGCGCTGCTGCTGGCTGTCCCACACCTCCAGAGTCCATCCCACTAACCCCCACCAATGTAAGGGTAAACCCCTCAACCCACTCCATCAAAGCTCACCCCTCTCATGTCTAACACTGTTCTCTCGTGATTACGAGGCCAAGGGCTGTTGAGGTGTTGCCAGGCTGCCCACCTCAGCTGTAAGATGGATGTGAACACAAGGACCCCTGACGTGAGGAGGCCTGTAGTAGCTGAAGCTGTGCATCCCATGTTTCTGAGTCCTATGTAAGCCCATTCAATAGCAGGATGCATTTAGTTCTCTGTCAAGCAGGAGTGAGCATATTGCTGAGGATGAGAGAAGCATCGCTTTTTCCTCAATGCAAGTCATCATCATTCTCCCTCAGAGTCTGACCTATTGCTTCAGCGCCCTGCCCATGACACCTGGTAACAGCATGGAGCGTACTGCTGGCACCACATAGCTGGTTAAATGTTAGTTCCCATGGTGAGCGAGCTAGTCACTCCTAATCCTACTCATCCCTGAAGCAAGGCCCAATGGGGCCATCCCCAGCACCCAAGCCCAGTCTGGTCCTGTCCATTGCCTGGAGTTCTTCTATCTCCTCCTCTGCGTGGTCACCGTCACCACCCTCCTCAGCATCCTCCTCATTTGAGGAGATGTGGCGCTCCTCCATCTCTTCCAGGTCCAAGTGATCTCCCCATTGCAACACCAAGTTGTGGAGAGCAGTTGTGCAGACTACAATGATGTGGGAGACACTCTGGGAGGGTGTGGCCTCTGCACTGGCATCATCAGCCATCTCCTGAGTGGGTACCCCTTGTCCCCAAGGAGCCATCCCTCCAGCCGTTGCTCTCCTTCAAAGACAGCTGGGATTTGAGTGTGCCCCAAGATGTAGCTGTCATGGATGCTCCCATGGGAAATGGGTACACACCTTGCATGAAACGCATCATGTGGTGGCAGACGAGCTGTACGTTGAGGAAGTGGAATTCTTTGCAGTTCATTAATGGTGCCTCGTGGTGTCCAGGAGCGTGCAGGATCATGTGGGTGCAGTTATTCAGATCTTGCACCTGGGCAAGTCTGCCAAGAGGGCGAAGCTCATGACCCTGGCATCTTGGCTCACCTGGTTCCAATCCAAGTTGATACACATGTGTGCTCTTGCATAAAGGGCATCTGTAACCTCCTGGTTGCATTTGTGTGTGACCGACTGGGAGATGGCACACAGGTCGCCTGTGCTGCCCCGGAATGAGCCACTCCTATAGAAATTCAGATGGGCTGTTAGTTTAAGGATCACAGGTCATTCCATGTAGTTCCAGCTCTTGCGGGATCTGGCAGAGGTGGCCCACTATCCACCGGGACAGACACAGCCTTCTATGTCAACATCCCCTCGGCCAGTACCTACGCATCTGCAATGCTGCTCCTGGAACAGCAACAGGCTCAGCCTCTTCTGCAAGGACTGATCCTGACCAGGTGCTGTGGCTTGTTTGTGTTTCTGCCGCTGCTCTATGGCAATAAGTAGGATAACCAACTCAACAGGCTCCATGATCCTCCAGAACATGCACTGTAAAGAAGAGAAGACCACAGTGAGCTCCAAGGGTTCATGAGAGTGTCCCAACCCTCATCCCTTGATTTGTCTGGGACTACCACTCAATGGCAGCACACTCAGTAGGTGCCTCAACGCCATCCCTCACACCCTCCACTCAGACACTGCAGCCACATTTCCACATTAGTCCCTGTCAACTCCAGCAGGATGCAGCGTGTGGACCCACCAGGGTCCCAGTGGCAACAAATGCTCGCATTCCCCCAGCCCCAAACCTCCCAAAGAAACTTGGCGTCACATTAGCTGGCAGTCGCATGGCTGCATGTGACCAGTTTGCATCCTGATGGGGGGCTGTGCCGATGCACCCTGTCATGACCTCCAGTGGGTTGTATGATGATAGACATCAGTATCACGCCTTGCATAGGGGGGCACATCAGTGTTATCCGTGTGATGTTGCAGCCTTCCTGGGAATGTCAGCACAATGCCTGGGATATTAGTTTGCAAAGAGTTAAAAGGTGATCTCCACTAAACGGCAGTGCTTTTTGGCTGCACATCATTTAATGACATAATCACTAGTGAGGGGAGGCCGGGGTGGCTGCTCAGACAAGTGTCTGCCTCTTGTGGCAGGCGAGGCAGAGAAGATTCGTGAGGTCAGCAGTTAGCATGTCCAGTGCATTCCCAGAGGGTATCCTGTTTCTCCCAGGTCACAAGAGGTGTAGATTTGCACAGCCTTCCATGACCCTTTGAGTTCTACCATTACACACAAACACCCCTGACTATCAGTTTGGGACTGCCGAGCAGCTTCTCCCCTTTGTCCTCACACCGCTGCCTGAATGTGGGTTCCAATCACACTGCAGCCATCCTCCCCTGAGTGCAAGGCCCTTCAGGCTGCATGAGGGAACATGCAGCCCATTCCTGAATCCCCCCACTCTGCCCTGATAGCCCGGCCTCTCAGGGAACCCCACCCTTATAATTCACAGTCGCCCCAGTGCTGAGCCTTTTATTTTCAAGCCACCCAATGTCCTGTCCAGCCCACACTAAGGAAGGGCACTCCCTGAGCTGTGACATAGATAGGAACCCAGGCAGGAGGACACAGAAAGTGATGCCTGCATACCAGCCTTCACAATCCCTTTAAGGGGAAGATAAGGCCTGGAAGTGACACATGTGTACTACTCCTCCCCCGATATGGAGATTGTGGGACCCCCACCACAGGCCCTGTGTATCACTTATATATTCCCCACATCCTCTCTGGTGTCTCCTGAGCAGTGAACACCCCGGAGGGTGCTGGCTGCCTGATTACTCACCTCTGAACTCACTCTCAGCGGTGAAGGCACCAGGTTCACGCTTATGTGGAGCTGTTGTAAATGGCGCTGGAATGATGTCACACCGGCAGCCGCTGAATACCCGGTGAGGGGGGGGGGAAGTCCCAGAGAGAGTGCTAATGACATGCTAATGTATTAAAATGAGCTTTCTGCGGTCCCACGGTATGTTTCAAGTCACTCCACCTGCGAGGGCCCGGGAAGATCGGAACTTGGAAACTTGCCAACATGAATTGCGCTTTCCGGACAAACCCATAACATTCTCTCAGTACTTTGCTGAAGTATTGATGCACATCAATTTAGACACGAGGCTCGAGGCTTCAGTTAATGAAGGCTTTTATTTACTATTAATGAAGCTATCAGAACTTATGTACACTATCCCAGACTGAAGGGGTCCCGGCCAGAGCAGGGACTCTTATACCTCTCCCAGGAGGCGGAGCCCGACTGGGATGTGCCACAACAGTAACAAACACAGGTGTAACAACCCCACCCTAACCCAACAGCAACAATAGTACAATCCAACAGTAACATATGTACATCCTTGTAGTACTGGCCAGCCCCTGGCTCAGTACTATCCAGTGGGAACCAACGATGGTTCACCACAAGTATTATCTTAGATTATTTTCTCAAGTCCATAGTGGGATTGTAGGGAGGTGAATCCACATCTACCCTCTTATACTCTAAAGTCAGACTTGAATGCACCCAGGTGGGAAAATGTTCAAGGCTCACAACTCAGTGTTCTTTCAAGTTTATTCTTCCGCTGATAATTTAGAAACAGTATCCTGCTCTCTTCAAGTTAAAGCAACACTTATAAACACTGCTCCCATAATTTCCAAACTGCACCCATCCTGTTGATCAGAAGATTATGTCCCCATGTGCACAGATGATCAATTCCACCAGCAGGTACCTTGCCCATGTCTCTAAATACAGATTTCCTACATTGCAAATTTCACAACCATCATAATAATTGCTGCAAACCACCTCCTGCCTTTGACTGTACCGTCTTACATTTTGCAACAAGCCTGTGTTCATAAATAGCCCATTAACGTAATTATCCATTAGTACAATAACATAAGGATTTATATAGGACAGATCCTGGCTTATGGGTATAATAAGGTTGGTGACTAAGTTTTGCTCTAATTAAATCGTTTTTAGGATTAGCATATTTCAAAGAAATGTGGGTGTCAAAAGAGACACACTAGAACCCACACCGTTATCTCATGAGTATTATTTATAGTTTGACAGTTTGGCTACAGGAATTCAATAGTCGAGCCAAGTCATAACTCTTGGATAGATGCATGTCATTGTGTGGTTGAATTGCCTTTGTCATCTCTTGACAGTGTATTCAAGTCTGTGTTTCATTTCAAGGTAGTTTCGTAGAATGCTTGGAGGTAAACCCTGGACAATTTTGGCTGAAGAACTGGATACAGGATTGACCCTCTCGTGACTGATGTTTTGACTCCACAGTGTCATAGAGTCATAGAATCATGGAGTCATAGAGGTTTACAGCATGGAAACAGGCTCTTCGGCCCAACTTGTCCATGCCGCCCTTTTTTAAAACCCTTAAGCTAATCCCAATTGCCCGCATTTGGCCCATATCCCTCAATACCCATCTTATCCATGTAACTATCTAAATGCTTTTTAAAAGACAAAATTGTACCCGCCTCTACTACTACCTCTGGCAGCTCGTTCCAGACACTCACCACCCTCTGTGTGAAAAAATTGCCCTTCTGGACACTTTTGTATCTCTCCCCTTTCACCTTAAACCTATGCCCTCTAGTTTTAGAATCCCCTACTTTTGGGAGAAGATATTGACTATCTAGCTGATCTGTGCCCCTCATTATTTTATAGATCTCTATAACATCACCCCTCAGCCTCCTACGCTCCAGAGAAAAAAGTCCCAGTCTATCCAACCTCTCCTTATAATTCAAACCATCAAGTCCCGGTAGCATCCTAGTAAATCTTTTCTGCACTCTTTCTAGTTTAATAATACCCTTTCTATAATAGGGTGACCAGAACTGCACACAGTATTCCAAGTGTGGCCTTACCAATGTCTTGTACAACTTCAACAAGACATTCCAACTCCTGTATTCAATGTTCTGATCGATGAAACCAAACATGCCGAATGCCTTCTTCACCACTCTGTCTACCTGTGACTCCACTTTCAAGGAGCTATAAACATATACCCCTAGATCTCTTTGTTCTGTAACTCTCCCCAACGCCCTACCATTAACTGAGTAAGCTCTGCCCTGGTTCCATCTACCAAAATGCGTCACCTCGCATTTGTCTAAATTAAACTCCATCTGCCATTCGTCAGCTCACTGGCCCAATGATCAAGATCCCGTTGCAATCGAAGATAACTTTCTTCACTGTCCACTATGCCACCAATCTTGGTGTCATCTGCAAAATTACTAACCATGCCTCCTATATTCTCATCCAAATCATTAATATAAATGATAAATAACTGTGGACCCAGCACTGATCCCTGAGGCACACCGCTGATCACAGGCCTCCAGTTTGAAAAACAACCCTCTACAACCACCCTATGGCTTCTGTCAAGATGCCAATTTTGTATCCATTTAGACACCTCACCCTGGATCCCATGAAATTTAACCTTATGCAACAACCTACCATGCGGTACCTTGTCAAAGGCCTTGCTAAAGTCCATGTAGACAACATCAACTGCACTGCCCTCATCTACCTTCTTGGTTACCCCTTCAAAAAACTCAATCAAATTTGTGAGACATGATTTTCCACTCACAAAGCCATGCTGACTGTCCTTAATCAGTCCTTGCATCTCTAAATGCCTGTAGATCCTGTCTCTCAAAATACCTTCCAACAACGTACCCACCACAGTGGATCAATAACTTTTAAACCAACTTTTCCTATTCTTGCTATGCTAAGATCTCATCCTTTAACTTTTGCTGTATCTTCTTTCGATGTGTTGCTCCACTTCTGCCTGCCATAGTAAACAGATCTCTGAGATCAATTCAGTTATGACCAACACATGAGACACCATCCTTACCCAAGGGTTTATTTCAACTGTAGTTCCCAATTCCATAATTGTTCCCACCAGGATAATTTTGATGTTTTATATATTTTTTGCTACCTCAAAGAATAAACAAAGAACAAAGAAAATTATAGCACAGGAACAGGCCCTTCGGCTCTCCAAGCCAGCACCGACCATGCTGCCCGACTTAACTAAAACCCCCTACCCTTCCAGGGTATCCAGAAGATATAGAATTGTTAACTCTGTTTATAGAGGGAGTGGAATGTATTATGTAACTGCAATTGTAAAATCTTTTACTTCAGGGAATGATTTGAAGTGCCCAGTCATACAACCAGCTTGTTGTATCGAGTCTGCTCAAGTGGTATCAAAAGACATAGGAATCTACAACCCTTATGTCTAGGAAACTCGCATTGAGGTATCAGACCTACTCTCTCATTTGAAATGGAAGAACTTGTTAGTAAATTCAACTGCTTGAACCTTAATTTTGGGCTAAAGTAACTGAGATACTAAATGATCTTAGAAAGAATCATAGAAACCCTACATCCACTCTGTCCATGTCCCTAGACATAAGGGTTGTAGATTCCTATGTCTTTTGATACCACTTGAGCAGACTCGATACAACAAGCTGGTTGTATGACTGGGCACTTCAAATCATTCCCTGAAGTAAAAGATTTTACAATTGCAGTTACATAATACATTCCACTCCCTCTATAAACAGAGTTAACAATTCTATATCTTCTGGATGTAGATTGCATGGTACAATTTACCCTCTTCCCTGATAATCTGCATGTGGATTCTTCATGGTCATGTAATTTATAAGGAAAAAGTACCGTCTCTTTCACTTGCTAACAGCCCACAAATTCTGTGGGAATCCAAATATCCACTTCATTTGTGGAGGCATTATAGGCCACATAGGAGCATGGTCTTGGTGCTTTGTCACTATTTGCATTCCATGCAATTCATATCCAATGTTTTCTATTCTAAAGAAGGGATATCCCCAATTGTTTGAAGTTATGAGAGGGAATTTCAAAGTAATTCCTTTCACTGTCATTAGCAGAGCTATTGCATTTGTGATAAACTACTTGGGGTTTAATCAATCTTCTCAGTTTGCATAGACTCAAATTGGGTGAAATTTCATAATCAGTCATTTGTACCACTCATGTTCTAAAACAATCAGGTACATATCCCTTTTCTAATTTCTCTAAATCATGGCAGGTTTTTTCCACTAACCAACTCCCATGTATCATACCCTGATAAATGTGAGGTGATTCATTTTGGTAGGACTAATTTAAATGTGGATTACAGGGTCAAAGATAGGGTTCTGAAGACTGTGGAGGAACAGAGAGATCTTGGGGTCCATATCCACAGATCTCTAAAGGTTGCCACTCAAGTGGATAGAGCTGTGAAGAAGGCCTATAGTGTGTTAGCTTTTATTAACAGGGGGTTGGAGTTTAAGAGCCATGGGGTTATGCTGCAACTGTACAGGACCTTGGTGAGACCACATTTGGAATATTGTGTGCAGTTCTGGTCACCTCACTATAAGAAGGATGTGGAAGCGCTGGAAAGAGTGCAGAGGAGATTTACCAGGATGCTGCCTGGTTTGGAGGGTAGGTCTTATGAGGAAAGGTTGAGGAAGCTAGGGCTGTTCTCTCTGGAGCGGCGGAGGCTGAGGGGAGACTTAATAGAGGTTTATAAAATGATGAAGGGGATAGATAGAGTGAACGTTCAAAGACTATTTCCTCGGGTAGATGGAGCTATTACAAGGGGGCATAACTATAGGGTTCGTGGTGGGAGATATAGGAAGGATATCAGAGGTAGGTTCTTTACGCAGAGAGTGGTTGGGGTGTGGAATGGACTGCCTGCAGTGATAGTGGAGTCACTTTAGGAACATTTAAGTGGTTATTGGATAGACACATGGAGCACACCAGGATGATAGGGAGTGGGATAGCTTGATCTTGGTTTCAGATAAAGCTCGGCACAACATCGTGGGCCGAAGGGCCTGTTCTGTGCTGTACTGTTCTATGTTCTATGTCATTCTGAGCTGCCTCAGTCCTTGCATTTCAATCTTCTTCAGTGTGTTGATCCACCTTCCAAACAGTATCTTAAATGGTTTTGTTAAATGGAGAGCCATTATCAGGTTCTTATATAGTTGCTGTTGTGCTAAATTATTGCTTTGCTATAATATATTTTTGATTTGCTGCTTAGCTTTCCATGGTTCACCATTCATTGTTATTAATTCCAATCTGTTATATGCCATTCCTGCTGCATTGATCCCTGTCACTATAACATTAATCAAACTCCTTCTCTCCCTTATTCCTTCTGGGCTTTGGGCTGTAGCCTCTGTATTTTCCAAGGTTAGAATTTTTTGGATGGTGAAACTTCCCGTCCCTCCACCCAAACAGTCGACTGGGAATGCCAATACCAGCTGCCTCACAGCCATTTAACGCATAATTGAGTGTTAATTGGCTAAAAGTGAGTTTTCAACCCACAAATGTCTGTGTGGAGTTTGCATGTCCTCACCATGTCTTCGTAGTTTTCCTCCGGGTGCTCCGGTACCCTCCCACAGTCCAAAGATGTGCGGGTTAGGTTGATTGGCCGTGATAAATTGCGCCTTAGTGTCAGGCGGACCAACAGGATAATGCATGGGGGAACAGGGATAGAGCCTGAGTGGGATTGTTGTTGGTGCAGACTTGATGGGCCGAATGGCCTCCTTTTGCACTATTGTGATTCTATGATTCTATGATTCTATAATTGGGACAGCATGGTGGCACAGTGGTGAGCACTGCTGCTTCACAGCACCAGGGACCTGCGTTTGATTTCCGGGCTTGAATCGCTGTCTATGCAGAGTCTGCATATTCTCCCCGTGTCTGCGTGGATTTCCTCCGGGTGCTCTGGTTTCCTCTCACAGTCTGAAAGACGTGCTGGTTAGGTGCATCGGCCATGCTAAATTCTCCCTCAGTGTACCCGAACAGGCGCCGGAGTGTGGCAACTATGGGATTTTACAGTAACTTCATTGCAACGTTAATGTAAGCCTACTTGTGATAAAAATAAATAAACCTATGGAGGACATTTCAGTTTGATTAGTCATTTTGAAAAGGCACCTGAACAAAAGAACCAGAAATAACATAATCTTCTATTGCTTCGTTAAAATATATGCTTTGTATTTAGATAGAATTAATCAGCAACTCTCTAAGATGGGACTTCCACACCCAATTCCACACTCCTTTTGACTCTGCTTACAATTCTTACATTTAACCTTTCTCTGACTTCCCATAGATTCACAAATAAACTTTGCTCAAAGGTTTTTCTTTAAATCCCAAATTTTGGGTGTGCATTCTTTAACTGACATGGATGCATTCAGTGGTCAAATTCACACTTTAATGTTGCTGTGCATCCTAGAAACATGAATTCCTGGAATGAGTTATAAACTCAAAGTGTCAAATTTACTATTCCCATATGTTTTTGATTTGATTTGATTTATTATTGTCACATGTATAAGTATACAGTGAAAAGCATTGCTTCTTGCATGCTATACAAATCATACCGTTCATAGAGAAGGAAAGGAGAGAGTGCAGAAAGTAGTGTGACAGATTTAGCGAGGGTGTAGAGAAAGATCAACTTCGTGCGAGGTAGGTCCATTCAAAAGTCTGACAGCAGCTGGGAAGAAGCTGTTCTTGAGTTGGTTGGTACGTGACATAAGACTTTTGTATCTTTTTCCCGATGGAAGAAGGTGAAAGAGAGCATGTCCGGGGTGCGTGGGGTCCTTAATCATGCTGGTTGCTTTTCCGAGGCAGCAGGAAGTGTAGACAGAGTCAATGGATGGGAGGCTGGTTTGAGTGATGGACTGGGCTTCATTCATGACCCTTTGTAATTTCTTAAGGTCTTGGACAGAGCAGGAGCCATACCAAGCTGTGATACAACCAAAAAGAAAGCTTTCTATGATGCATCTGTAAAAGTTGGTGAGAGTCGTAGCTGACATGCCAAATTTCCTTAGTCTTCTGAGAAGGTAGAGGCAACGGTGGGCTTTCTTAACTATAGTGTCAGCCTGGGGGACCAGGATAGGTTGTTGGTGATCTGGACACCTAAAAACTTGAAGCTCTCGACCATTTCTACTTCGTCTCCATTGATGTAGACAGGGGCATGCCCTCCACTACGTTTCCGGAAGTCGATGACTATCTCCTTCATTTTGTTGACACTGAGGGAGAGAATATTATCGTTGCACCAGTTCACCAGATTCTCTATCTCATTCCTTTACTCGGTCTCGTCATTGTTTGAGGTCCGACCCACAACGATGGTGTCATCAACAAACTTGAAAATTGAGATGGAGGGGAATTTGGCCACACAGTCATAGGTGTATAAGGAGCATAGTAAGGGACTGAGGACGCAGCCTTGTGGGGCACCGGTGTTGAGGATGATGTTATTGGAGGTATTGTTGTCTATCCTTATTGAATGCGGTCTGTGGGTTAGGAAGTTCAGGATCCAGTCACAGAGACAGGAGCCAAGCCCCAGGCCACGGAGTGTGAAGATGAATCTCGTAGGAATAATGGTGCTGAAGGCTGAGCTGACATAGGTGTCTATGTTATCTAAGATTGAGTGCAGGGCCAGGGAGATGGCATCTGATGTGGACCTGTTGCGGCGGTAGGTGAACTGTAGAGGATCCAGGCAATCCAGGAGGCTGGAATTGATTCATGCCATGACAAACATTTCAAAGCACATCATAAGTGTGCTAGTGAAAAAGGTTGGATCTCATGGGATAAAGGGGGAGGTGGCTAGATGGGTGGAGAACTGGCTTGGTCATAGAAGACAGAGGGTGGTAGTGGAAGGGTCTTTTTCCGGCTGGAGGCCTGTGACTAGTGGTGTACCGCAGGGCTCTGTATTGGGACCTCTGCTGTTTGTGATTTATATAAATGATCTGGAAGAAGGAGTAACTGGGGTGATCAGTAAGTTTGCGGATGACACAAAACTGGCAGGACTTGCAGATAGTGAGGAACATTGTCAGAGGCTACAGAAGGATGTAGATAGGCTGGAAATTTGGGCAAGGAAATGGCAGATGGAGTTCAATCCTGATAAATGCGAAGTGATGCATTTTGGTGGGAATAATGTAGGGAGGAGCTACACGATAAATGGAAGAACCATAAAGGGTGTAGAGACGCAGAGGGACCTGGGTGTGCAAGTCCACAGATCTTTGAAGGTGACGTCACAGGTGGAGAAGGTGGTGAAGAAGGCATATGGCATGCTTGCCTTTATAGGACGGGGCATAGAGTATAAAAGTTGGGGTCTGATGTTGCAGATGTATAGAACGTTGGTTCGGCCGCATTTGGAATACTGCGTCCAGTTCTGGTCGCCACACTATCAGAAGGACGTGGAGGCTTTGGAGAGAGTACAGAGGAGGTTTACCAGGATGTTGCCTGGTATGGAGGGGCTTGGTTATGAGGAGAGATTGGGGAAACTGGGGTTGTTCTCCTTGGAAAGACGGAGGATGAGGGGAGACTTAATAGAGGTGTATAAAATTATGAAAGGCATAGATAGGGTGAACGGTGGGAAGCTTTTCCCCGGGTCGGTGGTGACGTTCACGAGAGGTCATAGGTTCAAGGTGAAGGGGGGGAGGTTTAACGCAGATATCAGAAGGACATATTTTACACAGAGGGTCGTGGGGGCCTGGAATGTGTTGCCGGGCAAGGTGGTGGAGGCGGACACACTGGGAACGTTTAAGACTTATCTAGACAGCTATATGAACGGAGTGGGAATGGAGGGATACAAAAGAGTGGTCTAGTTTGGACCAGGGAGCGGCGCGGGCTAATTGTTCTTTGTTTCTCGTTTCAAGGCTTCATTCTATGATCATCTTGCTGGTCCCAGTACAGAGCGAGACTGCGGATAGTTGGGAACCTGTCTCGGGGGCAGGGAATTCATATGGTGTTCGTGGAAGTGGAAATGAATAGGGTTGGGAAGCATTTTCCGATCAGGGCCAGTGTGATCTCCTGGACTCGTTTCGATCGCCTCAGGGGGTCGGAGAGGAATTTCCCAGATTTTTTTTCCCCATATTGGCCCTGGGGTTTTCACTCTGGGTTTTCGCCTCTCCCTGGAGATCACATGGTCTGGAATGGGGGGTGGGGGTGAGTTAATAGGTTGTGATGAACAAAGCATCGTAGCTGTGAGGGACAGCTCGGTGGATAGGATATTAGTATGTAGATAGGCTGGAAAATTGGGCGGGGATCCTGGATTCAGGATTCAATCCTGGACCGGGGAGCGGCGCGGGCTTGGAGGGCCGAAGGGCCTGTTCCTGTGCTGTATTGTTCTTTGTTCTTTGTTTGTTCTTATAATGATGGATGTCAGAGCCACAGGATGATAGTCATTAAGTCATGCTGTTTGGCTTTTTTGGATTCCATGAAAAGAAAATTAATGCTTAGATTTTCACAGAGTTTTGGAGACTTCACAGCGTATTGAAATGGCACTGGGAACTCGGGTCCACCAGTTCCACCCCCATTTCCGACAGACCCTATTTTCATTGATAGGGAAATAGGGGTGGGATGTGACTTACACATGAGGGGATCTGAACTTATCATTGAATTGAATTGATTGAATTGATTTATTATTGTCACATTGCAGTGGGATACAGTGCAAAGTATTGTTTCTTGCGAGTTATACAGACAGAGTGTAGTGTTCATAGAATACATAGGGGAGAAGGAAGGAAGAGGGTGTAGAATATAGGGTGGGATTCTCCCAAAATTATTCTAAGTGTCGAATTCACATAAAAAGGGGAGTAAATTCCGCTGAACCTCCCACACTCTGAGCATGCAGAATGCACTAGCGTGAATATCATTAAAACTCCGGGACAGGGTCTATTCCCGTTGAAGAGACTAGCAGCATAGCACTGAATGGGCCACTGCGCATGCACCAATCTGTCAGCACCAAGATTGGTGCATGCGCAGTAGCCCCACACTGCCGGCTTCCCGATCGCTGGCCAGCTCAATCACTGGCCAGCCCCACAACACTGCATTGCTGGCCATGTGACCCCCACCCACCCCCTGCCCCCCACAATTGCTGGCCTCCCGGACGTGTCCGGGTTAGCCTCAACACCCCTACCCCTACGGCTGCCTCGATCTCACCCTAACCCCTCCAGCCTGCCTTGATCTTCCCCCATCCCCCAGCAGTCCCAATCTCTCCCCCCTCCCCTCCCCCCACCAGAAGAATGGACTCCCCCAAGATTCCCCCCCCCCCACCAGCAGCCCCGACACCCCCGGCAGGCCGCTCCCACCCCACCACAATAGCCAGCCCCGATTGTTGGTCTTCCTCCCTCTGTCACCGCTGAGTGCAGAGTGGCAATGGGACACCCCACCCCCACCCCAATCTCACCCTCAAGAGGCCCCGCCCCTATAGGCCCCACCCCATTAGGCCCTGCCCCCTTGACACTGCCAGATGTCTGATGGGCAGTGCCAAGGTGCCCCTTTGGTCATTGTCACTTTGCCCCTTGGGCAGTGCCGGTGGCCAGGCCAGCACTGCCAAGCTGACAATGCCCAGGGGGCACCCCCCCACCCCTTATCCCTGACCTCTTCGTGGCCTTTATGGTTCCCCTTCACTCCAGCAGGGTCAGGCCACCAGCTCCCCACAAGTGGGGAGCTATTGTAAACCCTGCTAGAGTGAAACACCGCTGGTGAGAGGAGATGCTAATGACTTCAGTCCTGGGCCCACTAATGAGATGTAAATTTTTGGCATGGAGCTGATGGCGCCGGAAATACAGTGGCCAGAGACTCGTGGAGGCCGTGGCACCCAGCGGGAAGTCCGCTACATGGCCTCTACTTGAGTCTCCTGGTCCACTGCCCCCATAGTGTTGTGGTTACCAATAGGATGAAGAGAAAGATTAGCATAATATGTATATTCAAAAATCTGATGGCAGCAAGGAAGAAGCTGTTCCTAAATCGGTTGATACGTTGTTTCAGACTTCTGTATTTTTTTTCTGGTGGTAGAAGGTGGAAGACAGTATGTCCTGGGGTGCATGGGGTCCTTTATTATGCTGGTTGCTTTCTTGAGGCAGTGAGAAGTGTAGATGGAGTCAATGGATGGGAGGCTAGTTTGTGTGATTGACTGGGCTACATTCACAATTCTTTGTAGTTTCTTGTGGTCTTGGTCAGAGCAGGATTCTTACCAAGCTGTGATACATTGGAAAGGATGCTTTCTATGGTGCATCTGTAAAAATTGGTGAGAGTTGTAGTGGACATGCTGAATTTCCTTAGCCTTCTGAGAAAGTAGATATTGGTGGGCTTTCTTAACTATAGCATCAGCTTGGAGGGGCTAAGACAGATTGTTGGTGATCTGGACACCTAGAAACCTGAAGCTCTTGGTCATCTCCACTTCATCCCTGTTGACAGGGGCATGTTCTCCACTATGTTTCCAGAAGTCGATGACTATCTCCTTCATTTTACTGACATTGAAGGAGAGATTATTGTCATCAGGGACATTTGATATCAATGCTGAGTTTAACAGACTCCATTTTCACTGGAGCGAAGGCCTTAACTTGCAGTGTGAGAATTACAAATTTTTAGAGTAGGCGTAAATGCTAATAAAGGGCAGATAAGGTCTATGGAATGGTCAAGCTCTCAAGTTACTTCTATCCCCGACCTCCTCTCTTATGCTCGTAACTCTAAAGACCAACCCAAACCCATCCTGGTGGAGAAAATGGTCAAGGTCAAAACTCAGTGCACATGGGTATTCTTTAAGCAGTTTGTTGTCCTACTGCTAACTTACAAACATTAGCACCCTGCTCCCTTCAGGTTAACACAATAGTTATAAATGTTGTTCCCGTAACCTCTGAACTGAACTCACCCTATGTTCCCATATGTGCGAATGATCAAGTACTCCCATTGTTACCTTGCAAGCTGTTGACCCCGTCTCTCAGCAAACATTTCTAATAGTACAAAAATCACACCCAAGGCAATGATTGCCACAAGCTCTCCCACTTTTGACTGTGGCTTCTTCCACCTTGCAATAGTCCCAAATCCTAGGAATGTGAAAAGCCCATTAACATATGAAAGGGTTTCGATGAGTAAGACTTTTTCTTATCAGATTGTGACTGAGTTTTGCCCTAATGAAACATTTTTTGGGATTAGCCTTTCGAAGGAATGTCAGTGTCCATGTCAGTGTCCACCCAGGTATAGTGGAACCCAGGGGGCATTAACTTGTAAATACGATTTGTAGTTCTACAGGACTGAACCTACCATTGATTAATTTCATTGTATCCTTCACCACTCATCCCTCTACCACCTTCAACTCCTACCTCCATTTAAGTCCACCATCAAAAACTCTTCCCCATGTCACTTACAATATATTTTCAAATTCCCAAATTTCCTTCAGCCCTCCATTCACCACAGTGCTTCTGCAGCTCTGACATTTTCAACTATTTTCTCAAAACTTGAAGCCTCCTCCCATTCTAACAGTTAACCCTCATGGGCCCATATCTTCACTCTTTCAAGCCTAAGATACAGATGCAAGGTTATATTGTACACAACTAGCTTAGTCATTTATTTATCTAAACCACAAAGCTTTATTGGACCTCACTCTCTGCTACAAAATCCACCCACTTTTCCAGATTCATCAGTGTGATTCAGACAGTAAAGATAATTTAGGCATCTTTTCTTCACTTGTTTCCTTAAAAATGATGGGGGTGGATGTGTGGTATGGGGAAAATGAAAGCATTTCTGCAGAGGGAGTTTAATGTTCTTCAGTGATAGGGAAGAGAGGATAGCTGGAGCTTTAGGGAGATTAGAATACAGTCTCAATGGAAAAGTTGACAAAGTCCCTGAGCTAGTCGTAGAGTTGATACAGTGGGGAGGCTGGCAAATTTTCAAAGGGACTGATGGGGCTGATTAGGCTGGGGGTTTAATGAGAAGGGTAAACTACCTCTGTAGTGTGGTGTCTAACTACATTAATGACAGGTGTTCACAATGCAGTTCACTAATGGTAGCAAAGTATTTAAGTAAAGGTGTCTCCGGAGTGGGAAGAAATGCCTGGGTCTAGATTGGCAAAGTGCCTCAATGCAGACTGTGTGGTGGAGTGCTTGAGAAGTGGAAAGAGATGGGAGATTTAAAGTGTATCAATGAAGCAGATGAGCAAAGTATTCTGATTCAAGGTGGAAGTCTGCAGAATACCTGATTGATGATAATAAAGTGTCTTGGGAAGGGAGTTACAATGTGCTTTTGTGTAATTTCCAAACTGTCTAACCTCTTTGACATAATTGACAATAAAGAAGGCCACAATTTGTGAAAGTAAAAAGGTTGTCAACAGGAGGCCTGTATTCTTAATAAATTAAAATTTGTTGCAGCAGTTGGTGGGTCTGAATTTTGATTCAATAAAAACATCATGATGAGAACATAGTTTTATCCGAAATACATAAGCCATAGACCCAATCTCACAGCAAGGCTGGCTTTATTTCTTTGAAGAGGCCATGCTTTTTCCAACTATGTGCCAGCAATTTTTGGAAGGTGCTTTCAGAGTTCAGAAAGTCACATCTTCTCAATTTCATTTTCACATTCACACTGCAGTTAAGTTCTGATTTATTCATTAATTTCTCAAATGTTTCAGTATTTTAAAAAAAGTAGTAAAACATGTAAGCAGTCTTGGGCCGCGATTCTCCCAAAAGTGCTGTTCTAAATCCCGACTGTTTTGTTAGTTCAGCTTCTCACCTGAATCTCCGCACTGCAGAGGTCCCAGTTATGAATATCATTTAAAAAGCCAGGGAGGCGGGGCCTATTCACGTCGGAGTTTGACAGTTCTGGAACTCTGTGCATGGGCAGTGGTCCCAATCTGTCAGACACCCCGTTTGCTGGCCAGCCTGATCGCGGCCCCCACAGCAATTCCTGGGCCAGCCCTGACCATCCCCCCCCCCCCCCCATCTCGGAGCACCCCAATGCACAGCCCACCCCCCCCCCAGCAGTGGTGATCCCCCACACCCTCCAGCCCGCTCCAATCGCTGCCCTCCCTACATCCTAGACGGATCCTGTCTGCAGAGTGGCAGCAGGGCACCCCACCCCCATCGATTGCCCCTAGGCCCCACCCACAATAGGCCCCACCCCATTGGCACTGCCTGATGCCCGATGGACAGTGCCAAGGTATCTCCTGGGCATGGGCACTTTGCCCCTTGGGCATTGCCAGTGACACAGGCTGGCACTGCCAGGGTGCCCATGCCCTCCGCTGTCTGACCCCTCTGCTGTCTGACCCCTCCGCCGTCTGTACCCTTGGGAGACCCTGATTGCCCCCCCCCCTTCATTCCAGCGGGGTCTCCCGCAAGTTCCCGAATGTGGGGAGCTGGTCTGAACCCTGCCGGAATGAAGTTCTCCTGGCGGGGTGGGAGATTCGATTGGGACCTGAAAGTTCCCGATAATGACCTGCTAAATATATTTAAAATACATTTTTAAAAGATTCAAATGACTTACCCGCCTTCCCGTCGGTTTCCAGCGTGGTCTGAGTGGCGACATTTTCGCCGGCTCTAGGAGATACGCGTGCATTCCCGGCGCATGCACAAATCCCGGTACGAGGCCGGCGGTGCGCATCTCCCATCTCGATCCGCCAGAAAGGCTGCGGGTCGTGATGGGAGAATCGCAGCCTTGATTTTAGAAAAAATAAAGTTATTTGATGCTGGATTTTTAACAGTGCTGACCCCTGTTGTTCATTTGCTGAGAAACTCGAAGTATGTGCCAGTTAGTCTGTCATAGGTACTTCTTAACAGTATTTCTTTGCGGCTTCTTCTGGTCCTCTAGAAAATTAATTGTACCTCCTATTCTGTATCAGCTGTAACTTTCAACACCATACCCTCTAGTCCTACATCAAGTCATTGATATACAAAGTGAATAAAAGTGGATGCAAATGATTTACTTGACAGCACTACTCATTTCCAATATCTCTGAAAACTGTCCTAATTCCTTTCTTTGTTTTCTCCTTTGTAACAATCTTATCTTTGCCCTAATTGTCAGTCTGGTGCACTGTGTCGTAAGGTTACTGATTGTTGCCCAGCTGCCAGAGACAAATTACCTCACTTAGCCAACTGTGTCTAGTGTTACTAAAGTTTTGCATGGACTTAACTACTGCTTATCTAAGCTACTGTCCCCTCAAATAAATGCGGTCTACTAATTTCAGCTAGTGTGTTAATTACATGACTCTCTATTCTTCTGTTAGTTAGACAAGTTGCATAAGGCTACAATGTCTTGGATGAGATATAGTATTGAATCATTAATCATGTGTTCTCTCTGATTCAATGCCAACAACCATGACAGATTGGACAATGCTATAAAGTTAAAGCTCCATCTGCCTTCACCTCATCCCACATAAAGTCAGTGTGCTGAACATCTGCCAGACTTGCTCAGTGCATAATATGAAACAGTCTGATAAGTAATGTTTTGCAAGTGATTCACTGCTATCCTGTAAAATTCCACTACAATGAAAGTTGTAACAAAAGATCCTCTGCCTATGAACAATGGTGTGGAGATGCCGGCGTTGGACTGGGGTAAACACAGTAAGAAGTCTCACACCAGGTTAAAGTCCAACAGGTTTATTTGGTAGCAAAAACCACTAGCTTTCGGTGCGCTGCTCCTTCATCAGGTGAGTGGGAGATCTGTTCACAAACAGCAAACAGGGCATATAAAGACACAAACTCAATTTACAGAATAATGATTGGAATGCGAGTCTTTACAGCTAATCAAGTCTTAAAGGTACAGACAATGTGAGTGGAGAGAGCATTAAGCACAGGTTAAAGAGATGTGTATTGTCTCCAGACAGGACAGTTAGTGAGATTTTGCAAGCCCAGGCAAGTCGTGGGGTTACAGATAGTGTGACATGAACCCAATATCCCGGTTGAGGCCGTCCTCATGTGTGCGAAACTTGGCTATCAGTCTCTGCTCAGCGACTCTGCGCTGTCGTGTGTCGTGAAGAACGCTTACCCGAAGATCAGAGACCAAATGCCCGTGACCGCTGAAGTGTTCCCCAACAGGAAGAGAACGGTCTTGCCTGGTGATTGTCGAGCGTTGTTCATTCATCCGTTGTCGTAGCGTCTGCATGGTTTCCCCAATGTACCATGCCTCGGGACATCCTTTCCTGCAGCGTATCAGGTAGACAACGTTGGCCGAGTTGCAAGAGTATGTATCATGTACCTGGTGGATGGTGTTCTCACGTGAGATGATGGCATCCGTGTCGATGATCCGTCACGTCTTGCAGAGGTTGCTGTGGCAGGGTTGTGCGGTGTCGTGGTCACTGTTCTCCTGAAGGCTGGGTAGTTTGCTGCGTACAATGGTCTGTTTGAGGTTGTGCGGTTGTTTGAAGGCAAGAAGTGGGGGTGTGGGGATGGCCTTGGCGAGATGTTCCACATCCTTCTGGTAGTGTGGCGACCAGAATTGAATACTATATTCCAAGTGTGGCCTAACTAACGTTCTATAAAGCTGCAATATGACTTGCCAATTTTTAAACTCAATGGCCCGGCTTCTTGACTACCTTCTCCACCTGTGTTGCCACTTTCAGTGATCTGAGTACCTGTACACCCAGATCCCTTTGCCTATCAATACTCTTAAGAGTTCTGCCATTTACTTTATATTTCCTATCTGTATTAGATCTTTCAAAATGCATTACCTCATATTTGTCCAGATTAAACTCC
Organism: Mustelus asterias; assembly: GCF_964213995.1. Classification (NCBI taxonomy): domain Eukaryota; kingdom Metazoa; phylum Chordata; class Chondrichthyes; order Carcharhiniformes; family Triakidae; genus Mustelus; species Mustelus asterias. The sequence continues at coordinate 52,614,599 of NC_135801.1, read as the reverse complement.
ATCTGCCATCTCTCCGCCCAAGCCTCCAACTGATCTATATCCTGCTGTATTCTCTGATGGTCCTCATCACTATCTGCAAACCCACCAACCTTTGTGTCATCCACAAACTTACAAATCAAACCAGTTACATTTTCCTCCAAATCATTTATATGTATTACAAACAGCAAAGGTCCCAGCACTGATCCCTGAGGAACGCCACTTGTCACAGTTCTCCATTCAGAAACACACTCGACACACCAGTCCCCTGGATAGGTGGATCAGGTCCCAGACCAGGTGAATATTATGAAAGATGGTCTGGCCTTGGACCATGTAGGACTGAATGATGTGGTCCAGCTCAGTGACAAGATGAGAGGTCATTGCCCTGCCTTGTAATCCATACTGAGGAGGGGAGACAGGACACCAATTTTTAAGAAGGCAAGACCCCTCTTCCACCCCCACCCCCGACCTTAGGCAACAGTGGTATAATAGGCCCGTGCCATGCAAGGGGCATCTCCCTCATCGCAATACTCTCCCCAGAATCCCCATGTAGTCTCTCCCCAGGATGTCCAGGACTCCCTGAAGAACTTTGCAATCAGCCTGTACATCTTTAGGGACTTGCCCCCTTGGGGCGCTGTCAAGGGCATTGGTCAGCTCCCCCAAATGCATAGGGGAGTCAATCTTTTTGATGCCATTCGAGCTGACCTGTGGCAAGTCCTACCACAAAACTCTGTGAGCATCTTCTGGATGGATCTAGAGAAAACAGGGCAGAATAGTTAGCTTGGGCGTGAGCCCTGATGCTCTCTGGATCTGAGTCAAGAGATCCATTGTCGGCCAGCAGGGCAAGGACCCCGTGCCTTTTTTCCAGTAAGGTGAGCCATGGTCCAGATCTTTGAGGTGCTGGACCTGAGACTTCACGTACACACTGTGGGACCTGACGAGTTGTAGGTCCTGTAGCACCCTCTTCTCTTCAGATGTCGACTGCAGAACTAGGTCCTCATCGGACTGACCAAGACATGACTCCTTCTCCAACTCCTTGATCCTGGATTCCCACCTTGGCCCCCTCGTATATTCCTTTCAGAAGATGTGGATGTGAGCAGGGGTGATGGGGTGCATATTGGTTGCATTCCAGAGGCACCGTGCTCCACTTCCTCCCTGACGCAGCAGCCGAGGACACCAGGGCTCCCATACACGCTGTCAGATGCAAGACCTATCTCCTGAACTGCCTTCTCATCCTCATTCATCAGCTGGATATTATACTTCACCTGATTCTTGTTAAGCTTGTGACCTTTACTCTGCATCTGAGCATTCAAGTTCTCAAACAATGTCACTAGCTGCTGTTCGTTACTCTCCAGAGCAGGTAGATGCTCTCTCACAGTCCTTTCCACCAGCACTCATCCAAACACCCCTCTGGATCAACCTCTCTCAGGCCTGTACTCTGCCACCTCCTTCTCCAGCTCGTCCCCTTATCACACCAGCCGTGCTGCTCCTGCCACAGTTTGTTGAAACCGGTCAGTCAGCAACTGTTTTGAAGTGAGAGCCAAGGTCTGGGCCTGGTTGCCCCATCCAGATAGCACCGCTCCACCTCCACTCACTCCTGACCTTCATTGGTGGAATCGCACAGCTGTGCCGCCTTTGCTATTTCCTGCATTTACAAAGCCAACATTTTTAGTTATTACTCCTGACTGTGATGTTAAATCAGCGCTAATGAAAGCACTGGCTTTCAGTAACTTTCTTGGCAATGAGATCTTCCTCTTTTGTAATAACCTGATTCCTATTCATTCTTGCTGCACCAACAAATTATAGTATATCCCAAGTAGAGGCCCCTAGCCCTGCATTGTGGTCTTCCCAAACTGCCTCAGGCCCCTCCCAGACAGATTCGCTGTTACTTTCATTTTCAATGATCGCCATTATGGAACTGACAGGAGTGAAAGTCTGTAAACAGTACTGCTACATAATTGCTGAGCTGCCTGTGTGAAACGTTTGAGGCTATAGGACTTGCTCTGATTTCACTATTTTACAGGAGATTTGAAATGTTTTGGAAGTGATTTGCCTACTTTAGATTTCACTCACCTTGATCTGACCTTCCCTGCTGTCAACCCTCACTGCAGTAAGTGGGAAGCTTATGGCTCTCTAACTTGTATCTCTGCAGAGGAATCCAGCAATTTTCACAGTACCAGATGTAATATCAGTAGTGGCATCAGCTTCTTTCTCCTTAGGCACATGTCATTCCACAGGATAGAAAGGATGGACACAGAGGGGGCAATTTTACCATCGCGTTGCGCCAGTTTTTATTCATGAAGACTTGTAAAGTAAGGCGGGAGGTGAGTAGCGTTATCTGCACCCGCCTCTGCGCCGGTTCCCACTTTACCAAGGCCCGGAAATGTCTGCGATCGGGGACCCACCCAAAATGGTGCGATGTCCATTTAAATGTATTTGCATGTATTTCAATCCACTTAATGGGCTGCATGCCCCACTTCACCGGCACATCTGCCTTTACCACTGCGTTCACCAATCCGGAATCAGCCTGGAACAGACATGCTCCATAAAAGTCTAATTAGGGTGCTCCGTCAGTGAGGGTTAGTGAGCAGGAAAGTGCCTACCGTCCAACGGCTCCGTGCTGCTGCTCTTTTTGTGGTGGGAGGGACTCTGCGAGTGTCTGGGGGAGTGGCGGGGGCTGTTGCTCAGGGCACAAAGATAAGTGGAAAAGTGAATCGTGTGGAGGACGGAGAAGATCTGCAGAGAGATTTGGACAGGCTGAGTGAGAGGGCGAGGATATGGCAAATGGAGTATAACGTTGATAAATGCGAGGTTATACACTTTGGAGGAAATAATAACAAATGGGATTACTATCTCAATGGAAACAAATTAAAACACGCTACCGTGCAGAGGGACCTGGGGGTCCTTGTGCATGAGACGCAAAAGCCCAGTCTGCAGGTACAACAGGTGATCAAGAAGGCAAATGGGATGTTGGCCTATATTGCGAGGGGGATAGAATATAAAAGCAGGGATGTCTTGATGCACCTGTACAGGGCATTGGTGAGGCCGCAGCTGGAATACTGTGTGCAGTATTGGTCCCCTTATATGAGGAAGGATATATTGGCATTGGAGGGAGTGCAGAGAAGGTTCACCAGGTTGATACCGGAGATGAGGGGTTTGGATTATGAGGAGAGGCTGAGGAGATTGGGTTTGTACTCGTTGGAGTTTAGAAGGATGAGGGGGGATCTTATGGAGACTTATAAGATAATGCGGGGGCTGGATAGGGTGGAGGCGGAGAGATTCTTTCCACTTAGTAAGGAAGTTAAAACTAGAGGACACAGCCTCAAAGTAAAGGGGGGTCGGTTTAAGACAGAGTTGAGGAGGAACTTCTTCTCCCAGAGGGTGGTGAATCTCTGGAATTCTCTGCCCACTGAGGTGGTGGAGGCTACCTCGCTGAATATGTTTAAAGCGCGGATGGATGGATACCTGATCGGTAAGGGAATTAAGGGTTATGGGGATCAGGCGGGTAAGTGGTACTGATCCACGTCAGATCAGCCATGATCTTATTGAATGGCGGGGCAGGCTCGAGGGGCTAGATGGCCTACTCCTGCTCCTATTTCTTATGTTCTTATGTTCTTATGTATCTGAAGTCAGATTTACAGCACGGGCCCGGGTCTCAACACTGACTTCGGGTGTTGTGGATGCTGCTGGGTCCTAGTGCACTCAGCACTCTTTCAGCTGAAGAATGTGCACAAAGCCTTTGGAAATTGCACTGCTGCAGCCGTAAAACTTTTCAAGGAGCTGTATTGCTGGGGGGCATGTGAGTGGGGAATGGGGGGGGGCGGTCTGTGTTGCTGGGGGGCATGTGGGTGGGGAACAGGGGTCTGTGTTGCTGGGGGGGCATGTGGGTGGGGAATGGGGGGGTCTGTGTTGCTGGGGGGTGGCGGGGGGGGTTGGCAGGGGGGGATGGCGGGGAGGGTGGCGAGGGGGGTGGTGGGGGGGGGGGTGCGCAGGAGAAGGAGGGAGCGGAGACCCCAGTAGTTCTGCACACAAGTGTCATTTGAACAGATGTCGGACACCGTGTGCCGCCGACGGCTCTGGCTCTGAAAGGAGACGATATAACACCTGTGCCACTTGTTGCAGGACCTGGCACCTCGGGGCAGGGGGGGCACCCACTCTCAGTGGCTGTCAAATTGACAGCAATGCCACTGGCTCCTTCTAGACCCCCAGTGAAGATGTATGTGGCACTTCACAGTCAGCTGTTCACATCTGTGTCAAGTAGGTTGGAAGCCCTGTATCCCCAGGCTAGGCAGTACATCAAATTTCACCTGGACCAGGCCCAGCAGGAAGCCCGGGCTGCAGGGTTTGCGGCCATTGAAGGGATGCCTAATGTGCAGGGGGCCTGAGATGTATTGGTGTTAGGAAGCGGGGAGTCAGTAGGTGTAGCCACAGCCACAGTCTCTTGGCTGGAAGGCCCTGGCATGGGCTTGAGCTCTTCCTCCTCCCTTGGGGTTTCTGTGGCCCCTGGGTCACTCCATGGGACAGTGGTGCTTCTTCAGTGAACTCCAGAAGCTCTGGCGTTACCCGGCCCTGCCAGTCCTGGAGGACAACCTGCGTCATACCCATGGTGGTCGAGCCCTCAGTGATGGCCACCTGAGTCAGGGGCCAGCTGTCAATGGCTGCAGCAAGTGCCTTCTGAGACTGGGCCACACTCTGCAGCCCTTCAGCCATGACCCTCTGTGAATGGGCCACATTCTCAAGGGCTGCTGCCATAGCCTGCTGTGTCTCAGTGCTGTCCAGCTGGGTCTTGTGCAAGCTCTCGAGCCTCTCAGCCATGGGCCACAGAATCTCAAGAGGAAAACACCAAGATTTGAGACAAACAGTCAGCAGCACCAAGAGGTGAGTGCAAGAGGAGGACACCGGGGCAGGCAAGCATCAGGACCTAGAGCTGGGGTACAGACTACAAGGGACAAAGTTGATTGTCTGGAGGTTGAAGACAGCGTGAGAGTGCGGTGAGAAATCCAAGTGCTAGCTTGGGGTTTGGAGCTCCTGAGGCAACGTCAGGATTCAAAAGTGATGTGGTCAAGTGGAAGCAGCTGATTGGGTGAGGACGGTTGAGTATTTACTGCTTTTATTGTTTATAGTTTGTAAGGTTATTTTGTGGATTATAGTTCGTAACGGCTATATTCTGTAGCAACGAGGACTAAGGTAGGAGGGTCCGAGAGTGATTGATATTATTTGATTTTAAGTATCTTCCAAAAGGACAGTAAGTGGCACAGTGGTTAGTACTATTGCCTCATAGTGCCAGGAGCCCAGGTTCAATTCTGGCCTCAGGTGACTGTGTGAAGTTTGCACATTCTCCCCATGTCTGCGTGGTTTTCCTCCGGGTCCTCCAGTTTCCTCTCTCAGTTCAAAGATGTGCAGGTTGGGTTGATTGCCATGCTGTTGCAAAGTTGGTGTTTGTAAAATTGTCTGTTGGTTAAAAGGTGGTGTTTTTTTTTCTGTGCTTAGAAAGTTAAAAAAGTAAGTACATATAGTGCACTCCTTCTGAAATATTGCCGGCAGAGTGGTAATCTGTGGAATAAATGGAGAGAGGAGTACTGCTCTCCTGTGTAAGATAAGGCTAGAAAGTCCAATCAAGACTGGGGAAGTGATCGTGGGAATGATGGAAAACTTGGCTATCCCAGGAATACAGTTTATCCTTGGTAACAATATAGCCGGATCACAGGTGGGAGTGGTGCCCATTGTAGTGGAAAAGCTAAAAGAAACCCAGGGAACTGAGGAGTTAAAAGAAAAATACCCTGGAATTTTTCCAGACTGTGTGGTGACAGGATCCCATAGCCATCAGTTAAAATAGGAATAGAGAACAAAAGAGAAAGATGAAGGAGTTGAGGTCCAGTTAGCTGACATTCTGTATGATGAGATGGTAAAGGAAAAACATCAGCAGGTAGAGTATCAGGCAGAGGTGTTTAGTTCTGAAAGATTAATGGAGTTACAACAGAAAGATGAGACAATAAAGGATTTATATCATAAAGCCTACTTGGAAAAGGAACCAGAGTGTATTCCAGAATGCCTTAAGGATGAAATCTTAAGGCAGAAATGGAGACCTTGTCACATTAGTGCAGATGAGAAATGGGTGTAAGTTCACCAGATTGTGTTGCCGGTAGAATACAAACAGGAAGTATTGCAGGTAGCACACAAATTACCTGTAGGAAGTCGTCTAGGAGTGAGGAAGGCTCAGGCTAAGATACAGACGCATTTTTATTGGCCTGGATTACATAAAGATACAGTTAAATTTTGCCGTACCTGTCACACGTGTCAGATGGTAGGAAAGCCACAGGCAGTGATAAAACCAATGCCTTTGATGTCAATTCCCTCATTTGAAGAACCTTTTACATGGTTATAATTGATTGTGTACGTCCCCTCCCTAAAACCAAAAGTGGGAACCAGTATTTGCTAACTGTAATGGATGTGTCTACCAGGTTTCCAGAAGCAATTCCTTTGTGGAATATCAAGGCAAAAAAGGTTGTGGAAGAGTTGCTTGCTTTCTTTACCCATTATGGATTACCCAGACAGATTCAATCAGGCCAAGGGTCCAATTTTACTGCCAAATTATTTAAAGAGGTCACGGATAGTTTAGGCATCAGACACTTTACATCAAGTGCATATCATCCTGAATCCCAGGGAGCATTGGAAAGGTGGCATCAGACCCTAAAGACCATGTTGAGGGCTTATTGCCAGGATTACCCAAATGATTGGGATAAAGGTATCCCATTTATATTATTTGCTATTAGAGATGCTCCAAATGAATTGACTCAGTTTACTCCATTTGTTTTGATATTCGGACACGAAGTAAGAGGACCTTTAAAATTAATTTAAGGAAAAGTTGGTAGGTCCGAAGTCAAAGATCTCATAGTTGGATAATGTATCTGAGGTGAGAAAAAGATTAAACAGAATAGGTGAATTGGTTAGATAACATTTGAAGGTGGCACAGCACCTAATGAAGCAAGAAGCAGATAAGAAATCTAAAATTCGTATGTTTGCCCATGGGGATAAAGTATTGGTGTTATTACCAGTGGTAGGAGATCCCTTCAAAGCAAGGTTTGGTGGTCCCTATCAGATTGAGAAGAAGTTAAGTCAGGTGAATTATCTGGTAAAGGTGCCAGGTAGAAAACGAAATGCATAGGGAATGTCATGAGAACATGCTAAAACAGTATTATGACAGGGGAAGGAAACCAGAGAAACAGGTATTAGTTACTACCATTCAGAGTGAGGAATCAAATCCAGATGACTCGGATTTTGATGTGCCTCAGAATAAATTGAATAATGAAGAAGTCCTTAAGGAATGGAATAGGGTAATGAGCTAACTGTCCCAGGAACAGAGAATTGAATTGAAAGATTTGTTACAGTGCTATGAGGACCTAAATAGAAATAGAATGGGGAGGACTAATAACATAGTACATGAGGTTGACATAGGGAATGCTGTTCCTATATAACACCCTTATTGGCTTAATCCTCTCAAAGCAGCATAGGTTCAGAAAGAAGTGGAAGCAATGCAACAAGAAGACATCATAGAGCCAAGTCATAGCAAGTGGAGTTCACCGATCATGTTGGTTCCCAAACCTGATGGTACTCAACAATTCTGCATAGATTATCGGAAGGTCAACGCTGTGACTAAATCTGACTCATACCCAATTCCAAGGCTGGAGGATTGTGTGGAAAATGTAGGACAAGCCACTTACATCACAAAGTTGGACTTACTTCGCGGTTACTGGCAAGTATCTTTGTCAGAAAGAGCAAAATATGTTTCTGCTTTTGTAACTTCAAATGGGCTATATCAATTTAAAGTACACCCTTTGTGAAGAAAAATGCATCAGCCACTTTTCAAAGGCTTATGAACAGAGTTGTTGCAAGGTTGACTAATTGTGCTGTCTACATAGGTGACTTAGTGATCTTCAGTCATTCATAGAAAGATCACATGGAGCGTTTGATAGAGCTCTTCGAGAGACTACGGAGGGCAAAGACGGTTATAAACTTGGCAAAAACAGCATTTGCGAAGGCGGAAGTGACATTCTTGGGACACAACATTGGATATGAACGGATAACACCAAAAAACATGTAGACGAAGGTCATCGAGGAATTTCCAAGACCATCCTGAAGAAGGAAGTGCTAAGATTTTTAGGATTGAGTGAATTCTACAGGAAATTTGTACCAAACTTTAGTAGCATAGTGGCACCGTTGACGGATTTGTTAAAAAAGAACATGAAATTTTGATAGACAGAACAATGCCAGGAGTTGAAAATTTAAAGATTTAAAAGCAGAGTTAAACACCACACCCACTTTAGCCACACAAAACTTTTTGAAACCCTTCAAAGTTGCCATCGACACCAGCAATGTAGGTGTTGGAGCTGTGTTGTTACAGGAGGATGATTGATTGTGGAATCGAAAGACCAATCAGTTATTTCTTTTTTAAAAACTCAATATCCGCAAAAAAAATTCAACAATTGTAAGAGTTACTGAGTTTGGTAATGGCCTTACAACATTTTTATGTTTACATTGCAAACAATGCATCAGGAATGATTGTGTATACCGATCATAATCCTTTAACATTTTGGAAAGATTTAAGGACAAGAACACCAGATTATTTTGTTGGAGTCTCATGTTGCAATAATTTAATTTACAGATTGTACATGTTGCGGCTCGTGAAAATGTTATCACAGATACTTTATCACGAGTTTAAAAGAGAAAAAAAAATGAAGCCGTCTTTTCATAATGATGGTCCATTTTTTTCTCAAGGGGGGAGGTATTGCGAAGCTGGTGTTTGTAAAATTATCTGTTAAAATGTGGTGGTTTTTTTCTGTGCTTAGAAAGTTTAAAAAAGCAAGTGCATATAGTGCCCAAAATGAAACATTTGTATCTAAAGGCCAAGCAGTAGTGTTACCAAGGCAACAGGCTTTCAGACATTTGAATTTGAAAAGAAGAGGCAGTGAGACATAAGCCGAGAAAGCAACTGCCATTTACCAGAGTAACAGCCTCATCGATGTCTTAAGACAAAGCCTCATCTCGATAATGAAGATACCAAAGAAGACAGAAGTTCCAGACAGAAGAATCAATAGAGAAAGCCTAGAATATTCCGGCAGATGCCAAACCTGGTTGTAATTAGAGAGTGACTAAAATTCTATTTTTTTTGTTAGTAAGTGGGAATTATATTTATCTAAACAGCATTCCATTAGAATTGTGTTTTATTCAGTTTGTTAATAGTTTAGTTAACCTGTTCACAGTTAGTTAGATAAATAAATTGTTGCGTGTTGACTTTAGAGAGACTGTCAGGTAGATTTAAACACAAAAAGTTGTTGAAGCGCAGATCGTAGCACTTCACACTTTTACAGATTATGAGGCGAGGTAGTCTTCGTTGAGAGATTAGGTGTTAGTTCTCGGGGGGGGGGGATCCACCTCTGCTTCATAACAATGCTAAATTGCCCCTTATTATCCCCAGATGTGCAAGTTAGGGGGATTAGTAGGGTAAATACCTGGGGTAATGGGGATAGAGTCAAGGTAGGATTATTGTTGGTGCAGGCTCAATGGGCCGAATGGCCTCCTTCTGCATTCTATGATTCTATGAAAATGTTTAATTTACAGGGATAATTCATGACATGAGAGCTCAAAGCGCTGGTGTGCATCTGCTGCTTTATGTGGGAAACCAAGAACATTTCCAGTGTCCAGAGCCAGCATGTATGTGGGAAGTGTTTCCAGCTACAGCTCCTGGAATACCGGGTTTCAGAGTTGGAGCAGCAGCTGGGGGACACTGTAGAGCATCTGTGAAACGGAGAGTATTGTGGACAGCATGTATAGGAAAGTGGTCACACCACAGACTAAGACTCCACAGGCAGAAAGGGAATGAATGACTACCAGGCAGAGCAAGAAGACTAGGCAGGAATCTCCCCTGCAAAATAGATATATCGCTTTGGATATTGTTGCGGGGAAAGGGCCTCTTGGGGGAAAGCAGCAACATCCAAATTCATTGCACCACGATTGGTTCTGTGGCATGGGAGAGTAAAAAGTGTGGGAACGCAATAGTTATAGGGGATTTATTTATATGGGATAGACATTTGTGAGGCTGCAAATGAAACTCCAGGATGGTATGTTGCCTCCCTGGCGCTAGGCTTACAGATGTCTCAGATCACCTATGGGGGGAAGGTGCACAGCCGGTGATCATGGTATGCATTGGTACAAACAACATTGGAGAAAAAAATGGATGAAGTCTTAAAAGCAGAATATAAGGAGTTAGGTAGTAAGTTGAAAAGTAGACCTTGGATTACTACCAGTGCCACGTGTTAGACAGAGCAGAAATAGCAGGATATATCAGATGAATACATGGCTGAAGACATGGTGCAAAGTGGAAGGTTATAGCAGTTATAGGCAACTAGTTACACCGGGGCATCGGGAGAATGACACGTGGGTCACAGTTAGGAGGAGTAAAGGGCAGAAGGGTAAAGTACAAGGGAGGTCTCCAGAGGTGTCTCAAAATAGGAAGGGCTTGGTGACAGGTGTGAGAGGGGAGGGGAGTGGACAGTTAGAAGAAGGGTCACCTGTGGTTGTCCCACTCCAAAACAGGTACATTGTTTTAGATAGTGTGGAGGAGTGTGCCTCTCCAGGGGTAAGACACAGTGACCAGGTCACTGGCACACAGTCAGGCTCTGTGGCCCGGAAAGGGAAGAGAGGGGTTAGGAGAGCGATAGTGGTGGGGGATGCGTCAGTTAGAGGGACAGACAGGCGATTCTGTGGGGGCGAACGGGACTCCAGGATGGTAGTCTGCCTACCTGGTGCTGGGGTCACGGATGTCTCCGAGCGGATAGGAGGCATTTTAAAAGGGGAAGATAAAGAAACGGATGTCATTATACACATTGGTGGAAATGACGTAGATAGGAAGAGTAGGGGGGTCCTAAGAGAGCAATTCAGGGAGTTGGGAAATAGGTTAAAAAGTAGGGTCACTAGGGTGGCCATCTCTGGGCTGCTCCCAATGCCTCGTGCCAGTGAGGATAAGAATAGGGAGTTGGTTCAAATGAATGCCTGGCTAAAGGACTGGTCCAGGAGGGAGGGCTTTATTTTCATAGACCAATGGGAGGTTTTCAGGAGAGGATGGCACCTGTACAAGAGGGAGGGGTCACAACTAAGTTGGAAGGGCACAAATATCCTGGCTGGGAGCTTTGCTAATGCAGTTCGGGGGGGTTTAAACTAGTATGGCAGGGGGGTGGGGATCAAACTATTAGGTCTATAAGTGTGGTGGCTGGGGACGAGCTTGGGGCTGGGACAAGGCTGGCAAAGAAGAAGAGCACTCTGGGGGAGGACGACCTCACTGAGCCTGGGGGTCTGGAGTGCTTATACTTCAATGCAAGGAGCGTAGCAGGTAAAACAGACGAACTTGGGGCCTTAATACGCACGAGGAATTTGGATGTGGTTGCGGTGACAGAGACTTGGTTGAAAGAGGGACAGGACTGGCAGCTGAATATTCCAGGGTACAAGTGTTTTAGGCGAGACAGAGGAGGGGCCAAAAGAGGTGGGGGAGTAGCGGTATTGGTTGGAGAGCATATTACAGCGGTGCAGAGGGAGGACAATTCGGAGGAGTCGTGTAGCGAGTCACTCTGGGTGGAGCTTAGAAACAGGAAAGGCGCAGTCACTATGTTGGGGGTGTACTACAGGCCCCCCAACAGCCCAAGGGAAGTGGAAGAATGGATATGTCAGGAGATACTGGATAGGTGCAGGAAATATAGGGTTGTTGTAGTGGGAGACTTCAATTTCCCTGGTATAGACTGGAAATCGCTGAGGGCAGGGACTCTGGATGGTGAGGCATTTGTAAAATGTGTACAGGAGGGTTCGTTGGAACAATATGTGGACAGCCCAACTAGAGAGGGGGCTATACTGGACCTGGTGCTGGGGAATGAGCCCGGTCAGGTCTTCAAAGTTTTGGTTGGGGAACATGTGGCAAATAGTGACCACAATTCTGTTAGCTTTAGGATAGTGATGGAAAAGGATGAGTGGTGTCCCCAAGGGTAAGGTGTTGGATTGGGGGAAGGCTAACTTTATTGGGATCAGGCAGAAATTGGCAGCTCTTGATTGGGAGAGGCTGTTTGAGGGTAAATCCACATCTGGTATGTGGCAGTCTTTTAAGGAACGGTTGTTAGGGCTACAGGACAAGCATGTGCCTGTAAAAAAGAAGGATAGGAAGGGTAGGATTAGAGAACCGTGGATAACCAGGGAAATTGAGGGACTGGTCAAAAGGAAAAGAGAGGCGTATGTTAGGTCCAAGCAGCTAAAAACGGAGGGAGCTCTGGAGGAGTATAATGAAAGTAGGAAAATACTCAAATGGGGAATTAGAAGAGCAAAAAGGGGTCACGAAATGTTCTTGGCAGACAGGATTAAGGAGAATCCCAAGGCATTTTATTCATACGTTAGGAACAAAAGGGTTGTTAGGGAAAAAATCGGACCTCTCAGGGACAAAAGTGGGGACTTATGCTTGGAGCCCAAAAAGGTAGGGGAGATCCTAAATGAATACTTTGCGTCGGTATTCACTAAGGAGAGGGATGTGTTGACTGGGAGTGTCTCGGAGGGGAGTGTTGAACCGTTGGAGAAAATCTCCATTACAAAGGAGGAAGTGTTAGGTTTGTTAGAGAATATAAAGACTGACAAATCCCCAGGGCCTGATGGAATCTCTCCAAGGCTGCTCAGGGAGACGAGAGGTGAAATCGTTGGGCCTCTGACGCAAATCTTTGTCTCGTCACTGGACACAGGTGAGGTCCCAGAGGATTGGAGGATAGCCAATGTGGTCCCGTTATTTAAGAAGGGTAGGAAGGATAACCCGGGTAGTTATAGGCCGGTGAGCTTGACGTCCGTGGTGGGGAAGTTGTTGGAGAAGATTCTTAAAGATAGGATGTATGCGCATTTAGAAAGGAATAAACTCATTAACGATAGTCAACATGGTTTTGTGAGAGGGAGGTCATGCCTCACGAACCTGGTGGTGTTTTTTGAAGAAGTGACCAAAATGGTTGACGAAGGAAGGGCCGTGGATGTTGTCTATATGGACTTTAGTAAAGCATTTGACAAAGTCCCTCATGGTAGGCTAGTGAAAAAGGTTGGATCCCATGGGATAAAGGGGGAGGTGGCTAGATGGGTGGAGAACTGGCTTGGTCATAGAAGACAGAGGGTGGTAGTGGAAGGGTCTTTTTCCGGCTGGAGGCCTGTGACTAGTGGTGTACCGCAGGGCTCTGTATTGGGACCTCTGCTGTTTGTGATTTATATAAATGATCTGGAAGAAGGAGTAACTGGGGTGATCAGTAAGTTTGCGGACGACACAAAACTGGCAGGACTTGCAGATAGTGAGGAACATTGTCAGAGGCTACAGAAGGATATAGATAGGCTGGAAATTTGGGCAAGGAAATGGCAGATGGAGTTCAATCCTGATAAATGCGAAGTGATGCATTTTGGTGGGAATAATGTAGGGAGGAGCTACACGATAAATGGAAGAACCATAAAGGGTGTAGAGACGCAGAGGGACCTGGGTGTGCAAGTCCACAGATCTTTGAAGGTGACGTCACAGGTGGAGAAGGTGGTGAAGAAGGCATATGGCATGCTTGCCTTTATAGGACGGGGCATAGAGTATAAAAGTTGGGGTCTGATGTTGCAGATGTATAGAACGTTGGTTCGGCCGCATTTGGAATACTGCGTCCAGTTCTGGTCGCCACACTACCAGAAGGACGTGGAGGCTTTGGAGAGAGTACAGAGGAGGTTTACCAGGATGTTGCCTGGTATGGAGGGGCTTGGTTATGAGGAGAGATTGGGGAAACTGGGGTTGTTCTCCTTGGAAAGACGGAGGATGAGGGGAGACTTAATAGAGGTGTATAAAATTATGAAAGGCATAGATAGGGTGAACGGTGGGAAGCTTTTCCCCGGGTCGGTGGTGACGTTCACGAGGGGTCATAGGTTCAAGGTGAAGGGGGGGAGGTTTAACACAGATATCAGAAGGACATATTTCACACAGAGGGTCGTGGGGGCCTGGAATGTGTTGCCGGGCAAGGTGGTGGAGGCGGACACACTGGGAACGTTTAAGACTTATCTAGACAGCTATATGAACGGAGTGGGAATGGAGGGATACAAAAGAGTGGTCTAGTTTGGACCAGGGAGCGGCGCGGGCTAATTGTTCCTGGTTTCTCGTTTCAAGGCTTCATTCTATGATCATCTTGCTGGTGCCAGTACAGAGTGAGACTGCGGATAGTTGGGAACCTGTCTCGGGGGCAGGGAATTCATATGGTGTTCGTGGAAGTGGAAATGACTAGGGTTGGGAAGCATTTTCCGATCGGGGCCATTGTGATCTCCTGGACTCGTTTCGATCGCCTCAGGGGGTCGGAGAGGAATTTCCCAGATTTTTTTTCCCCATATTGGCCCTGGGGTTTTTCACTCTGGGTTTTCGCCTCTCCCTGGAGATCACATGGTCTGGAATGGGGGGGTGGGGGTAAGTTAATAGGTTGTAATGAACAAAGCATCGTAGCTGTGAGGGACAGCTCGGTGGATAGGATATTGGTATGTAGATAGGCTGGAAAATTGGGCGGGGATCCTGGATTCAGGATTCAATCCTGGACCGGGGAGCGGCGCGGGCTTGGAGGGCAGAAGGGCCTGTTCCTGTGCTGTATTGTTCTTTGTTCTTTGTTTCAGATTGCTGGGACATCTGGACCGGTTCTGAGGGAGGTGGGACCAGGATAAACTGGATGTGTTGCACCCGGGCAGGTCCAGGACTTATGTTCTAGGGGTAGTATATGTTAGGGTGGTTAGGGAGGATTTAAACTAAAATGGCAGAGGGATCGGAACTAAGCCAAGGAGTCAGAGGAGGGGGAAACAAAGATAAGAAAAAAACAGAAAAGAGAATAAGGGATAGGCAGAGAAATCAACGGCCAGAATCAAACAAGGCCACAGTGAAAAATAATGGGAACAGGACAAGTGATGTTAAAAATGACAAGGTTTAAGGCATTGTGCCTTAATCTGTAGAGCATTTGCAATAAAGTGGATGAACTAATCATGCAAAGAAATGCACAGTAAATGGGCATGATATAGTTGGGATCGTGGAGAAATGGCTGCAGAATGACCAGTGATGGGAAATGAATCATTTACCAGAATGATTCCTGGGGTAGCAGGATTGACTTATGAGGAGAGATTGAGTTGGTTAGGATTAAATCCGTTAGAATTTAGAAGAAAGAAGGGGGATCTCATAGAAATCTATAAAATTCTAACAGGACCGGATAGTCCTGGATAGTCAGAAGCTTTTTCCCAGGGTGGAAGAATCAATCACCAGGGGCATAGGTTTAAGGTGCGAGGGGCAAGGTTTAAAAGAGATGTACGAGGCTGATTTTTTACACGGAGAGTGGTGGGTGCCTAGAACTCATTGCCAGGGAGGTAGTGGAAGTGGATACGGTAGTGACTTTTAAGGGGCGTCTTGACAAGTACATGAATAAGATGGGAATAGAGGGATATGGTCCCTGGAAGGGTAGGGGGTTTTAGTTAAGTCGGGCAGCATGGTCGGTGCAGGCTTGGAGGGCCGAAGAGCCTGTTCCTGTGCTGTACTTTTCTTTGTTCTTTGTTGACTAGACAGGGTATGTGCAGCAAGGATGTTCCCGATGGCAGGGGAGTCCAGAACCAGGGGTCAGAGTCTAAGAATGCAGGGTAAACCATTTAGGACTGAGATGAGCAGAAATGTCTTCACCCAGAGAGTGATGAGCCTGTGGCATTCAGAATTCAGTATCACAGAAAGCAGTTGAAGCCAAAACATTGGGGACTATTCTCCCATTCCGACCCACTAATTTTTTGGTGTGTCGAGCCAGGAGATGCGTGCGTGTGCCGATTCGCAGGATTCATGCATGCGATGTACAGGGATGTACTTCTGAGGCTGTATAAGGCTCTGGTCAGACCCCATTTGGAATTTTGTGAGCAGTTTTGGGTCCCATATCTAAGGAAGGATGTACTGGCCTTGGAAAGGATCCAGAGGATGTTCACAAGAATGATCCCTGGAATGAAGAGCTTGTCGTATGAGGAACGGTTGAGGACGCTGGGTCTGTACACGTTGGAGTTTAAATGGATGAGGGGGGATCTTATTGAAACTTACAGGATACTGTGAGGCCTGGATAGAATGGACGTGGAGAGGATGTTTCCACTAGCAGGAAAAACTAGAACCATAGGGCACAACCTCAGGCTAAAGGGACGATCCTTTAAAACAGAGATGAGGAGGAATTTCTTCAGCCAGAGAGTGGTGAATCTGTGGAACTCTTTGCCGCAGAAGGCTGTGGAGGCCAGGTCATTGAGTGTCTTTAAGACAGAGATAGATAGGTTCTTGATTAATAAGGGGATCAGGGGTTATGGGGAAAAGGCAGGAGAATGGGGATGAGAAAGATATCAGTCATGATTGAATGGCGGAGCAGATGCGATGGGCCGAGTGGCCTAATTCTGCTCCTATGTCTTATGGCCTAAGATAAGGGGAGTGTGCAGGTAATGTTAAAGACTAAAGAATGTGCTAATAGTGGCATGAAGATAAGATAGTGGAATGTGTTAATATCCTTTGTGAAAATCTTGTTAGCTCGTCATAATCCTTTCAATTATTACTGCTATCTTTGAGAAGTTACCTTTCCTATTGACGAATGAAAAAGTGAGGTAAAGTTGCCCTAATACCCAGATGACTATAGGCTGCTCTCTCCTTTGAGGGGTGGAGAGGTGACTGGCGGTGATTTAACCCGAGGATCACCACACCTCAGGTGAGGGGCAATATTGAGAAGGCCATTCATGAGCCAATAGTAACCATGTGACATATTAAATTTTGCCCTGTTTCTGACCCTCAATCAATTCCTCCCTCACTTCCTCAGTAACAATCTATCCAGCAAAGTGTTTCTTTTGTCAATATTTCCCATTCAGTTTTGTTATGTCAACTGTCACGTTAGTGTCAGCATCTGGCCACTAGGTGGAGCATCTTATAGCTCTGTGGGTGCAATCTTATCTTTGCGCTGGCTGATGGGTGGAGCGAGCCGGTAAGATTGCGAGAGAATCAAGAAATCAGGTTCGCGCCTGATATCTGGTGGGATCATTCTGGGCGGAGCCTGGGGGTCACAATCAGCTGCAGTAATGGAGATGGATGGGCCATGAAGGCCTGCTATAGCAACAGAGGCAGTGACAGGTCTCTGCACTCTTAGAGCACAGAAACCTGCACATGCGCAATGGTGCTCTCTACTGCTATCAGTCGGCTTTTGGGCAATTTAGACCCCGCCCACTCCCCCTACTGGCAGAGATTGGAAAGCCCTGGAGTTCAAGGAAGGGAAGCCCAGGTCAGAGAAGGGCCAATGTTTCCTTGTGGGGTTTCGGGGAGCAGTCCTGTCATTGTGCTCCAAGTAAAAAGAAAACAACTTTCCTTTCTGAGCCTTTGGTCCTATCTCCTCTTGGTGCCAAGATGGTTTGCAGTTAGGTCACAGTTGCTTTCCCCTGTGTCATTGTAGCCTGATTTACAACCGACAAATGTTTTTTACCGTTGGAAGAGTGGGATGAGATTGCAACCTGTGGGAAGGCATGGGCCATTTTAACTGCCCAATTGTCTGGTTCTGCTAAGACAGGTAGGGTTAAAATTGTCAATAATGTGTTCAGGATCATAACATAAAATATCCCAGGAGATGCGGAATAAATAGCAGATCCTTGCATAATCACTGCAAGCACTGAAAATATTAGCAATCTCTGGATGTAGATGACCTGGCAACATGTTGATACATTTTACATTAAATTTGCCATAAATGTTTATAAGGTATTATTGTGGAAAATATGAAGGAGTTCTGTCTTGCTTTGGCCTGACAGCTGCATTTTGAATTCTAGCACAATAGATCAGATTTTACAAAGCTATCCACAACCTGAACCTATTTCTGTACATGTGTTGCCAATTTTGTTCATAATTTCCCTGTCGAAAACCTGAGAAGTTATCTAACATGATTTTCAAATATATAGACCATGATTGATCCAGTTATGAACTGGTAGCTTGCTGTTTTTTGAATGAGGTTGGCAGTTATTAATTTTTAATGAGCTTTAGCAGTAGACCAGGAGACACAAAAGGAAGAAATGGAGAACAGTCCTCAGAGTGTGTAGTTGATCGAACATTTAGATCAAACAAACAAAGCTACCACAGCTTGTAACAAGGCAAGAAAGGGGAGAGTTGTGTGCAGAACAGTTTATAGAAATATAGGCTAATATTTAGGTTTACAATCTTTTCTTATTTTCTCCATTAAGCAGATAGATTCTAGCAGTTCCACAGCTCAGATCATCAGGTCAGAATCGGAAACTTTGGATAGAATTTTCCATTTTTTTCTAAGTGGATGGTGGACAGTTCCAGCAGCACAATTCCTGCTGACCACAATGGCACGAATTTGCACTCAATTCCATGTTTGGAGCTTCATTAATTAAGCATGAGTGAGCATCTCTCAGAATAACCTGGCTGGTTGGGATCTGATTCATCCGCCCACTGTCAGCTAGTGGGTTTGAAGGTCTGGGCATCATATGTAAACGCCAATCCAGCACAGTCGCATCACTCTCTCCAGCCCAGCTGTCTTCATGAGATCTTGCGGGATAGCCAGAACCCAGAGGCATAAAGAAGCAGCTTGAAGAAGTCAACACCAAATTCAGTCACCATGCTCTCGTGGCCTTGTTTCGAGGAGCCTGGGTGCAGTGGCATCTCCTCCACCCAAGGAAAGGTTCCAAGAAGCACTCCAACCTCACCTCTCCAGCCAGGGAGGCTGTTGCCCAAGAGGTCAGCGTGGCTGGCAACAGTGCCAGAAGCACCACACGGTGCAAGAAGAAGATAAATGAATGGTTGAGGCAGATACATTAGTGACATTTAAGATTTATCAATAGACACACGAACAGCGGGGAATATAGGGATACAAGCAGTTGGTCTAGACAGGACAACGCAGGTTGGAGGGCCGAAGGGCCTGTTCCTGTGCTGTACTGTTCTTTGTTCTTTGTAATCTACTCTACTCAGTTAAGTCCTCTCTCAGCTCCCTCCACTATCAAACTCTCATTGTGGCATCATGTTCTCAAAGGGGGACTCACTTCATGGATCTCAAGCATTCATTAGCAGTGGACACATACACATTCTCTCACTGGCACTTTCATATCACCACTATCCCATCTGTCAAGTTGCTCATATTCTATCCTCTGGTCCTTCTGGGGAGGGCTCATGTCTTAGCATAGCAGATTGTGAAGGGCACAGCAAACTGTGATCATGCAGGAAACCCTGTTTGGTGCATATTGCAGAGAGCTACATGAGCATTCCAGACATCTGAATTGCATCTTCAGAAGTCCTGTGGTCTGCTTTATGAGGGAGTTTGTGAAGCTTTGAGTAGTACTGTACCTTAACTCCAGTGCATCTTGTGCTGAGCAATCAGCCAATGTAACCATTCCTGAAGATGTTCTGGATCCAGTCATTGTTGTGGTGGACATTCTCATCCTGCCCTGAGCCCATCACCTGTGCCTGTGCTCCAAGTGGATCTCTATTCACTCCAATTGGACTTAATGTGCATTCTCCTTCCAGTAAACAATGTGGTCTCCCTTTTGATCCCCTTGTTTGTGAGCATTTCACGAAGCCTTGTCAGGTTCTGTTCTCCTCCACTTGGTTTTCCCTCTGCTTCCAATTACTTGCGGCTTTGTTTCTTATAGTGCCCCTTGCTCCCCTGCTCCCTCCCCTTCCCCCCCACCATCCTTGCACAGCCCTCAGTTCCCCCTTGTCTTGCTCCTCCATCCTCCCTCACCTCACACCCGACCGCCAGTCAGACATCCATCTATTAGAGAGGAGGGTCCCTGTTTTTTGCAACACATTGCTACCCATAAAAACGAGCTCAGCATCAAATTAGAGGGCATAGATCAGTTTGCCCAACAGAGTGGCACTCAACACAATAGGAGCAGCACTATGGCAGGTAGGTTATGTATGTTGCACTCACCTTGAAGTCTCAAGTCAATTGAGGTCTGCCTTGTGCATGACACTGTTTTTTGAACAGGTTTAAGGCTGATGTGATTCCCCTCTGGCGTGACACAAGATTAAGACCATAAGAAATGGGAACAGGTAGGCCATTTGGCCCCTCGAACCTACTCCATCAGACAATAGGATCATGGCTGATCTGACATTCTTCATGGCCACCTTCCTACCCTTTCCCCATAACCTTTGATTCCCTTACTGATCAAAAATCTATCTCAGCCTTAAATATACACAAGGACTCTGCCCGCGCAGCTCTCTGTGGCAAGGAGTTCCAAAGACTCACAACCCTTTTAGAGAATCAGTCATGATCTGATTGAATGGCAGAGCAGGCTCAAAGGGCTGAATTTATCTACTTCTGCTTCTAATTCCTATGTTCCTAGATGAAATTCCTCCTCATCTCAATCTTAAATTGGTGCCCCTTTATTCTGAGGCCCTGGTCCAAGACTTTCCCATGAGGGGAAACATCCTCTCAGCATTTACCCTGTTTAGCCCCTTAAGAATCCTATATGCTTCAACGAGATCACCTCTCATTCTTCTAAATCCAGGTATGATTCTATTCACACACCGGGAAGCTTTTATCAAAACAAACTTTATTTAACAATACAGTTTAACTATAACAAATAAATTAGCTTAACTTTCACCAATTGAAATACTTAAGCATGACATGATACAATTCTTAACTGCTAATCCATCTCATTTAGTTCCAATTTAAGGAGTATTCCTCTTATAGACTTAAACTCTTCTTCAAAACTAGTTAGCAAAACACAGACTTGTGTTAATAGTCCTCGAGCCTTTGAACATCTCTGTAGAGAGAGAGAGACAGAGAGAGAGACCTGTCTTTTGACACCCAAACAGCAGCCTCCAGAGAGAAACAGAGATACCTTTTCTTTCTCTCAAAGTCAAGCAGAAACTGTCTGCTTTTCCCTGTAAGCTAAGCTCCAGCCCTTCACATGCCTCTGCCACGTTCAATCAATCTAATCAAAACCCTACTCAGAAGCCTGAGGGTAAACTCAGAAATAAACAAAAATGCATTAACTCAGATTAAGATAAATAGCTAAACTCATTAATTAGTCTGCATTCTCATCATGTGAGCTGTCCAGTGCAGACAAATCTTCACTGTGTAAACAGTTGAATTTCATACATTCCCCTCACAAGAAACATGATATAAATGCATTTCTTAATGGCACAGAATCATCACACATCTCCAACAGTATCCAAAGTAGTATATCTGTTCTGCAGGGGAAGGTCACAGGGGGTTCCTGCATTCCTGCCTAGTCCTCTTACTCTGTCTGGTGGTCACCCATTTCTTTTCTGCCTGTGGAGTCTTAGTCTGCAGTGTGACCACTTCTCTATATGTGCTATCCACAATACTCTCAGTTTTGTGGATGCTGAACAGTGTCCCCAGCTCCGAAACCCGAGTTCCCAGGAGCTGCAGCTGGAAACACTTCCCACATACACGCTGGTCCTCCATAACTCTCAATTCCCTTGTCGATCCAAAAATGTATTTAACTCAGCTTCAAATATATTCCATGACCCAGCCTCCACTGCTCTCTTTTGGGAGGAGAGTTCCAAAGACTAACAACCCTCTCAGTCTTAAACAGGACACCTAATTTTTAAACTTTGGGCTCTATTTTACCATTTTGATTCTAAGTGCTGGGCGGACTTGAAACAGGGAGTGTTTCAGATCCAACTTTTAGATCTGTTCTCAGGCGCCCCCATGCGCACTTTGCCTGAAAAAATAGCAGCGATTCCAAATCACGCTGCACAGGCCTGTGGGCGGGGCTTAACGCACCCAAAACTGAGCAGTTCCAATCAGCGCCTCCAATTGCGCATGCACGGAAAAAAATTGATAGAATGCTGCTCCCCTGCCACATCCCTACTGGGCAGGATAATGGCTCCCCCAAGCCCCCACAGACATTGCCGACCCCCACAACTTTACTGACCCCGTTATCCCCCTACCCTACCCAGAACATCTCTGTGGAGAGAGAGAGACAGAGAGAGAGACCTGTCTTTTGACACCCAAACAGGGCCCCTCCCCCTTCCTCCCCCCCACTGATCTCAGGCAAAGTGGCAGCGGACCCCCTCCCTCCCACTGATCTCAGGCAGAGAGATCCACCCTCCTGCCTCCACCCTACAGATATCAGGCAGAGTGATTCCCCCCTCCCCCCCCCCCCCGAACCCGGACCCTCCCGCACAAGGCCCCATCTCCTCCAGACTCTGATGGCTGTATGACACCTCCCTCTCTCTCCCCTGTCCCCAATTATTGAGGCACTGCTCCACCACTCACCCCCCCCCCCGCCTCCTCTCCCATCAGCACACCTGCAAGTGCTCACTTGCCTTCCCCTCAATGCTAACAAGTAAACTGCATGTAACATTGCTGGAATGCTCTGTCAAACTGCCTGCAGCTGATCTGCCCAAATGAGGGGAAGCTCCATAAAAACCCCAAGGATGGACAGGCAGGCAGGCATCACTGGACAAAATGTGCGCATGACCAGCCCCCCCACCCCCCCCCCGATTTTCTGAGGGCGACCTGGGGAGGCTACTGGATGCAGCAGAGGCGAGGTGGGATACCGTCTTCCCCCCAGGAGGACGCAGACCCAGGGGGGCTGATGGAAATGCGGCCTGGGAGGCAGTCGCTGCCTCGGTCAGTGCCAGGGCACTGGCCCCCCAAACTGGGAAGCAGTGCCGCAAAAAGGTAAATGACCTCATCCGGGCAGCAAGGGTGAGTGCTTAACCCCATCTAGCATCTTCCCCCAAATCTCCCCCAGATCCTCCCATCCCCAGAACCCTGCATGTTTCCAGCCCCTGACCCCGAAGCACCTTCTTCCTATCCCCCCCAAGAGCCCCATTGTGCTTGGCCTCTAAGGGCCACCATCTGATACTCTGCAGGAGTTGCGCCATCATTTCTTTCATGGCTCCTTCTGTCTCCACAGAATGGCAGAACAGACTCGATGGGCCCAGTGACCTAATTCTGCTCCTATGTCTTATGGTCTTATGGCCACAGGAGAAGACTGACCGTAACACCAGAGAGCGGGCGAAGACAGGGTGGTGAGCCAGACCTCCCGGTCCTCACCCCCTTTGAGGAGCGGGCGCTGGAGCTGTTAAGGGAAGGGGAGATGCGGGCTGTCAGCGACAGCATGGTCGGGCTGCCGTCAAGACGTGAGCACCTGTCATTCCTCCACTTACTCTGAGGCAACTTCATGTGGGCATGAGTTTCGGGTGCAAGGGGCAAGGTCTAAAGGAGATGTATGAGATATGTTTTATTTGCACAGAGAGGGTAGCGGGTGCCTGGAACTCGCTGCCGGGGGAGGTCGTGGAGGCAGATACGATAGTGTCCTTTAAGGGGCGTCTTTACAGCTACATGAATGGGATGGGAATAGAGGCATGTGGTCCCCAGAAGGATAGGAGGTTACAAATGAGATGGGCAACCTGGTCGCTACAGGCTTAGAGGGCCGAAGGGCTTGTTCCTGTGATGTAATTTTCTTGGTGGTTCATTCTATGTTCAGTGGAGAAATGTGAATCATGTCTTTTGCACCCTGGATTCCTCTCCGTCCCTTGCACTTAACCTTGTGTCCTCTGTTGCAGGTACAGAACCGGACACACCGGGGCCTTCTGGGCTACAGGCCCCTGCTGCAGCTCCTGCCCATCCTGTTCAGGGCAGCTCAGATGAGTCCTTGGAGGATATGGCTGAAGGGACCTCCGACAGTGGTACCATTGTGGCGTCAGCCTCCACCTCACAACTCACTATCCCAGATACTGACATGTCGGTGAGTCCAGTTAGTGGTGAGGCTTCTGGGTCATTCTCTGTTGAGCACGACACATCTGCTGATGTACATCGGGTGAAGGAGGGAATATCCGAGGCTTCTGGCACGTGAGGGCCTGCCGGAGTCGAGGATTTAACTGGCCCCAAGCTACATGCTGGGCCTCTGAGATCACTTCTCCCTCAGCTGCTGGAGGTAGAGCAACAGAGCCAGGGAATGCAGGAGGGGCTGACGGCAACACTGGACCAACTGCGAGGCTGTTGGGAGGAGTCCCAAAGCTTTCAGGTGAACCAGCTATTGCCTGTCTCATGTGCTTCCCAGGCCAACACTGCAAGGAATCCTGGGGCAGGGAATCCTCAGCATAAGTGGCAAGCTCCAAACGATGGCCTCGTCACGGCAGGCCACAGCGGAGTCCCAGAGGGCCGCGGCCGAGTCACAGCAGGCCACAGCTCAGGGACTCAACAGGTTTCTCAAGATTCTGCAGCCCATGGCTGAGAGGCTCGAGAGCTTGCAGGAGACCAAGCCGGACAGCGCTGAGACACAGCAGGCTACAGCAGCAGCCCTTGAGAGCATGGCCCAGTTGCAGAGGATCATGGCTGAGGGGTTGCAGAGTGTGGCACAGTCTCAGAGGGCACTTGCTGTGGCCATTATGAGGTGGCTGCCGACTCAGTGGGCTCGAGCACCATGGGTAGGGTGCAGGTGGTCCTCCAGGACTGGCAGGGCCAGGTGACGCCAGAGCTTTTGGAGCTCACTGCAGAAGCACCGCCATCCCATGGAGTGACCCAGGGGCCTACAGGAACCCCAAGGGAGGAGGAAGGGTTCGAGCCTATGCCGGAGCTTCCAGCCAGGAGACTGCGGCTACACTTTCTGACTCCCCACCTTCCTGACACTGGGGCATCTCAGGGGCAGTGGGATGAAGAGGGTGTCATGGAAATATCTCAGATACCTGGAAGCCGGCCAGGGCCCTCAAGGTCCAGAGCCTCAAGAGGATGCCCACCACATGCATCACAGGTAGTAGGGTGAGGTAAGCAGGTGGCATCCTCCACCTCCGATGTACATTCTGTAGAGTCACTGAGACGTAGTGGTTTGGCCACGTAAGGTTAGGAAGTTGTACTTGCACAAAGATGGTACGGGTGCTGCACTAGTTGGATAGATCATTAAGCACCTTAACATTTTCCATTCACAAGTTTTTATGTTAGAACTTATTATTTAAAAACCTTTACCTTTATTGCAATCGTTAAATGTTTTTTTCACCACCCACTTGCGACTAATTTGTCTCGAACAGAAATCCTCTTCCATTGATGATTACCAGAGGGATGCTTCATTTTAATGTCAGTTGGGGAGACCCCTCAATGCTGTGTCACTGAGAAAAGGACGCCATTGGTTCTCCAGAACCCACGAGTGATTCCCTCCCCTCCCCTACCCCACCCGCCCCAGGGCCCTGTATGGGGGTTTCAGATCCCTTGCCCACTACAGAGGCGTGAGTCCAGATGCCAGCATGATTGCAGAACTCAGGTAGGAGTCAGATTAGTTTGCACCAGGGCATCATCATAATGGTGCTTAGCGAGTCGTCATCACCCTCCTGCCTGCCAAAAAACTTGCTAACCCAGCGTACCCAGGCCCACCACTCTGGTGTGACAATGTTGCAGGAGATAGAAAGACTTTGTGGAGGGAGATGGAACCCGCAGACACAATCCCCGACCGACTGAATCACCTGGTAATCAGGGCTTCCCTAGCTGCCCTCGCATGCCTTATTTGAGCTGCCAGCCCTCCAGTGCCTGGGTGGTGTTCCTCAGCATGCTTTTCCTCCTCTTCCTCCTCCTGCTGGTCAGTCTCCTCCCCAGTAACGCCCGGTTGGTCAGCCTCCAGTTCCTCCTTCTCCAACAGGTCATCTCTCCGCAGAGCCGGGTTGTGCAAGGCACAGCACACGACCACAATGCAGGAAGAAATCAGAGGGCTGTATTGTAGGCCCCTACTAGAGTGGTCCAGGCACCAAAACCTCATTTTAAGGAGCCCAATGCACCTCTCTACTATCACACGGGTGGTTACATGGGCCTCATTATATCGTGTCTCCGCCTCAGTAACAGGCCTCCACACAGGCATCATCAGCCATGACTGAAGCGGGTCACCCAGATCACCCATGAGCCACCCCCCCCCCAGCCTTGGCTCCTCCTCAAATGCCTACAGGATGTCAGAGCTCCTGACAATGAAGCTGTCGTGCATGCTGCCTGGGTGTCTTGCGCAGACATGCATAATGCACATATTATGGTCACATAACAATTGTACATTCAGGCAGTGGAACCCTTTTCTGTTGATGAATCTTGTGGATTCTGTAGGGGGGCCTTGAGGGCGACATAGGTGCAGTCGATGGCCCCCTGTACATTAGACATCCCCGCAAAGGCTGTAAACCCTGCAGCCACGGCTTCCTAATCAGCCTGGTCCAGATTAAATTTGATGCACTGCCCAGCCGGGCATACAGGGCTTCTGTGACTTGCTTGACACAGGTGTGCACTGGGAAATGCCACATACATCTCCACTAGGGGTCTGGAAGGAGCCAGTCGCATAAAAGTTCAGAGCGGCCATCAATTTGACAGCCATCGAGAGCGGGTGCCCCCCCGCCCCCCCGGGTGCCAGATCCTGCAACATGTGGCACAGGTGTTGCACTGTTTCCTTTCAGAGGTGGAGACATCGGCGGCACATGGTGTCCGACATCTGTTCAAATGACACTCGTGCACAGAACTGCCAGGGTCTCTGCTCCCTCTTTCTCCCTTTGGGTGAATGGCAGCCACCTCCTGCCTCTGGTGGTCGTCTCCCTCTACTCCTGCAAATGATAAGGCCTGGGCCTCCTGTGCCGCAATTCTTTCTCCTGCTCCTCCTCCTCAGCTCCAGCAGCAACCAAAAGAACAGCAAGATCAATCGGTTGCATATCAAAAGCCAGCTCATCACTCTGAAGGGGGGTGTTTGGGGATGGAGAGGAACACATGTAGATGTTAAGGAACGCTGCTTGCCCCTAACCCATCAAGAGTCACTGTCCATACTGCCATTCGCCCAGCCACGTGCTCCCCAAAATCATAGCCCCCATCCCCCCCAGCCACACGTTCCCTAAAATCACAGCTCCCCCCAATTCCCCCAGCCACATGCTCCCCAAATCACAGCCTCCCCCAATGCCCCCAGCCACATGCTCCCCAAATCACAGCCTCCCCCAATTCCCCCAGCCACATGCTCCCCAAATCACAGCCTCCCCCAATTCCCCCAGCCACATGCTCCCCAAATCACAGCCTCCCCCAATTCCCCCAGCCACATGCTCCCCAGAATCACAGCTCCTTGAAACGTTGAGAGGCTGCAGCAGTGCAATTTGCAAGGGCTTTGTGCACATTCTTCAGGTGGGAAGAGTGCTGAGTGCACTAGGATTCAGCAGCATCCACAAGACCCGAGGTCAGTGCAGAGACCTGGGCCCATGCTGCAAATCAGACATCGGACACCCTGCTGGGCAACAGCCCCCCGCCCCCCCCTCACTCGCAGAGCCGCCACCGACCCGAGAAAGAAAATGGCCACAACGAAAGGACATCCGTAAGCGGCAGAGAGCCGTCGGACGCTACGCACTTACCTCCTCACTAACCCTCACCAATGGAATGCCCGAATCGGACTTTTATGGAGCATGTCTGTTTCGCGCCAATTCCAGATTGGTGAACGCAGTGGTAAAGGGGGAAGTGCTGGTAAGGTTGGGCGTGCAGCCCATTAAGTCGATTGAAATGCATTCTAATGAATTTAAATGGCTGTCGTGCCCGTTTCGGGCGCAGTCCCGATTGCGTCCGTTTCTGGGCCTTGGTAAAGGGGGAACTGGCGCGGAGGCGGGGGCGGATCACGCTACTTGCCTCCGCCTGACTTTTACCAATTTTTCATGCCCGAAAACGGGCGCAACCTGATGGTAAAATCGGGCCCTTTGTCTCCCAGTTCTAGACTGCTCCACAAGGGGAAACATCCTCTCAACAAACAAATGATTCTCCAGACTGAAGATTTTAGGGCAGAACCACATTGTATTCAATGAATGGATGTTACAATTCAGGCTCTCCTGCAATTTATTTTATTAAACCTTATTTAGATCTAAATGTTGTTTGATCAGAGACTTACACCTAATTTATGCTGGGAATATAAGTAGTGACAGATTATGATCATCTTACAGAAACATTTTGCTCCAGAGATTGCCCACCATGCACATCTATATTGTCAGCTCTTACAATTAAATTATTACCGTTTATTCAAGGCAAATACGTGGCTCATTGGACCCCATCAAATATTATGCCCTGCCATTAATTTAATTACATTTGGTGAAAATGAGTAAATTTACTCTAAATTTTCCAATTTTTCATGATTTTTTCTTCAATGTGTAATTTTGAACTTATTTTATTCCATGTACCTATGTTGCTAAGTTTGGATGTACACTCAAAATTATCAATGTAGCTTTAAATGCAATGAAATTATCAGGATTTTCCTAAAAGGTCTGAATAAAAATAGAAAGTAAACTGATTGTAAGTTGATTTCTCCCAATATGATTTATTGATTTTGGCCTAAATGCTAAACTCACCAGAAGTCATCACTTGTTATTTTAGAATCTGTTCTGTGATGTGTGTATATGTTGCTTGAATAATGTCATCACACAAGATGTTGTTATATATAGATAGAATTCTTTTTTCCATAGAAACCCTACAGTGCAGAAAGAGGCCATTTGGCCCATCGGGTCTGCACCGACAGCAATCCCACTCAGGCCCTATCCCCGTATCCCTCCATATTTACCCTCTAATCCCTCTAATCTATACATCCCGGGGCAATTTAGCTTGGCCAATCAACCTAACCCGTACATCTTTGGACTGTGGGAGGAAACCGGAGCACCCGGAGGAAACCCACGCAGACACGGGGAGAATGTGCAAACTCCACACAGACAGTGACCCGAACTGGGAATCGAACCCAGGTCCCTGGAGCTGTGAAGCAGCAGTGCTAACCACTATGCTACTGTGCCGCCCATAATGCAAGATAATGCACGTTACTTGCAGGTCTCCACTTAGTCTTCCCCTTTCCAGTGTAAGGAGCCCCAGGATGTTTATTTTCTCCTCTGATAGTTGCAATTCTTTAATGCTGGTCACAATCTTTTCTTCAATATTTCAATATCCTTTTTGTATTATGGAGACCAGGGGCCAGATTTTCCTATGGGCCCTGAAAAGCCTGACCTGCATACTTCTCTGCCTTGCAAAATGCAATCTGTGCACCTTTTCACAGGATGTTGTCTTTTTACACAAGGATCAGATTCACATTACTTTTTGGGAGCCACGATGGGGTGCATGAGGAGTGTGAATGTCAAGGTAGGGCGGTGAGAGGCTCACCTCAGTTCTTCAACAGAATAGTTCAGCTGTCAACATCATTTTAAGGCTCCCTTATCTATCCCTCACCTTCCTCACACCCCATCCCTTATACATGCCTCTCAGATCACCCTTGTTACTCTATGCTACTTGTTTGCCACTTACAAGTCCCCCATGTCCCCTTCATACTTACTAATATCCACTATGTCAGTCCTCAAGCCATGCATTAGCAATGGAAATTTTTAAAAATTAAATGATTGACCATGTAATAAAACCTTGCATTTAAACTCACTATCATTGATAGTGAAAAAACGATTCTAGTATAAAAGAAATTTGCAATCCTTTAAATGCTAGAAGGTTTGTAAAAAATAAAGCAAATCAAATTCATATTCTGTGCATACAGCTTCTCAAAAGTGTGAATAATTCTTGGATTAACAGACCACCTGCTGAGCTGAAACTATTACAGCTTTTGAAACCCAGCCAAGCACTCATAATGGCTGCAGCTGTCATCAAAAAAGCTTCTGGCTACATTACCTGAAACTTACAGAAAGAGTGTCCCATATCCATTTCAAAACAGTATGCCTCAGGATCAATGGTGCAGAGGCTTTTTTATACATTCAAAAGCACTTTTTTTAAAGAGTTGATCAAAATCATGCACTATCACTGATACTGAAAATGGAGCCCCAGAGCCCAGCACACTACATCAATGATGGTCTAACTAGCGTTCTCCGTACATTTAGCCTTACCTTCCTGCATTTGTATTATATTCTTCTAGAAATTAACCCCAGTGCTTTGTCTACAGCCACTGCAGTCTATTCAACTTGTGTTGCTATTCTTACCTATTTAATATCTATATTCTCAGAATTCTTTGCCCCTTTCACACAGTTAGTTCCTTAACTTCCAAGAAATAAGTTCCCTCCTTAATTCTACTACTAGAATAAATCAGGTCATATTGAATTTGCATTCATACCTGTTTATGTCTTTCAGATTTTTTTGCACATCTTCCACATTATTAGGTACACCCACCAATTTGAGAACATTTGCAAAAACTGAATTACTGAATCCACATTTTTATTGATTTGTAAACAACAGTGTATCCAGCCTGAGAAACGCCCTGATCTTAGCAAAGACTCTGGTATCTTTCCTACCACCAATATTAGGTTAACTAGCCTATTTGTCCCAGGATTTTGAAGATAAAAATGACTTTTGTTTTCTGCTAGTCCTGTACCACTAATATTTTTCTATTGATTTTTTATTTATGGATACTATTGCCTTTGCTATTTCTTCCCAAATTTCTCTTGATTATCTATGGATGAAATCCATCTGGACCTGAGTCTTGCTTAGGTTTAGTTTGCATCTTTTCTCTGGCCATTGACCATCTAATATGACACCTGTAATTCTATTATGCATTTTACTTTGGTCGTTGTAATATCCCTCTTGACTTCCACTGATGTCATTTCCTCTTTGTTCATCCCTTCAGTGGTGATGTATTCTTCATTGTTGCTGAGTCAATATCCTTGAGTTTTCCACTTGACACCATTGTGAGTATACCAACAACAGGATTAGATGTTGATGAAGTACCTTCTTGGGGAAACTAACTAGCCAATGAATGCTACTGTGCCACTGTCCTAAAAGCTGAGAAAAAATGTTTATAATGCCACTCAATGTAATTTCTTAGAATAGTATGGTTTATGAATTTTGAGAATTTTCAAAATAAAGCCTCAAAACATTAATTCTTAATAGGTAGTGCTATACCATAATATACCATAGAGGTACAACTGCAGCAACTAATTGAAGACATTTGAAGTATTTATTGTTCCTTTCAGTGTTTTGATTATCTTTGGTGGTTTGTATCTCTTACTGTCCTTTACAATTGCCTCCGATGCTCTAATCTGGGAATAGTTTTATTTTGTTTGGAGATTAAACCATAGAAACATAGAAAATGACAGCACAAAACAGGCCCTTCGGCCCCACAAGTTGTGCCGGACATATCCCTACCTTTTAGGCCTACCTATAACCCTCCATCCTATTAAGTCCCATGTACTCATCCAGGAGTCTCTTAAAAGACCCTATTGAGTTTGCCTCCACCATCACTGACGGCAGCCGATTCCACTTGCCCACCACCCTCTGTGTGAAAAACTTCCCCCTAACATCTCCCCTGTACCTACCCCCCAGCACCTTAAACCTGTGTCCTCTCGTAGCAGCCATTTCCACCCTGGGAAAAAGCCTCTGAGAGTCCACCCGATCTATGCCTCTCAACATCTTATATACCTCTATTAGGTCTCCTCTCATCCTATGTCTCTCCAAGGAGAAAAGACCGAGCTCCCTCAGCCTATCCTCATAAGGCATGCCACTCAATCCAGGCAACATCCTTGTAAATCGCCTCTGCACCCTTTCAATCTTTTCCACATCCTTCCTGTAATGAGGCGACCAGAACTGAGCACAGTACTCCAAGTGGGGTCTGACGAGGGTCTTATATAGCTGCATCATTATCCCCGGACTCCTAAACTCAATCCCTCGATTGATAAAGGCCAGCACACCATACGCCTTCTTAACCACCTCCTCCACCTGCGGGGCCGATTTTAGAGTCCTATGGACCCGGACCCCAAGGTCCTTCTGATCCTCTACAGTACTAAGAGTCTTTCCCTTTATATTGTACTCCTTCATCCCATTTGACCTGCCAAAATGGACCACTACGCATTTATCTGGGTTGAAGTCCATCTGCCACTTCTCCGCCCAGTCTTGCATCCTATCTATGTCCCTCTGTAACTTCTGACATCCCTCCAGACTATCCACAACCCCAAGTTTCGTGTCGTCGGCAAACTTACCAACCCATCCTTCCACTTCCTCATCCAGGTCATTTATGAAAAAAACATTCAAGAATTTAAGCACACCGAAACTTGTCCACAACATTTTATATCAAAAAGATGATTGTTTCATAATTTATTCTTATGGAAAATAAACGTGTTCATTCCGGCAGAATTTTTAACCATCTTACTTATTTAATCACTAAAGTCATATTCTATCTCAACACTTTCCCTTTTTGATTTATTCGTAACGACATTTATTTGGCTACATAAAAATAGGAAAAAGCTTGATTGGCTGGATCTTCTGTCTCTGCATTTTAGAAATTTAAAAACTCAAATTTTGTGTTCTCACAAATGTTGCATGAATTGTGATGTTGAACAACAGATCTTGTGCAATCAATTCACAGTGCATTCAATTTTCTGATATGCAACTTTGGGCAGAGCAAAGTGTCAGTGCCACCAGCAAGACCCACTTTTACATTTCTGTAAATTATTTAAAACAGGTCCTGGACTGAATTTCATAAGTGCAGTGAAACACCCCCAGTATGCAATTCATCCATATAAAGAGGGTATATGGTACGGAAATGGGCCTGTCCACTTCGAAGTGTCACTTACGCATAGTAGCTGTTACTCATGAAATATTGAAATCTATTTTTTAAACAGCATTTATTTATATGTGCGTTGAACATCTGGCATATTTTTATGTCCCTTTATATTTTTGCCTTTTTTGAAGCCATTAATTTACTAAGTCACATTTTGCTAGAATGTTGGCAACTATTGCTGCAATACCTCAGAGGTTTTGTTTGCTGCAATCAATATCCAATGGCTTGTGTTTACACACTATGTCCTACCTGAATATGTCACAGGAGACCTTTCTTTAACATTCTGCTTCATTGCAGAGGCATTGCCTGAGCTTTATAACCTGCTATAGGCTTACTTACACAAAACGTCAAGGATTTGGATGGCTCTTGCTGTAGCTGTGAAAGCTACTGAACATTAAGCTTTACGCAAAATATCCTCCCAGGCAACCTTCTGGATGTAGCTGTCAGAATTGCCAATCTATAATTCATTCCAATATTCAGCAAATGACTATCAGTTGTAACTTCCAAGCTCCCCAGTGTTAAATTGAGGGACTAGGGAATCCCTCTTGGAACTTCATGGGTAAGCATTTACACGTCAAATTGTGCTGCAATCCATCCGAAAATGTGATTTAAATTGCAAACTTCAGATGGTTCCACTTTGTTACACAAATAGTCACTCAAAAAAGTTAGAAGATTTTAACCTCTTCTAATGTCTGAGTAACTATTGCAAAGACTCAGACTGTCACCCCCATGGAACACCCCCAGCTAGCCACAACTCCCATGGTATTCCCCATCCCTGACTCCCCCCCCCGACCCCCCATGGGACTTAATCCATCCGAATAGGACTCTTCCACCTGCCTTATCATGGGCCCAACTCTCATCTCTAACCTGTGACCAGATCTGCACCCACCCACTTCCTGCATCCCGTGACTGGACTCCTCATCCTCCTCTCTGACCCGACCTGACCCTCACCTCCGGCCCAATACAAAGCCCTGAACAGAACCCCACCCTGAATGTCTGGGGCGCCCAATGCCTGGATGTCCCTCAATATCAGAACTCCAAACCTTCTCCCTGATATTTGAGACCCCTCACTCTCCCTCAGATCTCCAATCCCTCCACCCCCTAAATCCAATCTACTTGCCTTACATACTTCTATTCTCTCTGGCCTGTCAAGTTTAATCAGACCTTTAAACTTACCCATTTTACGGCAGCGAGTCCCATAAAAAGGGTGTGTGTCCTCCTTCAGTCTGACTCTGCTGGACTGTGACGCTGTGGCTTGGAGCCTGCTGCACTGCCTGGATGCTGGACACTCTAAGTCAGGATATCTGACGAGGCAAGCACAGAAGAAATTTGATGTAGGGAATTGGACACGGAGTGGCAATCTGATACTGGATGCCACTCCAAGGAAGTTTCGGCCCATCGTTTGCCAGGTGAAACATCTTTAATCGCTTTTCCAATGGATGACTAACAGGGGAGGACACAGACACAGGCCTAGCAATCTTACAAAGAATTCATGGTACTTTAGGGTTCCACATCAACTCCAAATCCAAATCCGCACACAAATTTAAAAAGATACAGCATTATTTGAATAGGTGGTTTCATAACACAGAAATGGAATATTGCAAATTACTGCCCATTATCCAAGGAGCAGCCATCATGTCCTTAATATCCATAAGTCCCTGGAGCATGAGTTATTTTATAGTTTTCAAAAAACTCTCAGTTATGATACCAGAGTTCCCTTTGCATTATTCCTATTAGGTTGACAATCTCATTTGGAAACAATCACACTGCAGCATTGTGCAGATATCACGAGGCTCATTCTATCACCAGAGATGTATGGAGTATTTTATCGGAATACTGAGATAAAGATCTACTGTAGAGACAATTCAGGAAGCAGTGTTGCAAGTGAGCAATACACTACTCATCAGCCAATACTTTAGTGCATTACATGTTGAACTCAACATTCTCAGGCTTAATTTCTTTAAAAATGTATTGTTTCTGATTTTCATTAGCTAAAAAAAACTTGACAAAAATTGGACGGATGAGGGTCTTCAGTTACTAGGATAGATTGTAGAAACTGGGATAAAGGTGGGGAATGTTATGGATGCTCGGCAAGTCTGTGTGAAGAGTGGCAGAATTGCTATTTTGTGTCTCTGATCTTTCGGGAAACCTTTTTTCATCAGAACATCTGATGTGGGAGTCACAGATTTGGAATAGCGCCTCTGTTTATCTTTACATGGATGATGCCAGACCTGTTGAGTGCAGCATTTCTATTCTTATTTCAGAATTCAAACATCTGCAGTCTGTTTATCTTGCTGTTGTATTTGTTGAAGAAGCTAGGCTGCTCTCCTTGTAGAGGAGAGGGTTGAGGGACGATGCAGTGGAGGCGTTCAGGGTTATATGGAGCCTAGGTGGACTGGTTGAAGAGACACTGGGTGTGATGCTCCTGGCCCACTGCGCCAAGCGAGATTCATGACCAGCGACCAGCTGATTGTGATTCTCCCAGGCCCTTTTTTTAAAGTGTAATCAGCCTTACGCCAGAAATCAGCATGACGCTGATTACCATATGAAAATCTTTATGTCCATATCATTAGCGATCCTGGGATAGTATTGTCCGGGCTCGCTAATGTCTCCCCCGCCCCCTGCTGGGAATGGTTCCCACCAGCAGGGATTAAAGTTGGTCCCCATAAATGGGGGGTCACGGAGTTGGCGATTGAGGGGTGGAGGGGTCGGGGATGACATCAGGAGGCCGGCGATGGGGGGCAGTGCGCATGCACCGGCCTCCCCATCTCCCCACTGACAGATCAGCACATGCACAGTGGCCTGCCACCCCCTCACCCCTTCTTACTGGTTAGGGTCTCTGTGATGCAAAGAGTCCCAGAGGTCCATTCCACTCAGCTCGCCCAAAAACGGGTGGGAAAACTCCCATATTCCCGCCCGTTGGGCACTTAGTTATTTTGGAAGAATTGCTCCCACAGTTTCCATTGGAGGAAGTATGGAAAACCAGAGGGCACAGATGTAAGTTGATTGGTGGAGGAACAAAGGCAATCCAGGAAACCTTTTTTCACATTGAGTGGTTAGGATCTGATGTGCACTGCCTGAGAGTGTGGTGGAGACAAATTCAGTCACGGCTTTCAAAAAGATAATTGGGCAAACACCTGAAGATGATATATTTGCAGAATTAAGGAAAAGGGGGGAAAGTGGGACTCGCTGTGATATCCTTGCTGAGAGCTGGCATGGACTTAATGGGCTAAATGATCTCCTTCCATGCCTGAATCATTCTATGATTCTACAATCCAGTCAAAGCTGCGTAATTTTGCCATTAAGTACAAATCGAGAAGTACTTTTAGTAATGCACATCATCTGCTACTGATCAGCCTGTTTTTCCAAAGTGCTTTCAAACACTGTTGCATTGTTACTCCAATAATTCGCCTGAGTCACAAAGTTCCGGGTTCAAGTCCCACTTCATGATTTGAGCACAAAATTTCAGACAGACACTTCAGAACAGTCCTGAGGGAATACGGTCTAAGGTGCTCCTTTTGGGTGAGACAATAAATTGAGGCTCGATCTACCTCCTTGTGTGGTTCAATAAAGAGCACACCTCTGCTTTACCCACACACTCACCACCAAACACATACGCATCCTCCATACACAATCATTCAACCCCGACACGCGCACACTCACCCAACCGCAACACACGCACTCACCCAACCCCGACACACGCACTCACCCAACACACGCACACTCACCCAAACCCGACACACGCACTCACCCAAACCCGACACGTGCACACTCACCCAACCCTGACACACGCACTCACCCAACCCCAACACGTGCACACTCACCCAACCCCGACACACACACTCACCCAAGCCCGACACACGCACTCACCCAACCCTGACACGCGCACACTCACCCAACCCTAACACATGCACACTCACCCAACCCCGACAC
The DNA here is from genome assembly GCF_964213995.1 of Mustelus asterias. Classification (NCBI taxonomy): domain Eukaryota; kingdom Metazoa; phylum Chordata; class Chondrichthyes; order Carcharhiniformes; family Triakidae; genus Mustelus; species Mustelus asterias. The sequence goes on along the minus strand of NC_135801.1, from coordinate 52,578,149 downwards.
ACGCACTCACCCAACCCCGACACACGCACTCACCCAACCCCAACACGCGCACACTCACCCAACCCTGACACACGCACTCACCCAACCCTGACACACGCACTCACCCAACCTCGACACGCGCACACTCACCCAACCCTAACACACGCACACTCGCCCAACCCCGACACACGCACTCACCCAACCCCGACACACGCACTCACCCAACCCCAACACGCGCACACTCACCCAACCCTGACACACGCACTCACCCAACCCCGACACACGCACTCACCCAACCCCAACACACGCACTCACCCAACCCCAACACGCGCACACTCGCCCAACCCCAACACGCGCACACTCGCCCAACCCCAACACATGCACTCACCCAACCCCAACATGCGCACACTCACCCAACCCCGACACACGCACATTCACCCAACTCCGACACACGCACACTCCGACACGTGCACACACACCCAACCCCGACACAGTCATAGACACCCAACACTGACACACGCACATTCAACCAAACCCAACACACGCACACTCACCCAATCGCAACACACGCACTCACCCAACCCCGACACGCACACACTCACCCAACCCCGACACACGCACACACTCACCCAACCCCGACACACGCACACTCACCCAACCCTGACACATGCACACTCACCCAACCCCGACACACGCACACACTCACCCAACCCCGACACACGCACACTCACCCAACCCCGACACACGCACACACTCACCCAAACCCGACACAAGCACATTCACCCAACCCTGACACGCACACTCACCCTACCCTGACAGACGGACTCACCCAACACCAACACGCGCACACTCACCCAACCCCAACACACGCACTCACCCAACCCCAACACACGCACTCATCCAACCCCAACAACACACTCACCCAACACCGACACACGCACACACTCACCCAATCCTGACACACGCACACACTCACCCAACCCCGACACGCACACACTCACCCAACCCCGACACACGCACACTCACCCAGACCGGACATGTGCACACTCACCCAGACCCGACACCCGCACACTCACCCAAACCCGACACGCACACACTCACCCATACCCGACACGTGCACACTCACACAACCCCGACACACGCACACACTCACCCAAGCCCAACACACGCACACTCACCCAACCCCGACACACACACACACTCACCCAACCCCGACATGTGCAAAATCACCCAACCTCGACACACGCACTCACCCAACCCAGACACACGCACTCACCCAACCCCGACACGTGCACACTCACCCAACACACGCACACTCACCCAACCCCGACACACGCACACTCACCCAACCCCGACACACGCACTCACCCAACCCCGACGCATGCACACTCACCCGACACACGCGCACTCACCCAACCCTGACACGCACACACTCACCCAACCCCGACACACGCACTCACCCAACCCCGACACATGCACATTCACCCAACCCCGACACGCGCACACTCACCCAACCCCGACACGTGCACACTCACCCAATGCCGACACGCACACACTCACCCAAACCTGATACACGCACACTCACCCAACCCTGACACGCACACACTCACCCAACCCTGACAAACGCACACTCACCCAGACCCAACGCGCACACACTCACCCAACCCCGACACACGCACATTCACCTAACCCCGACACGTGCACACTCACCCAATGCCGACACGCACACACTCACCCAACCCTGATACACGCACACTCACCCAACCCCGACACGCGCACACTCACCCAACCCCGACACGCGCACACACTTACCCAACTCCGACACACGCACTCACCTAGACCCGACATCTGCACACTCACCCAACCCTGACACACGCACACTCACCCAACCCTGACACACGCACACTCACCTAGACCCGACATCTGCACACTCACCCAACCCTGACACACGCACACTCACCCAACCCTGACACACGCACTCACCCAACTCCAACACGCGCACACTCACCCAACCCCGACACACGCACACACTCACCCAACCCCGACACACGCACACTCACCCAACCCCGACACATGCACACTCACCCAACCCCGACACACGCACACACTCACCCAACCCCGACACACGCACACTCACCCAACCCCGACACACGCACACTCACCCAAACCCGACACACGCACACTCACCCAACCCCGACACACGCACACACTCACCCAACCCCGACACACGCACACTCACCCAAACCCAACACGCACACATTTCCCCCAACCCCGACACACGCACACTCACCCAACCCCGACACGCGCACACTCACCCAACCCCGACACGCGCACACACTTTCCCAACCCCGACACACGCACTCACCTAGACCCGACATCTGCACACTCACCCAACCCTGACACACGCACACTCACCCAACCCTGACACACGCACACTCACCTAGACCCGACATCTGCACACTCACCCAACCCTGACACACGCACACTCACCCAACCCTGACACACGCACTCACCCAACTCCAACACGCGCACACTCACCCAACCCCGACACACGCACACACTCACCCAACCCCGACACACGCACACTCACCCAACCCCGACACACGCACACTCACCCAACCCCGACACATGCACACTCACCCAACCCCGACACACGCACACACTCACCCAACCCCGACACACGCACACTCACCCAACCCCGACACACGCACACTCACCCAAACCCGACACACGCACACTCACCCAACCCCGACACACGCACACTCACCCAACCCCGACACACGCACACTCACCCAAACCCAACACGCACACATTTCCCCCAACCCCGACACACGCACACTCACCCAACCCCGACACGCGCACACTCACCCAACCCCGACACATGCACACACTCACCCAAACCCGACACACGCACACTCACCCTACCCTGACAGACGGACTCACCCAACACCAACACGCGCACACTCACCCAACCCCAACACACGCACTCACCCAACCCCAACACACGCACTCACCCAACCCCAACACACGCACTCACCCAACCCCAACACACACACTCACCCAACACCGACACACGCACACACTCACCCAATCCCGACACACGCACATTCACCCAACCCCGACACGCACACACTCACCCAGACCCGACACGCGCACACTCACCCAACCCTGACACACGCACTCACCCAACCCCGACACACGCGCACTCACCCAGCCCCGACACACGCACACACTCAACCAACCCCGACACGCACACACTCACCCAACCCCGACACACGCACACACTCACCCAAACCCAACATGTGCAAAATCACCCAACCCCGACACATGCACTCACCCAACCCACACACACTCACCCAACCCCGACACGTGCACACTCACCCGACACATGCACACTCACCCAAACCCGACACACGCACACTCACCCAACCCCGACACACGCACTCACCCAACCCCGACACGTGCACACTCACCCGACACACGCGCACTCACCCAGACCCGACACACGCACACTCACCCAACCCAGACACACGCACACTCACCCAACCCTGACACGCACACACTCACCCAACCCCGACACACGCACTCACCCAACCCTGACACACGCACACTCACCCAGACCCAACGCGCGCACACTCACCCAACCCCGACACACACACATTCACCTAACCCCAACACGTGCACACTCACCCAACGCCGACACGCACACACTCACCCAACCCTGACACACGCACACTCACCCAACCCCGACACACGCACACTCGCCCAACCCCGACACGCGCACACACTCACCCAACCCCGACACACGCACTCACCTAGACCTGGCATCTGCACACTCACCCAACCCTGACACACGCACACTCACCCAACCCTGACACACGCACACTCACCCAACCCTGACACACGCACTCACCCAACTCCAACACGCGCACACTCACCCAACCCCGACACACGCACACTCACCCAACACCGACACACGCACACTCACCCAGACCCGACACACGCACTCACCCAACCCCAACACACGCACTCACCCAACCCCAACACGCACACTCACCCAACCCCGATACACGCACACTCACCCAGCCCTGACACACCCACTCACCCATACCCGGCATGTGCACACTCACCCAACACCGACACGCGCACACTCACCCAACACCGACACGCACACACTCACCCAATCCCGACACACGCACTGACCCAACCCCGACACGCACACACTAACCCAACCCCGACACGCGCACACTCACCCAAACCTGACACACGTACACACTCACCCAACCCCGACACGCACACGCTCACCCAACCCCGACACACGCACACTCACCCAATCCCGACACACGCACACTCACCCAGACCCGACACGCGCACACTCACCCAACCCCGACACACGCACACTCACCCAAACCTGACACACGCACACACTCACCCAACCCCAACACACGCACACTCAACCAAACCTGGCACACGCACACACTCACCCAACCCCGACACGCGCACACTCACCCAACCCCGACACGTGCACACTCACCCAAACCTGACACACGCACACACTCACCCAACCCCGACACGCACACACTCACCCAACCCCGACACACGCACACTCACCCAATCCCGACACACGCACACTCACCCAGACCCGACACGCGCACACTCACCCAACCCCGACACGCACACACTCACCCAACCCTGACACGCGCACACTCACCCAACCCCGACACGCACACACTCTCCCAACCCCGACACACGCACTCACCCAACCCCGACACACGCACTCACCCAACCCCGACACGCGCACACTCACCCAACCCCGACACGCGCACACTCACCAAACCCAGACACACGCACTCACCCAACCCCAACACACGCACTCACCCAACCCCGACACGTGCACACTCACCCAACCCTGACACACACACACTCACCCAGACCCGACACGCGCACACTCACCCAACCCCGACACGCGCACACTCACTCAGACCCAACACATGCGCACACTCACCCAACCCCGATACACGCACACTCATCCAACCCCGACACGCACACACTCACCTAACCCCGATACACGACACTCACCCAACCCCGACACACGCACACACTCGCCCAACCCCGACACACGCACACTCACCCAACCCTGACACACGCACACTCACCTAAACCCGACATCTGCACACTCACCCAACCCCGACACACGCACACTCACCCAACCCTGACACACGCACTCACCCAACTCCAACACGCGCACACTCACCCAACCCTGACACACGCACACTCACCCAACACCGACACACGCACTCACCCAACTCCAACACGCGCACACTCACCCAACCCCGACACACGCACACTCACCCAACCCTGACACACGCACTCACCCAACTCCAACACGCGCACACTCACCCAACCCCGACACACGCACACTCACCCAACCCCGACACGTGCACACTCACCCAACCCTGACACACACACACTCACCCAGACCCGACACGCGCACACTCACCCAACCCCGACACGCGCACACTCACTCAGACCCAACACATGCGCACACTCACCCAACCCCGATACACGCACACTCATCCAACCCCGACACGCACACACTCACCTAACCCCGATACACGACACTCACCCAACCCCGACACACGCACACACTCGCCCAACCCCGACACACGCACACTCACCCAACCCTGACACACGCACACTCACCTAAACCCGACATCTGCACACTCTCCCAACCCCGACACACGCACACTCACCCAGCCCTGACACACGCACTCACCCAACTCCAACACGCGCACACTCACCCAACCCCGACACACGCACACTCACCCAACCCTGACACACGCACTCACCCAACTCCAACACGCGCACACTCACCCAACCCTGACACACGCACACTCACCCAACCCCGACACACGCACACTCACCCAGACCCGACACACACACACTCACCCAACCCCAACACACGCACTCCCCCAACCCCAACACGCACACTCACCCAATCCCGATACACGCACACTCACCCAACCCTGACACACGCACTCACCCATACCCGGCACGTGCACACTCTCCCAACACCGACACGCGCACACTCACCCAACCACTACACGCGCACACTCACCCAACCACGACACGCGCACACTCACCCAACCCCGACACGCACACACTCACCCAACCCCGACACGCGCACACTCACCCAAACCTGACACACGCACACACTCACCCAACCCCGACACGCACACACTCACCCAACCCCGACACACGCACACTCACCCAGACCCGACACGCGCACACTCACCCAGACCCGACACGCGCACACTCACCCAACCCTGACACGCACACACTCACCCAACCCTGACACGCGCACACTCACCCAACCCCGACACACGCACTGACCCAACCCCGACGCACGCACTCACCCAACCCCGACACGCGCACACTCAACCAACCCCGACACACGCACACTCACCCAAACCTGACACACGCACACACTCACCCAACCCCGACACACGCACACTCACCCAAACCTGACACACGCACACACTCACCCAACCCCGACACGCGCACACTCACCCAACCCTGACACGCGCACAATCACCCAACCCCGACACACGAACACTCACCCAGACCCGACACACGAACACTCACCCAACCCCGACACACGCACTCACCCAACTCCAACACACACACTCACCCAACCCCGAGACACGCACACTCACCCAACCCTGACACACGCACACTCACCCAACCCCGACACGCACACACTCACCCAACCCCGACACGCACACACTCACCCAACCCCGACACGCACACACTCACCCAAACCTGACACATGCACACACTCACCCAACCCCGACTCGCACACACTCACCCAACCCCAACACACGCACACTCACCCAGACCCGACACGCGCACACTCACCCAACCCCGACACGCACACATTCACCCAACCCCGACACGCACACACTCACCCAACCCTGACACGCGCACACTCACCCAACCCCGACACACGCACTGACCCAACCCCGACGCACGCACTCACCCAACCCCGACACGCGCACACTTACCCAACCCCGACACGCGCACACTCACCCAACCCCGACACACGCACACTCACCCAAACCTGACACACGCACACACTCACCCAACCCCGACACGCACACACTCACCCAACCCCGACACGCACACACTCACCCAACTGTGACACGCGCACACTCACCCAAACCTGACACACGCACACACTCACCCAACCCCGACACGCACACGCTCACCCAACCCCGACACACGCACACTCACCCAATCGCGACACACGCACACTCACCCAGACCCGACACGTGCACACTCACCCAACCCCGACACGCGCACACTCTCCCAACCCTGACACGCACACACTCACCCAAACCTGACACACGCACACACTCACCCAACACCGACACGCGCACACTCACCCAACCCTGACACGCGCACACTCACCCAAACCTGACACACGCACACACTCACCCAACCCCGACACGCACACACTCACCCAACCCCGACACACGCACACTCACCCAATCCCGACACACGCACACTCACCCAGACCCGACACGCGCACACTCACCCAACCCCGACACACACACACTCACCCTACCCCAACAGACACTCACTCAACCCCAACATACACTCACTCCACCTGACATGCTCACTCTCATTCAACCCCGACACACACACACTGAACCCAACTTGCGCACACTCACCCAACCCTGACACGCGCACACTCACATACATGCGGAGTCTGTACGTGAGTGTCTGCATGGATTGTACTCTGCATGGATTTCCCCTGGGTGCTCCGGCTTCCTCCCGCAGTCCGAAAGGCATGCTGGTTAAGTGCATTGGCCATGCTAAATTCTGCCACAGTGTATCTGAACAGGCGCTGGTGTGTGGTGACTAGGGGATTGTCACAGTAACTTCACTGCAGTGTTAAGGTAAGCCTACTTATGACACTAATAAATAAACTTGAACTTAAAACACTCAACCCCAACATGTACACACTCACTCAACCCTGACAGTCACACTCTCACTCAGCCCTGACACACACACACATACACAAACACGACTGTGATACATATGCACAACTCCATCACACACATGCACAATCAACTCTGACACATACAGAATCCCTTCAGTGCAGAAGGAGGCCATTCAGCCTACTGAGTCTGCACCGATCAGTCTCACCTAGACCCTCTTCCCGCAACTCTACATATTTACCCCACTAATCCCCTGACACAAGGGTCAATTTAGCAATGGCCAATCAACCTAACCCACACACCTTTGGACTGTGGAAGGAAACCGGAGCACCCAGAGGAAACCCACGCAGACATGGGGAAAATGTGCAAACTCCACACAGACCCGAGGCTGGAATTGAACCCAGGTCCCTGGCACTGTGAGGCAGCAGTGCTAACCACTGTGCCACCGTGCCCTCTGACACATATACATTCTCAGCCCCCATACACCCACCCCCAAACACTGACACGCTCATTCCCACCACCCCCCCTCCCCCCCTGCCTCCACACACACACACACATTCATCCTTCACACACACATTCATTTCCCACACACACGCTCATTCTTCTCCCCATACACACACTCAAACCACCCCCACACACACAAACCATACTCACACCACCTCAATACACAGACTTGCCTCTCAGACACACACACACCCCCACACACACTCACCTCCCCACATACTCATCGCCAAACACAGATACATCCCCCACACACGCATCCTCTTCACTCCACACACACTCATCTTCCCATTCACCTCTGGCACACACCCTCACCCCTACACACACTCACACCCCCCACACATTCACTGACCACCAAACATTCATACGCTCATCTCCCTCCACACAGTCACTCCCCCTACACAAACTCACTCATCGCTCTCCATTCACTCACCCCATCTCCACTCACTCAGCCCCCTCCATTTTCTCACCCCCTTTCATTCAGTCATCCCCTTCACACACTAACTTTCCTCCACACACTCACCCTCCCCTCCACACACCCCTCTACACATACACTCACCCCCCTCCACACACACACACACACAGACTCAGCCGCCCCCACACACACATTCAACCGCCCTTCACACGTGCATACTAACCCCCACTGCACCCCCTCAACTCCACACACACAGCCCCCTTCCACACCCAAGGCTGAAATCGAACCCAGGTTCCTTGTGTTGTGAGACAGCAGTGCTAACCACTGTGCCGTCTGAGTGTGTGGAGGGAGGTGACTGTGTGGAGGGAGGGTGACTGTGTGGAGGGGGGTGACTGTGTGGAGGAGGATGAGTGTGTAGAGGGGGATGAGTGTGTGAAGGGTGGGTGAGTGTGTGGAGGGAGGGTGACGGTGTGGAGGGGGATGAGTGTGTGGAGGGGGATGAGTGTGTGGAGGGAGAGTGAGTGTGTGGAGGGAGAGTGAGTGTGTGGAGGGAGAGTGAGTGTATGGAGGGGGTGAGTGTATGGAGGGAGAGTCAGTGTATGGAGGGGGATAAGTGTGTGGAGGGACGGTGAGTGTGTGGGGGGGGTGAGTGTGTGGAGGGAGAGTGAGTGTGTGGAGGGGGGGTGAGTGTGTGGAGGGGGGGTGAGTGTGTGGAGGGACGGTGAGTGTGTGGAGGGAGGGTGAGTGTGTGGAGGGAGAGAGTGTGTGTGTGGAGGGAGAGTGAGTGTGTGGAGGGAGAGTGAGTGTGTGGAGGGAGAGTGAGTGTATGGAGGGGGATGAGTGTGTGGAGGGACGGTGAGTATGTGGGGGAGGTGAGTGTGTGGAGGGGGGGTGAGTGCGTGGAGGGAGAGTGAGTGTATGGAGGGGGGGTGAGTGTGTGGGGGTGGTGAGTGTGTGGGGGGTGGTGAGTGTGTGGGGGGGTGAGTGTGTGGAGGGAGAGTGAGTGTATGGAGGGGGGGTGAGTGTGTGGAGGGACGGTGAGTGTGTGGAGGGAGAGTGAGTGTGTGGAGGGAGAGTGAGTGTGTGGAGGGAGAGTGAGTGTATGGAGGGGGGTGAGTGTATGGAGGGAGAGTCAGTGTATGGAGGGGGATGAGTGTGTGGAGGGACGGTGAGTGTGTGGAGGGACGGTGAGTGTGTGGGGGGAGGGTGAGTGTGTGGAGGGAGAGAGTGTGTGTGTGGAGGGAGAGTGAGTGTGTGGAGGGAGGGTGAGTGTGTGGAGGGAGGGTGAGTGTGTGGAGGGAGAGTGAGTGTGTGGAGGGAGAGTGAGTGTATGGAGGGGGGGTGAGTGTGTGGAGGGAGAGTGAGTGTGTGGAGGGAGAGTGAGTGTATGGAGGGGGATGAGTGTGTGGAGGGACGGTGAGTATGTGGGGGAGGTGAGTGTGTGGAGGGGGGGTGAGTGCGTGGAGGGAGAGTGAGTGTATGGAGGGGGGGTGAGTGTGTGGAGGGACGGTGAGTATGTGGGGGTGGTGAGTGTATGGGGGGTGGTGAGTGTGTGGGGGGGGTGAGTGTGTGGAGGGAGAGTGAGTGTATGGAGGGGGGGTGAGTGTGTGGAGGGACGGTGAGTGTGTGGAGGGAGAGTGAGTGTGTGGAGGGAGAGTGAGTGTGTGGAGGGAGAGTGAGTGTGTGGAGGGGGGTGAGTGTGTGGAGGGGGGTGAGTGTGTAGAGGAGGAGAAGGGTGTATGAATGTTTGGTGGTGAGTGAATGTGTGGGGGTATGAACGTGTGTGGGGGGGATGCGTGTGTGTGGGGTGGTGAGGATGTGTGGGAGCAGTGAGTGTGTGCAGGGGGGTGATGTATGTGTGTGTGTGTGTGTGTGTGGGGGGGGGGGGGGTGATGAATAGAAACATAGAAAAACTACAGCACAAAACGGGCCCTTCGGCCCCACAAGTTGTGCCGAACATATCCCTACCTTTTAGGCCTACCTATAACCTTCCATCCTATTAAGTCCCATGTACTCATCCAGGAGTCTCTTAAAAGTCCCTATTGAGTTTGCCTCCACCACCACTGACGGCAGCCGATTCCACTCGCCCACCATCCTCTGTGTGAAAAACTTCCCCCTAACATTTCCCCTGTACCTACCCCCCAGCACCTTAAACCTGTGTCCTCTCGTAGCAGCTATTTCCACCCTGGGAAAAAGCCTTTGAGAGTCCACCCGATTTATGCCTCTCAACATCTTATATACCTCTATTAGGTCTCCTCTCATCCTACGTCTCTCCAAGGAGAAAAGACCAAGCTCCCTCAGCCTATCCTCATAAGGCACATAGTCCATGTCAGTACCAGCAATATTTGTAGAACGAGGGACAAGGTCCTGCAGGCAAATTTTAGGAAGCTAGGAAATAAACTAGCAAGCAGGACCTCAGAATTGAGGGGAATGATAGGACAACAAAGCCAGAGCTCCCTGGATAATGTAACCGAGAGAGTAAAAATAAAGCTGATAAAGGGTGTATGTGACAGGTTGAAATATAAGAGAGAAAGAGCCAGCCAGAATACAAAAGGTTCAGATGGGTAATGAGAAAAGAAGACCATCAAAGAAAGCGTATGAGAAGAGACTGGCAGCTAACATAAAACTATTTCAAAAGTCTTCCATTGGCATATAAATAGTAAAACACCGATGAAACGAGAATTGAGACTGATTAAGGACCAAGAGGAAGATTTTTTATGAAGGCAGAGCCTGGTAAGGCACAGAATGCTGCCAAAGTCATAATGAAAACAGAGGTAGTTAAGGCAATGGATGCACTAAAAATTGATAAAGAGGAGGTATTAGAAAGACTGGCTGTACTTAAGTGATAAGTCACTAGGACTAGATCAAATGCATTACAGATCACTGAGGGAAGTAGGGTGGAAATTGCAGAGGCACTGGTCATAATCCTCTTAGATGGAGGGTTGATGCCAGAGGATTGGAGAACTGTAAATGATACATCCTTGTTGGAAAGTGTGTAAAGGATAAGCCCAGAAAATACAGGCCAATCAGTTTAACCCCAGTGGTGGGTAAACTTTCAGAAATGATAATCTGGGACAAAATAAACAGACAAATATGGACTTGTTACATGTCTACATCAATGGGGACAAAGTAGAAATGGTCGAGAACTTCAAGTTTTTAGGTGTCCAGATCATCAACAAACTGTCCTGGTTCCCCCCCGCCATGCTGACACTATAGTTAAGAAAGCCCACCAACACCTACTTTCTCAGAAGACTAAGGAAATTTGGCATGTCAGCTACGACTCTCACCAACTTTTACAGATGCACCATAGAAAGCATTTTTTCTGGTTGTATCACGGCTTGGTATGGTTTCTGCTCTGTCCGAGACTGCAAGAAACTACAAAGGGTCGTGAATGAAGCCAAGTCCATCATGCAAACCAGCCTCCCATCCATTGTCTCTGTCTACACTTCCCGCTGCCTTGGAAAAACAACCAGCATAATTAAGGACCCCACACACCCCAGACATATTCGCTTCCATCTTATTCTGTCAGGAAAAAGATACAAATGTCTGAGGTCACGTACCAACCGACTCAAGAACAGCTTCTTCCCTGCTTGCCATCAGACTTTTAAATGGACCTACCTCGCATTAAGTTGATCTTTCTCTACACTCTAGCTATGACTGTAACACTACATTCTGCACTCTCTCCTTTCCTTCTCCATGAACAGTATGCTTTGTCTGTATCGCATACAAGATACAATACTTTTCACTTATACCAATACAGGTGACAATAATAAATGAAATCAAATCAAATCAAATTGTTAAGCAAAGGAAAGGCAGCACAGATTTATTAAGGACAAGATAAAAACAGAAATTGCTGGAAATACTCAGTAGGTCGTGCAGCATCTTTGGAGAGAAATGGACAACTGAGAAGCAAAATAAAACATCCATTCCTGGAATATGATGAAATGTTTGAGGACACAAAAGGCATTGGAACCACACATGAATGGCTGGAAGTGCATTACGATCTCTGTGGAGACCAATAACTTTAAAAAAGAGACCTGAACTTACTAGCTGAAAGAATGACATGGTAAGATTTCAGCTTTTAAAGATTTTACTGTAACAAATGACTTGGGTAAACATTTCTTTTGTAGGCAACTAATACATTCCCCTTTTACACTTATCACCCATTGTACTCTCCATGGAATTACAGTTCTTATAGCAATTGGTCCCAAGTTACTCCCAACTTCCCATATCCCCATTTTGCCACGCAGTGACTGAGTGATTGTCTCCAAGTGCATTCCTCAGTTTTCAGAGAGTTCCTTAAGTTCACCACCAGCAGTAAAGCCTATCCTGGTGGATTTTCCCAATCCCCCAGCCATGCCATGACAAATATCTTGGAATCCTTCGATGGCTGCAGAATGTGTCTCTTTGACGAATGACCGTCTCTCTCCCACATCTGGCTGTGGTAGTTTCCAAAGTCAAGCAGCCTCTTCTCTCTGCTGACCACTCAGAGCTGCAGACTGTCTGTGATGATCATTGATTTATAGGGAAGCCTGTAACCTGGGCCACGATTCTCCCATCGCGACCCACAACTTTTCTGTCAAGTTGCGGTGGGAGATGCGCGTCGCCGGCCTTGAACAGGGATTTGCTCATGCGCCGGGAACACATGCGCATCTCCCAGAGCCGGCGAACAGTCGCCAGTCAGACCACGCTGGAAACTGGCGGGAAGGCAGGTAAGTAATTTAAATCTTTTTTTAATATGTTATAAATATGCTTAGCAATTCATTATCGAGAACTTTCAGGTCCCGATCGAATTTCCCACCCCGCCAGGAGTACTTCAATCCGGCAGGGTTCAGACTGGCTCCCCACATTCGGGGAACCAACAGGAGACCCTGCTGGAATGAAGGGGGGCAATTGGGACCCAGGGGATCAGGCGACAGAGGGGGGTGCCCCCTGGCAGTGCCAGTCTGTGCCCCCTGGCACTGCCCAAGGGGCAAAGTTCCCATGACCAGGGGGGCACCTTAGCACTGCCCACCAGGCACGGGCAGTGCCAAGGGGGGGGGGGCAGGACCTATTGTGGGCGGGGCCTGGGGGGCAATCGGTGGGGGTGGGGGGTCCTGCTGCCACTCTGCAGACAGGATTAGTCTGGGATGGAGGGAGGGCAGTGATTGGGGCGGACTGGGGGGATGGTCTGCTGGGGGGCCTGCCTCCCGGGGAGGGGGGGGGGGGTGTCTGACCCCGGGGAGATCAGCGGGGTGGGGGGTCTGTTGGGGAGAAGTGGGTGGGGGGATTGCCACTGCTGGGGGGGGGGGGCGGCTGGGCTGTGCATCGGGGTGCTCTGGGACGGGGGGGGGGTCAGGGCTGGCTCGGGAATTGTTGTGGGGGTCGCGATCCGGCCGTGGGGGGGGGGGGGGGGGCTGGAGCGGCAGCGCTGCGAGGATCCTGGGCTGCCAGCATTTGAGCTGGCCAGCAAACGGGGAGTCTGACAGATCAGGGCCACTGCGCATACGCAGACTTCCAGAACTGTCAGACTGCAGCACGGAGAGGCCCCACCGTCTGGGTTTTTAATGATATTCACGACTGGGACCTCTGCAGTGCACAGAGTGCGGAGATTCAGGTGAGAGGTTGAACTGACAGAACAGTCGGGATTAAGAACAGTTTTCCTGCCAATTCAGCACTTTTAGGAGAATCGCCCTCCCGATCTCAAAGATAGCTTTCTCTGCTCTATGTTTTCTTCGTGCAGCATTGTGGGAGAATCTCACGTCAGGGCATGCATGGGATTCGCACATGCCTTCCCGCCACACGCGTATCTCCCAGCACCTTATTTCCGGCGCCATCTGATTCACGCTGAAAACCAGCAGGAACACCAGGTAACTACTTTACATCTTATTTTAATGTTATTTCAATGTGATTCGCGGGCCCGGGGCTGAATTCTCCGGGCCCCCTAGCCTCTCCCACCCCACTATTTCACTCCAGCAGGGATTACCCTAGCTCCCCACTTTAGGGGAACTAGCAGCCTGACCCCGCTGGAGTGAAGGGGGACAATCAGGGGCTCGGGTGGTGAGGAGGGCCCTGTGGCATTGCCCAAGGGGCATAGTGTCCATGCCCGGGGAACCTTGGCACTGCCCACCGGGCATTGGGCAGTGCCAAGGAGGCGGGATCAATGAGGGCAGGGCCTGATGGGGTGGCAGGGCCTAGGGGGCAATCGGTGAGGGGGGGGGGGTCCCGCTGCCATTTTGCATAAGAATCAATGGGGGCTGGAGGGAGGGCAGTGATCAGGGGGCGGTCAGGAGGGGGGTCAGCCAATGGGGAGGGGGGGTTCTGCCAGGAAGGGGCCACCTGCTTGGGTGATCGTCACTGTTTGGGGTGGGTGGGGGGGGGGGGGAGGCAGGCAGCTTTGGAGATCGGGGCGGTCCGGGATGGAGGGGATCAAGGCTGGCCCAGGAATGGTTGGGGGTGGCCACAATCGAGCCATGGGGGGTGTCGGGGGAGGGGGGGGCACGGGGGGCAGCACTATGGAGGTTCCAGGCTGGCCAGTGATCGAGCTGGCCAGCAAATGGGAGACTGTCAGTTCGGGGCCACTGCTTATGCGCAGAGGCTCGCTGGTTTCAGCCTTCCGAGTGGAAATAGGCCCCACCCCCTGAAATCTAATGATATTCACACTGGTGTCCTCTGCAGTGCACAGAGTGTGGGAGATTCTAGTCTGAACTCCCACTGAAAAAAACAGCATGAATTACTCCAGTTTTCCCGCGAATTCAACACTGAGGGCAGAATTCTACGAGACTTTTTCTAAGCGTCGGGCGGGCAAACTGGGAGAGTTCTGGATTTGTTTTTGGGATGCTTTTTCACGCCCAATCATATGCACTCGGTCTGCAAATTTTTGGGCAAGCCCGTTTCTCACCACAGAAGGCAGTGGGCAGGGCTTAATGCGCCCGAAAGCCTGCAGCTCCGGTCGGAGCCTCCAACTGTGGCATGCACAAGAAAAAATAAATAAAGCAGCTCCCCTGCTGGATCCCTCCCAGGCCAGTTACAGCCTCCCCCTGGCCCCCACAGACATTGGACCTCCGCCCAACATTATTGACCCCCTTACATACCCCCCCCCCCAACCCCGGACCCACTTGCACATGGCCCCCATCACCCCCTGGCCCCAATGGCTGTCTGACACGACCCTCTCTTCCTCTCTCTCCCCTGCCCCCAATCATCATAGAGGCACAAATTCAACCACCCTTCCCCATCAGTATACCTGCAAGTGCTCACCTGGCTTCCCCTCAATGGTAATAAGCAAACTCCATTTAACTTGCTGGGATGCTCGCCCAAACCGCCTGCAGCTGATCTGCCCTAACAAGGGACAGCTCCATAAAAACCCCTAGGATGGACAGACAGGCGGGCAGCGCAGGAGGAAATGGTGTCGAGGAAGGCAGCTCTCAGATTTTCTGAATCTGACCTGGCCAGGTTGCTGGACCAGGTTAAAGTCCAACAGGTTTATTTGGTAGCAGATGCCACTAGCTTTCGGAGCGCTGCTCCTTCGTCAGGTGGAGTGGAGATCTGCTCACAAACAGGGCATACAGAGACACAAACTCAATTTACAGAATAATGATTGGAATGCAGATTTAACAGATAATCAAGTCTTAAAGGTACAAACAATGTGAATGGAGGGAGCATTAAGCACAGGTTAAAGAGATGTGTATTGTCTCCAGACAGGACAGCCAGTGAGATTCTGCAAGTCCAGACAAGCTGTGGGGGTTACAGATAGTGTGACATGAACCCAAGATCCCGGTTGAGGCCATCCTCATGTGTGCGGAACTTGGCTATCAGTTTCTGCTCAGCGACTCTGCGCTGTCATGTGTTGTGAAGGCCGCCTGGAGAACGCTTACGCGAAGATCAGAGGCCGAATGCCCGTGACTGCTGAAGTGCTCCCCAACAGGAAGAGAACAGTCTTGCCTGGTGATTGTCAAGCTGTGTTCATTCATCCGTTGTCGTAGCGTCTGCATGGTTTCCCCAATGTACCATGCCATGGGACATCCTTTCCTGCAGCGTATCAGGTAGACAACGTTGGCCGAGTTGCAAGAGTATGTACCGTGTACCTGGTAGATGGTGTTCTCACGTGAGATGATGGCATCTGTGTCGATGATCCGGCACGTCTTGCAGAGGTTGCTGTGGCAGGGTTGTGTGGTGTTGTGGTCACTGTTCTCCTGAAGGCTGGGTAGTTTGCTGCGGACAATGGTCTGTTTGAGGTTGTGCAGTTGTTTGAAGGCAAGAAGTGGGGGTGTGGGGATGGCCTTGGCGAGATGTTCGTCTTCATCAATGACATGTTGAAGGCTCCGGAGGAGATGCCGTAGCTTCTCCGCTCCGGGGAAGTACTGGACGACGAAGGGTACTTTGTCCACCGTGTCCCGTGTTTGTCTTCTGAGGAGGTCGGTGCGGTTTTTCGCTGTGGCGCGTCGGAACTGTTGATCGATGAGTCGAGCGCCATATCCTGTTCTTATGAGGGCATCTTTCAGCGTCTGGAGGTGTCTGTTGCGATCCTCCTCATCCGAGCAGATCCTGTGTATACGGAGGGCTTGGCCATAGGGGATGGCTTCTTTGTTTAGGGTGGAAGCTGGAGAAGTAGAGCATCGTGAAGTTATCCGTGGGCTTGCGGTATAGTGAGGTGCTGAGGTGACCGTCCTTAATGGAGATGCATGTGTCCAAGAATGCAACCGATGTTAAACTTACTGTGTTTACCCCAGTCCAACGCCGGCATCTCCACATCAGGTTGCTGGACACAGTGGAGGCAAGACGGGACACACTCTTCCCCCCAGCAGGACGTCATCCTAGGGGAAGTGACAGAGAAAAAGCCTGGGAGGCAGTGGCCATATCTATGAGTGCCATGGCACTGGCCAGGAGAACCGGCAAGCAGTGTCGCAAGAAGATAAATTACCTCATCCGGGCAGCAAGGGTGAGTGTTTAACCCCATCTAGCATCTTCCCCCAAATCACCCCCAGATCTCTCCACCCCAGCACCCTGCATGCTTTCAGCCCCTGACCCCCAAGCACTTCCTTCCTCCTCCCCTCCCCGCCACCCCCCCCCCCCCCCCCCCCCCGCCCCAGGAGTACCACAGCGCTTGCCCCCTGATACTCTGCAGGAGTCACGCCATCAGGTTTTTCATGGCTCCTTCTATTCCCAGAGGAGAAGAATGCCCATAACCACCGGAGAGGGTGAAGACAGGGGGTGGTGAGCCTGATCTCCAAGTCCTCAATCCCTTTGAGGAGCGGGCGCTGAAGCTTGTGGGAAAGGAGGACATCCGGACCATCAGTAACAGCATGATCGGGCTGGAGTCTAGGAGTGAGCACCTGTCAATCCTCCACTCAATTTGAGTCAATTACTGGGGGGCATAAGTTTAAAGTGCGAGGGACAAGGTTTGAAGGAGATGTACAAGGCAAGTTTTTTACACAGAAGGGTTGTGGGTGCCTGGAATTCACTGCCAGGGGAGGTAGTGGAAGCAGTAGAAATGGCAGAGGTGCTTAATGAGTATTTTGCCTCGGTTTTCACAGAGGAGAAGGACCTGGGTGGATGTACTGCGGGCTTGCGGTGGACTGAAAAGATTGAGTATGTGGACTTTAACAAAGGTTGTGCTGGAATCTTTGAATGGCATCAAGATAGATAAGTCGCCAGGTCTGAATGGGATGTACCCCAGGTTACTGTGGGAGGCGAGGAAAGAGATTGCAGAGCCTCTGGCGATGATCTTTGCATCGTCGATGGAGACGGGAGTGGTGCCGGAGGATTGGAGGATTTTGGATGTGGTTCCTATTTTCAAGAAGGGGAATAGGGATAGCCCAGGAAATTACCGACCGGTGAGTCTAACCTCAGTGGTTGGTAAGCTGATGGAGAAGATCCTGAGGGACAAGAGTTTTGAGCATTTAGAGAGGTTTAGTATGCTCAAGAATACTCAGCATGGCTTTGTCAAAGGCAGATCGTGCCTTACGAGCCTGGTGGAGTTCTTCGAAAATGTGACTAAACACATTGACGAAGGGAAAGCGGTAGGCGTGGTTTATATGGATTTTAGCAAGGCGTTCGATAAGGTCCCCCATGCAAGGCTTCTAGAAAAAGTGAGAGGGCATGGGATCCAAGGGGCTGCTGCCCTGTGGATCCAGAACTGGCTTGCCCAAAGGAGGCAGAGAGTGGGCCACAGCTGAGGGCCTCAACAGGCTTCTCAAGATTCTGCAGACCATGGCTGAGAGGCTCAAGAGCTTGCAGGAGACCCAGCAGAACAGCGCTGAGACACAGCAGGCTATTGCAGCAGCCCTTGAGAACGTGGCCCAGTCACAGAGGGTCATGGCTGAGGAGCTGCAGAGCGTGGCCCATTCTCAGAGGGCACTTGTTGCTGCCATTGACAGGTGGTCCCCGACTCAGAGTGCCATCGCAGAAGGCTCAACCACCATGGTTAGAATGCAGATGGTTCTCCAGGATTTGCAGGACTAGGTGACGCCGGAGCTTCTGGAGCTCACTGCAGAAGGACCAGCATCCCATGGAGTGACCCAGGGGCCCACAGGAACCCCGAGGGAGGAGGAAGGGTTGTAACCCATGCTGGGGCCTTCCACGCAGGAGACAGCGACTGAGGCTACACCTTCTGACTCCCCCCTGCCTGACATTGGGGCATCTCAGGGGCAGCGGGATGGAGAGGGTGTCATGGAAATGTCCCAGACACCTGGAAGCCGGCCAGGGCCCTCAAGGCCCAAGCCCTCCAGAGGACGATCGCCAAGGGCATCACAGGCCACAATAGACAGCTGGTAACCTCCACCTCCAATGTACTTCCTGGGGAGACACTGAGACATAGCAGTAGGCCACGTAATGTTAGGAAGTTGTAGTGGCACTAAGATTGCACTCGTTAGATAGAATAGTTATCCACTTTAAAGTCTCATGTTCACATATTTGCATGTTATTACTTATCGTTAAGACACTTTTATTGGTACAAATAAATGTCTTTTCACCACCGACCTATGACTAATTTGTCTCAGATTTGTCTCCAACAGGAAAGTTCTTACCCCAGAGGGAACCTGCATGTTGATGTCAGGGGGGAAGCACCACGCTGAGAAAATGAAGGTGCTCACAGAAATCATTGGCTACAACAGATGACATCTTACTAGACGGTGGTGTTCTGCCAGCTAGATCCAAAATAATCATACCCAAATGGTGCAGAAAGAAATTCTCTAAATGATACATAAATGCCACATGGGAATGGAGAAGCAATAGCTCAGAGCTCGATCAGCAGTGCATTGGATAGGCATCTATAAAGACATCAAAAGAATGGTTTCTACATGCAAGGTTTGCCAGGAAACAGAAATACACAGTAGAAAGGAGATGACACCCAGACCATGGCATACTTTGGGAGCCGATTTATTCACATACAACCAAGATTCTTATCTCACTATGGTATCTCATAGTCACAGACTACTACTCAAAATTCCCTTTTACCTGAAAGGTGAAAAATTTGAGAGCTACAATAATCATCTCAGCAGTATGAGTTCACTGAGCAAGGGATTCCTAAAAAAATAATATGTGACAATGGAACCGAATTCATCTCCAGCAATTTAAGGAATTCACTGAATAGTGTGGGTTCAACATCACCAGCTCATCACCATTTTATCTAAGGGGGCATGGGTTTATAGAAAAATACATCCAGTCAAGAGAATCTTCACAAAATGCTGAGAGACGATAGAAGACCCAAACTTTGTTTTATTGTTACTCTGATCTACAACTGTCAAGGTTGACTTGAAATTGGTTGCAGAGCTGTTAAGAAAGTATAAGTAAAGTTTGCCAAGCAGAGTACTCTCTCAAAGTAACCAGGAGAAATTAAGACGGCAACTCACTGATGCACAGGTAGAAGAAGGTCAACACTTAAACAAACGTGCTAAATTCCTACCTGAGCTGTGCATGTCCAGGATCCAATCATAAAAACTTAGAAGCCAGCAACAGTTGCTTGTGAAGCTGTGAGTGCAAGATTTATACATCATTGAGACTGAAATTGGTAAGCAAATGAGAAGGAACAGAATCTGCATTTGAATCTACACAGGAACTGGGGAAGCAGAAAAGATCATCAGCGACATCAACAGCATCACAAACAAGCAGTAGAACATCAAAACTGTCACCAGCAAGTGACACAACATTAGTGATGTCCAGCACGATTTCTACAACACTAGGAGCAACATGCACAACGTCACCTTCGCAGTGGTCACGAAGACCATTGAATGCCAAATGCACAAGATGGAGGTACATCATCTTCCAACCTAAGCCAGTGTTTCCCAAACATTTCTGGCAATGGAACCCTTTTGATCTCCCAATAGTACTGATGGAACCCCTGAGAAACATTCTTATTATTGTATTGAAGAGTTAAACCAGAAAAAATTAATTGTTTTTGAGCAATAGGGACAAACGAAAAAAAACCTAATTTATGGAGGTCTTTTCTCATTTGTATATGTGCACATATATTATAATTTAAAAGTTCTTATTAAAAAAGTACTTTAGTCTAACCTGTTTGTCATTTTAATGGGAAGGGTAATTCTGCTCTTTTGTTTCAGTTTGTTTATGAAAGGAGTGCTGCTGAAAAGCTAGATTCTCATATCATTCTCATATGGCGGCACGGTAGCACAGTGGTTAGCACTGCTGCTTCACAGCTCCAGGGTCCCGGGTTCGATTCCCGGCTCGGGTCACTGTCTGTGTGGAGTTTGCACATTCTCCTCGTGTCTGCGTGGGTTTCCTCCGGGTGCTCCGGTTTCCTCCCACAGTCCAAAGATGTGCGGGTTAGGTTGATTGGCCAGGTTAAAAATTGCCCCTTTGAGTCCTGAGATGCGTAGGTTAGAGGGATTAGCAGGTAAAATATGTGGGGGTAGGGCCTGGGTGGGATTGTGGTCGGTGCAGACTCGAATGGCCTCCTTCTGCACTGTAGGGTTTCTATGATTCTATGATATGTATTATCACTAGACTATCAATCCAGAGACTCTGGTTTGAAAGCTGCTATGGCAGATGGTGGAATCAGAATTCAATAAAAAATATCTGGAATTAAGATAATCATGAAACCATTGCCAATTGTTGTAAAGACCCATGTGATTCACTAATGTCCTTTAGGGAAGAAAATCTGCCGTCCTTATCTGGTCTGGCCTACATGTGCTCCAGAGCCACAGCAAAGTGGTTGACTCTCAACTGCCCTCGGGCAACTAGGGATGGGCAATAAATGCTGGCCAGCCAGTGATGCCCAAGTACCACAAATGAATAAAGAAATCAGACATACATACACAATACACATAAACACATGCATGCACATGCTCTCACCTCTCTCAGACACACACGCGCTCTCATCTCTCTCTCGCACACCTCTCTTTCCCACATACACACACCCTCACCTCTCTCTCCCCCTATTCATACACACACACAGACACTGACACTCTCACCTCTCTAACACAAATACACACTGACATACTCGAAACCTCTCTTTCACATGCCGGTGATCCCCATTTGCCCTGCACCCCAACCCTCACCCCGTTTTTTTACCTTGTGAAAGGGTTAAAATAACCCAAGCTCAAATATCACACAAGTTGCTAAATTCTCAAGACTACACAGGCTGAGAATCACTGATGGGAAACCATTTGTCTTAGCTCAGACTTTCTACAGGTAACAGTCAAGGATCATTGCTGTATAAATTATAAGGAACGCTTTACTTACACACTTTGCACAAAAACGTAATTGAATGCTGTGTAGCTGCAACTTGTGTGTGCATTAAAACACGGAAAATGGGCAAGGGAGTTGATACACCACTGGTAAAACATATTGCTATCATACCTATGTCTGGAAGTTAATAGATAAACAGAGAAAAATACATGCTTGGTGATACTATAATTCAGTGGATGTGCTCATATTATAAACAAAAACAGAAAATGCTGTAATATCTCAGCAGGTCTGACAGCAACTGTGGAGAGAGAATAGAGCCAACGTTTCAAGCTCTGACAAAGGATCATCCAGACTCGAGATTTTCCAGCATTTTCTGTTTTTGTTTCAGATTCCAAAAGCCACAGTATTTTATTTTTAGTTTTGCTCAAATTTTAATTGGACAACTATATTCATATGTTACATATTATGCAACCCTAATTATTAGCTGTGAGTGGATATAGATTTTTTTTCAACAAATGTATACTTTTGATTGGTATATGTTAATTGCTTGTAGTTGAGTCTGAAGGTATAATTGCTAAAGAATTTCTTTGTTTCAGAAGTCCGTGAGCCCCTAGTGGCCGCAGGCTGCCTTCCTATAGTTGGAATAAAAGATTTTGAACTGACACTCTGAGTATCGCCTGGTCAATTATGAGTGAGGTAGCTATAGTCAAATAGTGTGAAACTCCCACAACACCTTGCCAGGCTATCACTCTCACTCTGAAGCCTGCTTCCCCCAGTCCAAGTCCCATGTTCCCCACTCCCACTCCAGGGCCTGCCTCCCCCATTCCAAGGCCCACTTTACCCACTCCTGCTCCGAGGCCCACTTCCCTCATTTCTACTCCACTGTCCCTGTCATTCCGCTGTCCACTCTTGCTCTTATCTAGAAATTTGAAGACTGAGTTTCAAGCTGTTTCTAGCTCTTCCTATTGAAAGCTGATTCTGGAGAAGCCAGCCCCTGATTGGACAAGCAGCATCCTGGTATTTTTCAAATTTGATTTATCAGCCTGGCTGACTGCAGATCCCCTGGAACCCAGTTTGGGAACCCCTGACCTAAGTGATTCTGTAAATAAAGTTTCTCAGAGAAAAGAAAGCAAACTATAAATCACTCATGAAGATTTCAGTTTATTCCCAAAGTTGGATTGTAGTGTTTCTTTAGGGGAAAAAAATGATAGGAACTTGCGCTGATGAAGCATAATTTTAAAAGAAAGAGGGATGTTAATGTTGTTATATTATTGGTAAAGAGCGAGGAACTAATTGTTATGTGAATATATATATCCCGGAGTAGGGGATATAGGGCACAGTGGTTAGCATTGCTGCCTCACAGTGCCAGGGACCCAGGTTTGATTCCGGTCTTGGCCATTGTCTGTGTGGCGTTTGCAGTTTCTCCCCGTTTCTGTGGGGATTTCCTCCGGGTGCTCCCATTTCCTCCCACAGTCCAAAGATGTACAGATAGGTTGATTGGCCATGCTAAAATTGACCTTAGTGTTGGGATTAGCAAGGTAAATGTGAGGGGTTAGGAGAATAGAGCCTGGATGGGCTTGTGGACAGTACAGAATTGATGGGCCGAATGGTCCTCCTCTGTACTGTGGGGATTCTATGAGTACGTGGTCGCACTGTGGTCCAACAGCCACATGGAAAACAGCAAGAAATATATTAGTGAAGTTCCAGTATTTTAAGTGTAAAGTGTGATTATTTTGAACTTATGGGAATATGGGAACAAGAAGTCTGTAGAAGACCTAACAATGATGTCCAGGGTAACCAACTCTGAGCAGGAAAAATGGATAGTTCGCTGGATAAGTGAGGATGGGGGGGGGAGGGGTGCTAGAAAAGTGGAGAAACGGAGGTGGAGATGTTGATGAAACTGGATGAGTGGGAGGTGGGACTGAAGGACAGGGGGTGAGGTTCTGGTGAGACCACTGGAAGGCCATCCCAAAGCACCTTGCAACTCAGGCCTGCCCAGACTGCCCTGGTTCTACCCCCCAGTACCACATATCTGCCCGGGCCTGTGCTGGTTCCAGACTTTGGCCTCAGAGTGCCACCACTGGATCCAACGTTCTGTATCAGCCTGAGTCACGTCTGAGTGCTACACCTGCTGGACTCCTAATTGGCTCCACCCCTCCGTCCATTTTTGATTTGATTTGATTTATTATTGTCACATGTATTAACATACAGTGAAAAGTATTGTTTCTTGCGCACTATACGAACAAAGCATACCATTCATAGAGAAGGAAATGAGACAGTGCAGAATGTAATGTTACAGTCATAGCTAGGGTGTAGAGA
Organism: Mustelus asterias; assembly: GCF_964213995.1. Classification (NCBI taxonomy): domain Eukaryota; kingdom Metazoa; phylum Chordata; class Chondrichthyes; order Carcharhiniformes; family Triakidae; genus Mustelus; species Mustelus asterias. The sequence continues at coordinate 52,553,309 of NC_135801.1, read as the reverse complement.
AAAATCAACTTAATGCGAGGTAGATCCATTCAAAAGTCTGACAGCAGCAGGGAAAAAGCTGTTCTTGCGTCCCTGCCTGCCAAAGCTGGACAAGAACACAAGATGTTGGAACAGACTCTTAATGGAGAGTGCCAGCCAGTGCCGTTACTCCCTCATGGCTAAGGGTGTGCGCACGTGCACTGTGTTGGCTATGGACTGCTCATGCACAGCAGCACAGTGTGTGGACATAGAAACTCGGAGTGCCCTTTATGAAGGTATCTGGGACAAATGGCGTCCAGGGAAGCCCATGCCTGGGAGGTGGGACATCTAACTAAACTCCAGGACAATCCCAGAAAATCTTGGATAGTCAGTCATCCTGACAACATCCTATCACTGCAAAAATAGTGAATAATATTTTTAGACAATAAAACAAGCTGTTAAAGACTCTTAAGGTGTTCAGAAGTTTAGAAAAAGTTAATTGTAACAATTATATTTACATGGAGGCATTGCATATTTTTAAAGAGAGAAAAAATTAGGGACTAATTGATGGAAAAGGTCCTTAGGGATGGGATTTATGACCATTTAGAAAGATGCGGATTAATCCGGGATAGTCAGCGCGGATTAATCCGGGATATTCAGCACGGATTCGTGAAGGGCAAGTCGTGCCTCACAAATTTGATTGAATTTTTTGAGGAGGTAACTAAGTGTATTGATGAAAGTAGGGCAGTTGATGTCATATACATGGATTTTAATAAGGCGTTTGATAAGGTCCCCCATGGTCGGCTTATGATGAAAGTAAGGAGGTGTGGGATAGAGGGAAAGTTGGCCGATTGGATAGGTAACTGGCTATCTGATCATAGAAATCGTAGAAACCCTACAGTGCAGGAGGAGGCCATTCGGCCCATCAAGTCTGCACCGACCACAATCCCACCCAAGCCCTACCCCCACATATTTACCCACTAATACCTCTAACCTACGCATCTCAGGACTCTAAGGGGCAATTTTTAACCTGGCCAATCAACCTAACCCGCACATCTTTGGACAGTGGGAGGAAACCGGAGCACCCGGAGGAAACCCACGCAGACACGAGGAGAATGTGCAAACTCCACACAGACAGTGACCCGAGCCGGGAACCGAACCCGGGACCCTGGAGCTGTGAAGCAGCAGTGCTAACCACTGTGCTACCGTGATCGAAGACAGAGGGTGGTGGTGGATGGAAAATTTTCGGACTGGAGGCAGGTTGCTAGCGGAGTGCCACAGGGATCAGTTCTTGGTCCTCTGCTCTTTGTGATTTTTATTAATGACTTAGAGGAGGGGGCTGAAGGGTGGATCGGTAAATTTGCTGATGACACCAAGATTGGTGGAGTAGTGGATGAGGTGGAGGGCTGTTGTAGGCTGCAAAGAGACATAGATAGGATGCAAAGCTGGGCTGAAAAATGGCAAATGGAGTTTAACCCTGATAAATGTGAGGTGATTCATTTTGGTAGGACTAATTTAAATGTGGATTACAGGGTCAAAGGTAGGGTTCTGAAGACTGTGGAGGAACAGAGAGATCTTGGGGTCCATAGCCACAGATCTCTAAAGGTTGCCACTCAAGTGGAGAGAGCTGTGAAGGAGGCCTATAGTGTGTTAGCTTTTATTAACAGGGGGTTGGAGTTTAAGAGCCGTGGGGTTATGCTGCAACTGTACAGGACCTTGGTGAGGCCACATTTGGAATATTATGTGCAGTTCTGGTCACCTCACTATAAGAAGGATGTGGAAGCGCTGGAAAGAGTGCAGAGGAGATTTACCAGGATGCTGCCTGGTTTGGAGGGTAGGTCTTATGAGGAAAGGTTGAGGGAGCTAGGGCTGTTCTCTCTGGAGCGGAGGAGGCTGAGGGGAGACTTAATAGAGGTTTATAAAATGATGAAGGGGATAGATAGAATGAACATTCAAAGACTATTTCCTCGGGTGGATGGAGCTATTACAAGGGGGCATAACTATAGGGTTCATGGTGGGAGATATAGGAAGGATATCAGAGGTAGGTTCTTTACGCAGAGTGGTTGGGGTGTGGAATGGACTGCCTGCAGTGATAGTGGAGTCAGACACTTTAGGAAAATTTAAGCGGTTATTGGATAGGCATATGGAGCACACCAGGATGATAGGGAGTGGGATAGCTTGATCTTGGTTTCAGATAAAGCTCGGCACAACATCGTGGGCCGAAGGGCCTGTTCTGTGCTGTACTGTTCTGAGTTCTGATTGTTCTGATAATGTACCTCCCAGTTGTCCCCACTGTTGGGGGTGCAATAATGTCACAGTCCATCAGCCACATGGAAAGATGCAAGAAATAAACTTGATGAAGCTCCAGCATTTTGTATCTAAAAAGTGTGATTATTTTGAATTTCTGGGGAAACAAGTCATTAGATGCCTGCACACATGCTTAGAATATAAGATCAGGGATGGGTGGGAGCTAAGCAGAGATTGATAAATATGTCATGAATACAAGACAAAGGGAGTGTTAATGGTAACATTAAAGACTAAAGAAGGTGCTGATAGTGGTATAACCTTTATGCCCATTATGCTCCATCTTCTTCATCCCCTTCCAACTGTATCCGTTATGGGTAGCACAGTGGCAAGTACAGCTGCCTGGATTCAGCCTTGGGTGACTTGTGGAATTTGCACGTTCTCCTTGCGTCTGCATGGATTTCCTCTGGGTACTCCAGTTTCCTCCTCCAGTCCAAAGAGGTGTAGGTTAGGTTGATTGGCCATGCTAATTTGCCCCTTCGTGTCCAAAAATATGTGTGTGTGGGGGGGGGGGGGGGTAGCCATGGTAAATATGTGGGGTTATGGGGATAAGGTCTGGGTAAGATGCTCTTTTGGAAAGTCAGTAAAGACTCAATGGGTCAAATGACCTGCGTCTGCACTGTCGGTATTCTATGATTATAAATTTCCATTTCTGATTGCAAGTGATCACATTTCTACTACCCCCCTTCAGCTGTGAAGATGTCATATAGACTCAAAACCTGTTACTCTCTCCACAAATGCTGCCAGACTTGCTGAGTTTTTCCAGCATTTTCTGTCTTATTTCAGATTTCCAGCATCCGTGTTATTTTGTTTTCATTATTACTCAGTATGGGGTTGTAGTTATTATCTGAGAAACAAACCTCTCTTCAAAAAGGTCGACTTTCCTTTCCTCTAGCTCCTCCTCTGTCCAGCCCCTGCTTCCTCTCTGAATGACGCTGTTGCTGCCGGTGACACAGTGGAACCGGAATAGGACTGACGTGGAGCCGGAGCCGGAGACTCCGGGAGTGGGCGCGTGCGGGGGAACCTGGGGTGAGATAGCGAGCGACGGTTGGGGGCCCGCGCGCCACCTGAGAGGCCATGGGGCTACTCGAGCGCGCCCGGAAGCAGTGGTTCCTGGTGGCCATCGTGCTGGCGATCACCTCGGCTAAACTGCAGCCTTCTGTGGGAATGCATGGAGGTGAGTTTTAACACCCAGTCAGAAGGAACCTGGCCGTTTCAGCAGAACATAACCGGCACAGGGTGACTTTGAGGGAGTGATTTACCCTCGCGTGTACGGCTGGAGCTCTTCTGATACCTGGTTGTAGAAGAACCATTGCTTTTGAATTTCCTTGTGCATTCTGTGCACAAGACACAAACCTTGCACATGACACATTGCTAACTCACTTCCGTGTTTTGCTTACTGCAGTATTATGTTCATGTATTAAAACATCCGAATCTGAGAAGAGATGCATCCGTCTACAATATTATGTTAAGCCAACATGGCGGTGGTTATATTTTTAATTATAAGGGATGCCATGACTAACTTTCAATGTCCTGAGATAAATGTGGACTATGTTTAAAATCGCCGACTTTTTGCGTTTTTGAGGTACTGTATTTTTAATAACTTAAACACTCTCGTAATGCTGCACAGTAGTCCGTACTAAAAAAATGTGATAAATTGATTTCCTATTTTGAATGTAATGCCAGAATCTGACATTTATTAAACTGCTGATAGAATATTATCCATCTAATCGAGAAATCATTGTATTCATCTGATACATGTGGAGGATATAACTTTACCTTGCATATTTTCTTTGGAGTAAAATTATGATGGGGGGTCTTGAACCACGATGTAATTTAAAATAAAATTAATTTTCCTTCATACACGTAAGAGTGCTAACTTGGTTAAAAAAATGATTAAAACATGTGAAACTGGGTTTATCACAAAAAATAAACATTTTAATCTATATCGGTCCACCATCTAAGTAACATGATTTATTGAAATTTATTTTTTTAAAAACACAATTTTCTCGTTATATTGGGGTCCAGTAATCACATTTTAATACATTGAAATAAAAATTCAATTTAAAAGCTTTTAAGAACATAGGGCAAGAGTGGAGCATGCAATTCCTCAAAATGTGTTCTGCCATTTAATAAGATAGTGGCTGATCTTGAATCTCAACTCCATTTCTCACCTGATCCTCATATCCCTTGATTCCAAATATCTATAGATATATAAGCATCCACAATTCTCTCAAGTAAATAATTCCAAAGAATCCTAATCCTGAGAACGAAGAAATTTCCCCATCACAGTCTGACTAATTGACCTTTTATTCTGAAACTATGCAGCTAGGTGAAAGAGCTTGTCAGAGAGGAGCCTGTTATGCTCTCTGATTCGTGTATGTCTCAATAAGATCACCTCTCTTCTAAACTCCACAGAATATAGGTCCCACTTTACTCAATCTCATCTCACAAGAAAACCTTACCGCAGGAATCATGAAATGGCCTCGCAAGGCACTCCGTTCAAGGGCAATAAATGTGGGCGGCACGGTAGCACAGTGGTTAGCACTGCTGCTTCACAGCTCCAGGGACCTAGGTTTGATTCCCGGCTTGGGTCACTGTCTGTGTGGAGTTTGCACATTCTCCTCGTGTCTGCATGGGTTTCCTCCGGGTGCTCCGGTTTCCTCCCACTGTCCAAAG